>NC_057794.1:169889887-170489887 GCF_018294505.1 Triticum aestivum | reverse complement strand
ATTGGCACAATAATGATGTAGCCGATCAGGCTAGGAATGAGTTGAAGGATTATTAAACTCATAAGCAATGAAAATTACTTAGAGTTATTGAATCGGAGTGCGGAATCGATTCACTTATCGGTGTTCTCGAGTGAAATAACTCAGAGCCCATGAAAAATTGTAATCAGTGAGAATGTAATACTTGATGCAGAACTCATCACAAGTTATGCAGTCCCAAGATAATCTCGAGATGCTAGGGGGTTAATACTCGACGATAGATCAAAGTAGAGGTTGGACTAGGGTATTGCTTTGCAGAAGACAAGTGCTTAAACTTGCATGAGAAATGGTATTTAAAGGAGAACATGGTTGGAACCATGATTGCAAAAGGCCAGACCCAGATATAAGAAATTATACCAAGGGAATAATTAATTTAAGAGAAGCATTAATGATAAGATCTACATCGTGTCCATGGGCATGAACACAAGGCTCAAGGTCGACTCCCACTTCTTCAATGCATAACCTTTCATTCACTCCTCATTTTCGATGGAGTTGTGGTGTTGAAATTTTATCTGGTAAATCACCAGGAGAATATGACCCATGAAAATTCTCGGGTTTGCACAGATTAGGGAAGGCATTGGTCCAACCCATCGGGTATCTTAGGAACATATACTACAAAGTTCAGAAGTAAATAACTCAAGCTCGAAAGCAGAGCGTCGTTGGCCATATCAAAGAATAGAATTTACCAATGGCATTGTGTATTAGGGAAAGAACTTCTCGAGGTTTTTGTATATAAAGGACATTGTCAGATTGATAATTCAACAAAGGATCTGACGGTCCACAACGGAGCTGATGTGAGTATTGATACCCAATTAGAGGAAGAAAGGATGCAAGGGCATCCGATTATAGAACACCTGAATGATTCGATGCTTAGATATCAAAGGATTTATGATTTCCAAATAGAAGGATCAGAAGCAGACGCTCTGATCAAGGGTGGATAAGTTCAATAGACCTAAGGGTACAATTGGCGGCAAACAGATTGGTCGAGAACAAGCTCATGTTCAAAAATGACGTCTGAGCCAGAAAGATAATTTGAAAGGATCAACTGATGATTGCGTGCATTCACACTCATGTTGAATCAATAGGATCAAAATGACGGTGTCTAAGGATACTAACGAATATTGCCAGACATATGGGAAGCATCCATAATGCAAGTAGACAAGTATTGCAGAGCAATAAGCTACTAAGGATTTTTGGAGGATCGAATAGTATTTCGAAGACCATTGTGAAACACATGAACAACTGGGGGATGAGCGGATACTTGATAAGTGCGAGAATTATCCATAGGGGTATTCAGGTGACAAAGAACAGCAAGGCAGTAAGCTTAAAGCATTATCGAAACAACGACGAGTATTTCGGGGTATCTTGTAATAACAAGACCAACTGGGGATGAATGTAAGAATAATAACTGCAAGTAGTTACCCACAAGGGTTGATGGTGGAAGGGGAATTGCAAACACGATGAACACAAGTTCTCGGGTTAACAACGGAGAGTATCTTCAGGGTCTTCACGTGCAGCAGACGATCATCAGTAATAAGGGGCTCTCCGGGTGAAAGTGATAACGAGATCCTAATGTTAGATTTAGCAAAATTCATTTAACCCGAATAGAAGAGAGATCAGAGTCCCAGAGTATAGACAAGGAGTAAAAGATCCTAATACCACCCAATGGCGACGTGGGCCCGTAAGCCACATAGCCATGCTAGTAAAAGTTTTTTAATAACTAGACTCGACTTCGGCCAAGGAGTGTGGAAGGGGGATTCCTACAAGCAGTCGGCTCTGATACCAACTTGTGACGCCCCCGATTCAATCGTACACTAATCATACACGCAAACTTGTACGATCAAGATCAGGGACTCACGGGAAGATATCACAACACAACTCTACAAATAAGTCATACAAGCATCATATTACAAGCCAGGGGCCTCGAGGGCTCGAATACAAGAGCTCGATCATAGACGAGTCAGCGGAAGCAACAATATCTGAGTACAAACATAAGTTAAACAAGTTTGCCTTAAGAAGGCTAGCACAAACTAAGATACATATCGAAAGAGGCGTAGGCCTCCTGCCTGGGATCCTCCTAAACTACTCCTGATCGCCGTTAGCAGGCTGCACGTAGTAGTAGGCACCTCCCGAGCAGTAGTCGTCGTCGTCGACGGTGGTGTTTGGCTCCTGGGCTCCAACATTTGGTCGCGGCAATCGGGTATAGAAAGGGGGAAAAGAGGGAGCAAAGCAACCGTGAGTACTCATCCAAAGTACTCGCAAGCAAGGAGCTACACTACATATGTATGCATTGGTATCAAATGGAATAAGGGTATCATATGTGGACTAAACTGCAGAATGCCGGAATAAGAGGGGGATAGCTAGTCCTGTCGAAGACTACGCTTCTGGCAGCCTCTGTCTTGCAGCATGTAGAAGAGAGTAGACTGAAGTCCTCCAAGTAGCATCGCATAGCATAATCCTACTCGGCGATCCTCTCCTCGTTGCCCTGTTAGAGAGCGATCACCGGTTGTATCTGGCACTTGGAAGGGTGTGTTTTATTAAGTATCCGGTTCTAGTTGTCATAAGGTCAAGGTACAACTCCAAGTCGTCCTGTTACCGAAGATCACGACTATTCGAATAGATTAACTTCCCTGCAGGGGTGCACCACATAACCCAACACGCTCGATCCCATTTGGCCGGACACACTTTCCTGGGTCATGCCCGGCCTCGGAAGATCAACACGTCGCAGCCCTACCTAGGCACAATAGAGAGGTCAGCACGTCGGTCTAAACCCTATTGCGCAGGGGTCTGGGTCCATCGCCCTTTGCACACCTGCACGTTGCGAACGCGGCCAGAGAGCAGACCTAGCAACCTCCATTACAAAGGAAGTTGCGTTACGCGGTCCAACTCGGCGCGCGCCGCTCAGTCGCTGACGTCACGAAGGCTTCGGCTGATACCACGACGTCGAGTGCCCATAAATATCCCCGCGTAGATGGTTAGTGTGTATAGGCCAGTGGCCAGACTCAGATCAAATACCAAGATCTCGTTAAGTGTGTTATTTTGAAATAACCACGGACGCCAACCAGGGCCAGGCCCACCTCTCTCCTAGGTGGTCTCAACCTGCCCTGTCGCTCCGCCACAAAGATCCACCCAGAGGGCCGTCGAGACAAAGGTCCTTTCAGCCCCCAATCCGTGAATCACTCGCGGGTACTCCTCGAGCCAAACCAACTTTAGTTATCACATGTAACATGTATAAAGTATATAGTATAAACCTGTGATCACCTCCCGAGTGATCACGGCCCGATAGTATAGCATGGCAGACAGACAAGAATGTAGGGCCACTGATGATAAACTAGCATCCTATACTAAGCATTAGGATTTCAGTAAAGGTAACAACAGTAGTTGCAAGGACAGGTTATGCATTAGGATAGGATTAACGAAAAGCAGTAACATGCTACACTACTCTAATGCAAGCAGTATAGAGGAGAGTAGGCGATATCTGATGATCAAGGGGGGGGGCTTGCCTGGTTGCTCTGGCAAGAGAGAGGGGTCGTCAACACCGTAGTCGTACTGGGTAGCAGCGGCGTCGGTCTCGGTGTCTATCGAGAGAAGAGGGGGAAGAAACAATAAATATAATGCAAACCAATGCATGACGATGCATGACATGACAAAGCGTGATGCTAGGTGTGCCCTAATGCGGTACGAGGTGTTACCGGTGAAGGGGGAAAACATCTCGGAAGGTATTCCCGGTGTTTCACGTTTTCGGACAGATGAACCAGAGGGGGAAAGTTGCATGTTTGCTATGCTAGGGATGCGTGTCGGACGAACGGGCTGCGTATCCAGGTTTGTCTCATTGTTCTGAGCAACTTTCATGTATAAAACTTTTTCATCCGAGTTACAGAATATTTTCCTATGAATTTCCAAAGTTTTAGCTATTTTCAGGATTTACTGAAATTTGGCTAAGTCTGAGAATCCCTCATTTTTGAACATCATTTAGCTGTTTCCAAAGGCTATAGCTAGTTTTCTACTCATCCTATGGAGTAGTGACTTATATCAATCTTGTTCAATTTTTTGTGATCTACAAGATGGTATCAATTGCATCTCTATTAGATCCATGTAACTTGTTCATTTTCTGCTCTAAAGTAGCTACCACAATAACTCTGTTTTCTGTCTTTTCTGTTAACAGAACATAGACTTTTGTCATATTCGTAGGAATTAATCCATGCGACTTTTGGATTTGGTCCAATGGAAAGAATTGATCTCTGTCAAGTGTACTACATGTCCTTATAATTTTTATCTATGTTCAAGCTTGTTTTGCGGTTGTTTAAGTGTTGTCTAGAGGGCGAATCAGTGTAAAAGCAGTAAAGCTAGCTACTGCTACAGTAACTGAATGTTACAATAGCAGCAGCATAGCAGCAGGCAGCGGCTAAGGGCGCGCGTGCGGCAGCGCGGTTCAGCGACGGCAGCAGGGGGGGGGGGGGGGGGGGGGGGGGGAGCGCGGGGCTCCGGCGGCACGTCCGGAGGCCGGACGCGGCAGGCGCGGGGTCAGGGGCGCACGCGCAGGCAGCGGCGAGCGGCGGCCGCGGTGCGAAGCAGCAGCAGGCGAGCAGGAAGCGCGATAGCAAGGAGCAGTAGCGAACATATGTGGCTCTAGTGCACGTACGCGGACGAGCGCACGCAAGGTACAGGGGCGCGGTGATGCACAGGGTTGATGGCAGCAGTGAACGCCCGCGACGGTGTCGGCTTGGACAAGACAAGCTCGAGCATATGTCCACGGATAGATCAAACCGAGGTGGTAGGCGGCATCTAAGCAGCTCCAAGAGCTTGCACACACTAGCAGGAAGAGCGGGGGAGCACGCCAGTGACTTGCTCGCCAGCAATGGCGGACGGTGACTCTAGCCTCGGGCAGGGGCGTCGCTACGTTGCACGAGGGGAAGCAAAGAGAGGTTGAGGAGAACCAGGGGCTCACAGCGATTGCAAGGAGGTGCTCAGGGAAGCCGGGGACGGTCGGAGTGGAGCAGATCGAGCGAGGGCATGCAGCGGTGCAGAGGACGGGATCGGGTCGATCCCGGCGATGTCGCGTGGTGTTGCTCCAACCCGAGCGCGTAGTGGATGAAGACGAAGATGGAGAAGGTCCTGGATATCCTTCCATGGCTTGGGATGGCTCCTGGCTGTGTCGACGACGGCGGTGTGGCACCAGATGTGCTCATGAGGGGGAGAACGGGGGCGAGGGAGAAGGGGGCGAGGTCTAGGGTTGTCCCGGGGTCACGGGGGTGATCTTAACCAGCTCGGGGATACGCTGGATGGCCGGCACATGGGCATCATTGGCCATGGCGCCGGTAAATGAGCGACACGCCCCTGTCTGTGAACAGAGGAAGGGGATGGCGCCACGGTGGGCTGGGCCGCACTGTAGCAGTAGGCTACAGGTGCACAGTAGCTAGGTTTCTATCTTCCTATTTATTTTCTATTATGTAATTTAATACTGTTTTGTGTTTATTTGAGCGAGCAAATGAATTTTGTTACAGATAATACCTGGCTCATAAATACAAGGCATTTATTTGAAACAACACACAAAGTTTGGGGCTATGTTGAAAATGCTTGAACAATTTTAGGAATTAAAAAGGTTAAGTAATATGCTACTGGTCCACTTAAATAAATGATGTGGTCAATTTAGAAATTTATTTGATGTTGGATTTACTTAGAAAATTACTAGGGATTATCAAGAATATTAACAACATTTTTGTTGGGCTGTTTGTTGAAATTATTTCATGAACTTGCATTTTAAATTTGAATTTGAAGTGTGTTTATTCTTTAACTACATTTAGGTTTTTTTTGTTAATCATGATGACATGGCAAGTTAGTTGGATTAATAAATAATTTGGGTTTGTGGATGTTACAGAATGGATCCATGATGGATAATTATGTCGGATGTCATTCATCATGCAAAGGTTATAACATAGGGTGACACAGAACTAGCTCCAGTTCATCAATGTAATGAAGACATGTATTCCGAATATAGTCATACATGCTTATGGAAAAGAACTTGCATGACATCTTTTGTCCTACCCTCCCGTGGCAGCGGGATCCTAGTGGAAACTAAGGGATATTAAGGTCTCCTTTTAATATAGTACTGGACCAAAGCATTAGCACTTAGTGAATACATGAACTCCTTAAACTACGGTCATCACCGGGAGTGGTCCCGACTATTGTCACTCCGGTATTGCCGGATCATAACACGTAGTAGGTGACTATAACTTGCAATATTGGATCAAGAACACAAATATATTCATGGAAACATAATAGATTCAGATCTGAAATCATAGCACTCGGGCCCTAGTGACAAGCATTAGGCATAGCAAAGTCATAGCAACATCAATCTTAGAACATAATGGATACTAGGGATCAAACCCTAACAAAACTAACTCGATTACATGGTAAATCTCATTCAACCCATCACGGTCCAGCAAACCTACGATGGAATTACTCTCGAACGGCAGTGAGCATCATGGAATTGGTGATGGAGGATGGTTGATGATGATGATGGCGACGGATTCCCCTCTCCGGAGCCCCGAACGGACTCCAGATCTGCCCTCCCGAGGAAGAACAGGGCTTGGCGGCGGCTCCATATTGCAAAACACGATGAATCCTTCTCCCTGATTTTTCTCCCAGAAAGTGATTATATGGAGTTGTAGTTGAGGCCTGTGGAGGTCCAGAGGGCCCACAAGGTCAGAGGGCGCGCCCCAACCCTTGTGGCTAGGGTATGGGTGAGGGAGTCCTGGACTAAGGGGTCCTCGGGCGTCAGACCTGTTAGCCATGGGCCAGACTGATGGGCTATGAAGATACGAAGACCGAAGACTGCACCCGTGTCCGGATGGGACTCTCCTTGGCGTGGAAGGCAAGCTTGGCGTCGAATATGTAGATTCTTTTCTTTGTAACCGACCTTATGTAACCCTAGATCCTCCCGGTGTCTATATAAACCGGAGGACTTAGTCCGGATAGGACATTCATTATCATAGCCATACAAGCTAGACCTCTAGGGTTTAGCCATTACGATCTCGAGGCAGATCAACTCTTGTAATACTCATATTCATCAATATCAATCAAGTAGTGATAGAGGCGGAGGTGTCCCGTCTTTCGATGAGATGGTGGATTTCGCTTTGGTGGAAGTCGACTTTGACGATCCGACTACGAACGTGCGAGGACGTCGCGCCTTAGCAATCGCTAAACCAACTCCGAGAGGTTATTGACCACGCCGGAGCACGATCAACCTGACCACGAGGGTCTGTTTCCTGCGAGCAAACGAAGAACAAGCAAGAAACTAAGATTGCAATCTGGATATTGCGAATATAAGATGAAAGCTTTATTGATCAAGGTGGGGTTCTGTGACGCCTTTGTCTGGTCGTTGAACACAAACGAAGTACGCGAAGTTGCAGCTATGGCGAACTTTTAATCTAAACAAAACCCAAGGTCTAAACGATGCCCTAAGGGCTGTATATATGGAGGAAGAGGGGGGAATTTCGTGGCCCTTGGTGGAGGGGTCCGAAATCAACCCTATCTCTTGTTTCCCCACACATACGGACTCTAAAAATAGCCTATACTTATGTATTTCGAAATTACATGGGCCTGGCCCAATAATAAGGTGACGCAGCACCTAAAATAGCCTCGGGACGAAATTTATGAAGTGGCATCTTGTATATTTCGTCCAAGGCTTCATGCACCGATTATGGTGGCTTCAAAGTCCTGAAATCATCACTTGTAACTCCGTTCTTGTTCCCCTTGCGCATGCCATCATCTCCATGCTTGTTCTTGCTCCAATGTTCATCCTTCTCCAAGATAGGCCCTTCATTTGTAAGCAAAACAAATGTATCCAATTTAGGCAGCATCATATTCTCATGAACATTAGAATCATTACCAAGAAACGAAAGTACCTGGTAATTTAGTTGGCCTGCACGAGCTCTAGTAATTGGTCCAGTATGTATAGCAGCAGGGGCTGTGGGTGTAACAATTGTATTGATGTCCTCATCATCCTCCCCTTCTTGAAATGAAGTCGTCCTCGACGGAAGTTCATCTTCCTCACCCAAATAAGGCTTCAAATCTGCAATGTTAAAAGTGGGACTAACCCCAAAATCTGCACGCAGCTCAAGTTTATATGCATTATCATTTATTTTCTCTAACACCTTAAAGGGACCATCAGCACGTGGCATTAGCTTTGATTTGCGCAAATCAGGAAATCTATCCTTACGCAAATGTAACCAAACAAGATCTCCAGGTGCAAACACAACATGTTTTCTACCCTTATCTCCAGCAAGTTTATATTTAGCATTCATACGCTCAATGTTTTCCTTAGTTAACTCATGCATTTTTAAAATCAATTCAGCACGTTGTTTAGCATCAAAATTAACCTTCTCCGAAGATGGAAGAGGCAACAAATCAATAGGTGCACGAGGTAGGAAACCATACACAACTTCAAAAGGGCACATCTTAGTAGTAGAATGCAATGAACGATTATAAGCAAATTCAATATGAGGCAAGCATTCCTCCCACATTTTCTTACTATTCTTCAAAACAGCCCTAAGCATAGTAGACAACGTTCTATTGACTACTTCAGTTTGTCCATCAGTTTGGGGGTGACAAGTAGTACTAAAAAGCAGTTTAGTCCCCAACTTAGCCCATAAACATCTCCAAAAGTGGCTAAGAAATTTAGTATCACGATCTGAAACAATAGTATTTGGCACACCATGCAAGCGAATAATTTCACGAAAGAACAAATCAGCAACATTAACATCATCATCGCTTTTATGACATGGTATAAAGTGTGCCATTTTCGAGAATCTATCCACGACAACAAATATGCTATCCCTCCCCTTCTTTGTTCGAGGTAAACCTAAAACAAAGTCCATAGATATATCCTCCCAAGGAACACTAGGTACAGGCAAAGGCATATATAAACCATGAGGATTGAGTCGTGACTTAGCTTTTTGACATGTAGTGCATCGAGCAATAAAACGCTCAATATCCCGTCTCATCTTTGGCCAAAAGAAATGTGTAGCAAGTACGTCCTCCGTCTTCTTCACGCCAAAGTGTCCCATTAATCCTCCTCCATGCGCCTCCTGCAACAACAAAAGACAAACGGAGCTAGCTGGAATGCATAGCTTGTTAGCACGAAACACAAATCCATCGTTAACGACAAACTTGTTCCACATTCTTCCTTCTTTACAATTCTGCATTACATCTTTAAAATCAGCATCATGCACATATTGATCTTTGATGGTCTCCAAACCAAATATTTTGAAGTCAAGTTGTGAAAGCATAGTATAGCGACGAGACAATGCATCAGCAATAACATTTTCTTTTCCCTTCTTGTGTTTAATGACATAAGGGAAAGTCTCAATGAATTCAACCCATTTAGCATGTCTACGATTCAGTTTAGCTTGACTTTTAATATGTTTCAAAGATTCATGATCAGAATGTATAACAAATTCTTTGGGCCATAAATAATGTTGCCATGTTTCTAAAGTCCGAACAAGAGCATATAATTCTTTATCATAAGTAGAATAATTCAGACTAGGCCCACTCAATTTTTCAGAAAAGTATGCAACGGGTTTGCCATCTTGTAATAACACACCTCCTAATGCAATTCCACTAGCATCACATTCAAGCTCAAAAGTCTTATTAAAATCAGGAAGTTGGAGTAAAGGAGCATGTGTCAACTTATCTTTCAATACGGAGAAGACTTCTTCCTGTGCGGTACCCCAAAGAAAAGGCACATCTTTCTTTGTAAGCTCATTGAGAGGTGCAGCAATGGTGCTGAAATCTCTCACAAAACGCCTATAGAATCCAGCGAGGCCAAGAAAACTCCTCACGTGTGTGACCGTTTTGGGCTGCGGCCAACTCTCAATAGCTTCAATCTTGGCTTTATCAACTTCAATTCCCTGTGGAGTAACAACATAGCCAAGAAAAGATACTCGGTCAGTGCAAAAGGTGCACTTCCCAAGGTTACCAAACAAACGTGCATCACGTAGAGCAATAAAAACAGCACGTAAATGTTCCAAATGTTCTTCCAAAGATCTGCTATAAATCAATATGTCATCAAAGTGAACTACCACAAATCGTCCAATGAAAGCACGTAAAACTTCGTTCATTAATCTCATGAAAGTACTAGGTGCATTAGTTAACCCAAAAGGCATGACTAACCACTCATATAATCCAAACTTAGTTTTAAATGTTGTTTTCCATTCATCTCCCAATTTCATACGAATTTGATGGTAGCCACTATGCAAATCAACTTTGGAGAATATTGTAGAGCCACTCAATTCATCAAGCATATCATCTAGCCTAGGAATAGGATGACGATAACGAATAGTAATATTATTAATGCCTCTACAATCAACACACATACGTGATGTACCATCCTTTTTCGGCACTAGAATAATAGGAACAGCACAAGGACTAAGGGATTCGCGTATATAACCTTTGTCGAGAAGCTCTTGTACTTGACGCATAATCTCCTTCGTCTCCTCTGGATTGGTACGGTATGGTGCACGGTTTGGCAGTGAAGCACCGGGAATTAAGTCAATCTGATGCTCAATCCCTCGAATAGGCGGTAATCCCGGTGGCACGTCTTGTGGAAAGACGTCATCGAACTCCTGCAAAATGTTAGTGACAGCAGGAGGCAAAGAGGAAGGCACGTCCTCGAATGAAAATAATGCCTCTTTGCACACAAAAGCATAGCAAACAGATTTGCTGAAATCTAGCTCATCAATATCAGATTTGGTGGCAAATAAACATGCACTTTTCAATTTAATTTCAGAAGCAACACTAGATGGTTTATTATTAGGCTTCATTTGTTGCTCAAATTCTTTTGCCACAATCTGATTTTCACTCTTATTCGTCTCCTGTTTTGCTTTATTAGCTCTATTAATATCATCTTTCAAAATGGAATCAGGAGTCATAGGAAGCAAAGTAATATTTTTATCCTTATGAACAAGAGTATAGTTATTGTTTCTACCATGGTGTACAGAATTTTTATCAAATTGCCATGGTCTACCAAGTAATAAGGAACATGCTTGCATAGGTACCACATCACAATCAACATAATCAGCATATGTAGAGATACTAAAATGCACACGAACAGTACGTGTTACCTTAACCTTGCCGCTGTTGTTGAACCATTGGATGTAGTAAGGATGTGGATGTGGTCTTGTGGTGAGAGAAAGCTTCTCCACCATCTCCATGCTAGCCAAGTTGTTGCAGCTCCCTCCGTCTATGATGACGCGCACAGAACGTTCCTTCACAACTCCCTTGGTATGGAACAAATTGTGCCTCTGATTTTGCTCAGCTTGTGTGACCTGCACACTCAAAACACGTTGAGCAACTAAACATTCATACCTGTCAGCGTCTTCAGGAGCCATGTATTGCGTCTCATGATCAGAATCATCTCCACCATGTTCTTCACGTGTAATAAGAGCCAAAGTCTCCTCATCATAGTCACTAGCAGTGATAGAGGCAAAGGTGTCCCGTCTTTCGATGAGATGGTGGATTTCGCTTTGGTGGAAGTCGACTTTGACGATCCGACTACGAACGTGCGAGGACGTCGCGCCTTAGCAATCGCTAAACCAACTCCGAGAGGTTATTGACCACGCCAGAGCACGATCAACCTGACCACGAGGGTCTGTTTCCTGCGAGCAAACGAAAGAACAAGCAAGAAACTAAGATTGCAATCTGGATATTGCGAATATAAGATGAAAGCTTTATTGATCAAGGTGGGGTTCTGTGACGCCTTTGTCTGGTCGTTGAACACAAACGAAGTACGCGAAGTTGCAGCTATGGCGAACTTTTAATCTAAACAAAACCCAAAGTCTAAACGATGCCCTAAGGGCTGTATATATGGAGGAAGAGGGGGGAATTTCGTGGCCCTTGGTGGAGGGGTCCGAAATCAACCCTATCTCTTGTTTCCCCACACATACGGACTCTAAAAATAGCCTATACTTATGTATTTCGAAATTACATGGGCCTGGCCCAATAATAAGGTGACGCAGCACCTAAAATAGCCTCGGGACGAAATTTATGAAGTGGCATCTTGTACATTTCGTCCAAGGCTTCATGCACCCATTATGGTGGCTTCAAAGTCCTGAAATCATCACTTGTAACTCCGTTCTTGTTTCCCTTGCGCATGCCATCATCTCCATGCTTGTTCTTGCTCCAATGTTCATCCTTCTCCAAGCTAGGCCCTTCATTTGTAAGCAAAACAAATGTATCCAATTTAGGCAGCATCATATTCTCATGAACATTAGAATCATTACCAAGAAACGAAAGTACCTGGTAATTTAGTTGGCGTGCACGAGCTCTAGTAATTGGTCCAGTATGTATAGCAGCAGGGGCTGTGGGTGTAACAATTGTATTGATGTCCTCATCATCCTCCCCTTCTTGAAATGAAGTCGTCCTCGACGGAAGTTCATCTTCCTCACCCAAATAAGGCTTCAAATCTGCAATGTTAAAAGTGGGACTAACCCCAAAATCTGCAGGCAGCTCAAGTTTATATGCATTATCATTTATTTTCTCTAACACCTTAAAGGGACCATCAGCACGTGGCATTAGCTTTGATTTGCGCAAATCAGGAAATCTATCCTTACGCAAATGTAACCAAAGATCTCCAGGTGCAAACACAACATGTTTTCTACCCTTATCTCCAGCAAGTTTATATTTAGCATTCATGCGCTCAATGTTTTCCTTAGTTAACTCATGCATTTTTAAAATCAATTCAGCACGTTGTTTAGCATCAAAATTAACCTTCTCCGAAGATGGAAGAGGCAACAAATCAATAGGTGCACGAGGTAGGAAACCATACACAACTTCAAAAGGGCACATCTTAGTAGTAGAATGCAATGAACGATTATAAGCAAATTCAATATGAGGCAAGCATTCCTCCCACATTTTCTTATTATTCTTCAAAACAGCCCTAAGCATAGTAGACAACGTTCTATTGACTACTTCAGTTTGTCCATCAGTTTGGGGGTGACAAGTAGTACTAAAAAGCAGTTTAGTCCCCAACTTAGCCCATAAACATCCCCAAAAGTGGCTAAGAAATTTACTATCACGATCTGAAACAATAGTATTTGGCACACCATGCAAGCGAATAATTTCACGAAAGAACAAATCAGCAACATTAACAGCATCATCGCTTTTATGACATGGTATAAAGTGTGCCATTTTCGAGAATCTATCCACGACAACAAATATGCTATCCCTCCCCTTCTTTGTTCGAGGTAAACCTAAAACAAAGTCCATAGATATATCCTCCCAAGGAACACTAGGTACATGCAAAGGCATATATAAACCATGAGGATTGAGTCGTGACTTAGCTTTTTGACATGTAGTGCAGCGAGCAATAAAACGCTCAACATCCCGTCTCATCTTTGGCCAAAAGAAATGTGTAGCAAGTACGTCCTCCGTCTTCTTCACGCCAAAGTGTCCCATTAATCCTCCTCCATGCGCCTCCTGCAACAACAAAAGACGAATGGAGCTAGCTGGAATGCATAGCTTGTTAGCACGAAACACAAATCCATCGTTAACAACAAACTTGTTCCACATTCTTCCTTCTTTACAATTCTGCATTACATCTTTAAAATCAGCATCATGCACATATTGATCTTTGATGGTATCCAAACCAAATATTTTGAAGTCAAGTTGTGAAAGCATAGTATAGCGACGAGACAATGCATCGGCAATAACATTTTCTTTTCCCTTCTTGTGTTTAATTACATAAGGGAAAGTCTCAATGAATTCCACCCATTTAGCATGTCTACGATTCACTTTAGCTTGACTTTTAATATGTTTCAAAGATTCATGATCAGAATGTGTAACAAATTCTTTGGGCCATAAATAATGTTGCCATCTTTCTAAAGTCCGAACAAGAGCATATAATTCTTTATCATAAGTAGAATAATTCAGACTAGGCCCACTCAATTTTTCAGAAAAGTAAGCAACAGGTTTGCCATCTTGTAATAACACACCTCCTAATCCAATTCCACTAGCATCACATTCAAGCTCAAAAGTCTTATTAAAATCAGGAAGTTGGAGTAAAGGAGCATGTGTCAACTTATCTTTCAATACCGTGAAGGCTTCTTCCTGTGCGGTACCCCAAAGAAAAGGCACATCTTTCTTTGTAAGCTCATTGAGAGGTGCAGCAATGGTGCTGAAATCTCTCACAAAACGCCTATAGAATCCAGCGAGGCCAAGAAAACTCCTCACTTGTGTGACTGTTTTGGGCTGCGGCCAACTCTCAATAGCTTCAATCTTGGCTTTATCAACTTCAATTCCCTGTGGAGTAACAACATAGCCAAGAAAAGATACTCGGTTGGTGCAAAAGGTGCACTTCCCAAGGTTACCAAACAAACGTGCATCACGTAGAGCAATAAAAACAACACGTAAATGTTCCAAATGTTCCTCCAAAGATCTGCTATAAATCAATATGTCATCAAAGTAAACTACCACAAATCGTCCAATGAAAGCACGTAAAACTTCGTTCATTAATCTCATGAAAGTACTAGGTGCATTAGTTAACCCAAAAGGCATGACTAACCACTCATATAATCCAAACTTAGTTTTAAATGCTTTTTTCCATTCATCTCCCAATTTCATACGAATTTGATGGTAGCCACTACGCAAATCAACTTTGGAGAATATTGTAGAGCCACTCAATTCATCAAGCATATCATCTAGCCTAGGAATAGGATGACGATAACGAATAGTAATATTATTAATGCCTCTACAATCAACACACATACGTGATGTACCATCCTTTTTCGGCACTAGAATAATAGGAACAGCACAAGGACTAAGGGATTCGCGTATATAACCTTTGTCGAGAAGCTCTTGTACTTGACGCATAATCTCCTTCGTCTCCTCTGGATTGGTACGGTATGGTGCACGGTTTGGCAGTGAAGCACCGGGAATTAAGTCGATCTGATGCTCAATCCCTCGAATAGGCGGTAATCCCGGTGGCACGTCTTGTGGAAAGACGTCAGCGAACTCCTGCAAAATGTTAGTGACAGCAGGAGGCAAAGAGGAAGGCACATCCTCGAATGAAAATAATGCCTCTTTGCACAGAAAAGCATAGCAAACAGATTTGCTGAAATCTAGCTCATCAATATCAGATTTGGTGGCAAATAAACACGCACTTTTCAATTTAATTTCAGAAGCAACACTAGATGGTTTATTATTAGGCTTCATTTGTTGCTCAAATTCTTTTGCCACAATCTGATTTTCACTCTTATTCTTCTCCTGTTTTGCTTTATTAGCTCTATTAATATCATCTTTCAAAATGGAATCAGGAGTCATAGGAAGCAAAGTAATATTTTTATCCTTATGAACAAGAGTATAGTGATTGTTTCTACCATGGTGTACAGAATTTTTATCAAATTGCCATGGTCTACCAAGTAATAAGGAACATGCTTGCATAGGTACCACATCACAATCAACATAATCAGCATATGTAGAGATACTAAAATGCACACGAACAGTACGTGTTACCTTAACCTTGCCGCTGTTGTTGAACCATTGGATGTAGTAAGGATGTGGATGTGGTCTTGTGGTGAGGGAAAGCTTCTCCACCATCTCCATGCTAGCCAAGTTGTTGCAGCTCCCTCCGTCTATGATGACGCGCACAGAACGTTCCTTCACAACTCCCTTGGTATGGAACAAATTGTGCCTCTGATTTTGCTCAGCTTGTGTGACCTGCACACTCAAAACACGTTGAGCAACTAAACATTCATACCTGTCAGCGTCTTCAGGAGCCATGTATTGCGTCTCATGATCAGAATCATCTCCACCATGTTCTTCACGTGTAATAAGAGCCAAAGTCTCCTCATCATAGTCACTAGCGGACTCATATCCACCATCCGCGGTAGCAATCATCACACGCGGAGATTTGCATTCCCTCGCATAATGACCTCCTCCCTTACAACGACGACAAATAATATCACTTGTGTGCCCTGTTGATGCCATGGAAGAAGACGAACGCTGTGCAGGCCTCGCAGGTGCGCTCTTGGCAGATAATGGTGGTTGTGCCTGTTTTCTTGTATCACGGCTAGAGGTGGCACCGGATGGAGGTGCTGGTGTAGTTGAAGTAGAAGATGCACGTGGTGTCCATGATGAAGGTCGGCCTGCAGAAAAGTTAGTTCGCCCCAATGCTTGTCGATCCTGCACTTCACGTTCAGCTTTACAAGCAAGATGGAATAAACGAGTGATATTAGTATACTCCTTATAGTCTAGAATGGTCTGAATCTCTCTATTTAATCCACCCAGAAAACGTGCAAGCATAGCTTCATTCTCCTCAACAATACCACATCTAATCATGCCAGTTTGTAATTCCTGATAATATTCTTCTACAGAATTTTTCCCTTGTCTTAAACGCTGCAATTTTTGAAGCAATTCACGTTGATAATATGGTGGAACCCAACGCGTACGCATAGCAGTTTTCAAAGCAGCCCAAGTAGTTGGAATAGGATATAATCTACAATGTTCAGACCACCATACACATGCAAAACTAGTGAAAGCACAAACAGCAGCAGCAACTCGTCTCTCCTCAGGATATTGTAAACATGTAAATCGTTGTTCAGTTTCTAACTCCCAAGTAAGATATATATCAGGAACATATCTACCCTCAAATGGTGGAATATTCAATTTCAGTTCAGGAATATGGACATCATCTCATACCTGAGGTGGTGGTGCAGGCCTACCATTACGAATATATACCTGAGGTCGACCTGCTGGTGGTGGTGCTGGTGGCTGCTCGTAGATCTGATTTTGATCAACCTCATCCTCATAATCGCCCGCATACTCATCATCCTCCTGGGTACCAGCAGCAACAGTAGCAGGAGCCAAAGAAACACCAACAACAGTAGTAGCGGCACCAGAATTTTGTCCTGGCTCAATAGGAACACGCTGTGCTCGTCCATACTGATTCGGAAGGGGGCGTAGTTGTTGTTGTTGCAGAGGTGCGACAGGTGCAGCCGGTGGTGGAAGACACGCAAGCAGTTCATTAAATCTGTTATCGAGCTTTGTTTCGAACGTCTTCTCAAGGCCAGTGATCTTCTCCATGGCCTCTTCAAAATTGTTCAGCACATCTTGTACCTGTTCAGTCATCATTTGCTGAAACTTATCATGAAGCTCCTTGTTCGATAAGTTCTCCCAATCAATCTCGTCGGCTTGTGATCCTGGCATGGTTAGCAGCAATAGAAACACACAAGAATATGATCCTACAGACTACTAAGAAGTGGTGGTGGTGTATCACAAATCCGTCAAGCAAATCTCAAATTCTTACCAGTTCTTACCCAGCAGTAGGCGGTGATCGGCAACCGTTGTAGTCAAAAACTCTCAAAGCTTGGATAGAGCGATTACCAGGGAGAGTCAAACACACGACGTAGATGTATGTGGAGCTGGGAAGGCTTATAGTATGGTAGCAAAAAGGGTCAGCAATAATCAATTCAGAGATGCAAAGTTGAATAAATGCTCAACGACGGTACTGTGCTGGTCCTAGGCTAGACTGTGCTAGAGACGCGAGCCTAGAACACCAACATAATCACGGCGCGGCACCTAAACAAGGGAAAAGCACACTCTGAATTTTTTTCCGCTCTTTTTTTTGCGCTCTTTTTTTTTGCGCTGCTTTTTTTTTTTGCGAAAAATCACTATAATGGCGAGTGTCTCAAAACTCTTCCTAGCTCAAACGGACAGGATGGGCACGGAATTTTTTCGACCAATTTTTTTTTCGACTGCCCGGACCCAAAAACTGGAAACGGGTCAAAAAAAACTTCCTATAATGGCACCTGTCTCAAAACACTCAGAAACACCTAAAAATAGGATAGCCAGAAATTTTTTCGAAAAATGCGTTTTCGATAATTTTTGGGCCTAAACGGAGCGTGGCTACCCGACTCACTATAATTTTTTTTTCCGAAACCTACTCCGGCAAGGAAACACGAATCGGAATCTAGATGGATCTCGAAAACAAACCTAATATGCAAGGAACTCAGATTGGTGGTGGATATATGGTGGTGGTATATGGCAGCGGTGGTGGTAGCGGTGGTAGTATATGGATATGGATCGGTGGTGGTATATGGACACGGATTGGTGGTGGTATATGGATACGGATTCGGAGCGGTGGCGGATAAGCGGTGGTGGTAGATGGCAGGGGCGATGAGGATGGTGCGGCGGCGGCGTGACAACTTATGACCAGAACTCGAAACTCTAAAAGACTAGACTCTAAGACCAGCAACTAGACACGACGATGCAACCGCAAATTCAACAAAGCAAAACCCTAAAAAGATTATGCAAAGGCTCAGATTGGTTCGGATATGATGAACTAACCCTAATTTTTTTGTGTGGCTTTTTCGTGGACTGTAGGTATGAAGAACAGACTCGATCTAAACTACGAAAAACTGTAAAATCTCACCGAGCAACCTGGAAATCTGATACCACTTGATAGAGGCGGAGGTGTCCCGTCTTTCGATGAGATGGTGGATTTCGCTTTGGTGGAAGTCGACTTTGACGATCCGACTACGAACGTGCGAGGACGTCGCGCCTTAGCAATCGCTAAACCAACTCCGAGAGGTTATTGACCACGCCGGAGCACGATCAACCTGACCACGAGGGTCTGTTTCCTGCGAGCAAACAAAGAACAAGCAAGAAACTAAGATTGCAATCTGGATATTGCGAATATAAGATGAAAGCTTTATTGATCAAGGTGGGGTTCTGTGATGCCTTTGTCTGGTCGTTGAACACAAACGAAGTACGCGAAGTTGCAGCTATGGCGAACTTTTAATCTAAACAAAACCCAAGGTCTAAACGATGCCCTAAGGGCTGTATATATGGAGGAAGAGGGGGGAATTTCGTGGCCCTTGGTGGAGGGGTCCGAAATCAACCCTATCTCTTGTTTCCCCACACATACGGACTCTAAAAATAGCCTATACTTATGTATTTCGAAATTACATGGGCCTGGCCCAATAATAAGGTGACGCAGCACCTAAAATAGCCTCAGGACGAAATTTATGAAGTGGCATCTTGTATATTTCGTCCAAGGCTTCATGCACCCATTATGGTGGCTTCAAAGTCCTGAAATCATCACTTGTAACTCCGTTCTTGTTCCCCTTGCGCATGCCATCATCTCCATGCTTGTTCTTGCTCCAATGTTCATCCTTCTCCAAGATAGGCCCTTCATTTGTAAGCAAAACAAATGTATCCAATTTAGGCAGCATCATATTCTCATGAACATTAGAATCATTACCAAGAAACGAAAGTACCTGGTAATTTAGTTGGCCTGCACGAGCTCTAGTAATTGGTCCAGTATGTATAGCAGCAGGGGCTGTGGGTGTAACAATTGTATTGATGTCCTCATCAAGTAGGATGTAGGGTATTACCTCCATAGAGAGGGCCCGAACCTGGGTAAACATCGTGTCCCTTGTCTCCTGTTAGCATCGACCTCAGACGCACAGTTCGGGACCCCCTACCTGAGATCCGCCGGTTTTGAAACCGACGTTGGTGCTTTCATTGAGAGTTCCATTGTGCCATTGACAATAAGATCAATGTCTCGCCTTGTTCTCAAGGATAATATCACCACCGGAGGGACGCTGGCTCCAGGACAAACCCTTCGGCTGGCGGCTTTACCATGACCGCCCGTTCGGTCATTAAGTCGACGATGACCTCTCGGGTCATCGAAAACCCCCTTCGTATCAACTCCGAACACTCCAAGCAGATGGACCTAGCGGAGCTTTCGTCTTTAAATGAGCTCATAGATCGCATTGCCGCCCTGGGGGTCGCTACAGACTATGATCGGATTGGGCTTAAACCCGATCAAAGAGAAATCAAATCTCTGCCGATCACCCACCAGATAGCGGTAGTCGAGGAGCGAGTCGATAACTCTTCCTCCATATTGAGGACGGACTATGTTCGGATCTCCGGACTCGAAGAGCCGGACACCTACCCGCGGGGTGAAGCATCCTGCCCTCCGAACATAGAATTGGACAACGGCCTAAGAAATTAGTGGACATCCCGGAGCCCGATATGTTAAGTTCGGAAGAACTTCAGACTCCGGATCCAAAACTGGGGCAGGGTTCAAATTTAAATCCACCCACCCACCCGAATACAAGCACTCTCATGAGCATAAAACAACAGTCTTAGGAAATAGTCCACCACTTCTGGGCCAGATTCCTTGTCAAAAACAAGATTAAAGATTGCCGCGACGAGGAAGCGATCTCAGCATTCCACAACAATTGCAGGGACGAAGGAATCCTTAACGCCATCAACCGCCGTTGCATCCTACACTTCACTGACTTGGCAATCATCGTACAGAAGTACAGTGCAATGGAAAGCGCCTGGAATACTCAAGCAGCTCGTTGGGAATCGTCGGTCCCCACTCAACCCTTCATTCAGGCGAAAAGGGCGCACCCTTGCAACACGCCCGGTTCAATAGTAAAGAAATACAAGTCCAGTATGGGGCGCGGAACCGTCCTGGAAGGATGGCTCGATGGGCAATGCAAAATACATGCAACACCGGATAACATACCAACACATAGCCTTAGAGCATGTTGGATACTCCGGCAAGTGGCCAAGAGCGGCGAGGATATCCTCACCAAGAATAACCCAGAACAACACCCCCCAGAGGACAACGACCCCAAAGTACTGACGGTCTTTGAGACATTTGCCTCCAACAATAGGCGTAAAAGAGCACTACGCGGAGTCGCCGAAGTCTGCCAAATAGTAGCAATAAACCCTTGGAACGACACGACTATAACTTTTAATGCCGGGGATGAACCAAAATACATGACAGTCCGAGCACCAGCCGCCTTGGTCCTCAGTCCAATTGTGGACGACTTTCGTCTTACCAAGGTCCTTATGGACGGCGGCAGCGGACTAAACCTCATCTATGAAGATACACTCCACAAAATGGAAATAGACAGGAGCCGCATTGAGCAAAGCAGCACGACCTTCCGAGGAATTATCCCCAGTCGGGAGGCGTGGTGTGCGGGAAAAATAACACTCGACGTGGTATTAGGCACGCCGGAGAGTTATCGGTCCGAAGAAATAACCTTCCAAGTGGCCCCTTTCAACAGCAGGTATCACGCCCTCTTAGGGCGAGATGCATTTACGCGCTTCCAAGCGGTACCCCATTACGGATACATGAAGCTTAAGATGCCTGGGCCCAATGGTATAATCACTCTAGCTAGTGATCCAGACATAGCACTCCGCGCCGAGAACAAAACCGCATCCTTGGCCCTGGAGGCATTATCCGAAGCCCTTGCAGACAAAGAATTAGCCGTGCTGCGCTCTACGGTGGACAGGGATGATGTGGTCCTAGATAAACGACCCAAATCCACCTCCTTCAAACCAGCAGAAGAAATAGTCAAATTCCAAGTCCATCCAACAGACCCCAAGAAGACAACATCCATCGGAGCACAATTGGACCCAACGGTTGACATCGCGCTACGAGAGTTCCTGCGCGAGAATTGGGATATATTCGCCTGGCACCCTTCTGATATGCTAGGAATCCCATGCGAGTTGGCTGAACACAGCCTCAATATATTAAAGGGATATAAACCGGTCAAGCAAACACTGTGGCGCTTTTCCGAAACCAAACATCAAGCTATGGGGGGGGGGGGAGCTAGCCAAGCTAATTGAGGTCGGATTCATCAGAGAAATAAAACATCCGGACTAGCTGGCAAACCTGGTGATTGTACCAAGGAAGGACAAATCCTGGCGGTTGTGCATCGATTTTAAAGACCTCAATAAGGCTTGCCCTAAGGATCCCTTCCCCCTCCCCCGCATTGATCAAATCATTGATGCCACCACAGGACACGACTCACTGTGTTTCCAGGATGCATATTCCAGATACCATCAAATCAAAATGAAGGAGTCCGATCAAGCTGCAACAACATTCATTACCCCATATGGGCCCTTCTGCCTCAACACCATGCCCTTCGGGCTCAAGAACACCGGTGCCACATACCAACGCATGATTCAGACATGCCTGGAGAAACAGATCGGCAAGACAGTTTAAGCTTATGTGGACGATGTCGTCATCAAAACTAGGCACGTCGAAACACTAATAGACGATTTACGTCTCACCTTTGACAACCTCCGCGTGTATGAAATTAAGCTCAATCCGGAAAAGTGCATTTTCGGTGTCCTGGCCGGAAAGCTGCTGGGCTTCATCGTTTCCAATAGAGGAATTGAAGCAAATCCAGCTAAAATCTGAGCTTTGTCGCAATTGGCTACGCCAACAGACCTTAAACAAGTTCAAAAACTCGCGGGTTGCGTGGCAGCTCTAAGCCGCTTCATCTCCAGATTGGGAGAAAAAGGCACTGCCACTATATCGCCTTTTACGGTGAACCGATCACTTCGAGTGGATGGACGCGGCAACAGCCGGACTGGAGGAAATAAAAACCCTTCTTGCGAGCAATCCAATCCTGGCCGCACCAAACGCCGGCGAACCGATGTTATTATATATATCGGCAACACATCAGATGGTGAGCGCTGTACTCGTCGTTGAGCGAGAACAGGACGGACATAAATTCCCGCTTCAGAAGCCAGTATACTACATATCCACTGTCCTCACACCATGCAAATCCCGGTACCCCCATTATTGAAAGATAGCATACGCAGTCTTCATGGCATCCCGAAAGCTCCGCCACTACTTCCAGGAGTATTCGATCACGGGGGCTTTCGAAGTACCACTCAATGACATTATAAATAACCGCGATGCCATGGGCCGGATTGCCAAATGGGCCATTGAGCTCCTCCCATTTGACATTACATATAAACCACGCCGAGCTATTAAATCCCAAGTACTGGCTGACTTCGTTGCCGAATGGACAAGGGCCGAACTCCCTAAAGAGTATGGCACATATTCCAACTGGGTTATGTATTTCAATGGCTCCAAAATGCTGGCAGGGCTAGGAGCGGGCATCGTTTTAACGTCCCCTACTGGAGACGTCGTTCAGTACGTACTCCAAATACTATACACAGACTCCAATAACGCAGTCGAATACGAGGCCTTATTACATGGTCTCCGGATGGCTGTCTGCATGGGCATACAACGCCTAGAAGTGCGCAGGGACTCAAACCTCGCAATATCTCAAAAAATGGAGACTTCGACGCCAAAGATCCGAAGGTGGCATCTTATCATAACACAGTCATAAAAATGTCAGCTCGGTTGGAGGGGCTCGAGTTCCATCATGTGGCTCGAGAAAGTAATCAAGCGGTGGACGTTCTTGCTCGTATCGACGCTAAGCGCGACCCCGTCCCACCCAATATCTCACTGGAAAGGCTTTTTAAGCCATCCGTGGTGTAGCTGGGGAGAACGACAACACCAGTCCGGATCCAAACATAACCCCAGATCTCGGAAACACCGACGTCATCGGAGGCTCAGCCACTGAAATAACACCATCGGCGCATCTCATGATGGCAGTCATTGCCCCATGGACCGAACCCTTCCCGGCCTACCTTAGCAGGAAGGAGCTTCCCGAGGACCAGAATGAGGCCCGCTGCATTGTCCGGCATTCAAAGGCCTACAAGGTTCATGAGGGAGAGCTCTATAAGAAAAGCGCTACCAGAGTTCTTCAACGATGTATCTCCGAGGAAGAGGGGCGGCAGCTCTTGGCTGAAATTCATGCCGGACTCGGCGGTCACCACGCCGCAGCTCGGGCCCTTGTTAGCAAGGCCTTCCGTACAGGGTTTTATTGGCCGACGGCCCGAGCAGATGCGCAGGACCTCGTCCAACATTGCGTCAGATGCCAACTCTTTTCCAACCAAAGCCATATGCCCCCACTGCCTTACAAACAATCCCCATTACTTGGCCTTTTGCGGTCTGGGGACTCGATATGGTCGGACCCCTTAAAGGAGGAAGCCATAAGAGAAAGTATCTGCTGGTCATGGTAGATAAATTCACTAAATGGATAGAGGCCAAACCAGTCAAAACGGCCGAAGCGGGGGCAGTAATAGATTCCATATCCGCCGTGGTACACCATTATGGTGTCCCGCACAGCATAATCACCGATAATGGCTCTAATTTCACAGTCGATGAAGTGAAAACCTGGTGTACTAATCTAGGCATTAAGCTTGATTACGCCTCTATCTATCACCCACAGAAAAACGGTCAAGTCAAATGGGCTAATGGTCTTATCATGAGCGGCATCAAACCGAGACTAGTGCGGTCTTTGAAAGAATCAGACAAGCACTGGGTGGAGGAACTTGACTCCGTACTCTGGGGGCTGCGGACCACGCCCAACCGCCCAACTGGATATACACCTTTCTTCATGGTGTACGGTGCAGAAGTAGTGTTACCCTGCGATATTATTCATGACTCACCTAGAGTGTGCATGTACGAAGAGAGAGAAGCCGAGCTTGATCAGCAGGACAACCTAGATGCCTTGGAGGAGGAGCGCGACGTCGCAAAAGCCTGTTCTGCATTTTATCAACAATAGGCTCGCAGGTATCAAAGCAGAGAAGTGCGGGCCAAGACTTATAACGTTGGTGAAGTTGTTCTACGCCTGCCGGAGAAGAAAAAGGACAAACTCAAGCCCAAGTGGGAGGGTCCCTTCATCATTGATGAAGTTCCCACCGGAGGAGCGTACCGCCTGCGTGACGCGTCAGACAATCACCTGGAGCCGAACCCCTGGAATGCGACCAGACTATGTCGATTTTATGCCTAGCGCCGAACTCTGTGTTCATCTCCTCCCCCTGTTATTAACATTATTTCTTCCCTCTTCTTGTTTTTATCTTTTTTTCATTTTTAGCCTTATGGCTTCAGTACGGCTAGACCGTCCTTACCTGATGCGTGCATCTCTACATATGTACGTTCATTATACCTAGGGGCTTCTCGTACAAAAGCTTTCTATTATTCTTCGAGCATCAAGCTCACCACATATGCATTTTTACATATGTACCTTTTCTTCACCACTATATGCATCGATATGACTTAAGTTTTGGCCAAGCTAGGTTGCTTGGCTCCTGTGCTTATGCCCTACGTTCCCGTTAGTTCGGCTAGGGCATAAAGGGAGCACCTCTGTGATTGTTACTGTCGGGTCATCCAGACGTGTACCTCAGACTGGGTGAAGCCAAAAGCTAGCGTTTTAAGGGAATATTCGGTCGGCGAATTAAAGATGTTTCCGCATTCACTCCATTGTGAAGCCCCAGAAGTTACTTACTCTGCGATTCTTTCAATCCTAGTTCGGACATGCACATTAAACGCATGCACACCCAGGGAAAGGAACCCTCAACAAAACTATTCTCTCTAGAAGATGTTTCTTACATAATGTAATATAACATAACTAGCCGGATACACATTGTCTGTTCAAGCAACTATGACCGCTACACATGGTTCCCATGCATACCCCGGTATACTCTACCGTAAGGGTATTTGGAAACACTCCGCACCTTCGGGTCCAGAGGTCAAAGCGAAAAGGTCGGCCAGAACAATTGTTCTTATTATCCAGCTAGAAGGAAAGTACATAGTCATTTAGGACTCAAAAACTTCCTCCTCTATACCGTCCAACAGGCGGTCTAATTTACAATCCTGTTGGGAGTATCTAGCAGCCACCTCTACTTGGCCATATACTAAACTAACAGGAATTTCTTCCCCATTTGACCCTAGCAGTTCGACTTGGGCCATGTGATTCAGATCTAGCATGGTATATCATGTTTTTATCATGGCCCAGGCTTCTCACGTACCCTCTCGGTAGGCCGATATCTTCCATAGTCGGATACGCCGCTGTGCTCCCTTGAACAACTCTACAAGCTTCTCCATACTCCCTGGACGGGTGTCGGATGGCCATAAGGCCTTGGCTACACTCTGCATTGCCCGCTGAGCTTGTTTGTGCAACTGCGACAACCCTTACAGAAGATCACTTGATGATCCGGACACCTCCTCTTCGGTACGCCCCGTTAATATACCTGCAATCACAACTATATTAGCTACTTTTACTTCCAAACTGTTATAAGATAGATGCGACCACATACTGAATATGCTGCCTCACAATTTTTGTTCTCCTTCACAGAGTCAGCTAGCTGAGCTCGTACATCTTTCAGTTCTTCGCCCATTTTGGTGTTTGAATACTGGAGCTTCTTTTTCTCCTGAACGACTTTTGTTAACACACGCTCGCCCGCTGCTAGCAGTTTTTTGGCTCCATGTTCTTTGCTTCGAGCAGCGTCCAGCTGCTCTCGCAGTTGGTCTAACGATCCAATACAAAGATAAGCAACCAGATCAGCATTATTAGTGTACAATTATGATTTCTCGATGGAGGGAAACATTACCAGGGGATGCCTTCTTTGATTTCTCTAGTTCGGCATTGGCAGCAGACAGCTGCCTCCGACACTTTTCTAGTTCCTGAGTTAACATGGTGTTCTTCTCTGTAAGCACCTGGTTGTACATTGATCCTTAAATCAGTTGTTTCAACTACTTTAAGTCTCGGGGGCTACTGGCATATGGTTATCATAGTCAGACAAAACAAACTTACCTGCACATCTTTTAAATGCGATTTTGTGGCTCTATTAAGCTCATCTCGAGCAGCTCGGATATATGCATCGGCCGAGCTGAAGGCGTTAAATGACTCTTCTGAAAAGCCAGGGTCTCGTAAAACGGCCCTGCGGCGCCGATGATTCATGGCGCTCTCCACTTCCGAGTTGGTGACGGATACATCTTCTGAGTCCTTGGCTGGAGGACAGTCTGGCGTCACCCCCGCATCAGCCCCCATGTTCACGGCAGGATTTGAATCCTGGCTGCGGGAAGTATGACCGGCCGGACCCCCGGATATAGTCCGACACACCTTTTTCCTGATACAGGGTAAACGGAAAGGTCACAGTTGGATGTGACTGCAAAGGTGCATGCTTGCAAATTCATACCTCTTTGATGAAGGCTCGGCCGTATCTTCATTTGCCTTCCTCTTAGAAGGCTTGCCTGTTATGGGGGACGCTCTCTTCGGAGATGCTCCCGGGGCAGCATGGCGCGCCGAACTCTTCCCCTTCTAAGCACAGGACAGTGTGATGGGTAAGGAGGAATGAGAAAAGTCTTTTGGATAAGGTGTCTTCGGATTACTTACACGTGAAGCAGGAAGGAGGCCGGGGTAATCAGCGATAATGGGTACATATGTACCGTCGTAGCTCATCTAACAGAATATTCCATCCTCAAGCTCCACAAATATGTCCGGATCTTCCTCATATCTAGGGTCGAGATCCCGGTTGCGATTCTCCGGCCGAGGGGCAGGGTCATGGATCCCCTCGGCAGCCTTTCGCCATTCCTGTTATGAGCAAGATAAGATGCTGCCTGTCAAGAATGATTCAGGGACAAGAACAAAATAGTGGAGCTGAACCTTACCCAGTTGGGAGGATTATACATGGAAAACCCGTCTCGAATTTGGAGACGGGTGAACTCCTCCTTCTCCCCTTTATACAGCTCGGCCAATATTTTGGCTAGGGCGGCAGGAGTCTTCGGGCCCTTTCGGCCATAGCGTGAGGTGTCGTCTTCTCCATTATAATGCCACATGGGCAGCCCTCTGTATTGAAGTGGCTGGACCCCCCGCGTTATCGAAATCGCCATCACCTCGGCTATTGACAATCCGGACTGGGCAAGCGTCTTAATCTTGCCCAGCAGCAGGCTGATCTTTGCACTATCTTCTTCCTCGAGGCTCCGAGGACGCCTGCTATGGCGTTTCTTCAGCGGAGCATTTGAAAACTCGGGAAGGCCCATGTAGACGGGGTCGGGTAGAGCGACGTCGTCGATGTAGAACCATTCGGAAGGCCACTCTTCGGGAGCTTTCTTCGGCGTGTCGGATAGGTATCCGGTCCCGGTGATGCACCACACTTCGGCTCCTCCCACTTCAAAAATTGACCCACCTTGATTGCGAGGGACGAGGCAGAACAATCTTTTGCACAAATCGAAATGGGCCTCGCAACCCAGGAATAGTTCGCATAAAGCAACATAACCCGCGATGTGCAGGACGGAGGCTGGGGTAAAATTATGCAGCTGGAGGCCGTAGTACTACAGAAGCCCTCGGAGGAATGGGTGAATTGGAAATCCCACGCCCTTAGCAGATAGGGGATGAAGCACACTCGTTCTCCCGCAGACGGATTGGGGAAATCCTCCGACTGGGTTTTGCCGTTGAAGGAGGCCAGTCCTGCTCGAACAGGGACCAAATCTGCAGGAGGGAGAAATCCCCGCGTTTGCAACTTCACCAATTGGCTGTGCGGCACGGAGCACCTCTTCCACTTGCCTCTCTCTAGGTTGGAATGGGAAGAGGAGCTGGGAATGTTGGCCATGTTGGAATGGTTTCGCCTGGCAGTATCTGAGGATTTTCTCCGCGTGATGCCGAAAGTATCTAAGATCCAATCCCTTTAAATAGACATTCTTTCTTGCAGGGCTAGGGTGTTATTTGCAAAAAATACCCTGACCATCCACATTTCCCTGACACGTGGAGGATGAAGTCATAAATGCACAGAAGCCGAGGGGTGCGGCATTGAATTGAAAGCCGAACACATTACTTGGAAGACGTCAGAGGAGGAACCGGCCTTGCAATGCCGAAGACAGTCTGCGCACCAAACACCTCGTCATTGAAGCCTGGTTCGGGGGCTACTGAGGGAGTCCTGGACTAAGGGGCCCTCGGGAATCCGGCCTATTAGCCATGGGCCGGACTTGTGAAGATACGAAGACTGAAGATTGCGCCCATGTCCGGATGGGACTCTCCTTGGCGTGGAAGGCAAGCTTGGCATCGAATATGTAGATTCCTTTCTTTGTAACCGACTTTATGTAACCCTAGATCTTCCTGGTGTCTATATAAACCGGAGGACTTAGTCCGGATAGGACATTCATTATCATAGCCATACAAGCTAGACCTCTAGTGTTTAGCCATTACAATCTCAAGGTAGATCAACTCTTGTAATACTCATATTCATCAATATCAATCAAGTAGGACGTAGGGTATTACCTCCATAGAGAGGGCCCGAACCTGGGTAAACATCGTGTCCCTTGTCTCCTGTTACCATCGACCTCAGACGCATAGTTCGGGACCCCCTACCCGAGATCCGTCAGTTTTGACACCGACAGTGGCCCTGGTGCTGATTGTTTCGCTAATATTTTTTATTAATTCCAAAAATAATCTCCGTTGATTTTCAGGTCATTTCGAGAACTTTTTGTTCTGCACAAAAATAACACCATGGCAATTCTGCTGAAAACAACTTCAGTCCGGGTTAGTTCCATTCAAATCATGCAAGTTAGAGTCCAAAACTAGGTCAAACGAGTTTGGAGAAGTGGATACGATGGAGATGTATCAACTCCCCCAAGCTTAAACCTTTGCTTGTCCTCAAGCAATTCAGTTGATAAACTAAAAGTGATAAAGAAAACTTTTACAAACTCTGTTTGATCTTGTTGTTGCAAATATGTAAAGCCAGCATTCAGGTTTTCAGCAAAGATTATGAACTAGCTATATTCAGAATAACATTTAGGTCTCACATTTACTCATATCAATGGCCTAATCAACTAGCGAGCAATAATAATGAATCTTGGATGACAACACTTTTGTCAAAACAATCATGATATGATATAACAAGATGGTATCTCGCTAGCCCTTTCTGAGACCGCAAAACATAAATCCAGAGCACCCGTGAAGATCAAGGAGTGACTAGACATTGTAATTCATGGCAAAAGAGATCTAGTCACAGTCATACTCAATATAAATTAATAACAATGCATACAAATGACAGTGGTGCTATCTAACTAGTGCTCTTTATAAGAGGATGATGACTCAGTAATAAAAGTAAATAGATAGGCCCTTCGCAGAGGGAAGCAGGGATTTGCAGAGGTGCCAGAGCTCGAGTTTTGAAATAGAGATAAATAATATTTTGAGCGGTATGCTTTCATTGCCAACATAACAACTAAGAGATCTCAGTATCTTCCATGCTACATACATTATAGGTGGTTCCCAAACAGAATGGTAAAGTTTATACTCCCCCACCACCAACAAGCACACTCCACGACTGGTCCGAAACAACGGGTACCGTCCAACTAACAACAATCCTGGGGGAGTTTTGTTTGTAATTATTTTGATTTGATTTGCTTTGAGCATGGGACTAGGCATCCCGGTTACCAGCATTTTTCTCAGGAATGATGAGCCGAGTCCACTCACCGTGAGAATAACCCACCTAGCATGGAAGATATTGACAGCTCTAGTTGATACATGAGCTATTCGAGCATACAAAACAAATTATTATTTGAAGGTTTAGAGGTTGGCACATGCAAATTTACTTGGAACGGCAGGTAGATACCGTATATAGGTAGGTATGGTGGACTCATATGGAACAACTTTGGGGTTTATGGAAGTGGATGCACAAGTAGTGTTCCCGCTTAGTACAAGTGGAGGCTAGAAAGAGACTGGGGAGCGACCAACTAGAGAGCGACAACAGTCATAAACATGCATTGAGATTAACCAACATTGAATGCAAGCATGAGTAGGATATAAATCACCACGAACATAAATATCGTGGAGGCTATGTTGAGTTTGTTTCAACTACATGGGTGAACATGTGCCAAGTCAAGCCACTCGAATCATTCAAAGGGAGGATACCATCCTATCATACTACATCATAACCATTTTAATTTCCATGTTGGCACGCAAGGTAAACCATTATAAACTCCTAGCTAATTAAGCATGGCATGAGTAACTATAATCTCTAATTGTCACTGCAAACATGTTTCATACATAATAGGTTGAATCAGGAACGATGAACTAATCGTATTTACAAAAACAAGATAGGCCGAGTTCATACCAGCTTTTCCTCATCTCAATCATTTCATCATATATCATCATTATTGCCTTTCACTTGCATGACCGAACGGTGTGGATAATAATAAGAGAGCAAGTGCATTGGACTAAGCTAGAATCTGCAAACATTTATTTAAAGGAGAAGATAAGGTAATATGGGCTCTTTGTTAGATCAACAATAATGCATATGAGATCCACTCAACATTTTCATCGTGGTCTTCTCCTCCCGACCCCCAAAGAAAAGAAAAGAATTTCAAATAAACACATTCAAACATTTTTGGAGTTTTTGTTTTTCTGAAGGAAGTAAAACAAGACCGAGAAAAACTATTTACACGGGAAAGCTCCCAACAAGCAAAACAAGAACATGAAATCTTTTTGGGCTTTCTATTAATACTACTACTAAGCATGCATAGAAAGTAAACTAACTACAACTAATTTTTTTGTTTTTTCTTAAGGCTTAACAAACACACAAGAAGAAAGCGGAACAATAAAATAAACTAGCATGGATAATTCAGTGAAAAAGTATGAGCACCGACAACTGAAATGAGTGTGTGAACATGAATGTAATGTCGGTGAGGAATACGTAACCCCCCCCCAAGCTTAGGCTTTTGGTCTAAGTTGGTCTATGCCCATGGGTCAAAGTAGTTCGCTCCGGAGCCCTGAGGAGGATCCTGGGGGTTCCACTGGTTAGCGAGCTCCTGTGGATCCCACTGATAAATAGACTCCTGGTATGGAATAGGTGATGGCTCTGGCTCAGGAGATGGGGATCGTGTCCCCTCCGAGTATGCATGAATGTCCGCGGGCAAAACAATGTACTTGCCTGAATGCATATCGAACAAAACAGGTGCAGGCAGTGTAATAATCTGAATAGTTTTCTCACTAAATACCAGGTTATAAACAATTCTATTTTCCTCATCACATCGAATAAACTTATGTGCTACCATGCTGTCATAATCTAAATATATACTGGGTAGCAATTTCTCTTCCTTTTCATAGTGCCTAATGGGTATATCAAAGTGTTTAGCATGGCGGGAGGCGAAGATGCCTCCAAAAATAGGACCCTTTGCACGGTTCATACTCAACCGCCTAGCAACCATAGCGCCCAAACTGTATGTTATATCCCTATGTAAAGCATGACGGAAAATAGCAAGGTCAGAGGCACTAAGGCCTCCACTCTTTCCACAACCAATTAAACATCTCCCAGCAAATAATGAGTAATAGTGTATAGAAGGATGATGAATACTAGACACTATCGCTCCAGACACTCCTCTACCTTCCCCTACGGTGATTTCATGAATATGTCCTTCCACATCTCTAGGACGTGGTTCCACGATGCTACCTTCATAAGGTAATTTGCAAACCACACAAAAATCATAAAGCGTCATCTCTTTGTACTCATTATATAAGTGAAAGTCTACCATGGGTGGTGATTTCCTAGCATGGAAGTGAAAATTTTGCACGAAAGTATTAGTGAGTAAGAGATACTGATTGCACCGGTCAAGGAGGCATTCCCAGCCAAATGATAGAAATCATCATAAATCGCAGCCGCTTGTAAGAATGCATCATATGGCCATTCGCACGGCCAAATTTCCGCGCCACGAGGAAGATTATACTTGGGCTTTTCCTTCTCCTTCTCCTCATTTTCCTTTTCCTTTGAACCTTGGCTTGAGGAGCCTCTCAATAATCTCTTCAACATTTTCTTCCTCTGAAAATTTCTGAAATTTTTAGTGACTCAAAATAAAAGTGAACCAAACTCAATAAGATTGATAGCAACTACTCCTACAAGTGACTAGAGGCTATATCATGCATCAAAAAAACTTTGGACCATATAATTTTGACATGCATGCTCAAGAACATGGTCACCATAGCATCAAAAATTTGTAATGAATAAAGCAGTAGAACACAAACTAATTGGACCGTTGGAGGAGTCACATACCGAAGAACAATCCCCCAAAGTAGTTTTGTGAATGGAGCTTTGAGCAAGGAGATCGAAAATGGCAGCAAGATGAGCAAGAACACGAGTTTGAGCTATGGAGTGAATTTTTCTGGAGGAAGAAGGAGTGGATGGGTGCTGAAATAAGTGGAGGGGGCCACGTGGGGCCCACAAGGTCAGGGGGCGCGCCCTCCACCCTTGTGGCCAGCTGGTGAGGCCCCCTGGAGGTGTTCTTTGCACCAAAAATTCTAAAATATTCTAAAAAAATCATATCCAATTTTCAGGGCACTGGGAGAATTTTTATTTTCAGGACATTTTTTTATTACAGGGATAATTCAAAAAACAGGCAGAAAATACTTTTTTTCCTTATTTAATCTAATTAACAGAAAGTAAAAGATGGGTACATAGAGTTGTGCTTTCTAAATTCATCCATCTCATGCTCATCAAAAGGAATCCATTAACAAGGTTGATCAAGTCTTATTAACAAACTTCTTCCGTATGATATGAAATCGGAGAATTTTTGAATAACACTAGGTTACCTCAACGGGGATATGCATGTCCCCAACAATAAGAATATCATATTTCTTTTTGACAGTAGGTAGAGGGAATTCAAAACATCCAATAGTAATAGTTGAAATTTTTCCAATTAAATTGATACTATGAACTTGAGGTTGTTTCTTTGGGAAGTGTACCGTATGCTCATTACCATTAACATGAAAAGTGACGTTGCCTTTGTTGCAATCAATAACAGCCCCTGTAGTATTCAAAAAGGGTCTACCAAGGATAATCGACATACTATCATCCTCGGGAATATAAGAATAACAAATTCCGTTAAGATAGTAACGCTTGCAACCACAACAGGCACGTCCTCACAAATACCGATGGGTATAGTAGTTGATTTATCAGCCATTTGCAAAGAAATTTCAGTAGGTGTCAACTTATTCAAATCAAGTCTACAGTACAAACAGAAAGTCATAACACTAACACCGGCTCCAAGATCACATAAAGCAGTTTTAACATAGTTTCTTTTAATGGAACATGGTATAGTTGGTACTCTTGGATCTTCAAGTTTCTTTGGTATTCCACCCTTAAAAGTATAATTAGCAAGCATGGTGGAAATTCCAGCTTCTGGTATCTTTCTTTTATTAGTAACAATTTCTTTCATATACTTATCATAAGGAGGCATTTTAAGCATATCAGTTAAACACATACATAAAAAGATAGGTCTAATCATTTCAGCAAAGCGCTCAAATCCTCATCATCCTTTTTCCTAGATGGCTTAGGAGGAAAGGGCATGGGTTTCTGAACCCATGGTTCTCTTTCTTTACCATGTTTCCTAGCAACAAAATCTCTTTTATCATATCGTTGATTCTTTGATTGTGGGTTATCAAGATCAACAACAGGTTCAATCTCTACATCATTATCATTACTAGTTTGAGCATAAACATGAACATCATCATTAACATTAGCACTAGGTTCATGTTCATTACCAGACCGTGTCTCAGCATCAGAAATAGAAATATCACTGGGATGCTCAGGTGTGTCTATAGCAGGTTCACTAGCATGCAAAGTCCTATCCGTTTTCTTTTTATTTTTAGAACGAGGACTAGGTGCATCAATATTAATTCTTTGAGAATCCTGTTCAATTCTCCTAGGATGGCCCTCGGGATACAAAGGATCCTGGGTCATCTTACCACCTCTAGTCATAGCCCAAACATCATTATCATTATTCTTACTATTCAACTCATTAAGCAAATCATCCTGAGCTTTAAGTGCTTGTTCTAGTTGAGTCATAACCATGGAAGCATGTTTACTAATAAGCTTAAGATCATTGACAGTACTATTCATATAATTACTCAGGTGATCAAGAATTGAAGCATTACATTTCAATTGTCTACTAACACTACTGCAGGAGACTGCTAACGCGACACTATGATCAGAGACCCTTCGAGAAACTGTGTGCGATGCAATGATCGCAAATAGTGGTGTAGAAAGCCGTCAGAAATGTATAAAACGTTTGCGATGGCGAATGCATCAAACACGGTTCAGGTTTTAGTTGCGTGTGTGATGAAGGGCATACGGTTAATCCATTCAAACTATCTGCGATGAGGTAGAACAACAGAAACGGGCAACCATAACAATGTGTGTGCGATGTAGGACACACGGTTAATCCATTCAAACTGTTTGCGTGAGGTAGAACAATAGAAATGGGCATCCATATCAATGTGTGTGCGATATACGACATACGGTTAACTCGGACGAACTGTTTTCGATTAGGGAACACAACAGAACTGGTTCAACTTAACAAGGTGTGTGTGATATGCAGCATACAGTTCACATGGATAAACTATTTGCGATGAGCCAAAAGAACACAAACGAGTCGTGTAAACAAGATGTGTGTGATACGTGGCAAACAGCCGACTCAGATGAACTGCTTGCGATGAGAAATTACAACACAGACGGTCAATACAGTTACTTCGTGTGTGATTCTGTGTGTAAAAAAAACTTTGAAAAATGCAAACTAGTTGCTTGCGGTGGATAGGAGTATCGCACATGATGCGTCTGCGGGTACTCGTGTGCAATGATTAGTATGTTACACATACGTTTCCTTATGTGAACATGTGTGTGAATTTGCAATATGGACAGTTAATATGCAAATGCCTTCTGGACATCTGGCGCACGCTTAAACTCAATGAACTGTGTACGATACTAATACTTTCCATGAAAAGTTATGAACTTGGGTAACAACATTTGAGTAACATATATATATAGTGGTTACACTATTCGACAAAAGGAGGATCTTCGTAACACAGTTTTGACAACCATATGATCCATATCTACATACTTAATATAGTAACAACTATCACATTTTAAGAGGCTAAGGGCCAACAACCATATGGTCCATATCTACATACTTAACATATATAGTAATAGCTAGCACATTTTAAGAGGCTGAGGGCCAACAACCACAACTATCCACTGGAAGCAGCTTGATCACGGCGACTCGACATCTCGTCAATGAAAAGGAAGAGCCCTCCTGTGCCTTGGTAGAGTAGGAGTAGAATAGTGTCTCCAATTTTCGAATATGGATGCATTGCCACGAGAAGCAAGAACTTGTTAATTTGAATGGTTCCATTTTTGCGGGAAATGCAGTACCTTGCAATCACTTTGGCGTTATTAGCAGGCACCAGTGTAATTCGACCACACCGGGAAATCAATCCAGGAATGACTAAAGGGGGTAATTTCTGTTGACATGTAGAATAAAAAACAATTGTAACATATATAGTTTATGAGCATCAACATTAAAAATAATACTTTTTACCAGCGCTTTGTGCACACAATTGGTCTTGTTCAGTGTGTGCACCATAGGTTTAATTAATCCCATCCAAAATCCATCATTCATACGCTATGCTATCTCTGTCAGATTATCAACAAAGTTTATGACATGCTTCAAGTCCTTCCAGTGAAAATTGGTACGCTTAGTAACATACAGATCATTCACTATGCATCCAACATATCCTGCTTAAAAGGTGGAAAGGTATTATTTATTTAGAACATGGCAGAAGAATATATAGTGCGCATAAATTGGTAAACAAAATTTGTTACTGCCTAGGAACGGAGTCAGAATATGATATCACAATTGGTTGATTAAATAGTGATCAATTGATTGCTTAAATAGTAATATGACAACATGGAGAAAGTTGAAAGGACACTAACCTCGATCAGACTTTGATCGGCTGACGATGTTAGGGAAGTAAAGATCCATGCTAATTAGACCAGGCTGTGGTGCACGCACTAGAATTTTATTGCCAGCTTTCAGTTCATAACACTTAGACATTTTTCTCCGAAGGTCCGCATTAAAATAGGAGTGACCATCTTTATCAAGTTTTACGCTAACCGTCATTATTAACCGATGTTGCGTTGTCAATATGACATCCAGGGAGTCATCAGCAAAGTAAAGCCCAAGATTTCCTTCTACTTCTGTTCTTGCAAAGCAAGGGATGTACTGCTTGAAATGAAAATTAAGATCATAAATTAGATTTATTGAAATAACCGAGCAAGATGCAAATATGGGAGTAACTGCTAGAACATATCCATATATAGATGCAAGCAAAGTACAAAAATATAGAATTAAAAATAGATAATGTAACAAAGATTTGATGCAAATATATAGATAATGTAGCAACAGACAGTATATGTTCACAAATTTAGGCCATGCCGACCGTGGTAGGTTGATATTGAACATACCGAGCGCTCCCTGAAGTCATCCGGAATGGTGAGATAGAACTTCGTTTCTGACTGGCCACGACCACAATTGCCCGATTTGTGCTTGCACTGTGCACACATGAATGAACACCCATGAATCAGCTAGAACAAAAATGATTCCACGGCTATTTCCGCCGGTTGATTAACAGCGGCGGACATACTGCGATAAGAGATGAGTGAATATTTCACTAATTAAGTTGATTACCTTCTCCATGAGAAAAATCCCAGGCCCAATCCCGCAGAAAACCCCAGTCGACCAGAGTTTAAAATGTCGGTGCAGATAGGCAGAAGAAAGCGGTGGAGGCAAAATCCGGTGCCGTTTGGAGCGCGACCTACGGCCGTTGCCAACAGCCGTCGAGCTTAGGGTGCAGAGTTGCGGAGGAGTCCGCGGCGAGTGAGTGGGGACGAAGTGGGTGAGGGTTTTCTTTTCCTTTTGCATGTGTGAGTGAACACACACGATTCATTGAGGCGACGGAGATGAACCGTGTGTGATAGCAAATCACCGAGATTGAATGGGAATCCAAATTTCCTTTGTCTTTCATCCATGAGTTTTTTTTTCTACGATGAACATAAACCATGCTAATCCCCGTGTTCAAATTTGACACTTGTCCGGGTTCATTTACAATATTTAGGGGATTATGTGCATTTTGTAGGCATTAATTCACGTAATTCAAATTCAAACAATTGGTGCATGAAAGGGTGCACAAGAACGGTCTCGAAAAACCATACTCGTGGTATTTAGTAATTTCTCTAGCCTTTTACAAGGAATGGGCAGAGATTTCAATGGAGTCAACCACAAACGCGTCATTTACTGGGTTATCAACTATAGAACAATGAAATATGTGCTTGAAAAACATGACGGCTGGCATGGTGCCATGGTATGGCCTCACCGTGCCCTGGTTAAAAGCTGAGAAGGTTTGATTTATGTCATCATGCACGCCCTTAATAAATCGAACCATCACCGAGGAAGTTCAATGCTTTCAAGAGGGAAATCACAAAGATTGAAGGGGAATCCAAATTTCCATACTAGTTTGTCTTTCAGATTTTTTTTCAACGATCAACATATCGCCTCAAATGAAACATGTTCAAATTTGACATTTTCCAAACTCATTTACCATATTTAGGGGATTGTGTGCATTTTCTAGGCATTAATTATGCACATAATTCAAATTTGAACAATCGGTGCATGAAAAAGTGCACAAGAACGGTATGGGAAACCATGCTCATGCTATACAAAAAATGGAACACATGGTTGGAAAACATGACGCCTAGTGTGGTGCCATGGTATGGCCTCACCATTCCCCTGGTAAAAATTGGAGAATGTTTTCCTTATGTCGTGATGCATGCCTTTCATAAAATGAACCATCATCCGAGGAAGTTTCATGGTTTCAAGGGGGAAATCACCAAGATTGAAGGGGGATCCAAATTTCCTTTGTCCTTTGTCCATGAGTTTTTTTTCTATGATGAGCATACAACCTGCAAATCACCGTGTTCAAATTTGGCACTTTTCTAGGTTCATTTGCCATATTTAGGGGATTATGTGCATTTCCTAGGCATTAATGCGCATAATTCAAGTGCAAACAATCGATGCATGAAAGGGTCCATAAGAATGGCCTAGAAAACCATGATGTGTCATTTAGTAAATTCTCATGCCTTTTACAAGGAATGGACAGATATTTCGATCAAATGTGTGGCAAAAAAGGAAATGTTTGTTTGTTGGGTTTTCAACTATAGAAAAAATGAAATAAATGCTTGAAAACATGATGCCTGGCATGGCGCTATGGTATAACCTCACCATGCACTGGTAAAAATTTGAGAAGGTTTGGCTTATGTCGTCATGCACGCCCTTCATAAATCGAACCATCACCGAGAAAGTTCCATGCTTTCGAGAGGGAAAATCCCCAAGATTGAAGGGGAATCCTAATTTCTGTCCTAGTTTGTCATTTAGTTTTTTTCCAACGATCAACATACCGCCTCAAATGCAACGTGTTCAAATTTGGCATTTTCCCAGGCTCATTTACAATATTTAGGGGATTATGTGCATTTTCTAGGCATTAATTATGCACATAATTCAAACTCGAACAATCGGTGCATGAAAAGGTGCTGAAGAACGGTCTGGAAAACTATGCTCGTGTTATTTAGCACATTCTCATGCCTTTTACAGGAATGGGCAGATATTTCAAGGAAATGTGTGGCAATAGTCAACCATAAACAACTATACAAAAAATGAAACACATGGTTGGAAAACATGACGCCTGGCTTGGTGCCATGGTATGGCCTCACCATGCCCCTAGTAAAAATTGGAGAATGTTTTCCTTATGTCGTGATGCATGCCTTTCATAAATCGAACCACCACGGAGGAAGTTTCATGGTTTCAAGGGGGAAATCGCCAAGATTGAAGGGGGGGGGGGTACAAATTTCCTTTGTCCTTTGTCCACGAGTTTTTTTCTATGATGAACATACAACCTGCAAATCACCGTGTTCAAATTTGGCAATTTTCCAGGTTCATTTACCATATTTAGGGGATTATGTGCATTTCCTAGGCATTAATGCGCATAATTCAAGTTCAAACAATCGATGCATGAAAGGGTCCACAAGAACGACCTAGAAAACCATGCTCGTGCCATTTAGTAAATTCTCATGCCTTTTACAAGGAATGGACAGATATTTCGATGAAATGTGTGGCAATAGTCAACCACAAATGTCTACTTGTTGGGTTTTCAACTATAAAAAATGAAATAAATGCTTAAAAACATGACGCCTGGCATGGTGCCATGGTATGACCTCACCATGCCTTGGTAAAAATTTGAGAAGGTTTGGCTTATGTGAAATCAATACTATAATTAAGCAATTGTTTTCTTTTAATATCTTTTTCAAATCTCCAATCCACAACAGGTAAATCTATCGGACATACGCGAACACATACTTCACAAGCAATACATTTATCAAATTCAAAGTGGATTCGCCCTCGGAAACGCTCTCGTGTAATTGATTTTTCATAAGGGTAGTCAATCGTTATAGGTAAATGATTTGTGTGGGATAAGGTAGTTATGAAACTTTGACCTATGTACCTTGTAGCATGTATTGTTTGTTGACCATAACTCATGAACCCAGTTACCATAGGGAACATATTCATTCTAAATATCTATGAAAAAGATATGTTTCTTTCTCTTGTTTGAGAGAGCTTTTATGTTGAAAATATTCTTACTATTATTGTATTATCTTATTTATAGTGAAACAAGTTGAGAAGAGGCTGTTAATAAGAGATTTCCCAGGGAAATAGGTAAAAGGAATTTCCATCCAAGATTTAATAACTGATCCATTCTCATCCTCGGTAAAGTCCATCTTATTGTGATAGAAATGAAGAGAAATAAATAAGCTTTAGTTAATGTAATAAATATACCCATTGTCATTTCCAAACTTCCAATTGCTTTATTCATTTAGAAAAAAAATAAAAAAAGGATATATAGGGAATAGATAAATTCCACCCGCCCAAGTAGAGAACTGTTACAAATAAAGAAGAAACTAATAAATTTAGGTAAGAAACAAGATAAAATAAACCATATTTGATACCGGAATATTCAGTTTGGTAACCTGCTACTAATTCTTCCTCCGCTTTTGGTAAATCAAAGGGTAATCTTTCACATTCCGCCAAAGAAGAAATTAAAAAAACAGAAAACCTATAGGCTGACGCCAAATATTCCATCCAAAAAACCGTATTTTGGCAACGATCTGGCATTGGGTATATTGGGACCTAGAAATATTCTCTGATGAGCGGACGGGAAAACCCTCTTTGAATTTGCCCAAGATCTTTGGGATTCATTTATTTCTTGCAGGGGTGGCTTGCTTTAGCTTTGGGGCATTTCATGTAACGGGTTTGTATGGTCTTGGGATATGGGTATCCGATCCTTATGGACTAACTGGAAAAGTACAAGCTGTAAATCCAGCGTGGTGTGCAGAAGGTTTTGATCCTTTTGTTCCCGGGGGGGGGGGGTAGCTTCTCATCATATTGCTGCGGGTACATTGGGTCTATTAGCGAGCTTATTCTATCTTAGTGTCCGTCCGCCTCAACGTCTATATAAAGGATTACGTATGGGCAATATTGAAACTATACTTTCCAGTAGTATCGCTGCTGTTTTTTGCAGCTTTCGTAGTTGCTGGAACTATGTGGTATGGGTCAGCAATGACCCCAATCGAATTATTTGTTCCTACTCGTTATTAGTGGGATCAGGGATACTTCCAGCAAGAAATATCGAAGAGTTAGCAATGGTTTAGCCGAAAATCTTAGTTTATCAGAAACTTGGTCTAAAATTCCCGAAAAATTAGCCTTTTATGATTATATTGGTAATAATCCGGCAAAAGGGGGATTATTCAGAGCAGGCTCAATGGACAATGGGGATGGAATAGCTGTTGGATGGTTAGGACATCCCGTCTTTAGAGATAAAGAAGGACGTGAGCTTTTTGTACGCCGTGTGCCTACTTTTTTTGAAACATTTCCGGTTGTTTTGGTAGATGAGGAGGGAATTGTTAGAGCAGACATTCCTTTTAGAAGAGCAGAATCCAAATATAGTGTTGAACAAGTAGGTGTAACCGTGGAGTTCTATGGTGGCGAACTTAATGGAGTAAGTTATTCTGATCCTGCTACTATAAAAAAATATGCGAGGCATTCTCAATTAGGGGGAATTTTTGAATTAGACCGGGCTACTTTGAAATCTGATGGTGTTTTTCGCAGCAGTCCAAGGGGTTGGTTCACTTTTGGTCATGCTACCTTTGCTTTGCTCTTCTTTTTCGGGCACATTTGGCATGGCGCTAGAACATTGTTCCGAGATGTTTTTGCTGGTATTGATCTAGATTTGGATGCTCAAGTGGAATTTGGAACATTCCAAAAAGTGGGAGATCCAACAACAAGGAAACAGGCTGTCTGATACACATTGTTATAGTATCTTTCACCTCTCTTTTTTGATTTGACATGGGAAACATCTCCCAACCTTTCTTTGACTCTTTTTCTTTCTTTATATGGGAAATTATCCCAAATGACAAATGAATAGGTGTGGAAGTTATAATTGTAAATAAACCAGGATCGAATCTATGGAAGCATTGGTTTATACGTTCCTTTTAGTTTCGACTTTACGGATAATTTGTTCGCTATCTTCTTCCGAGAACCACCTAAGGTTCCACCAACTCCAACTAAAAGAATAAAATAATTTCACTTAAGTAAGAAGTCCCCCTATCTGGGATACTTCTTACTTAAATTAGTCTCCGTGTTCTTCGAATGGATCTCTTAATTGTTGAGAGGGTTGCCCAAACGCGGTATATAAGGCATACCCAGTAAAGCTTACAAGTAAACCAGATATGGAGATGGCGACTAAAGTTGTTGTTTCCATTTTTATAGAATTTCAAAATTACAATGGATCTACAAAAAGATCGTATTTACGACTACAACGGAATAGTATACAAAGTCAACACCAATGATTAAATAGAATCTATGGCTACACAAACCGTTGAAGATATTTCTAAACCTAGGCCAAAACGAACTAGTGCAGGTAGTTTACTGAAACCCTTGAATTCGGAATATGGGAAAGTCGCCCCGGGTTGGGGGACTACTCGTTTTATGGGGATCACAATGGCTTTATTCGCTATATTCCTATCTATCATTTTAGAAATTTATAATTCTTCCATTTTACTGGACGGAATTTTAACCAATTAGGTTTCTACTAACTAAAACTAGGAAGTCAGAGTTTTTCCATCCAAAAAAGCCTTTCTAGTTTAAGATCTACATTTCTAGATATTATGGTAGTTCGACCACGGTTTTTTTTGTTTCGGTATCTCTGGAATATGAGTGTATGACTTGTTAGAATTGATCCTATTGATAATACATAGAAAGGGCCTATTATCTCTATGAAGATGATTCTAATTTGTCAGATATTATTTATTATAGTATCTGGAACACGAAATAGATAGAGTGGATAAAAAAATGGAACTATGATTCATACTCACTGTTAAGACCTCGCAACTAGACTGAAAAATTCAAGTAGTTTTTAGATAAAAATAAAAAAGAAAATTTCTTCCTTCCAATTTTGTTTCCCAAAAGACAACTTTTTTTCTCTCAATTTTGTCGAGTCATTACACTGATTCAATAAATGATTATCAAGCCGTTCTTATTCGAAGAACCCTTGCCTTTTGTTTAGCTTGAGAGTAAATCATCGTGGCTCTAGTATGAATCTAAGGCTTTAATTGAACTGATTCATAGGATCTCAACAAGATAATTTCTATATTACGCATAAAAAAACAAATCCTTTATACGGAAGAGAAAAGTCAAGAAGCCTCTAATGACCAACATAAGGGAAAAGAAGAAAGAAAGACGTGCCAACTTGAGATTTTTTGGCATTATCATCACAAAGAAGATATTCTGGATTTTTCTTATTTGATATCTTCAAGGCAAATTGACCCAATTTAGTGGCTGATGAAGTTTTGAACCTTTTTTCTAATATCGTTGAATTTTTTTGTGTTTCTGCTTGAGCCATACGAGATGAAATTTTCATATACGGCTCTTAGAGGGGGACTGGGTTAGTTACCTATCTCAATAAAGTATATGATTGGTTTGAGGAACGTCTAGAGATTCAGGCAATTGCAGATGATATAACTAGTAAATATGTTCCTCCCCATGTCAACATATTTTATTGTTTAGGGGGAATTACACTTGTTTTCTAGTACAAGTCGCTACCGGTTTTGCTATGACTTTTTACTACCGACCAACTGTTACATAGGCTTTTTCCTCGGTTCAATACATAATGACCGAGGCCAACTTTGGTTGGTTAATCCGATCAGTTCATCGATGGTCAGCAAGTATGATGGTTTTAATGATGATCCTACATGTATTTCGTGTGTATCTCACAGGGGGATTTAAAAAACCTCGTGAATTAACTTGGGTCACAGGTGTGGTTTTGGCTATTTTGACTGCATCATTTGGTGTAACTGGTTATTCTTTTCCTTGGGATCAAATTGGCTATTGGGCAGTCAAAATTGTGATAGGTGTACCTGACGCCATTCCGGTAATAGGATCGCCTTTAGTGGAGTTATTACGTGGAAGTGCTAGTGTGGGCCAATCCACTTTGACTCGTTTTTATAGTTTACATACCTTTGTACTGCCTTTGCTTACTGCCGTATTTATGTTAATGCACTTTCCAATGATACGTAAGCAAGGTATTTCGGGTCCTTTATAGGAAAGGCATATCATAGAGAATTATAATTATCATATCGGGTAGGTTTTGGCATTTCATTGCTACAAGCATGGGTTATTGTAAAATAAGACATGTCATTTGGATACTTCTCTTCAACTCCAAAGTATTTTTATACAATACAAATAGTTGAAGTTAATTTTAAGAAGAAAAAAGGCGGATTATGGGAGTGTGTGACTTGAATTATTGATTTGGCCATGCAGATAAAGAATTGGATCTGCCACATTAGAATTCACAACCAAAGGTGTCTCCGCATCCAATTAACATGTAAGTCCCCTACCTAGGAAGGATAGGCTGGTTCACTTGAGGAGAATATCTTCTATGATCATACCGCAACCATGTCATCCATGAACAGGCTCCGTAAGATCCCATAGAGTAGAAATGGAATAAGTCATGTGACATGATCCAGTTCTCTATTTATTACACTTACCTTTTTATTATAGTATGGAAATGCATTCATTTTCTTTGCATCGATTGTGATCCATAATACTATTGGAGTAAAAGAAGGGATCTAAGGAAGAATGTAGGCTAAACTTTTTGATTTTTTATTAGTAACAAGTAAATATTTTGTTTGGAGGTAAGAAACTTGCAATATTGAGGGGATAAATACCAACTAATCAAGAGACATGAGACAATCCACAAAGCAATTGATCATCATCAAATTTGTAAGCCCACTTGGATATTGAGCATTTACCCATAAGAATAGGATTATTTTCGATGAGTAGTTGTAGGTGCAACTTCGGAAAAGAGAATCTGATAAAGCTTTTCTTGCCTAGAGTCATTGAGTCATTATAAACCTTAATTCTATTAAGGATCTTCCGCGGTCTTATTTCTTTCACTCTTGCTCAAGCCGGATGATGATGTTCCTTTGGGGGATGGGTCCTAAAGAGTTCACCTATCCCAATAACAAAGAAAGCAGACTTAAATGATCCTGTATTAAGAGCTAAATTAGCTAAAGGGATGTGAAATAATTATTACGGGGAACCCGCATGGCCCAGCGATCTTTTATATATTTTTCCAGTAGTAATTCTAGGTACTATTGCATGTAATGTAGGTTTAGCGGTTCTCAAGCCATCAATGATTGGTGAACCGGCAGATCCGTTTGCAACTCCTCTATAAATATTACCCGAGTGGTACTTCTTTCCCGTGTTTCAAATACTCCGTACGGTACCCAATAAGTTATTGGGCGTTCTTTTAATGGTTTCTGTGCTAACATGCTTATTGACAGTACCTTTTCTAGAGAATGTCAATAAATTCCAAAATCCATTTCGCCGCCCAGTAGCTATGACCGTTTTTAATCGGTACTGTAGTAGGTCTTTGGTTAGGTATTGGAGCAACATTACCCATTGATAAATCATTAACTTTAGGTCTTTTTTAGATATTTTTTGATTCATTCAACCGTGAAGTACCATAGGTATCTAGGAAATGGTTACTTCCAAGTGAATCTTCCCTAGATACCTAAAATCCATTTTATTATGATCCATTTTTCGAAAATATAGATTGTACCAAAGATGCTAAATTGTTTCCTTTTTATTCTAACTTGAAAAAGAAAAAAATTGCAATGGATTTAAAACGAGATTATTCTTAAGTAAATCAATTGGGAGATGCTTCTCTAGAGTGTCCCATATATGTTTTCTATCTTCCATACGAAAACTGTCAATTCTCAGAAGATCTTCTTCAGTCTTACTCAAGAGGTCCAATAGTGTATGTATATTGGCCCTTTTTAGACAATTATATGTTCTAGAAGTCAATTCTAATTGATCAATAAAAATACAATTCAATGGAATTACTTTTTTGTTTTTCTTTAGATTAGTTAATCTTTTTTGAAAAATAAAAAGGGGTGGAGTAAACCTATTTTTATTTTCTTAGAAACTAGCGCCCTCTTCCTCCGCGTGTAGAAAAGGAAGACATAAATCAATCAAATTACGAGAAGCCTCATAAAGTGCTTCCTTAGGGGTTAAACTTCCATTAGTCCATATTTTTAGAAAAAAGTATCTCGTGTTTTTCATTTCCATTCCCACAAGAAAAATACTATACTTCACATTTCGAACAGGCATGGATACAACATCTATAGGATAACTTCCATCTTGATAGTTCTTTCCGAGTTCTGTCTGATATCCACGATCTCTCTTGATCTGTAAATCAATACAGAAATCAATGGGCTCTGTCAAGTTAGCTATAGGTTGTGCCGTATCAACGATTTCTACGGAAGGCGGTAAGATGATATCTAGAGAAGTTATGTATCTAGGACCTTTGACGCAAATGGATGCGTCTCTAACTCCATAGAGATTACTTCTCAATACAATTTCTTTCAAATTTAGTAAAATTTCTTGTACGGATTCTTCAATACCTGCTATTGTAGAATACTCGTGCGGGACACTCCCAAATTTTGCACGTGTGATACATGTTCCTTCTATTTCTCCAAGTAAAGCTCTTCGCAAGGCAATACCGACGGTGTCCGCTTGACCTTTTCTAAGCGGGGACAGAATGAAACGGCCATAATAAAGGCGCTTACTATCTACTCTTGATTCAACACACTTCCACTGTAGTGTTTGAGTGGATCCTGCTACCTCCTCTCGAACCATAATAGACTAGTATTATTATTTTATCATTGAATCGTTTATTTTCTTGAAATGAAAGTTGAAAGCGGGTTAATTCTTTTACATGCGTCTTTTTTTAGGTGGTCGACATCCATTATGCGGCATAGGTGTTACATCGCGTATACAACTTAATCGCACACCACTTTTAGCAATGGCTCGTAATGCAGCATCTCTTCCACTACCAGCGCCCTTTACCATAACTTCTGCTCATTGCAAACCTATTGTACGAATAGCATCTACTGCTGTTCTTTGACCAACATAGAGTGATGCTTTTCTTGAGCTTTTGAATCCACAAGTACCGACCGAGGACCAAAAAACCACCCGACCTTGTGGGTCTGTAACAGTTATAATGGTATTGTTGAAACTAGCTTGAACATGAATAAACACTTTTGTTATTCTACGTGCACTCTTCCTTAAACTAAAACGTGCATTCCTACATAAACCAATACGCACTTTCTTACGTGAACCAATTTTTGGTATAGCTTTTGCCATATTTTATTATCTCATAAATATGAGTTAGAAATAAAAAAGAAAAAAAGATACAAAGATATCCATTCAGGGTAAAATAAATCCTTTACTTTAATTATTTTAAATGAAATTATTTTATTTGGAATTGGAACATTTCCGCGGGTACTTTTTTTTACATTTTAGAAAGTAAAGTTCTTTTTCAAAAGATTACCCCTGTCTTTGTTTATGCTTCGTATTAGAGCAAATGACTCTAATTCGTCCGCACCTACGAATCGGTCGACATTTTGTACAAATTTTACGAATGGAAGCTCTTATTTTCATATTTTTGTATCCTTTTTTAAACTATGAATCTAATCTTTTGGAAAAAATCAGTCTCTTCGCTTGAATTTTAGAACTTAGAATTTATTATCCTAGAAAAAAAGAAAAACCTAATCCTTTGAATCTTTGGTATCCTTCAAATCTTCGCTATCCTTCAAATCTTCGCTATCCTTCGAGTCTTCGATACACTTGAAGCCTTATGGGGAAGTCTATAAATTATACGTCCCTTGCTTGAATCATAACAACTTACTTCAATCTTGACCCTATCCCCCATCAGTATTCGTATAGAACTAGACCGTATCTTTCCTGAAATATAGCCTAGGATGATGGTGTCATTCTCTAGCCGAACGCGGAACATTCCATTGGGTAGGGCTTCCGTAACTAAACATTCGAAAGTTACTTTTGCTTCTCTCGGGTTTTTTTTTCTCTCTCCTTTTTCTGTCATATTTTTTCTCCTATTTTTCTATTTTTATTTTAAAAATAGGAAGGGCGAGATAGAATTCGAGCACTATAGGCGGTGCGATTACCATATATAACATAAGACTTCTCCCCCAATTCTGTTTAGTCGAGCTTCTCGATCTGTCATTATTCCTTGAGAAGTAGAAAGAATAGCAATTCCCATTCCACCCAAAACTTTAGGAATTCCTTGATAGTTGGTATAAATTCGTAAGCCGGGTCGGCTGATACGCTTTAAAAAGGTTCTTGTTCTATATATTCCTTTTCTAGTCTTTCTCTTTTGATGTCGCAAAGTTGAAACCAAGAAATATCAGTTACGTTCCTGATGTTTCCGAACACTTCCAATAAAACCCTCTTGTAGAAGTATTTTAACAATGTTTTTGGTAATATTTGTAGATACTACTCGAACTGTTCCTTTTCTATTCATGTCCGCATTTCTTATAGAGGTTAGTAAATCAGCAATAGTGTCCTTGCCTATAAGACTCTAATTCAAGGTTCCTCCTAATTTTTCTATAATCAACATGTTTTTTTCATTTTGGATTTTAAAACATATACGTAAAACACAATCTACTAAATTAATTCTTTGGTCTCAATTTCTCCTACTAGTATTTATAATACTTCAGGAGCTAATGAAACTATTTTGGTAAAATTCAATTCTCTCAATTCCTCGGCAATCGCGCCAAAAACTTGAGTTACTTTTGGATTGCCTTTTTGATCAATTATAACCGCAGCATTGTCATCATAGCGGATTATTATACCATCTTCGCATTTGAATTCTTTACATGTACGTACAATTACAACTCGAATTACTTCGGATCTTTCTAGAGGCATTTGGGGCAACGCGTCTTTGATTATAGCAACAATAACATCACCAACACGAGCATATCGCTGATTACCAGCAGCTCCTATGACTCAAATACACATCAATTTTCGAGCTCCACTATTATCTACTACATTTAAAAGGGTCTGAGGTTGAATCATATTAATTTGATTTCAATTTGTTATTTCAATGCAAAAGGATGAAAGAAATATTGTCTTTCCAGAAAGAAAAACCAGGCATTTTTTCATCTTCCATACCCCTTTTAGGGTTCTATATCTCTAATCGAATAAATTGACTTCGTCTGGGCATTTTACTGGCAGCTATCTCCATAGCTGCTCTAGCTACAGTTTCAGATACTCCCCCATTTCATAAAGTATATGACCAGGTTTAACAACGGATACCCAATATTTGGGGGACCCCTTTCCCGAGCCCATACGTGTTTCCGTGGGTCTTAGTGTAACCGGTTTGTCGGGAAATATACGTACCCATATTTTTCCACCACGACGTGCATATTGTGTTATTGCTCTTCGTCCTGCTTCTATCTGTCTCGCCGTGATCCAAGCGGGTTCAAGTGCTTAAGAGCATATCTACCAAAACAAATATGATTGCCTCGGCATGATTTTCCTTCCATTCTTCCTCTATGTTGTTTGCGAAATCTGGTTCTTTTGGGGTTATAGTCGATGGTTCTCTTTCTTAGTTCCATCTCTACTGCAAAACTAGACATGAGAGTTTCTTCTCATCTAGCTCCTTGCGAATGGAATGAGAAAGCATGTAAATTTCTCTAATTCATAATATTCCAAAATATTACGGTACGATAGATACACTGATGTAGGGTAGAACCCTAATCGGCCGATCTTTCACGAAAGGAGCGGATCCCACGAAGAACACGAGAAACACGAGGGTGGAAACGAGGGGAAACACGAGAGAATCACTCAACCAACAAGAAACAGTCACACATATGCTAGATCCTCGAGTACATAAAGTAAGATACACGATCCACAATCAACTAGGGACGATACACGGTAACCGGTCTTCTCCGTGAGGAGGTCTTGAAGTTCTTCTCCAAAAGGAGGTCTTGAATCCAAAGGGATCTTCTCCGTAGAGGCCGCGGTCTCTCTCGTGGAGTAGATCCGATGTGGATGAGCAATGCTCTATCTCTAAAATGAGCTAAACCAATGCTAACCCTAGAAAGTTGTACGGGGTGGAGTATATATAGTCTAGGGGGGAGAAGGGATACACGGGCCTCGACCCTTCACTGTGTGCAGACAAGGGAGGCCGGATGTCCGGGCCGGTCGGGCCGGATGTCCGGGCTTTCAGGCGGCGCCGGATGTTCGGGCTGGGGGCCAGATGTCCCGGCTGGAGTGGTGGCATTTGTTGCTCTCGGGTTCAGAGGCACCGGATTTCCGGGCCGGTGGCCCGATGTCCGAGGGCTCGGGAGAGGCCGGATGTCCGGGCTGTCGGGACCGGATGTTCGGGGCCTGTAGCTTCTGGTGGCTGTGCTGCTGTAGTGGATGACACTCCAGGGGCCGGATGTCCGGGGCCTTGGCCGGATGTCCGAGGCCTGGGAGATGCTCTTGGCTCCTTCCGTTGGTTCTCCTCATCCGTGGACTTGGGGACTTGTACATCTTCATGCACATCTTCGGGAGGGCCCTCTTGGTGCCTAATCATGCACAACACCTCGGACTTAGGTAGTAGCCATGTCTCATGCATAGAAAGTGGGAGTTCGGAGAGGAGTGAGTTCACCTTATCTTCGATAGCCTTGGCTCGGGTTCGTGTCATTGGTCCAAGTGGTGTCGTTGGAGGTGTAGGTGCATCCATGGGGATGATCTTGGGATGCTCCGCATCATCTCCCCTCCCTTGGGGAACATCCATCCTCGGATCGAAATCCTCATCACCATGTGTGACGCCCCAAGGCCGGAGCTTCAGATGCCTTCCAGAGTTTCCGGGTTTTCGTCGGGTGAGTTGTTGGTTTGTTGCATTCATCTTTGCATCATGTGCATTGCATCATGTCATAAATCTTTTGCATCTCAACTAAATAAATTGCATAGATCGTTGATCTATTTAAATCGAGGGAACTCACATGGTGTTTTCTCTTTAAAACATACCCTCCCAATATTTAGGGAGCTATATAAAATATTCCATTAGTTTGGAATTTACCGCAACACACGTGCATATTAAATCCCTTCCTTTCCTGCTTCAAGTTTGGACTCTCTAACTTTGCCAAATTCTTTTCCCATCTATCGAGGCTCTTTTCTTTAATCTCAACATTTTTTTGAGCACTTCTAAAACCTAGCCCCAATTCAAACCCATTTGAATGATATTCAAATGAGTTTGAATTTAAATCTTGCATTCGCGCTAACTTCTATCTTCTTGGTTCCAGCTCAGTTTTATGGGTCCGGAAATTTATACGCGTGTCCTACTTCTTCCCCAATACCTCCTTTCTTCTCCTTTTCCTTTTTTTTCTGTTTTTAGAAATCAAGAGAGGGAGAGAAGGGAGCCCAGCAGGCCATTTAGGCCCAGTTGCACCTAAACCTAGCCGGCTCCAAGGCCCACTCCCCGGGCCCACCTAACCCTCTAACCTAGCCCGCACCCTGCTCTCCTCCCTTGCGCCGCCACTCCCTCCTCTCGATCCCACCCTCTCTCTCCCGCAGCGCCCGCTCCTCATCTCGTCCTCCTCTCGCAGCACCGCTCGCCCGATCCATCGACTCGCCTTCCTCCCCAACAGCGTCGTCCTCCCAGTGCCCCTCTCTCTCCGACTAGCGCTCGTCCACGCCGGAGTGCCTGCCTCCCGCGCCGCCTCTCCTCTTGCTTCTCCTTGCAGAGCACCCTCGCGCCTCGGCCTCCTTCTTCCTCGACTCCAGCCGCCCCTGCCGGCGACCAGTAGGCCGCTGCCGTCCGTCAACTCCGCCTCTCTACGCCGCTTCGCGGACACCGAGGAATGATGGGGACAGCGTCTTCCAGCCTCCATGCTCCCTCGCGCAGGCCGTGACCACCCTCAAGGCCAAGCTCCGCCGCCCTCTCGTGCCTCTGCTACACCGATCTGCGAGTCCGCCGCCAAGCTCCACCAGGCCCCCGCCGGCGACCTCGACCTTCAGGCCGTCGCCGCGCCTCCGCCGAGCCTCCTCTGGTCGCTGCCGGCCGAGCTCAAAGCTCCACTGATGCACGCTGCTTGCTCGTCTCGCGCCACTCCTCCATGCCCCTTTGGCCTCCTCTGCTCGCGCAGCAGCGCCCCACCTCTGTCACCGTGTGTTGGACCCCGAGTTCACCTTCCTCAACGTCACCACGCCATGGCCGATTTTGTTGCTTCACTATTGGGCATGAGTTGCCTTGCTGCTGCCTCGAGAGCCCTTTTGCCGTGCTTCATTTTGGGTCGGCCAGAACGAGAACACCAAGTACCGTCGCCAAGACCCCGTGAACGTCTACACGACGACCTCCGAGTACCTCTTCGCAAGTACAACTACCATCGCGTGGATCCGCCAAGACCATGGAGTAAACGAACATGTACCCCTACGCCCGGAGACATCGGATCCATCAAGTCCGAAGACCCCTTAGTACCACGACAACCCCGAAGGGATTTGTATTCGCCAAGTTCCTCCACCGATGACTTGAATGGCTACAAAACGTGAACCACTACCGTCGACCCTTGAGGACCCCGTGGACGTCAAGTTCCGTGTCGTTGACCCCGAACCTCTACGAAAACGTGTACGACTACTTCCGTCTTCGAAGAATCGGGTAACGGAACCGTCAAGTTCGTCTACCGCCTACATGTACAACTACCATCGCCGAGATCGCAAGAACCTCTTCCGTCGACTCTAGAGCATGTGAGAACGACTACTTCCTCTACGAACCGATGCGCTCCAAAATGCACGCTTCAAAGGTATAACCCCAAGTCGACTGCCCGTGAACGAATGCATGTTTGGATGTTGTATCTGCCCGTGAGCGTTAGTTGTTTCCCTCGCTTGGCACCACCGTCGACCCGTGGGAACCCAGTTACCGGGATCACCCCACCATCTTTTGCATGCTCCCGTCACTTCCTTTTGCACCGGTATCCCCGTGGGCTACCGGATAACCGATATGTTGCCGTGGCATCATTTTTGTATTCGTCGCCGTGGCACCCCTTTCCTTCCCACCACGGTGACAAATGGTTCATAATGCTCTTGTCAACTTCTAATAAAAATGGCATAAACTTGCACATGTCATCCGCGTCATGTTTATAACATTTAAATGGTTAAAATTGTTGTTTGCATTAAATTGCTAAATGCACATGAGGATTTACCGGAATTGTTGTTTGATGTTTCCGGCCTCATTTAAAATGCCTAACTGTGTATTTTACTCATGTTTCACCTCTAGCCATGTTTAGCAACATTTAATATTGTTGGGTACATAAACGAGAGAGAACTAAATAATTGATGTGGTGTTCCGTCAATATGCAACTCGTTGCATATTGAGCTCCACTTAACTTGTAGTTTTGTTTGTGCCCTTTGCCATGCCATGCCTCTTTAAACCGTACATGCATCATACTTGGTTGTGCATCATGCCATGTTCATGTGATGGTTGTTTATTATGTTGTTTGCTTCTTTCCGGTGTTGCTTCTTCGGGTTAGTTCCGATAACATCGTGTTTGTGAGGATCCGTTCGACTATGTCCGTTTGTCTTCTTCATGGACTCGTTCTTCTTCCTTGCGGGATTTCAGGCAAGATGACCATACCCTCGAAATCACTTATATCTTTGCTTGCTAGATGCTCACTCTTTTGCTATGCCTATGCTGCGATACCTACCACTTGCTTATCATGCCTCCCATATTGTTAAACCAAGCCTCTAACCCACCTTGTCCTAGCAAACCGTTGTTTGGCTATGTTACCACTTTGCTCAGCCCCTCTTATAGCGTTGTTAGTTGCAGGTGAAGATTGAAGCTTGTTCCATGTTGGAACATGGATATCTTGTTGGGATATCACAATATCATCTTATTTAATTAATGCATCTATATACTTGGTAAAAGGGTGGAAGGCTCGGCCTTATGCCTGGTGTTTTGTTCCACTCTTGCCTCCCTAGTTTCTGTCATATCGGTGTTATGTTCCCAGGTTTTGCGTTCCTTACGCGGTTGGGTTATAATGGGAACCCCTTGACAGTTCGCCTTGAATAAAACTCCTCCAGCAAAGCCCAACATTGGTTTTACCATTCGCCACCTAGCCTTTTTCCCTTGGGAGTCGCACATCCCGAGGGTCATCTTTATTTTAAACCCCCCGGGCCAGTGCTTCTTTAAGTGTTGGTCCAACCGAGCGATGTCCGGTTCTACCAGAGGCAACTCTGGGTTGGCCTACCCGACGTCTTGCTCATCCGATGTGCCCTGAGAACGAGATATGTGCAGCTCCTATTGGGATTTGTCGGCACATCTGGGTGGCTTTGCTGGTCTTGTTTTACCATTGTCGAAATGTCTTGTAACCGGGATTCCGAGTCTGATCGGGTCTTCCCGCTAGAAGGAATATCCTTCGTTGACCGTGAGAGCTTGTGATGGGCTTAGTTGGGACACCCCTGCAGGGTTTTGAACTTTCAAAAGCCGTGCCCGCGGTTATGGGTAGATGGGAATTTGTTAATGTCCGGTTGTAGAAAACCTGAAACTTAACCTTAATTAAAATGCATCAACTGCGTGTGTAACCGTGATGGTCTCTTCTCGGCGGAGTCCGGGAAGTGAACACGGTGTTATAGTTATGCTTGGCGTAAGTAGACTTGGATCACTTCTTGATCATAGTTTATCGACCGTGCTTTTGCCTTCTATTCTGGCTCTCATTTGCGTATGTTAGCCACCATATATGCTAGTCGCTTGCTGCAGCTCCACATCATACCTTTACCTTACCCATAAGCTTAAATAGTCTTGATCGCGAGGGTGTGAGATTGCTGAGTCCCTGTGACTCACAGATACTCCCAAAACCAGTTTGCAGGTGCCAATGTTACCGAGCAGGTGACGCAATCAAGCTCAAGGAGGAGCTCGATGAAGATCTTGTCCTTTGTGTTGTTTCGTTCTAGTTGATCAGTAGTGGAGCCCAGTCGGGACGATTGGGGATCTGTGTAGCATTTGGGGTAGTCTTCTTTTATTTTGGTTCCGTAGTCCGACCTTGATTGTGTCTGAATGATGTAATGCTTTATTCATGTATTGAGTGAAGTGGCGATTGTAAGCCAACTATGTATCTCTTTCCCTTATGTATTACATGGGTTGTGTGAAGATTACCTCTCTTGCGACATTGCTTTCAATGCGGTTATGCCTCTAAGTCGTGCTTCGACACGTGGGAGATATAGCCGCATCGAGGGTGTTACACCATGGTAGGGCGAGAGATCTTTGATGTTGAAGATGTCGCTCACGGAGTACTTGTCACGAGGGATGTTGATCTTGTATGCGTTGTTGTTGTAGCGTGCAAGCACCTTGAATGGCCCATCCATGTGTGGTCGAAGTTTGGACTTGCGTTCTTGGGGAAAGTGGTCCTTGCGAAGGTGTAGCCACACGAGGTCTCCAATGTTGAATATCATAGGGTGCTTGTTGACGTTGAGCTTGGTCGCAAGGCGTTGTACTTGGCGCTCGATGGTGTTTCTTGTATCTTCATGCACCTTATTGAGATGGTTCGCTCGTGCACTTGCGTCCAAATTGATGCGCTCTTGGAGTGGTAGAGGGAGAATATCCAATGGTGACAAAGGGTTGAATCCGTAGACGACCTCAAAAGGGGACTTGCCGGTTGTTGAGTGTCTTGCTCGGTTGTAGGCGAACTCGGCGATGGGTATACACTCCTCCCACTCCTTGATGTTCTTATTGATGAGTACTCGAAGTAGAGCGGAGAGTGTGCGGTTTGTCACCTCCATTTGGCCGTTGGTTTGAGGATGGTACGCCGTGGAGAAGAGTAGCTTGATTCCGAGCTTGGCGCATAGGGTCTTCCAAAAGTAGCTAAGGAACTTGACGTCACGGTCCGAGACGATAGTCTTTGGCACACCATGGAGACGCAATATTTCCCTACAAAAGAGATTAGCAACATGTGAAGCATCGTCTATCTTGTTGCAAGGAATAAAATGTGCCATTTTTGAGAAACGGTCCACAATGACAAATATGGAATCTTTCCCAATTCGAGTCCTAGGCAAACCAAGTACAAAGTCCATGCTAATGTCTTCCCATGGTTGGTATGGAATTGGTAGAGGCATATAGAGGCCATGAGATTGAGCTTTGGACTTAGCTTTGTGACATGTAGAGCATCGGTTGGTGAAACGATTGATGTCCCGAAACATCTTTGGCCAAAAGTAGTTCTTCGAGAGCGTGGTGAACGTCTTGTCGCGTCCGAAATGTCCCATTAAGCCTCCTCCATGAGATTCCTGCAAAAGCAACAAACAAAGAGAGGACTCGGGGATGCAAAGTTTGTTAGCTCTCATAAGATATCCATCTTTGATGTAACAGTGTTCCCAAGATGTATTTGACAAACACTTGGCATAAGGAGTAGCAAAAGTTGCATCATGCTCATACAAGTCTTTGATATGCTCGAAGCCAATGACATCTAACTCAAGTTGTGTAACAAGCATGCATATGTGGGAAAGAGCATCCGCTACAATGTTTTCTTTACCCTTGATGTACTTGATGACATAAGGAAAAGACTCAATAAATCCACTCCATTTAGCATGACCTTGTTCAACTTGGTTTGTCCCTTAAGATACTTGATAGTCTCATGATCGGTATGAATGATAAACTCATGGGGACGAAGGTAATGTTCCCATTGATGCAAAACGTGGACTAAAGCATATAGCTCTTTGTCATAGATGGGATAATTGAGTTGCGCTCCGGAAAGTTTCTTATCTTCATGAAGTTGTCTCGCCAACTATTACTTCTACTACTATGGCTAACGATTAGAGATAAAGTAAAGTAATTACATGGCGTTTTCATTGCCACGCAGGTCATACATTAAATTAAGACAACTCCTATGGCTCCTGCAAATTGTCATACTCATCGACATGCAAGTCATGATTCCTATCACAAGAACATGATCAATCTCATACATCACATATATCATTCATCACATTCTTTTGGCCATATCACATCACATAGCGTACCCTACAAAAACAAGTTAGACGTCCTCTAATTGTTGTTGCATGTTTTACGTGGCTCCTATGGGTTTCTAGCAAGAACGTTTCTTACCTACGCAAAACCACAACGGTGATATGCCAATTGCTATTTACCCTTCATAAGGACCCTTTTCATCGAATCTGATCCGAGTAAAGTGGGAGAGACAGACACCCGCTAGCCACCTTATGCATCAAGTGCATGTCAGTCGGTGGAACCAGTCTCACGTATGTGTACGTGTAAGGTCGGTCTGGGCCGCTTCATCCCACAATGTCGCCGAATCAAGATAAGACTAGTAATGGTAAGCAAATTGAACAAATCAGCCCACAACTACTTTGTGCTCTACTCATGCATAGAATCTACGCATATACCTAGCTCTAATACCACTGTTGGGGAACGTAGCCATAATTCAAAAAAATTCCTATGTGTCATCAAGATCAATCTAGGAGATACTAGCAACGAGAGAGAGGGAGTGCATCTTCATACCCTTGAAGATCGCTAAGCGGGAGCGTTACAAGAACGCGGTTGGTGGAGTCATACACACAACCATTCAGATCGCGGTCGATTCCGATCTAAGCGCCGAACAACGGCGCCTCCGCGTTCAACACACGTGCAGCCCGGTGACGTCTCCCGCACCTTGATCCAGCAAGGAGGAGGGAGAGGTTGGGAAAGACAACTCCAGCAGCAGCACGATGGCGTGGTGGTGGTGGAGCAGCGTGGTTCTCCAGCAGGGCTTCGCCAAGCACTACGAAAGACAAGGAGGTGGAGAGGTAGGGCTGCACTGAGAGAGACAGACTTTCGTGTATGGCAGCCCCAAACCCCCTATATATAGGAGGAGGGGAGGGGCTGCTCCCCCTCTAGGGTTCCCACCTTAGGGGGTGGCAGCCCTAGATGGGATGGAGGGGGCGGCCATGAGGGGAAGAGAAGGGGGAGGGGCGCCCTAGGGTGGGCCTTAGGCCCATCTGTGCCTAGGGTTTCCCACTTCTCCCCTTTTGCTGCGCCTTGGGCCTTGGTGGGAGGCACACCAGCCCACTCAGGGGCTGGTACCTTCCCACTCTTGGCCCATGCAAGCCTCTGGGGCCGGTGGCCCCTCCCGGTGGACCCCCGGAACTCTTCCGGTGGTCCCAGTACATTACCGGTGATGCCCGGAACACTTCCGGTGTCCAAATCCTCACTTCCTATATATCATTCTTTACCTCCGGACCATTCCGGAACTCCTCATGACGTCCGGGATCTCTTCTGGGACTCCGAACAACATTCAGTAACCATGTACATTCTTTCCCTATAACCCTAGCATCATCGAACCTTAAGTGTGTAGACCCTACAGGTTCGGGAGGCATGTAGACATGACCGAGACATATCTCCGGTTAATAACCAACAGCGGGATCTGGATACCCATGTTGGCTCCCACATGTTCCACGATGATCTTATCAGATGAACCACGATGTCGGGGATTCAATCAATCCCGTATACAATTCCCTTTGTCTATCGACATGTTACTTGCCCAAGATTCGATCGTCGGTATCTCTATAGCTCGTTCAATCTTGTTACCGACAAGTCTCTTTACTTGTTCTGTAATGCATGATCCCGTGGCTAACTCCTTAGCCACATTGAGCTCATTATGATGATGCATTACCAAGTGGGCCCAGAGATACCTCTCCGTCATACGGAGTGACAAATCCCAGTCTCGATTCGTGCCAACCCAACAGATACTTTTGGAGACACCTGTAGTGCACCTTTATAGCCACCCAGTTACGTTGTGATGTCTGGTACACCCAAAGCATTTCTACAGTATCTGGGAGTTGCACAATCTCATGGTCTAAGGAAATACTACTTGACATTATAAAAGCTTTAGCAAACGAACTACATGATCTTGTGCTACGCTTAGGATTGGGTCTTGTCCATCACATCATTCTCCTAATGATGTGATCCCATTATCAACCACATCAAATGTCCATGGTCAGGAAACCATGACCATCTGTTAATCAATGATCTAGTCAACTAGAGGCTTACTAGGGACATATTACGATCTATGTATTCACACATGTATTACAGTTTCCGGTTAATACAATTATAGCATGAACATTAGAAAATTATCATGAACACGGAAATATAATAATGACCACTTTAATATTGCCTCTAGGGCATATTTCCAACAATATCGGATCAAGAACACAAATATATTCATGGAAACATAATAGGTTCAGATCTGAAATCATGCCACTTGGGCCCTAGTGACAAGCATTAGGCATAGCAAAGTCATAGCAACATCAATCTTAGAACAAAGTGGATACTAGGGATCAAATCCTAACAAAACTAATTCGATTACATGGTAAATCTCATCCAACCCATCACGGTCCAGCAAGCCTACAATGGAATTACTCACGAACAGCGGTGAGCATCATGGAATTGGTGATGGAGGATGGTTGATGATGATGATGGCGACAAATTCCCCTCTCCGGAGCCTCGAACGCACTCCAGATCTGCCCTCTCGAGGAAGAACAGGGCTTGGTGGCGGCTCCATATCATAAAACGCGATGAATCCTTCTCCCTGATTTTTCTCTCCCCGAAAGTGATTATATGGAGTTGGAGTTGAGGTCGGTGGAGGTCCAGGGGGCCCACAAGGTCGGAGGGTGCGCCCTAGGGGGGTGGGCGCGCCCCCACCCTTGTGGCTAGGGTGTGGGCCCCTGGTGCTGATTCTTTTGGCAATATTTTTTATTAATTCAAAAATAATCTCCATTGATTTTCAGTTCATTCCGAGAACTTTTTATTCTGCACAAAAATAACACCATGGCAATTCTGTAGAAAACAGCGTCAGTCCGGGTTAGTTCCATTCAAATCATGCAAGTTAGAGTCCAAAACAAGGTCAAAAGAGTTTGGAAAAGCGGATGCGTTGGAGACGTATCAATGGGCAACTCTTTGTGTTTCCAGTTGAGGTGAATATACCCCGATCAAGACCTGTCGGCGTTCTGGGAACGAGGGTCCCCAGACTTGCCTGCCTGCGGTCTGCAGCGTGGCTCCACCAGCAGCCCTGTACGGCCCATCTTCACCAGCAAACATTCAAGACCCTCGCGAGGCGGACGACTTAAGACCTCCTCAGGGGCGGCCTCACCAGGCTGGCTCACGAGGGGCGGAGGGATCAAGGCGAGGGGCACCTCACGAGGTTTCTACGACGCAAGCCATGATGACTGGAGCCAGGCAGGCGCTAACACGCGCAGTGTCCTTGTTTCCTCTTTGGTGCTAAAGGGGCAAGCGCAGACAAGGAGTCCCGAGGCATCATGCAAAGGTTTCCATATTGGTGCAACAAGACCAAGACCAGCAGGACGGAGGGCACCGTGGAGCCCAAGACGGCGTCACCACCAGAGCCTTTGGCAGCCGAAGACTACTTTTGTCAGGATAGCTCGTACTAGTTGTCTCCCTTCGACTTTGGACACTGTGGGATCCCTTCCCGCTCAATATTTGGGAAGAGGACCAGGGCCTCTATAAATAGGACTAGCCACCGCCATAGGAAGAGAGAGATCTGATTCCGATCTTCAACCACACAAGCTCACCAAACACAAGAACACCTCTCCTCGCGAGGCTGTTCTTCCCTTGTACTGTTCATCCTCAGTCCAAGAGGCAATCCACCAAACCACACTAGAGTAGGGTATTACACCACAATGGTGGCCGGAACCAGTATAAATCTTGTATATCACGTTCTTTGGGTTCGTCGAGCTAGGCCGTGAAATCGTAGAGTGTGCGAGCTAGAAAGGGGGAGAGATCTTTGTGCTCACCCCAGTGTTCAAACCTCAAGGGTTTGCCGGAACCCAAAATCTGACATTTGGCGCGCCAAGTAGGGGTGCGCCAGAGTTTCTTTTCCCCCGGTTGATCCGCCGACGTCCCGAGGGTCCGATGTCCGATGACCCGAGGACCAACGCCGACCGCTGGGCAGCTTGGCCGTCTCGGGCAGCGCCATCTGCCCAAGAAGACCTCAACCCAGTGCCCCAGGCGGCGCGCGTACCGCCAAGCGCCGCGGGACGCGGGCAGCACAGTCAAACACCGTCCACTCTCACTCCACAACAAGTGCGGGCAGCTGCAAGGGCCTCAAGCCACGCGGTGGCCATGGTGCCGCACACTCGACGGGAGCAAGAAAACATGAGGGCCGCACTCACGGTGGCTCGGGAGCTACTGCGATGCCGACTGATGGAGAGCGGCCGGGACACATTGCTGGAGCGCGTCGCCAAGCTACTGGACACCGCGGCCTCGGGAACACCGCCCTTATGCTCTTTGCTCATGTCCCAGGCCATGACTGGATCGCATGGCGAGCCTCGCCGCGCCCGCGCATCCCCAGGAGCGCCAGGAGGCTTCATCGACACCGGTGCGACCAGAAGCACGGGGTGCCCACTCACGCCCGCGTCAGTTCCGATGGGCGTGGGCACGAGCGTTGCCGCATGCGGCCTCGGTGGAATGCCGCCCTACCATCCTCAGGGCGGCGCGACGTGGAGCGTCAGGCTCTTCGGCGAGGTCTTCGGGGCGGTGGCCTCGGAGGCCTATATGCCATGCATGATAGACCAGGAGTATGCGATAGAAGACGACCCCGGATCGTTCCTCGAGCCGGGCTGGGAGGATGAGGTGCTGGAAGCTGAGGCCTTCCAGGAGCCCCCCGAGCGCGCCGTGAGCCTCACCAACCATGCCGGCGACGACAGCTACAGGGTACCACTAATCTCTCTGGAGCAAGCTTATGCTAACCATGGGTCGTAGGAGGATGGGATCACAATGGCGGACGGTGGCCCCAGCTCAACGGCCTCCCTCCCACCAGGAGGAGCGCACTCGGGGCTGCAGGGGAGAGGCCGGGAGCCAGGTCCCTCCCCGCATCACACGGAGCAAGGCGCCCCCTGGAGGTAGGCCCTCTATCAGGGAGGTGCTGATGAGCCTTCCCCCGGCAGAGGACCCGTGGTCGCCGAGGGTGCCGCTGGCGTCCCCTTTGCCCCTTTGCTTCGTCCTGGTTTCCGGTCGAACCAACGGTGGTCGAGGGCGGCGCAAGGCGGGGCCCTCGTCTGGCGATATGAAGTAAGGCTCACACTTGTGAAGATCTCCGCTCGTGACACTCTCACGTAATAATGAGTGGGGATGTACACGCCCCGGAGTCTTAGGAGCGCCGCCCTCGGGCCTCGGGGGCTCCCTCCCACGCCAGTGGCAGCACTTAGCTCCGCGCTGGTGAGAAGACAAGAAGACCAGACTAGGTGCCAGACGCGACCATTTGCTCTTAACCTCTTTTCTGTAGCCCTGTTGTTGGCTTCAGATTTAAGTTGAAGTTGAATTTTCATTGCTGTGCGCGGGGGGTGACTTTTCTCATTCGTTTGATTTCTTGCCATCTGGTTCCTTGCCAAACTCGGAGTTCACACCTGCAGCCTCCCCCCTTGCGAGCCCGTCGAGAGTGGGGGCTGGGCGCGGCACGCGCGTGCTGCGCATACACCCTTCCACGGCTGGCGCTTGCTCCTCGTGACGCCCTCTCGGGCAGATCAGCAGGCCCTTCAGGGGCTCACGACCTCATGAACTGGCAGGAAACCGGTCCTGAGCAAGGTAATTTTCAGCAGTAAAATTCACAGCATGACTTGCGGGCCCATAAAAACACATCTTCAGCTTGGCCTAAGGAATAGAGGAAGTAATATGTTTACATGAGGGGCTCCCCCTCCCAAAATGTTCTCACAACTTCCAGGGCCGTGCCCAAGTTTTCGCTTACAAGCTCAGCAATGAGGGAGCACGGGCTCAATCGGACATATCGCTCACCGCATCCTCCGGGACGCCCTCAGACGCATCACTGGCATCATCGTCACCATCGCTAGCGCCACATCCTTGTCACCAGCATCATCGTCACCATTGCCGGCATCGCCCGCGCCATCATCGATCACGTCACCTTCATCCGCAGCGACCACCACCGCGTCATCCTAGGAGGTGAAGGCTCTGACTAGAGCGTCCACTTGTCCTCTACCCATCGCGCCAGATCGCCCCGGATGGCCTCGAGCACGGGGGCAATGGCGGTGTCGAAGTCAAAGTGGCGGTAGGTGTTTTGGAGGTGGCTGAAGACACGGGAGAACATGTGCTTGAGCAGGCCGCGGCTCTACTCCTCGACAAGCACGTGAGCCCTCTCGGACTGATTCTCCAGGCGTGTCACCACGTCGGTGAAGAAAAGGAGGTGACTGGCATAGTCATCCGAGTGGGGATGAGGTGCATTTTCGTCACAGATGGCGACCAGCGCCGCGTTGGCTCTGTTCCTGATGTTTTGGAGCATGGGGGCGTGTTCGCGCTCCAGCATCCGCCGCCGGAGTGCTTCCTCCCTGCCCTGCTGCGCGAAGGATTCGGCGCCGGCGACCCGCTGTTGAAGGGAAGACAGCTCGGCACGTACGGAAGCCAGCTCGGCTTGCACCGAAGATAGGGTGGCTGCGGCGGCTTTCTCGCGACATTCGGCCTCATCCACCCCCGACCTGAGGGCATTAGTCCTGCCCACAGCCTCAGCTTCCACAAGCTTCAACTTCAGGTCATATATGCCCACAAGATCCGCGCGAGCCTTGGCCGCCCAGCGGTCGACTTCCTCCTAGGCCTTGGCCTCGCGCGCGCCGACATCATCCTCGGATTGGGCAACCTGGCACTCCCTCGTCTCCAACCGCTCGAGCTCAAGGCTGCGCTCAGCGGCTTCTAGCGCTAGCGCTTCCTCGCGCCTCAGGATCTCTTCTTCCTCGGCAGGCATCCCCTTCATCGACTCTAGGGCAGCCTTGCGCGCCTCCACTTGCTGCTCCAGGGAGGCACTCCAGGCTTGGAGCTCCCACGCGCTCTTCTCTGCCATCTCGCGATGTCGATCGGTTTCCCGAGCTTCTTCCAAGGCTCAGATGCAAGCTTCACGCAAGGTCACAAAAGACGCCTCGGCCTTCACATTATCAAGCTCGCGTTGGTGGCGCCCAAGGTTGATGGCCACCTTCAGCTTATGCCACTCTTCCACCAGCCGAAGACCCCGCCAAGCTCAAGGCGCGCATCTACATCCGCGAGCTCCCTGCCAAGCCGGTTCATCTCACCCATTGCCTCCTAGAAGAGCTCGTGGCAGACAACTCTCCTTTCATGCACAACTTTGAGCTTGCAGCCGACTCCGTCCTCCATAGCAGGGGCCATCGACGGGACCCAAAGCGGCTCACCCCTTTCCTGCAGGGGGCTGGCACCCCTCCGGACGCCGATTGGGCTTCAGCAAGAGCCCGATTAGGATGAGGCTCGCCGCTCGAAGAAGGAACCAAGACCGAAGCCATCCAATCACCATCCATAACCAGAGGAGGAGACCTTGGCACGCTCGTCACACCCCCGACGAGGCCAGGAAGAAGAGACGACAGTAGCGCGGGTTGAAGGCGCCAAGCCAGCACATCTGCCTCTCCAGCCGACCCTACGACGAGGGCAGCATATTGGCCTGGGACCCTCAAGGCCAGTGGGAGATCCGAGGCAGGAGGAGTTTGCTTCTCGAGGGGCTTCGCGGCCTTAGCAGATGGGATCCTGGAGAACCACCATCGGGAAGGGAAGCAGCACCCAAGGAATTACAGAGATAAGGTACTTACTCATCTATGGCGATGTACTTTCTCTATTTCAACGGCCGAAGAGCACCACTACCGCAGCCTGGGGACCCCTTCCTCTTGCGGAGCGCATTGAAGTCAACACGGAGCCGGCCGAAGCATTGGGCATGGCGACCAGCGCAGGGCATGGTAGGTGAAGCACCCGAGGGGATGACCTCAGGAGCACCAAGCTAGGGAGAGCCATCAAGTACCGCCTCGTAACGGCCTCCAGAGGCCTCGGGATCTTTGGCCTCGGGAGCAGCGGGTTGCGTCACCCCCTCAACTACTTCCTCAGCATGGGAGTTGTGGGCTCCCGAAGTTGACGCCTCAGGAACCACGGGCGGCTCCAATGCCGCGCCACCCGTGCCTCTAGTTTCCGGTGATGCTTACCCCCCTGCGTCCACTCTTGGGGCAAGTTCGGCACCGACAGCAAAGATGGGCACCACGGTGATGGGGTTCTCACGGGACCCCTCTAAGCCAACCAGACGCAGCCCCCATTCATCAAGGGGGGCATCTGCCCCACGAACTCCACCCTGTTCGGGAAGCAGTACGAGAGACAGCCTTCCGGTGGAATATCGGCTGGCGAGGGGTTGCCCGCTAGGACATCTAGCACTGTTCTTCATGCCACAAGCGGAAGCTCAGACTCCTGGAGCATCATGTGATCCAGGCCGATGGATAAGGCCCACATCGGCCGATAATGGCGCTGAAGAGGGGCGATGCAGCGTCGGAGGAACTCCTTCATCACCATGGGCGCGTTCGAGCCAAGGTGTTTCAACCTCCTCATCCGAAGCCATATGAAGGCAAGGCGGGGGCTCGTAAGCTTCTCGTGAGCCCAGCCAGAGCTGGGAACGGCGGGCGCAGACGGAGACGAGAGCAAAGGGCTGAGCACTCCGACATCCACGTACACCCACCGCGTCCGGAACTCGCTCACAGACGGCGGGAGCTCGAAGTCAATCCATGAGCCGGCCGTTGCCACCACAGCCTGGAAGCTCAGGCACCCCGAGCGTTGCCAGGGGTTGGTAAGGTGCAGCGAGAAGAAATGGCGCAGAAGGGCCATGGAGGGGGTGATGCCCACCATGGCCTCGCAGGCGAAGGCGAAGATGGCGAGAAGAGCGACAAATTGGGGATCTAAGTGCAATAGATGAATCTGGTAATGGGAAAGCATGACGTTGAAGAAGGCGTAGAAGGGGGGAACCATGCCGGCACACAGGGCATCGACGAAGAACTGGACCTCGGTGGCTGCTCTATCAACAGAAGCTCGGGACGCCGGCCAGGCCGCCGTCCTACCCCATTCATTGAAGCTGGTGGCGAGCGCAAGGAGGACCTTGTCCATGGCCTCCTCATTGAGCACCCGCCAATAGCGGGCTTGATGGCAGGAGGCGAGTTGACTGAGGACAGGGGCTTCTTCCCTTTCTCCGTCCGGTTCGGCGCCATAACGATGGGGAGGGTTGAGCTTAGGTTGGATTAGGAGAGGAAGCTGAGGTCCGAGGAAGCGAAGGAGTCAGGGTGCGCTGCCAGAAAGGCGGAAATAACTATGTGGGACGTCATGGCCACCTAGCCAGGCGGATATCAAGGCTGCGTGGGGAAGCGGGGCCGCCCACGTCCAATTGATCGCCACATGTTAGGTAGGGCCGCAGGCTGTTAGGGCCCTCGGTGCTCTATCCTTGCCCTTTGGCTTTACCTTGAAGCCAAGCCCGAGCGCGCCGTGGGCTCGGGGGCGACTATCGGCGTTCTAGGAATGGGGGTCCCTAGACTTGCCTGCCCGCGGCCCGCAGCGTGGCTCCACTAGCGGCCCTGTATGGCCCATCTTCACTGGCAAACATTCAAGACCCATGCAAGGGGCCAAGCCTCGCGAGGCGGACGACGCAAGACCTCCTCAGGGGCGGCCTCACCAGGCTGGCTCGCGAGGGGTGGAGAGATCAAGGAGAGGGGCACCTCGCAAGGTTTCTGTGACACAAGCCATGACGACTGGAGCCAGGCGGGCGCCAGCGCGCAGTGTCCTCGTTTCCTCTTTGGTGCTAAAGGAGCAAGCGCAGACTAAGAGTCTCGAGGCATCAGGCAAAGGTTTCCATATCGGTGCAACAAGACCAAGACCAGCAGGACGACAGGATGGAGGTCACCGTGGAGCCCAAGATGGCGTCACCACCAGAGCCTTTGGCAGACGAAGACTACTTTTGTCAGGATAGCTCGTACTAGTTGTCTCCCTTTGAATTTGGCCATTGTGGGATCCCTTCCCACTCAATATTTGGGAAGAGGACCAGGGCCTCTATAGATAGGACTAGCCACCGCCATAGGAAGAGAGAGATCTGATTCTGATCTTCAACCACACAAGCTCACCAAGCACAAGAACACCTCTCCTCGCGAGGCTGTTCTTCCCTTGTACTGTTCATCCTCAGCCCAAGAGGCAATCCACCACACCACACTGGAGTAGGGTATTACACCACAACAGTGGCCCGAACCAGTATAAATCTTGTGTCTCATGTTCTTTGGGTTCGTCGAGCTGGGCCGTGAGATCGTAGAGTGTGCGAGCTAGAAAGGGGGAGAGATCTTCGTGCGCACCCCAGTGTTCGAACCTCAAGGGTTTTGCCGGAACCCAAAATCCGACAAGACCCTTAAAGGATTGTTCTCCATAGTAACGGGTAACAGTAAATTTCGGCACCTAATATAAAATTTTCCTTACCAATTTCCACTTACCAAGTGCGCTTCACTCCCCGGCAACGGTGTGCCAGAAAAGAGTCTTGATGACCCACAAGTATAGGGGATCAATCATAGTCCTTTTGATAAGGAAGAGTGTCAACCCCAACGAGGAGCAGAAGGATGTGACAAGCGGTTTTCAACAAGGTAATTTCTGCAAGCACTGAAATTGTCGGTAACATGTAGTTTGATAGCAAGATAATTTGTGATAAGCAACAAGTAACAATAGTAATATAAGTGCAGTAGGGTAGCTTAAACCTTTTTGTAGCAAAGGATAGGCTGAAACGGTGTTTGATAATAAGTAAAACATTCTCGAGGACACACGGGAATTTCATCTAGTCACTTTCATCATGTTTGTTTGATTTGCGTTCGCTACTTTGATAATTGATATGTGGTTGGACCGGTGCTTGGGTGCTATTCTTACTTGAACAAGTCTCCCACTTATGATTAACCCCTCTCGCAAGCATCCACAACAATGAAAGAAGAATTAAGATAAAATCTAACCATAGCATTAAACATGTGGATCCAAATCAGCCCCTTACGGAATAGCGCATAAACTAGGGTTTAAGCTTATGTCACTCTAGCAACCCATCATCTAATAACTACTCCAAAATGCATTCCCTTAGGCCCAAAGATGGTGAAGTGTCATGTAGTCAATGTTCACATAACACCTCTAATGGAATCACAACATACATACCATCAAAATATCGAATGAATATCGAATTCACATGATTACTTGTAACATGACTTCTCCCGTGTCCTCAAGGACAAAAGAAACTACTCACAAATAACATTCATGCTCAAGATCAGAGGAGTAATAAATATCATAATGGATCTGAACATATATTCATCCACCAAATAAACCAACTAGCATCACTATAAGATGTAATCAATACTACTAGTCACCCACAGGTACCAATCTGAGGTTCTGATACAAAATTGAACACAAGAGATGAACTAGGGTTTTGAGACGAGATGGTGCTGGTGAACATGTTGATGAAGATTGATCCTCCCAAGGTGAGAGGGTTGTTGGTGATGACAATGGCTTCGATTTCGCCCTCCCGAAGGGAAGTGTCCCTGGCGGAATCACTCCACTGGAGAGCAAAAGTGCTCCCGCCCAAGCTCCGCCTCGAGGCGGCGACATTCCACCCCGAAAGTCCTCTCCTTATTTGTTCTAGGTCAAAAGACCTTATGTATTAGAAGATGTGCACTGGAGGTGGGCCAAGGAGCCCACTACCCACCAGGGGGTGCCTGGAGGGGGTGGCATGCCCTGGTGCCTAGTGGGCACCTAGGTGGCCCATATGGTATTTCTTTTCTCCAATATTTTTTTATATATTTGAAAATAATTCTCCGTAAAATTTCAGCTCATTTGGAGAAGTGCAGTATAGGTATCTCTGACGTAGCTTTTTCAGGTCCAGAATTCTAGCTGCCGGTATTCTCCCTCTTCGTGCAAACCTTGCATATTATGAGAGAAAAAGCATTAGAATTAGTCCACAAAGTGTTATATTGAATAAAAACACTATAAATAACAGTAGGAAAACATGATGCAAATGGACGTATCAGGTCACAAGCTTAAGGAAATCACGATTTGCTGAGTGTTAGTAGGACGAGAGTGATGAGAACATATTTGTGATTTTTTTCATTAATATTGGGAATTGTTTTGAGAGGATCGGGAAGCGTTTTGGGGTCACCGGAAGGGTTTCCAAGAGTATGTGTAATACCGGGTATTACCGATAAATAATATATAGGTGGAAAATGTTTCTAGGGCTGTTCAATTAAATATAGAAGGGTCTAATATTTATTAGAACGCTTTTATATTTAATTAAATATTAATGGGCCTTAAACGGCCAAACCGTAGAAGGTAAGTTGGGCCACAATGGCCCAAGTGGAGGTGGCTCCCCCCTTACGGAAGGGGAGGCCGATTTTTTTGACTGAACACTATTGGGAAAGCCCCCTGCCTTATATATTAAAAAAGAGAGTTACAAGAAGTACAAAGGTTACCAGCAGTAACCAGGGGCAACAGAAAGGAAACTACTGATGTCTGCTAGAACTACGTCGGTATTTCCCCAAAAAGGAAGGGATAATGCAGAACAACGGCGGTAGGTATTTCCCTCAGTGATGAGACCAAGGTTATCAAACCAGTAGGAGAACCAAGCAACACTACGTAAACAACACCTGCACACAAATAACAAATACTCGCAACCCGATGTGTCAAAGGGGTTGTCAATCCCTTTCGGGTAACGATGCTAGAAATTGGCAAATGACGTGAGAGAGTTGTAATAATTAGATAGACAGATCGCGCGGGAACGTGAGATAAAATAAATTGCAGCAAGGTATTTTTGTATTTTTGGTTAAATAGATCTGAAAATAAAAGCGAATGAAAATAGATCGCAAAGGCAAATATAATAAATAAGAGACACGGGGGCCGTAGTTTTCACTAGTGGCTTCTCTCGAGAAAAATAGCAAACGGTGGGTGAACAAATTAATGTTGGGAAATTGATAGAACTTCAAAAAGAGTTATAAGAAATACGTGTCGGTTCCCCTTCTGTCACCGGGATCAAGCACCGTAAGATCGAACCCATCACAAAGCACCTCTTCCCATTACAAGATAAAAAGATCAAGTTGGCCAAACAAAACCCAAATATCGGAGAAGAAATACGAGGCTATAAGAAATCATGCATATAAGAGATCGAAGAAGACTCAAATAACTTTCATGGATAAAAAGATAGATCTGATCATAAACTCGAAGTTCATCGGATCCCAGCAAACACAACACAAAAAGAGTTACATCATATGGATTTCCAAGAGACCATTGTATTGAGAATCAAATGAGAGAGAGAGGAAGCCATCTAGTTACTAACTACGGACCTGAAGGTCTACAAAGAACTACTCACGCATCATTGAAGAGGCACCAATGGACACGAAGAACCCCTCCGTGATGGTATCTAGATTGGATCTGGTGGTTTCTGGAACTTGCGGCGGCTGGAATTGATTTTCGTCGACTCCCCTAGGGTTTCTGGAATATTGGGGTATTTATATATAGTAAAGAGGCGGTTCGGGAGGCACCCGAGGTGGGCAGAACCAAGCAGGGCGCGCTTGGCCCAGGTGCGCCCTGGTGGGTTGTGCTCCCCTTGGAGCACCCCAGGCGCTTCTCCGACCCATTGGATGTCTTCTTGTAAAAAAATCCACAAAAAGTTTCGCTGCGTTTGGACTCCATTTGGTATTGATTTCCTATGATGTAAAAAACATGCAAAAACAACAACTAGCACTTGGCACTATGTCAATAGGTTAGTACCAAACAATGATATGAAATGACTATAAAATGACTGTAAAACATCCAAGAATGATAATATAACAACATGGAACAATAAAAAATTATAGATACGTTGGAGACAAATCAGCATCCCCAAGCTTAATTCCTGCTCGTCCTCGAGTAGGTAAATGATAAAAACAGAATTTTTGATGTGGAATGCTGCCTAACATGTCCATCTCATATTATTTTCTTTATAGCATGGACATTTGGACTTTTATATGATTCAAAGCAATAGTCTAGTTTTGACATGAGACTTAAATACTTAAGTATATCAACAAGAAACCATGTCTTTCAAAATATCAACACTAAAAATAAGTTATCCCTAGCCCATCATGCTCAATCATTGATCCATTCATGAAACACACTCACATATTAGCTACACCCAATGCTCAAGTACGATCATAGTGCCCCCTAGTTGGTTCTTTATAAGAGAAGATGGAGACTTAAATTAAAAATAAAAATTGCATAAATTAAAAGAAAGGCCCTTCGCGGAGGGAAGTAGGGATTTGTAGAGGTGCCAGAGCTCAAAGCAAAAACATAGAGATAAAAACATTTTGGGTGGCATGCTTTTCCTGTCAACGAGAATGATCGAGAAGTTCCCAATACTTTCCATGCTAGATATATCGTAGGCGGTTCCCAAACACACTCGCATATTAGCTACACCCAATGCTCAAGTATCATATCAACCATACTTTCACTTTCCATGGCTAGCCGTATCCATGGGTGCCTTCCATACCAACACTTTCCGAGGAATTTATTATTTGAGAACATAAAGTAAATTCATTTTTCATTTCGGGACTGGGCATCCCTAATACATTTGCTTTACTCTCATGCAATGACAAGTGAATAAACACTCATTGTGAGAATAACATATCTAGCATGGAAATATATTAGCCACCCCCTATCGTTTCATGAGCGGTATGAGCACACAAAAGAGAAGTTTATTTTGAAAATTAGAGATGGCGCATACAAATTTTCTTAGGACGGCAACAGAATACCGCATATAGGTAGGTATGGTGGACTCATGTGGCAAAACTGGTTTAAAGGATTTTGAATGCACAAGTAGTGACCATACTTAGTGAAAAATGAAGGCTAGCAAAAGATTGAGAAGCGACCAACCAAGAAACGAATAATCTCATAAGCGAGCATTGAGCATAATTAACACCAAACAATGCACCACAAGTAGGATGTAATTTCATTGCATAACTATTGACTTTCGTGCTTGCATAGGGAATCACAAACCTTAACACCAATATTCTTACTAAAGCATAGTTACTCATCAACATGACTCACATATCACATCATCATATCTCAAAACTATCACGAGGAATCAAGTTTATTTTGTCCAATGATCTTCATGAAAGTTTTTATTCTATCCTCCTTGGATATCTATCACTTTGGAACTAATTTTCATGTGTTGCTTTTGATAAGCTCAAACAAATATAAGTGAAGATCATGAGAATAATATTTCTTTATCTCAAATTAATCTAAGTGAAGAAAGAGAAAATTTCTTCAAAAATACTAAAGCACACCATTCTCAAAAAGATATAAGTGAAGCTCTAGAGCAATTCCATAGCTCATAAAAAATTAAGTGAAGCATAGAGAGCAATTCTAACAAGTCATGGCATAATTCTGGCTCTCTCAAATAGGCATGTCCAGCAAGGATTCAAGACTTAAAACAAAAAGCAAAACTAGCAAAGACTCATATCATACAAGACACTCCAAGCAAAACTCATAGTATGTGACGAATAAAAATATAGCTTCGAGTAAAATACCGATGGTCGTTAGAAGAAAGAGGGGATGCCACGGGGCATCCCAAGCTTAGTTGCTTGCTTCTCTTTGGATAATAGCTTGGGATGCCATGGGCATCCCCAAGCTTAGGATCTTCCTACTCCTTATTCCTTCATCCATCGTAACATCACCCAAAACTTGAAAATTCAACCACACAAAACTCAACGAAACCTTCGTGAGATCCGTTAGTATAAGAAAACAAGTCACTACTATAAGTGCTGTTGGAAACCAATTCATATTTTATTTTTGCATTATATCTACTGTATTCCAAATTTTCTATGGCAAAAACTCTTCAAAGAAAACCATAGAATCACCAAAACAAGCACACAATGCAAAGAAAACAGAATCTGTCAAAAACAGAACAGTCTGTAGCAATCTGGATATTTGGAATACTTCTCTAACTCAAAAAATTCTGAAAAATTAGGACGGCCTGAGAAATTTGTATGTTAATATTCTGAAAAAGAATTGGTATTTTATCGCGCTTCTGTTAAAAACGAAAATTATTTTCATGAGCATGAAAGTTTCTGTTTTTCAGAGAGATCAAATCAACTATAACCCAAGAAGATCCTAAAGGCTTTATTTGGCAAAAACACTAATTAAAACAAAAAAACACAGTCATAATAGTAGTATAATTGTGCCAACACTCAATAACAGGAAGCAAAAGGCAAAAAAATATTTATTCATTGGATTGCCTCCCAACAAGCGCTATCGTTTTACGCCCATAGCTAGGCATAATGCAAGGGTCTATGTATTGTCATCTTTGTTTCTAAATCCTTAAGATGCCCTCATGATTTATTCATATGGTGGCCTAATTATTGTTCTAGGGAAGTGTTCCATACCCTTTCTTAGTGGAAATTGGATCTTAATATTGCCTTCTTTCATATCAATCACCGCACCGATAGTGCGTAAAAATGGTCTACCAAGAATTATTGGACAAGACGGATTACAATGAATATCAAGAACAATAAAATCTATGGGCACATAATTCCTATTTGCAAGAATAAGAACATCATTAATTCTTCCCATAGACTTTTTAATAGTAGAATCCGCCAAGTGCAAATTTAAAGAACACTCTTCAATTTCGGTAAGACCAAGCACATCACATAAAGATTTCGGAATTCTAGAAACACTAGCACCCAAGTCACATAAAGCAAAACACTCATAATTTTTAATCTTGACTTTGATAGTAGGTTCCCACTCATCATGCAATTTTCTAGGAATTGAAACTTCTAATTTGAATTTTTCTTCCAAAGCTTTCATCAAAGCATCAACAATATGTTTAGTAAAAGCTTTATTTTGTTCATAAGCATGGGGTGAATTCATCATGTATTGCAACAAAGAAATACAATCAATCAAAGAGCAACTATCATAATTAAAGTCTTTGTAATCCAAAATTGTGGGCACATCACTAGTTAAAGTTTTGACCTCTTCAAACCTACTTTTATTAATTTTCTCAACAAGATTTTCACCCTCCGAATTATCGGGACGCCTTCTAGCTAAAGTTGACTCTTCTTCAGTCCCTTTTTCATCAATCTTAATCTTACTAAACAAGGAATCAATAGAAGAAACACCAATCATTTTAAGATCTTCATCACTTTATGAAAGCAATCACTAGAAAATGTTTTTTCTAAAAATTCTCTACTAGCTCTAAGCATAGCGGTTCTTTTCTTACTTTCATCCATATAAACATAAAGAGATTTAATTGATTCCTCAACCTTAGGCACACAAATTTTCATCTCGAGATTTTCTACATCATGAGAAATTCTATCAACACTTCTAGACAAATCATCAATCTTATTCAACTTTTCTTCCATTGTAGCATTGAAAACTTTTTGAGTATTGATAAATTCTTTAATATTATTCTCAAGATCAGAGGTGTTCCTATTATTATTGTAAGAATTATTACCATAGGAATTACCATAATTATTAGAGGAATTACTAGGAAAAGGCCTAGGATTAAAATTACCTCTATAAGCACCGTTATTGAAATTGTTTCGTGAGATAAAATTCACATGCACGACATCACTATTTTGCTCAATCAAAGTAGACAAAGGAACATCATTAAAATCAATAGGAGCACTTTTACTAGCAACCAATTTCATAAAAGCATCAAATTTTTCATTCAAGGAAGAAATTTCTTCATCTGAATTAACTTTTTTTTACTAGTAGGAGCTCTTTCGGTATGCCATTGTGAATAATTTGCCATAATATTATCAAGCAATTTGGTGGCTTCACCAAAAGTAATTTCCATAAAAGTACCACCCACGGCGGAATCTAAGAGATTACAAGAAACAAAATTCAACCCCGCATCAATTTTTTGTATGATCATCCAAAGATTTAACCCATGAGTTGGGCAATTCCATAGCATCGTTTTCATCCTTCCCCAAGATTGTGCAACATGATCATGCTCAAGTTGCTTGAAATTCATGATATGGGTTCTAAGGGAAATAATTTTTGCGGGCAGAATATACTTACTAATGAAAGCATCTTTGCACTTATTCCAAGAATTGATACTATGGCGAGGCAACGAAGAAAACCAAATTTTTGCATGATCTCGCAAATAAAACGGAAATAATTTCAACTTCACAACATCATTGTCCATATATTTTTTCTTTTGCATATCGCATAATTCCATGAATGTGTTAAGATGGGACGCGACATCCTCATTAGGAGTACCAGAAAATTGATCTTTCATAACAAGATTCAGCAAAGCAGTATTAATATCACAAGACTCCGCACTAGTGGCGGGAGGAGGAATCGGAGTGCCAATAAAATCATTGTTGTTGGTATTGGAGAAATCACACAACTTGGTGTTCTCTTGAGTCATTGTGACTAAACAACAAGATTGCACTCAAAAACATATCCGGCAAGAAAACGATGAACGAAAAAGAGGGCGAATAAAAAGGCAAATTTTTGTGAAGTGGGGGAGAGGAAAACGAGAGGCAAATGGAAAACAATGAAAATTACAAGGAGACGAGATTTGTGATAAGGAACCTAGTAGATGTTGATGATGTCTCCCCGGCAACGACGCCAAAAATTCCTTTTGATGTCTGCTAGAACTACGTTGGTATTTCCCCAAAGAGGAAGGGATGATGCAGCACAGCGACGGTAGGTATTTCCCTCAGTGATGAGACCAAGGTTATCGAACCAGTAGGAGAACCAAGCAACACTATGTAAACAACACCTGCACACAAATAACAAATACTTGCAACCCACATGTTAAAGGGGTTGTCAATCCCTTTCGGGTAACGGCGCCAGAAATTGGCAAACAAACGTGAGAGAGTTGTAATAATTTGGTAGATAGACCGCGCGGGGACGCGAGATAAAATAAATTGCAGCGAGGTATTTTTTTATTTTTGGTTTAATAGATCTGAAAATAAAAGGGAAGGAAAATAGATCACAAAGGCAAATATAATAAAGAAGAGACCCGGGGGCCGTAGTTTTCACTAGTGGCTTCTCTCGAGAAAAATAGCAATGATACATACGTGTCGGTTCCCCTTCTGTCACTGGGATCAAGCACCGTAAGATCGAACCCATCACAAAGCACCTCTTCCCATTGCAAGATAAATAGATCAAGTTGGCCAAACAAAACCCAAATATCATAGAAGAAATACGAGGCTATAAGCAATCATGCATATAAGAGATCAAAGAAGACTCAAATAACTTTCGTGGATAAAAAGATAGATCTGATCATAAACTCAAAGTTCATCATATCCCAACAAACACACCACAAAAAGAGTTACATCATATGGATCTCCAAGAGACCATTGTATTGAGAATCAAACGAGAGAGAGGAAGCCATCTAGCTACTAACTACGAACCCGAAGGTCTATAAAGAACTACTCACGCATCATCGGAGAGGCACCAATGGACATGATGAACCCTTGCATGATGGTGTCTAGATTTGATCTGGTGGTTTCTGGAACTTGCGGCGGCTGGAATTGAATTTCGTCGACTACCCTAGGGTTTCTGGAATATTGGGGTATTTATAGAGTAAAGAGGCAGTTCAGGAGGTACTCGAGGTGGGCACAACCCACCAGGGCGCGCCTGGGCCTCCAGGTGTGCCCTGGTGGGTTGTGCTCCCCTCAGAGCACCCCTGTAACACCCACGATGCGGCTTTATCTCCCACGTGTCGGAGCATGACTTAGAGGCATAACCGCATTGTAGGCATGTCGCAAGAGGGGTAATCTTTACACATCCCATGTACTGAATAAGAAAGAGGTACATAGTTGGCTTACAATCGCCACTTCACACAATACATAAATATAGCATTACATCATCCAGAATACAATCAAGGTCCGACTACGGAACCAAAATAAAGACAACCCCAAATGCAAAAGATCCCCGATTGCCCCAACCGGGCTCCACTACTGATCGTCTGGGAAGGAAACGTAGTAACGTCCTGAGTCCTCGTCGAACTCCCACTTGAGTTCAGTCGCATCCCTTGGAATGGCATCATCGGCACCTGCATCTGGTTTTGGAAGTAATCTGTGAGTCACGGGGACTCAGCAATCTCACACCCTCGCGATCAAGACTATTTAAGCTCATGGGTAGGAAAAGGTAGTGAGGTGGAGCTGCAGCAAGCACTAGCATATATGGTGGCTAACATACGCAAATGAGAGCGAGAAGAGAAGTCAAAGCACGGTCGAGAAGCTACAAAGATAAAGAAGTGATCCTAGAACTACTTACGTTCAAGCATAACACGAGACCGTGTTCTCCTCCCGGACTCCGCCGAAAAGAGACCATCACGGCTACACACGCTATTGATTCATTTCAATTAAGTTAAGTGTCAGGTTTTCTACAACCGGATATTAACAAATTCCCATCTGCCCATAACCGAAGGCATGCCTTTTAAAAGTTCAAATCCCTGCAGGGGTGTCCCAACTTAGCCCATCACAAGCTCTCACGGTCAATGAAGGATATTCCTTCTCCCAGGACGGCCTGATCAGACTCGGAATCCGGTTACAAGACATCTCGACAATGGTAAAACAAGACCAGCAAAGCCACCCGAATGTGCCGACAAATCCCGATAGGAGCTGCACATATCTTGTTCTCAGGGCACACTGGATAAGCAATCCGTACAACTAAAACCAACCCTCGAGTTTCCCCGAGGTGGCGCTGCAAGGGGCTCTAGTTTGGACCAACACTCAGAGGAGCACTGGCCCGGGGGTTTAAAATAAAGATGACCCTTGAGTCCGCGAAACCCAAGGGAAAAAGGCTTAGGTGGCAAATGGTAAAACCAAGGTTGGGCCTTGCTGGAGGAGTTTTATTCAAGACGAACTGTCAAGGGGTTCCCATTATAACCCAACCGCGTAAGGAACACAAAATCAAGGAACATAACACCGGTATGACGGAAACTATGGCGGCAAGAGTGGAACAAAACACCAGGCATAAGGCCGAGCCTTCCACCCTTTACCAAGTATATAGGTGCATTAAAGTAAACAAGATATAATAATGATATCCCAACAATAACCATGTTCCAACAAGGAACAAACTCCAATCTTCACCTGCAACTAGCAACGCTATAAGAGGGGCTGAGCAAAGCAGTAACATAGCCAAACAACGGTTTGCTAGGACAAGGTGGGTTAGAGGTTTGACATGGAAATATGGGAGGCGTGATATAGCAGTTGGTAGGTATCACGGCATAGGCATAGCAATAGAGCGAGCAACTAGCAAGCAAAGATAGAAGTGATTTCGAGGGTATGGTCATCTTGCCTGCAAAGTTCTCCGAGTTGACATAAGCTTGATCCTCGTAAGCGTACTCAACGGGTTCCTCGACCACGAACTCGTCTCCCGGATCTACCCAAGGCAAGAACACAAGCAAAAGAAACCACAATCAACCATGGTGCAATGCGCAAGCAACATGATGCAAAACATGGCATGATATGCGGGATGTAATATGCAATGCATATGCGTGCTCCGGAAGGAAAAGATTGAATTAGGCCTCAACTTGGCAAACCAAGTGCGCCACTGGAAAGATGAGCGGATTTCGGTCGAAATTGATATAAAGATCACTGGAATCGGATGCACGATTTGCAAATGGCAAGCAAACAATAATGGCACAATCCTGCAATTAACAACACGATGCCATCTAAAATGCAACAAGAAACTAAGCAACTGCACTCTATCATAACAACAAAGCACATGGCAGTGATCCACTCAAGATTCTTAGCAAAAGATGAACACTGAGCTATGGCTAAATCACACAAGAGCAGGTTCAAACAAGCATGGCAAAAGTGGAAAAGATATCAGGTTCACAGACTTAGTGAAAATAACAACATGTCAGGAATTTACATCAGGAAGCAATGTTTGGAGCAAGATATCAACATGCTACAGGATCAGGACATAGCAAAGCAAGGCATGGCATGAATCTACTCAAAGCATGTAACAAAAGTCCCTTACTGACCATAAGCCAAAAGGATCAGAAAATATGATGGCACCCATGTAAACATAGCAAGTTTCGTTAACAGATTCAGACTTAGCAGAAAACTGGACATGTCAAAAACAGAGTTACGTAGGCATGTTTGCGAGCTCGATGCACTCACTACAAGGCATTTCATGACAAACTAAGCATACACCCAGCAAGAAGACATGATCAAGAAGCTAAACATGGCAAGAACAATCTCATAGCATGCATGGATCAACTACAACAACCTTGGCAAAATTGATTAACACGTAAACAATCTGCCAGGAACTTTTTATAGCAAAAGTAGAGCAAGATTGAGTCATCCTAGGGTACTCCATAATTACAAACAAAGACATGGATGGATATAACATAACAATATCTCAAAGTCATCCTTACTGAACATGCTCAAAAGAGGCATGGATCACTCCGTAGCAACATGAATACATGGCATAAAAATAACATCAGGGAAATGACTTAGAAGAATTCTAAGTCCCTGAAATCAGCAACATCACGAGAGCTACTTTGCACACATGTTCTAGTCACCACATTGATCATAAAAATACATGGCATACACCCCTGTAAAGATGGCATGGCATATCCCAAAACACATGTAGGGCTCAAGTTCATAGGATGCACACAATAATCACGACAAAAATGACAAATGCCCATAATCTGTTAAGAAACAGAAACTAACGTTTCATAGCACTCTTGCAACAACATGTTAGGCATCAAGATGGACTCAAACAAGCATGGTGCAATGGAATGAAATGAAGAGGACATCCTAACGAACAATTTGATATATGGCACGCCCAAAATGGAGCTACCGATACAGAGTTATGACATGATGAAAAGGGCATGAAAATGTTGCACGAAAAAGACTTAGTGAAGAAAAGAGGTCAACTCTAGATTTTTGGATCTAGATCTGGCACGGTTCCCGATGATCGTTGCCGTTCTCCCGCGGTGGCCGGAGCTAGGAGAGTTCGCCGGAGTAGAGGAGGCGCCGGAGCACCACCGGAGCTAGCAGGGCGCCGGCTCCCGTGCTCGCCGGCGATGGAGGAGGCAACACGGAGGCGGCGGCGAGCAGCAGCGGCCGGCGGGTGAAGGCGGCAAGCGGCGAAGGGCGCGGGCGGCGGAGGCGGGCGACAGGCGACGGCGGGCGCGCGGGCCGGGGAGGGCCCGTCGCGGGCTCGGCCCGCCTGCGGCGGTGGGCGGTGGTGAGGCGACAGGTGGCGCGACGCAATAGGCTGGCGTGGATCAGCGGACATGTCCGGCCGGTCCGTACATGTCCGGCGGCACGGGGTGGAAGAAAGCTAGGGTTTCGCGTGTGATTTTGAACGGGGAAGACCTATTTATAGCTAGAGGGGGCTAGGAGAGTCCAAATGAGGTGCGGTTTTCGGCCACGCAATCGTGATCGAACGGCCGAGAGGATGGAGTGGGTTCGGATGGGTTTTGGGCCACTTTGAAAAGGGTGTTGGGCTGCAACACATACGAGGCCTTTACGGTTCCTCGGTTAACCGTTGGTGTATCAAACGGACTCCAAATGGCACGAAACTTGACAGGCGGTCTACCAGTGGTATACGAAGGCCGCATGGCAAATCTTGGTCCAGTCTGAGAACGTTTAACACCCGCACACGAAAGGAGGCAAAAAGGGACGTCGGAGGACATAGGAGTGCCAGATCGCAAAACGGACAACGGGGAAAATGCTCGAATGCATGAGACGAACACGTATGCAAATGCGATGCACATGATGACATGATATGAGATGCATGACATGGACAAAAAGCAAAATGAAGACAAAACCCAACCACGAGGGAATATCATAACTTAGAGCCGAAAATGGCAAAAGTTGGAATACAAATATGGCAAGTTACATACGGGGCGTTACAACACTCCACCACTACGAAAGGATCTCATTCCGAGATCTAGGACTGGAAAAACTCCGGATATTCGGAACGGAGGTGGTCCTCGCGTTCCCAGGTGGTTTCTCGGTCGGAATGATGTAACCAGTTCACTTTCAGGAATTTGATAGACTTGTTGCGAGTCTTTTGCTCAGTTTCTTCAAGAATAGCAACGGGATGCTCATGATAAGACATGTCTTCTTGGACATCAATCTCTTCGAAGTTGATGGTGCGGCCAGGAGTCTTGAAACACTTGCGAAGCTGAGACACGTGAAACACGTCATGCACGTTTGCAAAGTTGGATGGAAGCTCAAGTTGATAGGCAAGATTGCCTCTTTTGCCAATGATCTTGAAAGGACCCACGTATCTAGGGCAAGCTTCCCTTTGATACCAAAGCGACGAGTACCTTTCATTGGAGAGACGCGGAGGTAGACATGGTCTCCGATCTCGAAAGCCAAGTCACGATGCTTGCTATGATAGTAACTCTTCTGGCATGATTGCGCGGCTTTGAGATTTTCATGAATGACTTTGCACATTTCTTCAGCCTCTGTGATCAAGTCATTGCCAAGAAGTTGGCATTCATCAGTCTCTAACCAATTAAGAGGAGTATGACACTTTCTGCCATAAACAATCTCGAATGGGGCCTTGCCCGAACTCGCTTGGAAGCTGTTGTTGTAGGAGAACTCAGCATATGGAAGACAATCTTCCCACTTCATGCTGAAGGAAATGACACAAGCCCTGAGCATATCTTCAAGAATTTGATTGACTCGCTCGACTTGTCCACTAGTTTGAGGATGAAAGGCTGTGCTGAAGCGAATGTTGGTGCCCATGGCCTTCTGAAAGGAATCCCAAAACATAGAAGTAAAAATGCTTCCACGATTAGAAGATATCAACTGCGGAATGCCGTGCAAGGAGACAATCCTCGAGGTATATAGCTCTGCCAACTGAGCTGCTGTGATAGATTCTTTGATAGGAAGAAAATGAGCCACTTTAGTGATCTTGTCGATGACAACAAAGATAGCACCATTGCCACGCTTGGACTTGGTAAATCCAGTCACGAAGTCCATCTCAATATGGTCAAACTTCCATTCTGGATGGCAAGAGGTTGGAGGAGACCAGCTGGTCATTGGTGTTCTGCTTTCACTCCTCTGCAGACATCACATTCATTCACGAACTGAGCAATCTCGCGCTTTATTCGAGTCCACCAATACGACTGCTTGAGGTCATGATACATCTTTGTACTTCTAGGATGAATAGATAGGAGTGAATTGTGAGCCTCGTTCATAATGACTTTACGAAGGTCACCCTTAGGAACAATAATTCGATCCTCGAAGAAAAGAGTATCTTTGTCATCAAGGCGATAGCACTTGTACTTGGGTTGGCTCTTGGCAATCCCAATCTTCACCTTCTTCACCATAGCATCAAGAAGTTGAGCCTCACGAATCTGATCTTCCAAAGTAGGAGAGACTGGGAGGTTGGCAAGGAATCCTTGAGGAACTACTTGGAGATTAAGTTTACGGAAAGCTTCACAAAGATCCGGTTGGAAGGGCTTCAGAATTAAACTGTTGCAGTAAGCCTTCCTGCTCAAAGCGTCAGCAATGACATTGGCCTTGCGTGGAGTATATTCAATACTTGGATTTTACTCTTGAATCATTTCGACCCAACGAGTCTACCCGAGGTTGAGGTTGGATTGAGTGAAGATGTACTTGAGACTCTTATGATCAGTGAAGATGTACACTTTCCTTCCCAACAAGAGATGTCTCCATGTTAAAAGAGCATGGACAATTGCCGCTAACTCGAGGTCATGAGTGGGGTAGTTCTTTTTGTTGGGCTTCAGCTGGCGAGAGGTATAGGCCACAACTTGGCAAGCCAAGTGCACCACTGGAAAGATGAGTGGATTTCGGTCGAAATCGATATAAAGATCACCGGAATCGGATGCACGGTTTGCAAATGGCTAGCAAAACAATAATGACACAATCCTGCAATTAATAGCACGATGCCATCTAAAATGCAACAAGAAACTAAGCTACTGCACTCTATCATAACAACAAAGCACATGGCAGTGATTCACTCAAGATGCTTGACAAAAGATGAACACCGAGCTACGGCTAAATCACACAAGAGCAGGTTCAAACAAGCATGGCAAAAGTGCAAAACATATCAGGTTCACAGACTTAGTGAAAATAACATGCCAGGAATTTACATCCGGAAGCAATGTTTGGAGCAAGATATCAACATGCTATAGGATCAGGACATAGCAAAGCAAGGCATGGCATGAATCTACTCAAAGCATATAACAAAAGTCCCATACTGACCATAAGCCAAAAGGATCAGAAAATATGATGACACCCATGTAAACATAGCAAGTTTCGTTAACAGATTCAGACTTAGCAGAAAACTGGACATGGCAAAAACAGAGTTACGTAGGCATGTTTGCGAGCTCGATGCACTCACCACAAGGCATTGCATGACAAACTAAGCATACACCCAGCAAGAAGACATGATCAAGAAGCTAAACATGGCAAGAACAATCTCATAGCATGCATGGATCAACTACAACAACCTTGGCAAAATTGATTAACACGTAAACAATCTGCCAGGAACTTTTTATAGCAAAATTAGAGCAAGATTGAGTCATGCTAGGGTATAATTTCAAACAAAGACATGGATGGATAGAACATAACAGTATCTCAAAGTCATCCTTACCGAACATGCTCAAAAGAGGCATGGATCACTCTGTAGCAACATGAATACATGGCATAAAAACAACATCAGGGAAATGCCTTAGAAGAATTCTAAGTCCCTGAAATCAGCAACATCACGAGAGCTACTTTGCACGCATGTGCTTGTCACCACATTGATCACAAAAATACATGGCATACACCCCTATAAAGATGGCATGGCATAGCCCAAAACACATGACGGCTCAAGTTCATAGGAGGCACACAATAATCATGGCAAAAATGACAAATGCCCATAATCTGTTAAGAAACAGAAACTAACATTTTATAGCACTCTTGCAACAGCATGTTAGGCATCAAGATGGACTCAAACAATCATGGTGTAATGGAATTAAATGAAGAGGACATCCTAACAAACAATTTGATATATGGCACGCCCAAAACGGAGCTACGGATGCGGAGTTATGACATGATGAAAATGGCATGAAAATGTTGCACAAAAAAGACTTAGTGAAGAAAAGAGGTCAACCCTAGATTTTTGGATCTAGATCTGGCGCGGTTCCCGATGATCGTCGCCGTTCTCCCGCGGTGGCCGGAGCTAGGAGAGTTCACCGGAGTAGAGGAGGCGCCGGAGCACCACCAGAGCTAGCGGGGTGCCAGCTCCCGTGCTCGCCAGCGACGGAGGAGGCGACGCGGATGCGGCGGCGCGCGTCGGCGGGCGGCGTCGGTCCGCAGGTGAAGGCGGCGAGCAGCGGCGCACGGCGGCGAAGGGCGCGGGCAGCGGAGGCGGGTGGCGCGAGGCGCAGGCGGGCGCGCGGCCGGGGAGGGCCCATTCGCGGGCTCGGCGGGCCGGTGGCGGTGGGCGGCGGTGAGGCGACAGGTGGCGCGGTGCGATTGGTTGGCGCGGATCGATGGACGTGTCCGGCCGGACCGGACGTGTCCGGCGTTGCGGGGTGGAAGAAAGCTAGGGTTTCGCGTGCGATTTTGAATGGGGAATACCTATTTATAGCTAGAGGGGGCTAGGAGAATCCAAATGAGGTACGGTTTTCGGCCACGCGATCGTGATCGAATGGCCGAGAGGATGGAGGGAGTTTGGATGGGTTTTGCGCCACTTTGAAAAGGGTGTTGGGCTGCAACACACACGAGGCCTTTACGGTTCCTCGGTTAACCGTTGGAGTATCAAATGGACTCCAAATGGCACGAAACTTGACAGGCGGTCTACCGGTGGTATACCAAGGCCGCATGGCAAATATCGGTCCAGTCCGAGAATGTTTAACACCCGCACACGAAAGGAGGCAAAAAGGGACATCGGAGGACATAGGAGTGCCGGATCGCAAAACGGACAACGGGGAAAATGTTCGGATGCATGAGACGAACACGTATGCAAATGCGATGCACATGATGACATGATATGGGATGCATGACATGGAAAAAAAGGAAAACAAAGACAAAACCCAACCACGAGGGAATATCATAACTTAGAGCCGAAAGTGGCAAAAGTTGGAATACAAATATGGCAAGTTACATACATGGCGTTACACCCCCCAGGCACTTCTCCGGCCCAGTGGATGTCTTTTGGTCCAAAAAAATCCACAAAAGTTTCGCTGCATTTGGACTCCGTTTGGTATTGATTTCTTGCGATGTAAAAAATATGCAAAAAACAAAAAATGGCACTTGGCACTATGTTAATAGGTTAGTACCAAAAATGATATAAAATGACTACAAAGTGATTGTAAACCATCCAAGAATGATAATATAATAGCATGGAACAATAAAAAAATTATAGATATGTTGGAGACGTATCAACTACCTATTTACAAACTACAAAAAGAGAAGACAATTAAGGAGGGAGGAAATTGACCCATCTAACCAGGTCCTCCTTATGCCTCACCTTAATTCTATGATAAAGGAGATACATGCCATGGATAAAAGCCCCTCTCCATCTATTAAATCTTGGCCTCTCTTTCCTAAAAACTTTCCCATTCCTGATGATCTAAATATTCGAACAAGTTGTGAAAACCACCTCAACAAAGAAGGGTTGTCCAGAGTTCCTCTTAGCATTTAGGGCAACCTGGCCCATATCATTCCCAGCAGACCAGTCAATCTGCAAGTAGTTCCAAACTCTCTGACTGAAGTTGCAATTGAAGAATAGATGATCCCTATCTTCACTTGTGTGTGGGGGCAGAGCACACTTTTAAATCCATCATCAATATGCCAATGCCTTCTTTCCACCATATCCTTGGTTTTTAATCTATCCATAATGAGCATCCAAGCAAAAACTTTTATTGTCATGGTGCAGTAACTTTTCCAAATCCAGAGCAGAATAGGGTTGAAAGCATGGTTGATAAACCTAGAAATGTAGAACTGTTTGGGAGTGAAAGGTTTACTAGTGCCATGCCAGGACCAAACATCCTTCAAATCAGGCTGTCTCTCATGGTTCTGAAGCAGAATTTGCAAAGTCTGATGCTTTTGATGGGCTTGCCCAGAAAGAGGCAAGTGAAACGTTGGGACAATTTAAACCTTCTTTCACTAACACCAAAGTGTCCTTCACATAGGAAAACAACCTTGGGAATTTGTGTTGCAGATGCATAACAGAATCTCCCACCTTCCATTTATCCTGCCAGAAAAGTGCAGTGTCTCCTTCATTGATTTCAACCCAAGAAACCTCTCTAAAATGATCTAGCAGCTTGAGTATGTCCTTCCACCAAAAGGATCCACATGTGGCTCTTCCTTGAGGCACAAGATTGTGATAATAAGAATTCCAAATGAGCTGCACCCAAGGAATATCTGCTTTATTAAGGAACTTGCTAACATGCTTCAACAATAGTGCCACATTCTGAAAACCAAGGTCAAGAATTCCTATACCACCTTTATTCTTGGGTCTGCAAATTAACTCCCAAGAAGCCAGAGATGGGGCAGGCTCTTGCCTATTCTTCCTCCATAGATATTGCTTATGAATTCTCTGTAGTTGCTTCAAGATACCAGGTGGGATGAGCAAGCTAAAAAGGAAGAAGATTGGCAAGGATGATAAAGCAGAATTAAGGTATTGCAATCTGCCACCCTGAGCAAGGAATGATGAACTAACAGTCATTCTCCTCTCCATGCAGGTTACCAGAGGCATAAGATTAGACATTGTAGGCTGGTAGTTCCCACAGGCAAGCCCAAATAAGTAAAGGGCTTCTTCCCCACCTAGCAACCAAAGATTGAGGCTAGTCTCTTAGTTTCCTGCCATGATACATTAATTGGCACCATAGAGGATTTATGATAGTTAACATCAAGACCAGTTAATTGTGAGAAGACGAACCACATTCTCTTAAGTGCCAATAACTAATGCTCACCAGCCGGAACAATAATCAATGTGTCATCTGCATACTGCATAATTGGGTAACCTTTTTCATGACAAGGAATCGGCAGTTGGAACTCCCCCTTTTGATGCATATCATTAACCACAGACTGCAATAAATCTGCAGCCAGGACAAAGAGAAGAGGTGAAACATGATCTTCTTGCCTCACACCTTTTTTAGAGACAAATTGCTTTCTAGGCACTCCATTCAAAAGAACTGAAGAAGTTGCGAGGTCAACAATTCCTTTAGCCAATTGATCCATTTAGCATTAAAACCTTTATATTTAATAATCTCAAAAATAGCATCATGCTCAATGGAATCAAAAGCCTTCTCAAAATCAAGCTTTAAAATTAAGATGGGCCTTTTAGACTGATGACATTGGTGCAGATATTCCAGAGTCCAGCCAATGCAGTCCTGAATAGTCCTTAATTTAATAAAACCATACTGGTTTTTATGAATGCACTACATGATCCACTCCTGGAATCTGTTGGCAGCCATCTTAGACAGAAACTTGAGTCCCATACCAGTCAAAGAAATTGGCCTGTAATCATCTACAACTTCAGGTGAAAGCTTTTTAGGTATGAGAGTAATGAAAGACCCATTAATATTTTCCAACTTAGTTGTGCCATCATAAAAGTCCCGAGCCAAAGTATATAATTCATTTCTAATGATGTGCCAACATTTTTTAAAGAAGAGACCATTGAAACCATCTGTACCAGGAGCTTAATCAATAGGCATATGTTTGACTACAATATCCATTTCCTCCATAGTAAAAGGTTTGATTAGGTTATCCAAACCAGGCACATGCTTTTACAAAGAGCTGAGGTCAAAACCCATATTAATACATCTACCCCCATTCTCCCTTTAAAAGCAGTCGAAATCATGTCTTCCATTTGTGAGTGTTCAGAAATAACTATGCCATCAGGTTGCTGCAAACTAGCAATAGAGTTCCTTCTAAATCTCTCAGTGGCCATGGCATGAAAGAACTTAGTGTTTTCCTCACCCACCTTGATGTACCTGATAGTGCACCTCTTCTTTTAATACAAGTACTACAAGTGCAACAACTTCTCCACATGAAGCTTAACAATTTTTCTAAAATTAAATTCCTGTCTAAATAGTGGCCTGATTTCCTCCAAGTTGTCCAACAACAATATAACCTTTTTGCATTTAGCAATAAGCAGCTTCATCTTAGAGAGACCAGTTTGCCACTTTTTTAGGTCTTGCCTAAGTGTCTTGAGCTTATCAGCAATGATAGCGGAACAATGTGTTTTGTGGGATGGTTTACTCCATGAGTTCTGCACACACTCAAGAAACCCCTCCATTTGGACCCAATAATTCTCAAACCTAAAGATCTTGCACTTTGGCAGAGTGGTTTTAAGCACCACCACACATGACAGATGATCAGAAGTAGTCCTAGCTAAAGGAAGTGCCTCAGTAATAGGGTAAACAGTAATCCAATTGGTGGATGTGAAGAACCAATCCAGTTGCTCTAATAAAGGGGAATCTTGCATGTTAGACCAGGTGAAAGATCTCCCCTTAAGAGGCAACTCTAGTAGACCTAGGTGCCCTATGATCTCATTAAATATAAAAATATCATTTATATCTCCCCCTGTCATATTTCTATTTTCAGTAGATCTGATAAAATTAAAATCCCCAATGATCAACCAGTTATCATCCGTTTGGATATTTAAATTATATAACTAGGACATAAAATTATCTCTGGCCTCACCTTGACAAGGCCCATAAACAGACACTAATGTCCACTGTTCATTATTCTGCCTGGAAGTAAAATGGATAACAACAGTAAAGGCTTGCACTTCCACCAGCAAGCCAAATAACACAGAAGAATTCGAGACCACTAGTATTCCCCCTGAGGCACCCACAGAAGGTGCAAAAGCAAAAGTATCAAACTGCTTGGGATAGGAAGCCCTTATTTCTCTTACATCAAAGTTCTCACATTTGGTTTCTTAGAAGCATGCTACCACACATTGGCTCTCATCAAATTTTTGTTTGACAACACGTTTCCTGGCAGGAGAATTGAGTCCCCTCACATTCCAACACAACACACTCCAACTCTTGCAATTAATATTACTCATAATAAACCACAACTGAAGAAAAGCAATAAAGCCCTACATAATAGCACTCCAGATAGTTCAGACCCAAAACACACAAAGGTTCCCATCCTAAATTACTACAGAGATCATAACAAGCCAACGGTTGAAAGTAAAAAGACATGGCCAATTTTTGGGCTTGGCAGACCCACAAGATCATATAGGAACTAATCGTCGGCAGCAGCCGACTTGTCATCCTTAGGATTAGCCATAAGCTTTTCCACAGTGAGTTGATCAGCAGGGATCTCAAGATCCTGGCCAACCTCTTGAATCTGCCTGATATGTGTAGGAGGTGGCAAATTATTTGATTCCTCAACACCAAGATGTTCCTCAGAAAGAGATGCAGTCATGGGCTTGCACTTTGGCTTTTTTTCCTGGGCTGCCGCTGAAATTCCTGAAAGATAGGTTTATAGCCATCTCTCTTAACTGAAGCACGGGTGCATCTTCTAACCGAAGTGTCCACAAAGGGCGTTGGAGCCAGCTCTTCCGACGTCGAGTCTTCTTCCTTTCACATTGCACCAAGAAGGAAAAATCTTCATCAAGCTGAGTTGATGGAGGAACATCAAGCTTCTTCTGGCTGTCTACAAGTGACTCTGACAAAAAAACTATCAGTCTTAGTGCGCTTGTCCAGGATTGCAACTGGCTCAAAGAAGAGAGCTCGAGCAATAGGCCGGGCCTTGCTGGACTCTTGGCCCCCCTCCACTACAGGTGTGTGAGAACTTGAACATCATCAAAAGCAAGGGCCCATCTCCATTTGGAAAACACAATGGGCTGTGAATCCAACACATTCATCTGTTGAGGAATTTCATATGTGGGGCAAAACTGCATGGGAGATTCAAATGACCTTTTCCATGCCAACACCGGTGGCAGAATTGGCCCATAAACAAGCTTGACTGAACCCAGGACAATTCTGTCATACTGAATAGCCGGTGGCTGATATGGAACGATTGCCCAATCATTAGCATCAAAAAACTACTGAGGAGGCTCTTGCAACTGCACTTTGGACTCAGATTGCATCGAATTATCAATAACAATAGATTCTTGGTCTTGATTAGGTTGATCATGGGGAATCTGGTTATCTTGCTGCTCCTCAACATCATCACCCCAATGACCATGGCCCCAACTATCATGCATTGGAGGTGGTATCGGAGGGAGATCGGTCCAGCCAATAGCAGGGTACAGGGGCCAAACAAAATTATGCATATATGGAATCAGAGCACCTGGCAAGGGATGTGGATTACCATCAAGTGGCATTGGATCTCATCCTCAGAAATCTGGTCAGCAAAATTTGCGCCTAAAATATAACACGGTGCTGTCCAAGAGACCTTAGCGCCACCATAAACCGCATAATCTGTGAAGACCACATATCTGGGGACCAGGATATCTTCCGGGAAGGACACAAACACAATCGATCTGACCATATAAGGATCATCTTCAACCCAGTGCTGAAACTTGCCAAAAGTATTGACAACAGCATGAATATTTTCCGTGTTGTGTAGATCAAGAGGAATCCCCAGGAACATCAGACAGTCATCACGGAAACCATGAGCCCCCCTAAAGCCGACCCCTTCATCATGCTTATGAAAGAGAACAAAAGTATCATTCCCTAGCGGCCGCAGTGGCAGTTGCAAGAGAGGGAAACAAACACCCGCATCCTGTAGCCTAAACAGACCCACACAGCAAACCCAAGGCTAAGCAGACCAAACCTAAACTCCTCTGTTCTCCAAGAAATCAACCATAACTTCATGTGCAGGTCCCACCTGATTCAGCGGCGACAATGGCATAACTTCAGCCACGACGTACTCCTCATGTCGCTTCACAATTGGTGACGGATGGGTGACGAACATCCTCGGCATGCGATTGGCACCACCATCAAATGATATGGTGGCCTGCAGTCACATACCTAAGAGGATAAATGACAAAGACCACCATGGACTTGGACGAAGGAGTTGGAGATGATGTCAAAGCCGGAGATGGAGATGGTGGTGGAGGAGTCACCGGGGGGCTGCCAATAGGGGTTTTTGGTGGAGAAGTAAATGGACTAGACGACGACCCTATCAGAGAGGCAATGGAAGGAAACAAAGGTGGCGGCAGACTTGAGACCGGTATTGGGAACTGGAGGAGCCAACTGATATTTTGGCGTCCAAAATAAACCCTGTTCGGTTGCAATCTTCTCACAATCCCGCTTACTATGGCCCTCGCATGAGCATGCCGAACAAACAATATTGAGAGGGCAGTTTTTTTTCAAAATGACCAGACACTAAACACTTTTGGCAAGTCACAATCTCTTCAAACATATTATCAATCATGGTTTCAAAAGCAATATGCGCATCCTGAGACTCCGAAATTTCCTGAGGAGAGCGGATGGTGCCAGGCCTGACCGAATCAGCAGAAGGGCCCCCAACAGCCAAATTGGGCCTGGGAGATAAAGGCCAATCATGGACATTCAAGGAGCACGTCCCACGTAGGGTACGTTCCGAAGATGCAGGCGATAGACAACGCAAATCATGGCGTTGTTGAATCACCGACGAGCTCATTGTACCAAAGACAATCAGAGGCGAGGCTACAGTCCATTGAAGATCAGTGGGCAGAGGTGGATGAATAATCACACACTCATTATCAGGAATATTATAGCCAGTAATCTTGGTAGTAGCAATGCAATCAGCTGAGGCATGATATCGACAGCCTTTGCAAACATTATAATTTTGAAATGTAGCAAAAGATAACTTCTTACTAACAGAAGAGCCAAATTTAATTGCAGACTTTGCAGGCGGATTATGCATCGCTAAGACACCCAAAGCTGCTCTACGCTTTGAAGGGCTAACTAAAATCCACTCAACATCACATTCTTTCTTCCAAATTTTAAAATCTCGGACCCAGTTCGGTCCCCCATTGCCCCACAAGTGAAAGTAGCATTTGAATTGAGGACAGGAGAAGGATTGAAGATCCACAATGTAAAAACCAACATCCTTGCAAGAAATGTTAAAACTGAATACCTTATCACCAATGACTGAGACCATGAGATCGATGGCAGAACCTCCCAAGGCAGATTCAGGTGCTGCCGCTACAGAATCCTTAGTGAGCCAAAAATCATGTCTGCTGAAAGAGACCTCTAAGGTAAATGATCCCATATTCTCCATAGGATGAACAGTGAAGCCTGAGGCATTATAGATCTCATCAGCAAAAACTCTACCCTTGGAGAAGTCCAAGCCAAGAGTAGATGCAGAAGAAGAACCCATCAGAAAGGGTATGATAATGAAGATTGGAGGACGCCTGAGAAGATGATTGGAGCCAATCGCCAAGTTACTGGAGGTGGGTGGAGATCGCCGGTGCGTTAGGGAACCTATATATATACATGAGGTGTTGGCCCTTTTTCTACGCACAAATTTTGGAGCCTCAGATAGTTCATCTAGCCCTAGTTCTAGTTGGTCTTAGTTGACTAATTAGAGGTTGGTCTAGTTCCTCTAATACTCATAATTAGAAGCCGAGTGTGGCTCTAATCTCCTCACTCTAATTCTTCAACGACGATTAGCTTTGGACGGCTCGTGATCCCAACCCGCTATGCATTTTCATATTGATCTTTGGTGTGTGCAGGCGCGATTTTTTTGTTTTCTACTACGTTTCTCAATGGTGGCATCATGATCAATTATATGAGTAGGTGCATGTTGCAATCTAGATCACATGTGGATGTGAGTGTTGATGTTCTTTCTATGCTTCCCTCGTGTTTCTTCGGTTTAGTTCACCATCAGTATGACTCCGAAGCTTATGGAGGGCATCATGCTGGAGATAGAACTGCTAACAAGGTATTGAAATCTAGATTTTATTGGCCTACTCTCTTCAAGGATGCCCATAAGTTCGTCTTATCTTGTGATGAATGACAAAGAATAGGTAATATCGGTAAGCGTCAAGAAATGCCTATGAACTATTCACTTGCTGTTGAACCATTTGATGTTTGGGGATTTGATTACATGGGACCTTTTCCTTCCTCTAATGGGTATACACATATTTTGGTTGTTGTTGATTATGTTACTAAATGGGTAGAAGCTATTCCAACCAGTAGTGCTGATCACAACACCTCTATTAAAATGCTTAAGGAAGTTATTTTCCCAAGGTTTGGAGTCCCTAGAAATTTAATGATTGATGGTGGTTCACACTTTATTCATGGTGCTTTCTGTAAAATGCTTGCCAAGTATGATGTTAACCATAGAATTGCATCACCTAATCATCCCCAGTCTAGTGGTCAAGTTGAACTTAGCAATAGAGAGATAAAATTAATTTTGCAAAAGACTGTCAATAGGTCCAGGAAGAATTGGTCTAAGAAATTAGATGATGCACTTTGGGCTTATAGGACAGCATATAAAAATCCTATGGGTATGTCTCCTTATAAAATGGTTTATGGAAAAGCTTGTCATTTTCCTCTTGAGTTGGAACATAAAGCATATTGGGCAATCAAAGAACTCAACTATGATTTCAAACCTGCCGGTGAAAAGAGGTTATTTGATATTAGCTCATTAGATGAATGGAGAACCCAAGCTTATGAAAATGCCAAGTTGTTTAAAGAAAAAGTCAAAAGATGGCATGATAAGAGAATCCAAAAACATGAGTTTAAAGTCGGAGAATATGTTCTTTTGTACAACTCTCATTTCAGATTCTTTGCAGGAAAACTCCTCTCAAAATGGGAAGGACCCTATGTTATCGAGGATGTTTATCGGTCTGGAGCCATCAAAATAAATACTGCCGAAGGTACTAACCCAAAGGTTGTTAACGGGCAACGAATAAAATATTATATCTCAGGTACACCCATTAATGTTGAAAGTAATATTATAAAAAACTTTGACACCGGAAGAACACATAAAAGAGTCCTTCCAGAACACTCCAGAATCGTGAAAATAAGGAGGTACGTGATACGGTAAGTAAACGGACTCCGAAAAATCCGCAAAAATATATTTTGTCAGTTTTGGAATATTTTGAAAAATAGGAAAATAAGAAACTTCCAGGAAGCGTACCCTAGTGGGCACAAGACACCAGGGCGCGCCTGGCAAGCCAGGCGCGCCTAGGTGGGTTGTGCCCACCTGGGGTACCTTTCGGACTCCGTTGCTTGTTTCTCAAGATAAAAAATCTTTAAATACTCCCTGAACCTGTTGATCACCGTATCGTAGATAAATCCCATGTTCTTCTTTCTTGTTGTTTTCTACGCGGTTCTGAAAATATGTCGTCCCAAGACTCTGACGGAGAGAGCTATGTCTCACATCTCATTGCTGACCCAAAGACCTATGGGGACTTATCTCCTTATGGTCGAACTACAGATGACGAGGAGGATGCTCACTTGATGAGGATCGATGATTCAAGCTCGGAGGAGGAGGATGTTCCTCTACCTCAACCTGGGGATGTGCACGTGGAGTTCAAGAAGTCAAGTCTCCCTAAGAGAGCTAACCAGTCTAAAAACAAATCTATTCCTTTTCGTTTTCGGCAGAAAAGCAAAGGGGATTTATGTGACAAGATCTTGAAGCTGGAGCTGGAAGTCAATGATTTAAAGGAGGAAATTTCTCTCTTCAACTACAATATGAAAAACTTAAAGGCACAATTGCCATCACCACCACCTTCTTCTTCACCACCAAAGGAAAACTGAGTATCGGGTATGGGCACTCCCTTGGCTCCCTCCAAGCTTGGGGAGGTGCCTCGGTATCGTATCATCCCATTATCTTTTGCCTTTACTTATTTTAGTTCGACCTTTTTCTTTAGATGAATAAAAGTTTAGTTCGATCCTTTCTTTTCGAGAGTTTGCTTAGTAATCTATCCTTGTAATCATGTGCAAGATATATAATAAAGTTTAGTTTGAGGTTTTGCTTTCTTTACTTTCATGTGGCAAATAAAAGAAAGGAAATAGGGAAGAAAAAGAGAAAGGGAATAAATAAAAGGAAAGAAATTATGAAAAAGATCATATACTAATCTTATGGTAGGTGATGGCACCACATAAGGAAAAGTATAAGTAGAAAATTTTATTAGATATTGACAAACATAGTATTAGTCAATGATGCAACTCATGAAAGAATTAATAAGGGAAGAGAAGATTCACATATAAATATAATATCCTAGAAATCTTTTGTGATTGTGAGCTCTCATCAAAATATTATATGCCAAAATTGTTGACGTTGGACAAGGTAGACAACTTAATGGTTTATGTTTGTTTATATTCACATAGAAGTCATATTGTCATGGACCATTTAACATGTGGTGCTTGCCCCTATCTTTGCTAGCCAAAAATTCCGCACTAAGTAGAGATACTACTTGTGCATCCAAAAACCCTTAAACCCAAATCTTATTTTCAAGAGTCCACCATACCTACCTAGGGATTGAGCAAGATCCCTCAAGTAAGTTGTCATCAGTGCAAAAAGGCAATAAAAAATGCTTCTAAAAGTGTTAGATCATTTAGTGTAAGAGAAAATTGAGCATTGTACGAACTTGTGATGGTGAAGAATAAAAGCGACAGACTGCATAATAAAGGTTGTTATCACAAGGGGCAATACAACGCGACGTTCTTTTGCACTAAGGGGTTGAGCATACAAACAAATAAGTGCATGGCAACCTCTGCTTCCCTCTGCGAAGGGCCTATATTTTACTTTTATCTATTTAATTTTATGCAAAGAGTCAAAGTTTTCCTTCTATTCCTTTTTATTTTTCTCCTTTGGCAAGCATCATGTGGTGAGGAAAGATCTAGGAACATTTGTCCAGTTGAATATAGATAGCATGAGTTATTATTGTTGACATCCCCCTTGAGGTGAATACGTTGGGAGGAGAAACTATAAGCCCCTATCTTTCTATGTGTCTGGTTGAAATGTTTTGCTCTTGTGTATGCGGTGAGTGTTAGAAATCACAAAAGACTATATGATGGTTTAGTATGTGGACTTGCCTAATGGCTCCGATACATGAACCTTCCTGAAAAGATGATGAGTTGTAGTTGCAAAGTTGATTGAGAACATAGTTTGTTGGTTTTTAATAGAGTTTTTGCTTTATACTTCGGTTGTGTGATGAACTGATACTTATTCATGAGAAGTATATGATAAAAGTTCTATGACAAGAGTCTTATGTTTAAGTTTGTTGCTATTATAATAATGAACATGATGCTTCTATGTCCATATTTTGTTTTTATTGACACCTCTCTCTCTAAGCATGTGGACATGTTTTTCGATTTCGGTTTTTCGCTTGAGGACAAGCGAGGTCTAAGCCTGGGGAGTTGATACGTCCATTTTGCGTCATGTTTTCCTACTGCTACTTATGATGTTTTTATCCATAATAATGCTTTTTGGAGTAATTCTAATGCCTTTTATCTCATAATATGCAAGGTATACACAAAGAGGGAGAATTCCGGCAACTGGAAATCTTGACCTAGAAAAGCTACGTCAGGCCACCTATTCTACACAATTCCAAACAAGCTGAAACTTCACAGAGATTTTTTATCAAATATATGATGAATATTGGAGCAAATAACTACCAGAGGGGACCCACCAGGTGGGCACAACCCACCTGGGCATGCCAGGGAGCCCATGCATGCCCTGGTGGGTTGTGCTCACCCAGGCCCACCTCCGGTGCCCATCTTCTGGTATATATGTCATTTTGACATAGAAAAAAGAAGGGGAGGACTTTCAGGACGGAGCGCCACCATCTCGAGGTGGAACTTGGGCAGGAGCACTTTTGCCCACTTGTGGAGCGATTCCGTCGGGGGAACTTCCCTCATGGAGGGGGAAATCACCGTCATCATCTTCACCAACAACTCTCCCATCTTGGGGAGGGCAATCTCCATCAACATCTTCAACAGCACCATCTCATCTCAAACCCTAGTTCATCTCTTATGTTCAATCTTATTACCCGAACTATAGATTGGTGCTTGTGGGTGACTAGTAGTGTTGATTACATCTTGTAGTTGATTACTACTCCCTCCGTAAACTAATATAAGAGCGTTTAGATCACTATTTTAGTGATCTAAACACTCTTATATTAGTTTACAGAGGGAGTATATGGTTTATTTGGTGGAAGATTATATGTTCAGATCCAATATTCTATTTAATACCCCTATGATCTTGAGCATGATTATCATTTGTGAGTAGTTACTTTTGTTCTTGAGGTCACGAGAGAAATCATGTGAACTTGATATGTGTTCGATATTTTGATAGTATGTATGTTGTGATTCCCTTAGTGGTGTCATGTGAACGTCGACTACATGACACTTCACCATATTTGGGCCTAAGGGAATGCATTGTGGAGTAGCAATTATATGATGGGTTGCGAGAGTGACAGAATCTTAAACCCCAGTTTATGCGCTATTCCGTAAGGGACCGATTGGATCCAAAAGTTTAATGCTATGGTTAGAATTTATTCTTAATACTTTTATCGTAGTTGCAGATGCTTGTGGGAGGGTTAATCATAAGTAGGAGGTTTGTTCAAGTAAGAACAACACCTAAGCACTGGTCCACCCACATATCAAATTATCAAAGTACCGAACACAATTTAAACCACCATGATGAAAGTGACTAGATGAAAATCCCGTGTACCCTCAAGGACGCTTTGCTTATCATAAGAGACTGTTTTGGCCTGTCCTTTGCCTCAAAAGGATTGGGCTATCTTCCTGCAATTTTGTTACTACTATTGTTACTTGACTGTTACAAATTATCTTGCTATCAAACTACTTAGTTACTTACAATTTCAGCACTTGCAGGCATTACCTTACTGAAAACCACTTGTCATTTCCTTCTGCTCCTCGTTGGGTTCGACACTCTTACTTATCGAAAAGAGCTACATTTGATCCCCTATACTTGTGGGTCATTAGGTAATCATCAGTGATCTGCTTTGGAAAGGCCTGAAAAACAAGGATATGCATAAATATCTTCTCCAGATTTGAAATGGCGCAAAAGAATTAAAAAGACAAGGTATAACAGCTAGTACCATCCCGTAGTGAACTGATGTCTTCCTCATTTTGCAGACAAAGATCTTGTTGTTTTTTGTCGCTAATTTCTTTATCGTAACAATCTTTCTGAGTTTCTTGACTTGATTGATATTAATGGACAACTCATTTCCACATATGCAAAAGGGTGAAAAGTGGGTCAAAACCTCTGACAGCAGGACCTACATGTGCAAGACCAAATTGTTATAAACCTAATATTTAAGAACAAGAAGTGGAAATTTGTATTATTAACTGCAACATGACTAATATTTAAAAACAGGAAAACATAGGCATTTAAACTTGTATTGTGCAGGTCTAAGTACACTAGTTATTGGCCCTATTTGGTTCCATGGGTTAGAGTTAGTTTGGGCTCAAATAGCCCTAAAGTATCCAAACACGAGGGCTAGTTTGAGCTAGTTGCGTCAAACCCACCCAAAACAACTATCCCACCCAAGAGGTGCTGATTGGGGCTAGTTCTCCTAGTGCATTTATTGTCAATCTAACATTGTCATCCAAACACCTCTTTGGCTAGAGTTAGTTCAGGGTTAGTCATTGTTCAGTATCATTGTTATTTAGCAAACGTAGGATAGCGTAGGATTTATTCTACCTTGACTTGTAATCCAAGATGACCATGTACTCCTATATATATATATTCCCATGAGGCTCAAGCAATACAATTAACTATTCCACCAATCTCTCTCTCCCTTTTAACTAACATGAGCTAGAAACAAACTCTTACCTCTAGCTAAGTTAGAGTATCCAAACAGTGCCATTGTTAAATCAAATGGAAAGGCGCGTTCAATACTCCCTCCGGTCCTTTTTACTCTGCATATAAGAATTGTCTGAAGTCAAACTTCATAAAGTTTGACCTTATTTATATGAAAAAAAATATCAACATCTAGCATGCTAAAGTTATACAATATGAAAATTTAAGTCATGACACATGTACTAATATTTATTTCATATTGTGAATGTTGGTATTTTGTTCTATAAAGTTGGTTAAACTTTATAAGGCTTGACTTTAGAAAAATCTTATATGCGAACTGAAAAGATTTGGAAGGAGTACAACATGCTTAACAGCAACCAAATATAGTCATTCATAGAGCTATTGTTAAATTTGGTATTGATGAAATTGAACTGCACACTTCATACAAGAAGTTATAGAACATCACACTGTTAATAGCTGAAATAAACAAGGCATACTATGAACAACCGAAGATGGTAATTGAAACTGAACATATGCTAACTACAAACAACCGAAGAACCGTAAACCGCATAAATAAACAAGGCGTAATGCAAACAACCTAATACAGCAATACATACTGGAGAAGTTCTCACTACAAAAGGGGTTCAAGAAAACAAATCATGGGTTTCCTCACTTGTCACAGATTGGCCCCTCCTCGTGGTCGCCGTCGATGAGGTCTGACTTGCCAGCTGAGGATCCCAGGCCAGCATCACAAAACGTGTCCTTCAGAGATGACAAAAGGGGCTCCATGGCGATGAAGGATGGCAAATTGTTCATAACGAGCCGCAGGAGATCAGCGGCAGGGCCATCGATGAGATCGACGGCTGTCGAACCCAAAGGGTTGGGGGTGGGCAATTTAACCTGTGACATAACCAACGTCAAGCCGTCGGTGTCGACGACCTCGATGTCGTAGTCGACATCTACGACATGCCAGAATACTCTAGCCTGTTGATTGAAAGGCTCAATCCAGGTCCAGTCATCGTCGCCAGCTTCCTCGGCGGCCACCTCGCTGACATCGGGCGAAGAGGCCCCGGTAAAGCTCTTTTGGGCCATTTGCTCCTTGAGCTCCCCGGGAAGTGTAGCCAGGCTTAGGCTGCGACGCTCTAGAGTGGGGGGGGGGGATGGGGATCTCTGGGAAACGGGGTGTTTCACAGGCGTCATCTAAGAAACTCAGGACAGCGAGGGTATGTATATCGGTGGGTAAACTGCACGGGCAGACCGACAGAGGTTGACGATGGAGGCGGCGTGGCGACGTCGGTGACCTAGCTAGGTTTAGAGCGAGGGAGGGGTGGTGTATATGTGTGTGAGCGGGGGATTTGGGGTCTGTGTGTGGAGGGGGTCTGATGAGGACATCAATACCATTGTTACACCCACAGCCCCTGTTACTATACATACTGGACCAATTACAGAGCTCGCACGCCAATTAAATTACCAAGTACTTCCGTTTCTTGGTAATGATTCTAATGTTCATGAGAATATGATGCTGCCTAAATTGGATACATTTGTTTTGCTTATAAATGAAGGGCCTGGCTTGGAGAAGGATGAACATTGGATGAAGAACAAGCATGGAGATGATGGCATGTGCCAGGGAACAAGAACGAAGTTTCAAGTGATGATTTCAGGACTTTGAAGCCACCGTAATGAGTGCATGTAGTCTTGTACGAAATATACAAGATGCCACTTCACAAATTTCATCCAGAGGCTATTATAGGTGCTGCGTCACATTATTATTGGGCCATGCCCATGTAATTTCGAAATACATAAGTATTGGTTGTTTTTAGAGTCTGTATGTGAGGGGAAACAAGAGATAGGGTTGGTTTCGGACCCCTCCCCCAAGGGCCACGAAATTCCTCCCTCTTCCTCCATATATACAGCCCTTAGGGCGTTGTTTAGACTTTGGGTTTTGTTTATATTAAAAGTTCTCCATAGCTGCAACTTCGCGTACTTTGTTTGTGTTCAACGACCAGACCATGACGTCACAGAACCCCACCTTGATCAAATAAAGCTTTCATCTTGTATTCGCAATATCTAGATTGCAATCTTAGTTTCTTGCTTGTTCTTCATTTGCTTGCAGGAAATAGACCCTCGTGGTCAGGTTGATCATGCTCCGGCGTGGTCAATAACCCCTTGGAAGTTGGTTTAGCAATTGCTAAGGCGCGACGTCTCGCTCGTTCGTAGTCGGATCATCAAGGTCGACTCCCACAGAAAATGATAGCTATCTTCTCAAAACATCGGGACACCCTTGCCTCTATCAAGTTGTATCAGATTTCCAGGTTGCTCAGTGAGATTTTACAGTTTTTTGTAGTTTAGATCGAGTCTGTTCTTCATACCTACAGTCCACGAAAAGCCACAAAAAATTAGGGTTAGTTCATCATATCCGAACCAGTCTTAGCCTTTGCATGGTCTTTTCAGTATTTTGCTTTCTTGAATTTTTGGTTGCATCGTGATGTCAAGTTGCTGGTCTTAGAGTCTAGTTACCTTAGAGTTTCGAGTTCTGGTCACAGGTTTTCATGTTGCCGCCACACCATCGTCATCACCACCGCCATATACCATCACCAAATATCCGCTGCCAATCCGAGTCCATATACATCCATCACATATCCGCCACCAATCCGAGTCATATACATCCATCAGGTCACCATCACGCCAATCCGAGTCCACCTTCAACAGATTCGCCACCAGTCTGTGCTCCACCGCCCATCATTATAGGAGTGCTAGCACAAAAAGATGCATGCATGACCACTAAAATTTCCTTTCTCTTATCTCTATGAAATAAATGTGGCATGAAACTCAAAGCCCTTTAAGTCTGATTATAATGGAAATCCTCCTCCTCCTCCGACTCCGCTTCGCCCACGTTGTCATCCTCCTGTTCTGGCTCCGCGTCGTCGTTCTCCTCCTCCGGCTGCGCATGCTGCTCCTGAAGGAAATATGCCCTAAAGGCAATAATAAAGTTATTATTTATTTCCTTATATCATGATAAATGTTTATTATTCATGCTAGAATTGTATTAACCAGAAACTTAGTACATGTGTGAATACATAGACAAATAGAGTGTCACTAGTTTGCCTCTACTTGACTAGCTCATTGAATCAATGATGGTTATGTTTCCTAACCATAGACATGAGTTGTCATTTGATTAACGGGATCACATCATTAGAGAATGATGTGATTGACTTGACCCATCCATTAGCTTAGCACGATGATCATTTAGTTTGTTGCTATTGCTTTCTCCATAACTATACATGTTCCTATGACTACGAGATCATGCAACTCCCGAATACCGGAGGAACACTTTGTGTGCTACCAAACGTCACAACGTAACTGGGTGATTATAAAGGTGCTCTACAGGTGTCTCCGATGGTATTGTTTAAGTTGGCATAGATCAAGATTAGGATTTGTCACTCCGATTGTCGAAGAGGTATCTCTGGGCCCTCTCGGTAATGCACATCACTATAAGCCTTGCAAGCAATGTGACTAATGAGTTAGTTGCGGGATGATGCATTACGGAACGAGTAAAGAGACTTGCCGGTAATGAGATTGAGCTAGATATTGAGATACCGACGATCGAATCTCGGACAAGTAACATACCAATGACAAAAGGGAACAACGTATGTTGTTATGCAGTTTGACCGATAAAGATCTTCGCAGAATATGTAGGAGCCAATATGAGCATCCAGGTTCCGCTATTGGTTATTAACCGGAGACGTGTCTCGGTCATGTCTACATAGCTCTCGAACCCGTAGGGTCCGCATGCTTAATGTTCGGTGACGATCGGTATTATGAGTTTATGTGATTGATGTACCGAAGGTAGTTCGAAGTCCCGGATGTGACTACGGACATGACGAGGAGTCTCGAAATGGTAAATAGATAAAGATTGATATATTGGACAACTATATTCGGATACCGGAAGTGTTCCAGGTGATTTCGGAGAAAAGCGGAGTGCCGGAGGGTTACCAGAACCCCCCGAGAGAAGTCATGGGCCACATGGGCCTTAGTGGAGAGAGAGAGGGCCAGACAGGGCAGGCCACGGGCCCCCTCCCCCTCTGGTCCGAATTGGACTAGGGAAGGGGGGCGGCACCCCCCCTTTCCTTCTCCCTCTCCTCCTTCCTTTCCCCCTCCTAGTAAGAGTAGGAAAGGGGAGTCCTACTCCTACTAGGAGGAGGACTCCTCCTCCTGGCGTGCCCTGCAAGGTTCGGCCGACCTCCCCCTTGCTCCTTTATATACGGGGGCAGGGGGCACCCTAGGACACACAAGTTGGTTGTTCCAAGCCGTGTGCGTTGCCCCCAGATGCGGAGCATCCCATGATCATCCCCATGGACGCACCTACACCTCCAACAACACCACTTGGGCCAATGACAAGAGCCCGAGCCATGGCTATCGAAGATAAGGTGATCCCACTCCTCTCTGAACTTCCACTTCCTATACATGAGACATGGCTACTACCTAAGTCCGAGATGCTGTGCATGAACAGGTACCAGGAGGACCCTCCCGAAGATGTGCATGAAGATGTACAAGTCCCCAAGTTCACGGATGAGGAGAACCAACGGAAAGAGCCAAGAACATCTCCCAGGCCCCGAACATCTGGCCAAGACCCCGGACATCCGGCCCCTGGAGTGTCATCCACTACAGTAGCACAGCCGCCAGAAGCTACAGGCCCCAGACATCCGGCCTCGACAACCCGGACATCCGGCCTCGATGGCCCGGACATCCGGCCTCTCGCGAGCCCCCGGACATCCGACCACCCGCCCGGAAATCTGGCCCCTCCGAACCCGAGAGCAACAAATGCCACCACTCCAGCCCGGACATCCGGCCTCCCCAGCCCGGACATCCGGCATCGCCTGAAAGCCCGGACATCCGGCCCGACCAGCCCGGACATCCGGCCTCCCCTGTCTGCGCACAGTGAAGGGCCGAGGCCCGTGTATCCCTTCTTCGCCCTAGACTATATATACTCCACCTCGCCCAACTTTCTAGGGTTAGCAAAGGATTAGCTCATATTTTGTGTGAGAGCGTTGCTCATCCACTTGGTTACCTTCTCCTCGGAGATTCGAGCCTCCTACGGAGAAGATCCCCCAAGAGGATTCAAGACCCCTCTGTAGGGAAGAACATCAAGACCTCCTCGCAGAGAAGACCGGTTACCATGTATCGTCCCTAGTTGATGGTGGATCGTGTATCTTACTTTATGTATTCGAGTATCTAGCGCATGTGTGATCTATTCATGTTGGTTTGAGTGTTCCTCTTTGTCTCCTTTTGTGTTTCCCTCATGTTCCCCTTTGTGTTCTTCGTGTTCTTCGCGGGATTCCGCTCCTTTCGTGAAAGATCGGGCTATTAGGGTCCCTACCCTACATCATCATGGTATCATGAGCCACGTTGATCACGATTTCGGAGCCTCCCCGTTGTGTTTCTAGCCTTGTTTTTGTTGTTTTTTGTCCTAATTCGAAAATTCCCCACAAAAATAGCCCCAATTTTTTTTGTGATTTGTTGGTGTGTTAAGATTTTGTTGGTTTGGATCCGTGGATTTGCTTTTTATTGAGTGGATCTAGCTTCCCATCCATTTCCCCCATTTTCCATCCACAAATTCCTCCGAATTTCGCCCGGATTTGACCTCTCCATGCGGTGTTCATCCCGTTCGTCCCCGGATCCAGAGCCCGGACATCCGGCCTGACAAGCCCGGACATCCGACCTTCCACCCGGACATCCGAGCCCTGGCAGCAACATCTCCATCCACCGCCCCATTTTTCGTCCATTTTTCACCAAAATTTGTTTTGGTGCCCACCATATACCACATATACTTCCGCATACTTCCACCACTTCCGCATAGCCCAACCATTTTGGACCGTTTTGCTCTCTGACACATTTGATACTTCGAGGTTTGAGAATTTGAGTTGCAGTACCGTATCCTTTTGTGTTTCGGCTATCTAGGTACGGTTCGACATCGACATCACCGCCGCTCATCTTTGCCACGGACGCGTCCTACATCATCACCACCGTCCTACATCGTCATCAACGACGACCACCTCGACTACACCTTGGTATTCATGCCACCATTTTGACACCATACCAGAAGCAAGACCGATAGCCTCATCTTGGTATTGGACATACCACTCTTGCCATTACATCGATAGCCATCATAGCCTTACTCCTTTGTGTTGCTTACCCATCGAGACTAGCCATTGAGTATTGCCGGCAACGAGACTTGTGCACATTAGTGATCATACTTCCCATAGCATACATACATCATTGTTGCATATATTGGTATCATCTCTTGTGTCAGAAAGTTATCATCGCATACTCACTTGCTATATCGGTTCGTCAAGCATTGCATGAGAAAAGAGCTCCAACATCAAAGAGACAAACAAGCTTTTAAGCAAAGAGGAAAGATAAGCAAAGAGCTTTTAAGCAAGAACCATAGCATCATACAACATTAAGATTGTCATACTCGATCATCTTGGATCATATCATAGCAACACCTTGCATAGAGCATACTTGGGATAAAAGTCATTGCATTTTGCTAACTAGGTTGTGCACAAGTTCTTGTATCCGCCTTTTGTGCAATCGTGCTAGCGTCTCTCTAGTGTTGTGCAACAAGAGCATTTTTGTGGATTCCACATTTTGGCTCACACTTGGTTGCATGACCCCACTTACCTTTTTGCGTGTGTTTTTTCATGTACCTTATATGCTTGGTCTACTTGTTACATTGCATCTTGCGAATCTTTTCCAACATTATTGAAGCTCACTTACAATTGCATCAAAATTTGTGCCACCATCCTAACCAAGCTCCACCATAAGCTTTTACTTGTGTAGGTGTGAGAAACCGACAAGAATAGGTACCAAGTGTGCTATTTCCTTGTCCTACATTGGAGTGATCATCGATCCACTTTGAACTTCGGTCAAGGTACATTTGGTATTCGTTCTTATCTTTCTACCACTTACAATTGTTTTGGAATGATGGATAGGCCAAGTACTTCTGCCAACCCACTCTTCATGGAGAAAGACGATGACATGAACTCCTTTGTCACCAAGAGTCACCTATTTGGTGCACAACGCGCTTTGCATCAAGAGCAACAAGCCATGAGTGACCGCATCGACAACCTCGCTACCGACTTGCGACTCTCCCAGCAACGTACAAGGGACTACTTCGATCACAAGCTCGACGATCACAAGCAAGAGAATGACGCAAGGATGGACAAGATTTGCGCTTTGTTGCTCAACCGCTCTTCTTCCACTTCAAGGAGCCGTTCAAGTCGCCAATCCACTTCACCCTCTCCGGCTCAAGTACACCGACATCGAACACTCTTCGCCGTGCCGCATGCAACGATCATCAAGCAAGCTGTGACGCCCCAAGGCCGGAGCTTCAGATTCCTTCAAGGGTTTCCGTGATTCTTCATGTGATTTGTTTGGTTCGTTGCATTCATCATTGCTTCATGTGCATTGCATCATGTCATCATGCAACCTGTTCTAAAGCTCAACTAAATAAGTTGCATGGATCTTCGGTCCATTTAAACCGAGGGAATTCACGTGGTGATTCTCTTTACAACATATACCCCAATATTAGGGAGCTATAAAATTATATTCCAATAATTTAGAATCACCCATAAACACACTTGCACATATTCCCCATGTCTTTTCTACTTCAAGTTTGACTTCAAAACCTTGCCCGCATCTCTCTTCCCTTTTGCCGAGGTTCCTCCAAAAATTTCAACATTTTTGGACACTTCAAAAACCAAGTCCTAGTTCAAACCCATTTGAATTAAATTCAAACGAGTTTGAATTTAAACTTTCGGTCATGCCCACTTCCATTTTTTTCCCGGTTCAAGCTCATGTTTGAGAGCCCGGGGACATTATCCGCATGCCAAAGTCCCTTCTCTAACCTTTTTCCTTTCTCTCTTTCCTTTCTTCCTATTTTTTTACTATTTGGGTAAATAAGAGAGAAGGAGAAGAGAGCCCAGTAGCCCAGCCAGGCCTCTGGCCACTTCCTTCTCTACCGGGCCGGCCTCTAAGGCCCAGCCACGCCCCGCTGTAAACCCTAGCCTCGATGCCCGTCTCTCGCCATCTCCCTCTCGATCCCTCCTGCTCGTTCCCACCGCCGCCAGAGGCACACATCACACCAGGGGCCTCGATCCCATCTCCCCCTCGCAGCCACTCCATCTCCCTCGATCCCACTCACCCTCTCCCCTTGAACCTCTTCCCCGATCCCATCCTCCAGCGCCGCCAGCCTCCCTGTCCCATCCTCCTGATCTGCTTCCCCGCGTCGACGCCTCGCCGCCGCTGGACTTCGCTTCGTCTGCGCCTCCCCAAGCCGCGCCCATCGCCCAGCATGGCCCGCGAGGCCATCAGCATCGCCATGGCCCTGCTGCCTCCCTTCCTTGGCGACCTCAACCTCCATGCCTCGCCGGCCTTCCTCAGCAAACGGCCGCTGCACCTCCGCCTAGCCTCCTCTGAACGCTGCCGGCCGAGCTCAAAGCTCCGCTGCCGCACCTCGTCGCTGGAGTTCTGCTTCTTCTACCTCGTTGCTCGTCCCGGCCGCGTTGACTACGTCCTTTGCTTCGACCCATAGCGCCGTTCGTCTCCTCTCTGCTTCGTTGCGGGATGCAGCCTGCGCCAAGTCCCAGCGAGCCCTTGATCCTTCCCTCACTGCCCGCAAGACCGAGGCATGACCAAGACCCGAGAGCATCAAGTTCTTCCACGAAGCCCGAATGACTATAGGCCGGGACGCCAAGTCCAACGACCACTGAACAGGGAACATCACCAAGTACCTCGACGTGTTTTTTTTGCCAAGTACCGCGACACTCAGATCCCTCGGATTAGTCAAGTTCATCTAAGAAAACGTGTATGCCCGTCGTCGAGACTACAAAGTACCTCTTCGCGAGTACCACTACCATCGCGTGGATACGCTAAGACCGTGGAGTAAACGAACAAGTACCCCTACGCACGAAGACGCCAAGACCATTTCGGGATTCACCAAGTACCACTACGGCCAGAGACCTCGATGTCCGATGCCTAAAACGATCATCGAACCGGAGATAACGACAAGTACTAGGTCAACGAAAACCGCCAAGTTCGTCTTCCGCCATCTCCGAAATCGCTAAGTACCACGACGATACGAGAACAACTACCCTCGACCCTCGAAGCCTCCGTGGACGTCAAGTCCCTCGCCGTTATCCCGAGCATCTACGGAAATTATGCAACTAAGAACATGAACGACTACCGCCGCCAAGATCACAAGTACCTCTACCATCGTCATGTACCCCTACTTCCACTACCGAATGTCTCGAGAATGTCTACTTCCCTTACACCGCATCGAACTTGAACCCCTCCGATAACGCACGCTTCGAAGGTATAACCTCGAGACGACCGCCCGTGAACCAATGCATGTGTGATGTATGAGATGCTCATGCTTGCTCCGTGCTCGAATTGTCGGTGCATGTTGCCCCCTTTTGCCTTGTCACCGTCGTCGACCCGTGGGAACCCGGTAACCGGGATCACCCCACCATCTTTTGCACACTCCCGTCACACTTCCTTTGCACCGATATCTCCATGAGCTACCGGAACCGTTATGTTGCCGGGGCATCATTTTCGAAATTGTTGCCGTGGCACCCCCTTCATTTCCGCCACGATGACAAATGCCTTATATCTTATGATGTCAACATTTTCTTAAAATTGCATAAACTTGAACATGTCATCTGCATCATGTTAACAACATTAAGATGTTTAAAATTGTTGTTTGCTTTAAATTGCTAATGCACATGAGGATATACCGGAATTGTTGTTTGATGTTTCCGACCTCATTTAAAATGCCTAACTATGTTTTCACTCATGTTTCACCTCTTGCCATGTTAGCCAACCTTTAATATTGTTGAGTACCTAACCGGGAGTGAACTAAATAATTGATGTGGTGTTCCATCAATATGCAACTCATTGCATATTGAGCTCCACTTAATTTGTAGGATTGCTTGTGAACTTTTCCATGCCATGCCTCATTAAACCGGACATGCATCGTACTTGTTGTGCATCATGCCATGATTATGTGTTGGTTGTTTACTATGTTGTTTGCTTCTTTTCCGGTGTTGCTTCTTCGGGTTAGTTCCGATAACGTCGCGTTTGTGAGGATCCGTTTGACTACGTCCGTTTGTCTTCTTCATGGACTCGTTTTTCTTCCTTGCGGATCTCAGGCAAGATGACCATACCCTCGAAATCACTTCTATCTTTGCTTGCTAGTTGCTCGCTCTTTTGCTATGGCTATGCTGTGATACCTACCACTTGTTTATCATGCCTCCCATATTGTTGAACCAAGCCTCTAACCCTCCTTGTCCTAGCAAACCGTTGTTTGGCTATGTTACCACTTTGCTCAGCCCCTCTTATAGCGTTGTTAGTTGCAGGTGAAGATGAAGTTTGTTCCGTGTTGGAACATGGAGATGTTGTTCCTTGTTGGAACATGTTTACTTGTTGGGATATCACAATATCTCTTATTTAATTAATGCATCTATATACTTGGTAAAGGGTGGAAGGCTCGGCCTTATGCCTGGTATTTTGTTCCACTCTTGCCGCCCTAGTTTCCGTCATATCGGTGTTATGTTCCTGGATTTTGCGTTCCTTACACGGTTGGGTTATAATGGGAACCCCTTGACAGTTCGCCTTGAATAAAACTCCTCCAGCAATGCCCAACATTGGTTTTACCATTCGCCACCTAGACTTTTCTTTCCCTTGGGTTCTGCAGACTCAAGGGTCATCTTTATTTTAACGCCCCCTGGGCCAGTGCTCCTTTGAGTGTTGGTCCGACCAAGTAGACTGCGGGGCCACCTCGGGGCAACCTGAGGGTTGGTTTTACTCGTAGGATGTCTCATCTGAGTGTGCCCTGAGAACGAGATATGTGCAGCTCCTATCGGGATTTGTCGGCACATTTGGGTGGTGTTGCTGGACTTGTTTTACCATTGTCGAGGTTGTCTTGTAACCGGGATTCCAAGCCTGATCGGGTCTTCCCGCTATAAGGAATATCCTTCGTTGACCGTGAGAGCTTGTGATGGGCTAAGTTGGGTCACCCCTGCAGGGTTTTGAACTTTCGAAATCCGTGCCCGCGGTTATGGGCAGATGGGAATTTGTTAATGTCCGGTTGTAGAAAACATGAAGTTGACCTTAATTAAAATACATGAACCGCGTGTGTAATCGTGATGGTCTCTTTCCGGCGGAGTCCGGGAAGTGAACACAGTGTTGGAGTAATGCTTGACGTAGGTTGTTCTAGGATCACTTCTTGATCATAGTTTCTCAACCATGCTTTGCCTTCACTTCTCGCTCTCATTTGCGTATGTTAGCCACCATATATGCTAGTCGCTTGCTGCAGCTCCACCTCATACCTTTTTACCATTCCTATAAGCTTAAATAGTCTTGATCACGAGGGTGTAAGATTACTGAGCCCCCGTGACTCACAGATACTTCCAAAACCAGCTTGCAGGTGCCGATGAAACCGTGCAGGTGATGCAACCAAGCTCAAGGAGGAGCTCGATGAAGATCTTGTCCTTTGTGTTGTTTCATTCTAATTGATCAGTAGTGGAGCCCAGTTGGGGTTGATCGGGGATCTGTGTAGCATTTGGGGTAGTCTTCTTTTATTTTGGTTCCGTAGTCGGACCTTGTCTGTATCTGGTTGATGTAATGCTTTATTCATGTAATTGTGTGAAGTGGTGATTGTAAGCCAACTATGTATCTCTTTCCCTTATGTATTACATGGGTTGTGTGAAGATTACCTCACTTGCGACATTGCTTTCAATGCGGTTATGCCTCTAAGTCATGCTTCGACACGTGGGAGATATCGCCGTATCGAGGGCGTTTCAAGTTGGTAATCAGAGCCTTCCCCGACCTTAGGAGCCCCCTGCTTGACCGAACCGTTGGCGTTGTTGAGTCTAGAAAAATGTTTTGAGTTATTTAGGATTATATATATCGGAGAGTTAGGAATTCTTTTTACTCTTCAGTCCCTTCGTCGCTCTGGTGAGGCATCCTGGCGTACAGTTTTGACTCTTCTCTTCTGAAATTTCACTAAAATTTTTTGTTAGGATCATGCAGGTATCTTGGAATCGTTCTGATGGTTTTGTGACGAGAACATTGTTATTGGTGCCTCCTGACATTTAGGGGTTGTGGCAGTGTCCTGGGGAGTTGAGCTCCGAGGTGTTGTCGTCACAATTTTATCGTTGCAGTTCTGGAATACCTGAGATTAGTTTCGCCGACATCGAAAATCTCTTTTATGCAGTTGTTGGTGAGATAACCTCGACGCCACCCAGTACTGGGTGGGAGTTCGGGAGTATTGCCATAACTCGTATAACGGATGCTTTTCGAAGGTTGAGGTAAACGATTTCCGAGGGTTTCTTGGTTATGTGTTGAAGGATGGATATAGCTGGATGTAGGATTTGTTAGTTTTGGGTGAGATATTATGCTTCCCCTGTATCCCCAACACCTGATTGCATAACCGGAAAATTTCGGGAGTTTATAAGTGGGAATTCAAGTAACTCTTAGGATATCTTCCCGACAGATGTATGATACGAAATTGGGGTTCGACGTCTAGTGGTCCGCCTGTTCACGGTTGGTTTTACAGTGGTCTTGTTGTGTCTTAAAGAGTCCTTGGCTATGCCGACTCGGGGACGCTTCGTATGTCATGTGCACTGCCTTGTACATGATGGTGCTATATGATCGAGCCCGTGTAGGCCCCACCACGAAAACTTCGGACGAAATCTCTATCATATGTTTGTTCCGGCTTATTCTGCAAGCCAATCCTTTGTTTTGTTTTGAGTTGTGGTATTCGAGTTGCTTCGAAGTCAAATGTTGATTCCATACTTTTCCTAAGCGGTGTTCTCATATTTCTATGTGAATACTAATCCTTCTCGATCATCGAGTTTGTCATGTCAATCCTTTTCACCGGTGTGCTTCTCTTCAAGTGGATCCGATCATTTCAACATCTGCAAGATGAAGTATCAGTTTCTTCTGAACGGTGTTTGTTTCATCCATCTCCAAGTTGCCTTTGTTGTTCCCGCCCTCCCACCCTTGTTTCTTCAAGGACTCAGATTTCTTAATCAAGTATATTTTTATTCATGTGAAGTCTCTCCATTCTTTTCCTTCATGTTCTTACCCAGTGATTCTCATGAAGATTCTAACGGATCTTCAAGTTCGTCACTCTTCACTCGTTTTCTTCTCCGGTGGATTCAATTCAAGCTTTGGTATTGAGTATAGTCCTTTCATTTTGGCCAATGCTTTTCTCATGTCGGTGCACCTCTTTATCATTCACTTCGCACTATTCTTTTGTTCCGGAGTGCTAAAGATATCTCAGAACATTCGTGTTTAAACTCTTAATCCGTTCAAGATATTTTGAGGATGTTATCTCATTCAAGCCTTTTAATTCAACCGCTGCAATCTCTCTTTTTCATCATTCTAACGGTGTTTTATCTTGAGTGGGCCCTAACCCACAGGTCTTTTTCCAGCATCTTACCTGACTCTTCTAATTCTCCCGGAGATATCCTTAAAATTCTTTCCGAAGTTTGACGTAAGAATGAATTGTCATCAGTCAAATGCCTTTCTCCAAGATCTTTCATTTCTTTTCATCGTTGGCTCAACCTCTTCGTTTTTGATTCTTCCGAAGTGCCTAAACGATTCATGGTGGTGTTTCTCGTCGTAATTCTCAGATTTTGATGACCGAAGATGAGTTTTTCCTCCATATCTTATCCGCTCACTCAGAGATTCGTGGTTCTAGCTTAAATGCCATACTCTCATAATTGTTTTTCGATTGTGAGAATTCTTTTCACCTATCCGGAGCAATTCAAGATTCTTTTCAGTTTGATTCTTCGGAGGCCATCAATTCAGGTTTATTCATTCTCAGCTTTCAGCTATCATTCTCCAAAATCATACCGGAGCTTAAATCAAGGATTCTCTAGTCAGCTCCTAATCTCTTCGTTCTCAGGGATCTAAATTCTCTCAAGCATTTTTGTTTATTTGCTAATTCTTCCCGGTGTTTCTATAGCTTTTCTTCAATCATTTTTAATTCTTACAGTGATTCGTTCTAGATTCTATTCCATTGTTATCATATCAACTCATTCGTTATTTTTCCAAATCCTACCGGTGGTGTGTTGAAGACCTTCCCAAGTTGACGCTATATCTATCTTAATCCTTTTCAACGAGAATAAGCAGTATGCCAAATCCGTTTGCTCGTCATCAATTAAAAATTGATGAAGGATAAGCAAAATGTAATTCTTTTTCTTGTTTCATCCAAGTGATTTAATTCCCTATTCTGGAGGTTCATCAAAATTCTTGTTTCCATTTGTTCATCCTTCTTTTCCTGAGCTCCAAGTTTTCTCTTTATCTCGTCGTGGAGATTCATCTAAATCGGTACAAGGATTCACCTTGTGTTTTCAACTTCTCTTTCCTTTCGTTTGATCATTCTTTTTGTTACCGGAGTTCTTCATCAAGGTTCTACATGATGGTTCATCAAGGATTTAATTTCCTTCTCGAAGTGTTCATCAAGATTCTTTTCAAAGGAGTTCAAGTATTCTTCATTTGCATTCCGAAGTGCAGTTCTTACTATCTTATCTTTTGAGGTGGTGTTATGTCATTCGTGATAATTTCCCTTCGTGTTTCATGGATCACAAGTTTTCCAAGAGTGACATATTTAAATCCATCATTTTCTCTTCGCTCAAGTCATCTTTTCAACCCATCAATTTCTTCGAGCATGAGCTCTTCTCAATCCATCAATCTCTTCGTTGGAGTTATCTTGGGTTATATTTCACCTAAAGCCTTCCCTAAGGATTGTTGCTATTTATGGTGCTTATAAGTGACCCAAGTTCTTCTTTTACCCTCCCGGTGAAATATTTTCTCGTCTCCTTGTTCATATCAATCCAATTCTTTTTCCCGTGAGTGGCAGGTTGTCACCTCATAATTTGAGATGTATTCCATAAGACCATATCAAGCTTATTCTTTTCGTTGTTGGTTTTCCAACAACTCCGTTCTAGCATTTGTTGTAACCGTGCTCTCTTAAGATCTTGTTTCCCTGCGTTCCGGAGGCATTGTGATGTTGCTCTCTGCAACCCATCTTCTTGTTTTGTCAGGATCGTGTTCTTTTCGTCCTTATCCTTTTAACTGGAGTGTCGTGCCCGCTTTTCGAGTTCTTCCCATCCTGTCAAGTTTTTGCCTCCCTTCTCAACCGGAGTGCCGCCTGAAATCGTTCTTACCCATTGTGCCATTCTTTCAATAGTTCCGGAGGCAGTGTATTGTTGTTTTCATCAAGTATCCCCTCATCTTGTTAAATTCATGTTTAATTCCTTCCATTTACAGTCGGAGTGCTGTCCAAATTATATCATTCTTAATGCTTCTCAATCTTGTTTTAACCGGAGTGGTTTCAATATATATCTTGCCCTTCAACCTCAAGGGTTTTCGCAATGTTCTTTGTCCCTCTTTTATAATGGAGTGTTTTCGACTTTGTTCACCTTCGTTGTATTCTTTTCTCGAATTTGTTCAACCTCGCAAGGTTCTTTGGTTTCACTCGTTTGTCAGAGAAGCAACATAGTTTCACCTCACCTCTTTCCCTTCCATTTTCCCTCCAGTGCCATTCTAGATCTCGGGACAAGATCCTCTCGTAGTGGTGGAGTGTTGTGACGCCCCAAGGCCGGAGCTTCAGATTCCTTTGAGGGTTTCCGTGATTCTTCGTGTGATTTGTTTGGTTCGTTGCATTCATCATTGCTTCATCTGCATTGCATCATGTCATCATGCAACCCGTTCTAAAGCTCAACTAAATAAGTTGCATGGATCTTCGGTCCATTTAAACCGAGGGAATTCACGTGGTGATTCTCTTTACAACATATACCCCAATATTAGGGAGCTATAAAATTATATTCCAATAATTTAGAATCACCCATAAACACACTTGCAAATATTCCCCATGTCTTTTCTACTTCAAGTTTGACTTCAAAACCTTGCCCGCATCTCTCTTCCCTTTTGCCGAGGTTCCTCCAAAAATTTCAAATTTTTTGGACACTTCAAAAACCAAGTCCTAGTTCAAACCCATTTGAATTAAATTCAAACGAGTTTGAATTTGAACTTTCGATCATTCCCACTTCCATTTTTTTCCTGGTTCAAGCTCATTTTGGAGAGCCCGGGGACATTATCTGCATGCCAAAGTCCCTTCTCTAACCTTTTTCCTTTCTTTCTTTCCTTTCTTCCTATTTTTTTACTGTTTGGGTAAATAAGAGAGAAGGAGAAGAGAGCCCAGCAGCCCAGCCAGGCCTCTGGCCACTTCCTTCACTAGCGGGCTGGCCTCTAAGGCCCAGGCACGCCCCACTGTAAACCCTAGCCTCGATGCCCGTCTCTCGCCATCTCCCTCTCGATCCCTCCTGCTCGTTCCCACCACCGCCAGAGGCACACATCGCACCAGGGGCCTCGATCCCATCTCTCCCTCGCAGCCAGTCCATCTCCCTCAATCCCACTCACCCTCTCCCCTCGAACCTCTTCCCCGATCCCATCCTCCAGCGCCGCCAGCCTCCCTGTCCCATCCTCCCGATCCGCTTCCTCGCATCGACGCCTCGCCGCAGCTGGACTTCGCTTCGTCTGCGCCTCCCCAAGCCGCGGCCGTCGCCCGGCATGGCCCGCGAGGCCATCATCATCGCCATGGCCCTGCTGCCTCCCTACCTTGGCGACCTCGACTTCCATGCCTCGCCGGCCTTCCTTAGCAAACGGCCGTCGCACCTCCGCCTAGCCTCCTCTGAACGCTGTCGGCCGAGCTCAAAGCTCCGCTGCCGCACCTCGTCACCGGAGTTCTGCTTCTTCTACCTCGCTGCTCGTCCCGGCCGCGTTGACTACGTCCTTTGCTTCGACCCGCAGCGCCGTTCGTCTCCTCTCTGCTTCGTTGCGGGATGTAGCCTGCGCCAAGTCCCAGCGAGCCCTTGCTCCTTCCCTCACTGCCCGCAAGACCGAGGCATGACTGAGACCCTGTGAGCGTCAAGTTCTTCCATGAAGCCCGAACAACTACAGGCCGGGACGCCAAGTCCAACGACCACTGAACAGGGAACATCACCAAGTACCTCGACGTGTTTTTTTGCCAAGTACCGCGACACTCAGATCCCTCGGATTAGTCAAGTTCATCTACGAAAACGTGTATGCCCGTCGTCGAGACTACAAAGTACCTCTTCGCGAGTACCACTACCATCGCGTGGATCCGCCAAGACCGTGGAGTAAACGAACAAGTACCCCTACGCGCGAAAACACCAATACCGTTTCGGGATTCACCAAGTACCACTACGGCCGGAGACCTCGATGTCTGACGCCTAAAACGATCATCGAACCGGAGATAACGCCAAGTACTAGGTCAACGAAAACCGCCAAGTTCGTCTTCCGCCGTCTCCGAAATTGCTAAGTACCACGACGATACGAGAACAACTACCCTCGACCCTCGAAGCCTCCGTGGACGTCAAGTCCCTCGCTGTGATCCCGAGCATCTACGGAAATTGTGCAACTAAGAACGTGAACGACTACCACCACCAAGATCACAAGTACCTCTACCATCGTCATGTACCCCTACTTCCACTACCGAATGTCCCGGGAACATCTACTTCCCTTACACCGCATCAAACTTGAACCCCTCCGATAACGCACGCTTCAAAGGTATAACCTCGAGACGACCGCCCGTGAACTAATGCATGTGTGATGTATGAGATGCTCATGCTTGCTCCGTGCTCGAATTGTCAGTGCATGTTGCCCCCCCTTTTGCCTTGTCACCGTCGTCGACCCATGGGAACCCGGTAACCGGGATCACCCCACCATCTTTTGCACGCTCCCGTCACACTTCCTTTGCACCGATATCTCCATGAGCTACCGGAACCGTTATGTTGCCGGGGCATCATTTTCAGAATTGTTACCGTGGCACCCCCTTCGTTTCTGCCATGATGACAAATGCCTTATATCTTATCATGTCAACATTTTCTTAAAATTGCATAAACTTGAACATGTCATCCGCATCATGTTAACAACATTAAGATGTTTAAATTTTTTGTTTGCTTTAAATTGCTAATGCACATGAGGATATACCGGAATTGTTGTTTGATGTTTCCGGCATCATTTAAAATGCCTAACTATGTTTTCACTCATGTTTCACCTCTTGCCATGTTAACCAACCTTTAATATTGTTGAGTACCTAACCGGGAGTGAACTAAATAATTGATGTGGTGTTTCGTCAATATGCAACTCGTTGCATATTGAGCTCCACTTAATTTGTAGGATTGCTTGTGCACTTTGCCATGCCATGCCTCGTTAAACCGGACATGCATCGTACTTGTTGTGCATCATGCCATGATTATGTGTTGGTTGTTTACTATGTTGTTTGCTTCTTTTCCGGTGTTGCTTCTTCGGGTTAGTTCCGATAACGTTGCATTTGTGAGGATCCGTTCGACTATGTCCGTTTGTCTTCTTCATGGACTCGTTCTTCTTCCTTGCAGATCTCAGGCAAGATGACCATACCCTCGAAATCACTTATATCTTTGCTTGCTAGTTGCTCGCTCTTTTGCTATGGCTATGCTGCGATACCTACCACTTGTTTATCATGCCTCTCATATTGTTGAACAAAGCCTCTAACCCACCTTGTCCTAGCAAACCGTTGTTTGGCTATGTTACCACTTTGCTCAGCCCCTCTTATAGCGTTGTTAGTTGCAGGTGAAGATGAAGTTTGTTCCGTGTTGGAACATGGAGATGTTGTTCCTTGTTGGAACATGTTTACTTGTTGGGATATCACAATATCTCTTATTTAATTAATGCATCTATATACTTGGTAAAGGGTGGAAGGCTCGGCCTTATGCCTGGTGTTTTGTTCCACTCTTGCCTCCCTAGTTTCCGTCATATCGGTGTTATGTTCCCGGATTTTGCATTCCTTACGCGGTTGGGTTATAATGGGAACCCCTTGACAGTTCGCCTTGAATAAAACTCCTCCAGCAATGCCCAACATTGGTTTTACCATTCGCCACCTAGCCTTTTCTTTCCCTTGGGTTCTGTAGACTCAAGGGTCATCTTTATTTTAACGCCCCCTAGGCCAGTGCTCCTCTGAGTGTTGGTCCGACCGAGTAGACTGCGGGGCCACCTCGGGGCAACCTGAGGGTTCGTTTTACTCGTAGGATGTCTCATCTGAGTGTGCCCTAAGAACGAGATATGTGCAGCTCCTATCGGGATTTGTCGGCACATTCGGGCGGTGTTGCTGGACTTGTTTTACCATTGTCGAGGATGTCTTGTAACCGGGATTCCGGGCCTGATCGGGTCTTCCCGCTAGAAGGAATATCCTTCGTTGACCGTGAGAGCTTGTGATGGGCTAAGTTGGGACACCCCTGCAGGGTTTTGAACTTTCGAAAGCCGTGCCCGCGATTATGGGCAGATGGGAATTTGTTAATGTCCGGTTGTAGAAAATATGAAGTTGACCTTAATTAAAATACATGAACCGCGTGTGTAACCGTGATGGTCTCTTTCCGGTGGAGTCCAGGAAGTGAACACGGTGTTGGAGTAATGCTTGACGTAGGTTGTTCTTGGATCACTTCTTGATCATAGTTTCTCGACCGTGCTTTGCCTTCTCTTCTCGCTCTCATTTGCGTATGTTAGCTACCATATATGCTAGCCGCTTGCTACAGCTCCACCTCATACCTTTTACCATTCCTATAAGCTTAAATAGTCTTGATCGCGAGGGTGTAAGATTGCTGAGTCCCCGTGACTCATAGATACTTCCAAAACCAGCTTGCAGGTGCCGATGAGACCGTGCAGGTGACGCAACCAAGCTCAAGGAGGAGCTCGATGAAGATCTTGTCCTTTGTGTTGTTTCGTTCTAGTTGATTAGTAGTGGAGCCTAGTTGGGGTCGATCGGGGATCTGTGTAGCATTTGGGGTAGTCTTCTTTTATTTTGGTTCCGTAGTCGGACCTTGTCTGTATCTGGTTGATGTAATGCTTTATTCATGTAATTGTGTGAAGTGGCGATTGTAAGCCAACTATGTATCTCTTTCCCTTATGTATTACATGGGTTGTGTGAAGATTACCTCACTTGCGACATTGCTTTCAATGCAGTTATGCCTCTAAGTCGTGCTTCGACACGTGGGAGATATAACCGCATCAAGGGCGTTTCACAAGACTCAATCCTCTATGCGACACCGACTCGCAAGAGCATTGACAACGTCAAACCCAAGAGGCCTTTGCGCTAGCACGAGAACGACAACGACAACGCCAACATGAAGAGGAAGAGCGAGCGCGTCTACACCAAAATGCTCAAGATGCCGAGGCACAACGTCACGAACAACAACTCCGTGACGCTCAAGCACTTGTGGCGCAACAAGCTCTACACGATTCAAGTCTAGCTGTCCCCGACCGAGGCCAACAAGCCCGTGAACAAGAGGAAGCACTTCGCAAAGAAATTCAAGAACGAAGATTTCAAGCTCGCGTGTATCGTCAAGTTCCTCCTCGAGCTCGACAAGCTCCTCCACAAGCTCGCCAAGAACAACAAGTCAATCAAGAGCATGAAGACAATGGAGATCCTCCACAACAAGAGCAACATGAGGATGCCAACCCTCCGCGCCAAGAGCACCACAAGTTGAACAATCATCAACAACATGGGCGTCATCATCCCCGACCCCAACACAATGAAGAGCAATGCTATGGCAAACTCAAGTTCACCATGACGAAGTTCAACGGAAGCAATGATCCCGAAGAGTACATTTCATGGGCATTGAAGGTTGACAAGATCTTCCGTTTGCACAACTATGAAGAAGAGAAGAAGATCGTGATGGCATCCCTTGAGTTCCAAGACTATGTCCTCATTTGCTGGGAACAAGTCATTGAGCGCCGTGAGGCAAGAGGTGAACCACCCATCACCACTTGGGCACAAATGAAGGATGTCATGAGATCATGATTCGTACCTACCTACTACAACCGCGACCTCTTCAAGAAACTCCAACAACTCAAGCAAGGAACCAAGAGCGTTGAAGAGTACTACAAGGAGATGGAGATTGCCATGATACGAGCAAATGTCACAGAAGATGATGAGCAAACTATGGCACGTTTCTTGAATGGACTCAATCATCCCATCAAGAAGATCACAGACTTCCAACCATACTCAAATCTCGTCGAGCTAGTGCACCAAGCTACCAAAGCGGAACGCCAAGTGCAAGATGATTTCAAGTATGCCAAGTTCTCATCCAAGTCCTACGACTTCTCCAACAACCAAGCTTCAACGACTCCAACACCGACTACAAAGCCTTCTACTACCAACATCGACAAGTCGAGTTCGAAGAAAGCTTCGTGAACTACAAGTCATCCTACCACGAGCAACTTCAAGCCGAGAGCTTCATCATCATCAACTCCAACCGATGAGACCGTCAAGACGAGTTCCTTCAAGTGTTTCATTTGCGGAGGCCGAGGCCACAAGTCCTATGAGTGCACCAACAAGCGAATCATGATCCTCAACGATGATGGCACTTATGACTCAATGAGTGAAGGCGAAATGGAAGCCCTTGAGCAAGTCGCCATGCACCGACAAGTGAACGATGAAGAGGAACAAGTCTTTTGCGATGAAGATTCAAGTTCCTCCCTTGTTGTCTCCAAGGTTTTAACTCTACAACATCATCAAGAAGAAGACCAAAGATGCTATATCTTTCATACCAAGGCCGACATCAATGGACGATCCGTCAAGGTCATCATCGATGGAGGAAGTTGTCATAACTTGGCAAGTGAAGAACTTTGCTCCAAGCTCCAATTGCCCAAGACGAAGCATCCCAATCCATACAAATTCCAATGTCTTAGCAACTTCGGCACCATCCAAGTCGAGCACCGAGTACAAGTCTCCTTCAAAATTGGCGCCTACGAAGACACCTTGGAGTGCGACGTCGTTCCAATGACCGTTTGCCATCTTCTCCTTGGACGCCCATGGAAATTCGATAGAGGAGTCATCCACAACGGCCGAACGAACCACTACATCTTCAAGATGAAGGGGAAGGAGTATGTTCTCCGTCCAATGTAGCCAAGTCAAGTGATCGCCGACAAGCAAGCCACCCATCGTGGAGATCATAGTGAGAGAGCGAGCCACCAAAAAGAGAGTGAGCGCCACAAGCCCAAATCGAGTGCCTCCATGATGAGCAAAAAGAAGAACCTAGTTCTATTTGCCACCAAACGTGAGATAAAAGAAGTGTGTGAGAACCCATCTAGTGTGATACACTATTTCCTCTTGTGCAAGGACAACGCACCAAAAGCTAATACCTCTCACACTCTACCTTTAGTGTCATCTTATCTTTTGCAGGAATTTCAAGATGTTTTCCCCGATGAGCTACCTCTGGGACTACCTCCTCTACGCGGCATTGAGCACCGAATCGACCTCATGATAGAGGCGAAGGTGTCTCAATGTTTCGATGAGATAGATATCATTTTCTGTGGGAGTCGACTTTGACGATCCGACTACGAATGTGCGAAGACGTCACGCCTTAGCAATCGCTAAACAAACTTCCGAGGGTTATTAACCACGCAGGAGCATGATCAACCTGACCACGAGGGTCTATTTCCTGCGAGCAAACGAATAACAAGCAAGAAACTGAGATTGCAATCTGGATATTGCGAATAAAAGAGGAAAGCTTTATTAATGAAGGTGGGGTTCTGTGACGTCTTGGTCTGGTCGTTGGACACAAACGAAGTACGCGAAATTGCAGCTATGGCGAACTTTTAATCTAAACAAAACCCAAAGTCTAAACGATGCCCTAAGGGCTGTATATATGGAGGAGAGAGGGGGAATTTCGTGGCCCTTGGTGGAGGGGTCCGAAACAAACCCTAACTCTTGTTTCCCCACACATACAGACTCTAAAAACAACCTATACTTAAGTATTTCAAAAATACATGGGCCTGGCCCAATAATAAGGTGACTCATCACCTAGAATAGCCTCTGAACGAAATTTATGAAGTGGCATCTTGTATATTTCGTCCAAGGCTTCATGAACTCATTATGGTGGCTTCAAAGTCCGGGAATCATCACTTGTAACTCCGTTCTTGTTCCCCTTGCGCATGCCATCATCTCCTTGCTTGAACTTTCTCCAAGGTTCATCTTTCTTGTCCAAGCTAGGCCCTTCATTTGTAAGCAAAACAAATGTATCCAATTTAGGAAGCATCATATTTTCATGAACATTAGAATCGTTACCAAGAAACGAAAGTACCTGATAATTCAGTTGGTGTGCACGAGCTCTAGTAATTGGTCCAATATGTATAACAGCAGGGGCTGTGGGTGTAAAAATGGTATTGATGTCCTCATCACCTCATCCCCGGAGCACCTCTTCCGAACAAAGCACCATACCGTGTCAACCCCGAAGAAACCTAAGAAATACAAAGGCAAGTAAAACATCTCATAGACCATGGACATGTGCGTGAAAGTTTAAGTCCTTGTGCCGTTTCGGTCATTCTTGTGCCAAAACGAGACGGTAGGTTTCGCATGTGCTTTGATTGTAGACCTATCAATGCTATCACCGTTCGATATAGGTATCCCATTCCACGCCTAGACGATATGCTTGATGAGCTTAGCGGTGCCACTATCTTTTCCAAAATTGATCTTAAGAGTGGTTACTATCAAATCCGCATACAAGAGGGTGATGAATGGAAAACCACCTTCAAAACCAAGTTTGGTTTGTATGAGTGGTTAGTCATGCCTATGGGTCTCTCGGAAGCACCGGGCACTTTTATGCGTCTTATGAATCATGTCTTTTGCTCTTACATTGGTATATTTGTTGTGGTCTACCTTGATGATATCCTTGTTTATAGAAAATCTCTTAGAGATCATGTCACCCATGTTCGAACCATTTTGCAAACTCTTCGAAAAGAGAAACTCTATGCTAATATGGAGAAATGCCTTTTTGGCATTGACAAGCTCGTTTTCTTGGGTTTTTTTGTTTCCTCTAAGGTTGTTCATGTTGATGAGTCCAAGATCAATGCTATTAAGACTTGGCCACAACCAACCGACTTGCATCAAGTGTGTAGTTTTCCTAGCCTTGCGGGTTTCTATCATCGCTTTGTGAAGGATTTTAGCACCATTGCTTCACCTTTGCATGCTTTGAGCAAGAAGAATGCGCCTTTTTTTTGGGGACCATCCCAAGATACCGCATTCAACGAGCTTAAGAATTTGCTTACTCATGCTCCCGTGCTTGCTTTACCCAACTTTGACAAACCCTTTGAGATTCATTGTGATGCTAGCGGTAATGGCATAGGAGGTGTGTTAACGCAAGAGAAGCGCCCCATAGCTTACTTTAGTGAGAAACATTCCGGAGCGCAACTCAATTACCCCATCTATGACAAAGAGTTATATGCTTTAGTGCGCGTTTTGCATGAATGGGAACATTACCTTCGTCCCCATGAGTTTATCATTCATACCGATCATGAGACTCTCAAGTATCTTAAGGGACAAACCAAGTTGAACAAGCATCATGCTAAATGGAGTGAATTTATTGAGTATTTTCCTTATGTCATCAAATACATCAAAGGTAAGGAAAACATTGTAGCGGATGCTCTTTCCCGCATATGCATGCTTGTTACCCAACTTGAGCTAGATGTCATTGGCTTTGAGCATATCAAAGACTTGTATGAGCATGATGCAACTTTTGCTACTCCTTATGCCAAGTGTTTGTCTCATACATCTTGGGAACACTATTACATCAAAGATGGATATCTTATGAGAGCTAACAAACTTTGCATCCCCGAGTCTTCTCTTCGTTTGTTGCTTTTGCAGGAATCTCATGGAGGAGGCTTAATGGGACATTTCAGACGCGACAAGACGTTCGCCATGCTCTCGAAGAACTACTTTTGGCCAAAGATGTTTCGCGACGTCAATCGCTTCACCAACCGTTGCTCTACATGTCGCAAAGCTAAGTCCAAAGATCAATCTCATGGCCTCTATATGCCTCTACCAATTCCATACCAACCATGGGAAGACATTAGCATGGACTTTGTACTTGGTTTGCCTCGGACTCGAAATGGGAAAGATTCAATATTTGTCGTTGTGGACCGTTTCTCAAAAATGGCACATTTTATTCCTTGCAACAAGATAGACGATGCTTCACATGTTGCTAATCTCTTTTGTAGGGAAATATTGCGTCTACATGGAGTGCCAAAGACTATCGTCTCGGACCGCGACGTCAAGTTCCTTAGATACTTTTGGAAGACCCTATGCGGCAAGCTAGGAATCAAGCTACTCTTCTCTATGTCATATCATCCACAAACCGACGGCCGAACGGAAGTTACGAATCGCACACTCTCCGCTCTACTTCGGGTACTCATCAAGAAGAACATCAAGGAGTGGGAGGAGTGCCTACCTATCGCCGAGTTCGCCTACAACCGAGCAAGACACTCAACTACCGCCAAGTCCCCCTTCGAGGTCGTCTACGGATTCAACCCATTGTCACCATTGGACATTCTTCCTCTACCACTACAAGAGCGCATCAAATTGGACGCAAGTGCACGCACGACACATCTCAAGAAGGTGCATGAACATACAAGAAAAACCATCGAGCGCCAAGTACAACGCCTTGCGACCAAGCTCAATGTCAACAAGCACCCTATGGTATTCAACATTGGAGATCTTCGTGTGGCTACACCTTCGCAAGGACCGCTTTCCCCAAGAACGCAAGTCCAAACTTCGACCACGCGCGGATGGACCATTCAAGGTGCTTGCACGCTACAACAACAACGCATACAAGATCGACATCCCTTGTGACAAGTACTCCATGAGCGACATCTTCAACATCAAAGATCTCTCGCCCTACCATGGTGATGAAGATTTCGATCCGAGGACGGATCTTCCCCAAGGGAGGGGAGATGATGCAGAGCATCCCATGATCATCCCCATGGACACACCTATACCTCTAACAACACCACTTGGGCCAATGAAAATAGCCCGAGCCAAGGCTATCGAAGATAAGGTGAACTCAATCCTCTCCGAACTTCCACTTCCTATACATGAGACATGGCTACTACCTAAGTCCGAGATGTTGTGCATGATCAGGTACCAGGAGGACCCTCCCGAAGATGCGCATGAAGATGTACAAGTCCCCAAGTTCACGGATGAGGAGAACCAACAGAAGGAGACAAGAACATCTCCCAGGCCCCGGACATCCGGCCAAGACCCCGGACATCCGGCCCCTGGAGCGTCATCCACTACAGCAGCACAGCCGCCAGAAGCTACAGGCCCCGGACATCTGGCCTCGACAGCCCGAACATCCGGCCTCTCCCGAGCCCCCGGACATCCAGCCACCCACCCAGAAATCCGGCCCCTCCGAACCCAAGAGCAACAAATGACACCACTCCAGCCCGAACATCCGGCCTCCCCAGCCCGAACATCTGGCATCGCCTGAAAGCCCGGACATCCGGCCCGACCAGCCCGGACATCCGACCTCCCCTGTCTGCGCACAGTGAAGGGCCGAGGCCCATGTATCCCTTCTCCCCCTAGACTATATATACGCCACCTCGCCCAACTTTCTAGGGTTAGCAAAGGATTAGCTCATATTTTGTGTGAGAGCTTTGCTCATCCACTTGGTTACCTTCTCCTCGGAGATTCGAGCCTCCTACGGAGAAGATCCCCCAAGCGGCTTCAAGACCCCTCTTTAGGGAAGAACATCAAGACCTCCTCATGGAGAAGACCGGTTACCATGTATCGTCCCTAGTTGATCGTGGATCGTGTATCTTACTTTATGTATTCAAGGATCTAGCGCATGTGTGATCTATTCATGTTGGTTTGAGTGTTCCTCTTTGTCTCCTTTTGTGTATCCCTCGTTTTCCCCTTTCTGTTCTTCGTGTTCTTCAAGGGATTCCGCTCCTTTCGTGAAAGATCGGGCTATTAGGGTCCCTACCCTACATCCCCCCCTCCACCATAATCCACCTCGATCATATCATAGCGGTGCTTAGGCGAAGCCCTGCGTCGGTAACAACATCATCACCGTCATCACGCCGTTGTGTTGACGAAACTCTCCTGTGAAGCTCTGCTGGATCGGAGTTCGTGGGACGTCATCGAGCTGAACGTGTGCTGAACTCGGAGGTGCCGTACGTTCGATACTTGGATTGGTCGGATTGTGAAGACGTATGACTACATCAACTGTGTTCTCATAACGCTTCCGCTTATGGTCTATGAGGGTACGTGGACGATACTCTTCCCTCTCATTGCTATGCATCACCATGATCTTGCATGTGCATAGGAATTTTTTTGAAATTACTACGTTCCTCTACTGTGGCATCCGAGCTAGGTTTATGCGTAGATGTTATATGCACGAGTAGAACACAAGTGAGTTGTGGATGATACAAGTCATACTGCTTACTAGCATGTCATACTTTGGTTCGGTGGTATTGTTGGATGAAGTGGCCCGGACTGACATTATGCGTACGCTTACGCGAGACTGGTTCTACTGACGTGATTTGCACACAGGTGGCTGGCGGGTGTCAGTTTCTCCAACTTTAGTTGAACCGAGTGTGACTACGCCCGGTCCTTGTTGAAGGTTAAAACATCACTAACTTGACGAAATATCGTTGTGGTTTTGATGCGTAGGTAAGAATGGTTCTTGCTCAGCTCGTAGCAGCCACGTAAAACTTGCAACAACAAAGTAGAGGACGTCTAACTTGTTTTTGCAGGGCATGTTGTGATGTGATATGGTCAAGGCATGATGCTATATTTTATTGTATGAGATGATCATGTTTTGTAACGGAGTTATCGGCAACTGGCAGGAGCCATATGGTTGTCGCTTTATTGTATGCAATGCAATCGCCCTATAATTGCTTTACTTTATCACTAAATGGTAGTGATAGTCGTAGAAGCAATATTTGGCGAGATGACAATGATGCTACAATGGAGATCAAGGTGTCGCGTCGGTGATGATGGTGATCATGACGGTTCTTTGGAGATGGAGATCAAAGGCACAAGATGATGATGGCCATATCATATCACTTATATTGATTGCATGTGATGTTTATCCTTTATGCATCTTATTCTAATTGATTGACGGTAGCATTATAAGATGATCTCTCACTAAATTTCAAGGTACAAGTGTTCTCCCTGAGTATGCACCGTTGCCAAAGTTCGTCGTGCCGAGACACCATGTGATGATCGGGTGTGATAAGCTCTACGTTCACATACAACGGGTGCAAGCCAGTTTTGCACACACAGAAATACTCGGGTTAAACTTGACGAGCCTAGAATATGCAGATATGGCCTCAGAACACTGGAGACCGAAAAGTCGATCGTGGATCATACAGTAGATATGATCAACATAGTGATGTTCACCATTTAAAACTACTCCATCTCACATGATGATCGGACATGGCTTAGTTGATATGGATCACGTGATCGCTTAGATGATTAGAAGGATGTCTGTCTAAGTGGGAGTTCTTAAGTAATATAATTAATTGAACTTTAATTTATCATGAACTTACTCCTGATAGTATTTGCATAACTATGTTGTAGATCAATAGCTCGCGATGTAACTCCCCGTTTATTTTTGATATGTTCCTAGAGAAAAACTAAGTTGAAAGATGTTAGTAGCAATGATGCGGATTGGATCCATGATCTAAGGATTATCCTCATTGTTGCATAGAAGAATCATGTCCTTGATGCACCGCTAGGTGACAGACCGATTGCAGGAGCAGATGCAGACGTTATGAACGTTTGGCGAGCTCGATATGATGACTACTTGATAGTCTAGTGCACCATGTTTTACAGCTTAGAATCGGGGCTTCAAAGATGTTTTGAATGCCACGGAGCATATGAGATGTTCCAAGAGTTGAAATTAGTATTTCAGACTCATGCCCATGTCGAAAGGTATGAGACCTTTGACAAGCACTTTGCCTACAAGATGGAGAAGAATAGCTCAACTAGTGAGCATGTGCTCAGAATGTCTGAGTACTACAATCACTTGAATCAAGTGGGAGTTAATCTTCCAGATAAGATAGTGATTGACAGAGTTCTCTAGTCACTATCACCAAGTTACTGGAACTTCGTGATGAACTATAATATGCAAGGGATAACGGAAACGATTCCCAAGCTCTTCGTGATGCTGAAATCGACGAAGGTAGAAATCAAGAAAAGCATCAAGCGTTGATGGTTGACAAGACCACTAGTTTCAAGAAAAGGGCAAAGGGAAGAAGGGGAACTTCAAGAAGAATGAAAAGCAAGTTGCTGCTCAAGTGAAGAAGCCCAAGTCTAGACCTAAGCCTGAGACTAAGTGCTTTTATTGCAAAGGGACTGGTCACTAGAAGCAGAACTACCCCAAGTATTTGGCAGATAAGAAGGATGGCAAAGTGAACAAAGGTATATTTGATATACATGTTATTGATGTGTACTTTACTAGTGTTTATAGCAACCCCTCAGTATTTGATACTAGTTCAGTTGCTGAGATTAGTAACTTGAAATGGGAGTTGCAGAATGAACAGAGACTAGCTAAGGGTGAAGTGACAATGTGTGTTGGAAGTGGTTCCAAGATTGATATGATCATCATCGCACACTCCCTATACTTTCGGAATTAGTGTTGAACCTAAATAAATGTTATTTGGTGTTTGTGTTAAGCATGAATATGATTTGATCATGTTTATTACAATACGGTTATTCATTTAAAGTCAAAGAATAATTGTTGTTCTATTTACATGAATAAAACCTTTAATGGTCATACACCCAAGGTGAATGGTTTATTGAATCTCGATCGTATTAATACACATATTCATAATATTGATGCCAAAAGATGCAAAGTTAGTAATGATAGTGCAACTCATTTGTGGCACTGCCGTTTAGGTCATATTGGTGTAAAGCGCATGAAGAAAGTCCACGCTGATGGGCTTTTGGAATCACTTGATTATGAACCAATTGATGTTTGCGAACCATGCCTCATGGGAATGATGACTCAGACTCCGTTCTACGGAACAATGGAGCGAGCAACAGACTTGTTGGAAATAATACATACTAATGTATGCAGTCCGATGAGTGTTGAGGCTCGCGGCAGGTATCGTTATTTTCTGACCTTCATAGATGATTTGAGTAAGATATGGGTATATCTTCTTGATGAAACATAAATCTAAAACATTTCAAAAGTTCAAATAATTTCAGAGTGAAGTGGAAAATCATCGTAACAAGAAAATAAAGTTTCTATGATCTGATCGTCGAGGAGAATATTTGAGTTACAAGTTTGGTCTTCATTTGAAACAATGCGGAATAGTTTCGCAATTCACGCCACCCGGAACACCACAGCGTAAGGGTGTGTCTGAACATCGTAACCGTACTTTATTAGATATGGTGCAATCTATGATGTCTCTTACCGATTTACCATTGTCATTTTGGGGTTATGCATTAGAGACAGCTGCATTCACGTTAAATAGGGCACCATCTAAATCCGTTGAGACGATGCCATATGAACTGTGGTTTGGCAAGAAACCAAAGTTGTCATTTCTTAAAGTTTGGGGTTGCGATGCTTATGTGAAAAAGTTTCATCCTGATAAGCTCAAAGCCAAATCGGAGAAATGTGTCTTCATAGGATACCCAAAGGAGACAGTTGGGTACACCTTCTATCACAGATCCAAAGGAAAGACATTCGTTGCTAAGAATGGATCCTTTCTAGAGAAGGAGTTTCTCTCGAAAGAAATGAGTGGGAGGAAAGTAGAACTTGATGAGGTAACTGTGCCTGCTCCCTTATTGGAAAGTAGTTCATCACAGAAATCTGTTCATGTGACTCCTACACCAATTAGTGAGGAAGCTAATGGTGATGATCATGTAACTTCAGATCAAGTTACTACCGAACCTCGTAGGTCAACCAGAGTGAGATCTGCACCAGAGTGGTAAGGTAATCCTGTTCTGGATGTCATTGTTACTTGACCATGACGAACCTACAAACTATGAGGAAGCGAGGATGAGCCTAGATTCCGCGAAATGGCTTGAGGCCATGAAATCTGAGATGGGATCCATGTATGAGAACAAAGTATGGACTTTGATTGACTTGCTCGATGATCGGTTTGTCATTAAGAATAAATGGATCTTCAAGAGGAAGACGGACGCTGATAGTAGTGTTACTATCTACAAAGCTCAAAATTGTCGCAAAATGTTTTCGACAAGTTCAAGGTGTTGACTACGATGAGATTTTCTCACTCGTATCGATGCTTAAAAGTCTGTCCGAATCATGTTAGCAGTTGCCACATTTTATGAAATCTGGCAAATGGATGTCAAAAATGTATTCCTTCATGGATTTCTTAAAAGAAGAGTTGTATATGATGCAACCAGAAGGTTTTGTCAATCGTAAAGGTGATAACAAAGTGAGCAAGCTCCAGCGATCCATTTATGGAATGGTGCAAGCATCTCGGAAGTTGGAATATATGATTTGATAAAGTGATCAAAGCATATGGTTTTATACAGACTTGCGGTGAAGCCTGTGTTTACAAGAAAGTGAGTGGGAGCACTACAACATTTCTGATAAGTATATGTGAATGACATATTGTCGATCGGAAATAATGTAGAATTTTCTGGAAAGCATAAAGGAGTGTTTGAAAAGAGTTCTTCAAAGAAAGACCTCGATGAAGCTGCTTACACATTGAGCATCAAGATCTATAGAGATAGATCAAGACGCTTGATAAGTTTTTTAAATGAGTACATACCTTGACAAGATTTTGAAGTAGTTCAAAATGGAACAATCAAAGAAGGAGTTCTTGCCTGTGTTGCAAGGTGTGAAGTTGAGTAAAGACTCAAAACCCGACCACATCAGAAAATAGAAAGAGAATGAAAAGTCATTCCCTATGCCTCACTCATAGGTTCTATAAAGTATGCTATGTTGCTTACCAGTCCTATTATATACCTTAACATCTTTCTGGCAAGGGAGTACAATAGTGATCTAGGAGTAGATCACTAGACAACGGTCAAAATTATCCTTAGAGGACTACGGAAAAATTTCTCGGTTATGGAGGTGATAAAAGAGTTCGACGTAAAGAGTTACGTCGATGCAAGCTTTTTACATCGATCTAGATGACTCTAAGTCTCGATCTAGATACATATTGAAAGTGGGAGCAATTAGCTAGAGTAGCTCCGTGCAGAGCATTGTAGACATAGAAATTTGCGAAATACATACGGATCTGAATGTTGCAGACCCGTAGGCTAAACTACTCTCACAAGTAAAACATGATCACTCTTTGGGTGTTAATCACATAGCGATGTGAACTAGATTATTGACTCTATTAAACCCTTTGGGTATTAGTCACATGGAGATGTGAACTAATCACATAAAGATGTGAACTAGATTATTGACTCTAGTGCAAGTGGGAGACTAAAGGAAATATGCCCTTGAGGCAATAATAAAGTTATTATTTATTTCCTTATATCATGACAAATTTTTATTATTCATGCTAGAATTGTATTAACCAGAAACTTAGTAGATGTGTGAATACATAGACAAACAGAGTGTCACTAGTTTGCCTCTACTTGACTAGCTCGTTGAATCAATGATGGTTATGTTTCCTAACCATAGAGGAGGACTGCTCCTCTTGGCATGCCCTGCAAGGGCCGACCGGCCTCCCCCCTTGCTCCTTTATATACGGGGGTAGGGGGCACCCTAGGACACACAAGTTGATTGTTCCAAGACGTGCGCGGTGCCCCCCTCCACCATAATCCACCTCGATCATATCGTAGTGGTGCTTAGGCGAAGCCTTGCGTCGGTAGCAACATCATCACCGTCATCGCGCCGTCGTGCTGACGGAACTCTCCTATGAAGCTCTGCTGGATCAGAGTTCGTGGGACGTCATTGAGCTGAACATGTGCTGAACTCGAAGGTGCCGTACATTCAGTACTTGGATCGGTCGGATTCTGAAGACGTACGACTACATCAACCGCATTCTCATAACGCTTCCTCTTACGGTCTACGAGAGTACGTGGATGATACTCTTCCCTCTCGTTGCTATGCGTCACCATGATCTTGCGTGTGCGTAGGATTTTTTTTGAAATTACTACGTTCCCCTACAGCTCCACCTCCAACGCCTCCTCGTCTGGCCAGGCCATGGCTATCGGGCGACGGCGACCAGAGAAGAGGCTGCGGGAGGGGAATGAATGTATCTACTATTTGAGTTCGCCATCCGGCTTAAATAAATGCGCACCATCACGTGTACCCGCGGGTGCACAAATTGTAACATAAGGGTCTGCATAAGGGGGCGTCACGTAACTGGTATGTGTGTGAGATTCTGAGAGACAGAGTGCGTGTGTGCGACTCTACTCTTCGGACATGTACTCAACTTTTTGCATCGGGATATAAGTATAATGGTATTATACTTTAGCTAGTGATTTACGTGGCCATGTTAACGTGGTTGTGTAAAAAAATGTCACTTCATGCTCGTGATTTGCGCTATATAATTATGACAAGTTTACTAATTACTAAAGTAAAGTGGAATTTGTCAATGTTATACAAATTAAGGTGATTTTTTATCATACGGGTAAGGTTGGACGAAGGGTAGTAGGAACAAATGCTCTGCTTAGAGCATGTGTGTGAGATGGAGTCTTAGTGTGTGTGTGTGGGTGGGTGTGCGCGTGCGTGTGTGTGTGTATGAAGCGGAGTATTTGGTGGTGAAAGTAATTTAAGTGTGTGTGGCTTCATCGTAGAGAGGTGATGTGTATGGCAGAGGCCACCAACAAGGGGGTGCGAGAGAGAAGAGGCCCGTAGAGAGGGAAGAGAAGGCGTGTGTGCATGAGAGGAGTCGACATCGAGAGAACGTGTTTGTTCGAGAGACACCGAGGAAGACTACTATATATCCATGGTGCATGTAGGCGGGAATTAAATGAAGGGATGGTCTTATTTGTTTCGGGGATATAGGGGAAGAGTGAGAGAGGGGGGATAGCTAGAAGGAGATTGTTAAGTGTGAGTTTGTGTTTTACCCATCAAGGCGAAAGTTATGTGCACACAAGAAGAGAACGATTCGATGTGGGGTTAGGGATGAGGGTAATTAACTATGTATGGAGACATAGGAGACCTTGAACGTGCATGTGCGAGAGGTATACATGTATACGTGGGATGTGTGTGTGTGTGCGCGCGCGCATGATCGAGATAAAATAAAGAAGACATAAATCATAAGATCAACGACATGGGAGTGATGGATTGGTATGAAAATATGCATGCATGTGAGAGTGCAGGGAAGAAGGCCCGATAATTGAGCATGTGTTTTTGTCTTTAAGAGATAGTGGCGTGGGCTGGAGCATGCATCTATGGCGAGCAGAGGGAGCGAGACACAATGATTGTGCAAAAGAGATCAACCTATAGATGCATGTATGGAGAGACATATATAGTGTGCGTGATAGGAAGCAAGAGTGTGTGCGAGAAAGAAATGTTGATGGAGAAACTACAAATAGATAGAGAGATAGAGATGCTAGCTAGAGGGACATCGGCTAGTTTGAGTGTTGGAGATGACCGCCGAGTGGTCCAGAGGGTTAAGTTATGTGCGTGTGAGAGAAAGATAAAAAGAGGGTGCATGACTGCATGTAGAGACAAACATATATAGTGTAGGTGATAGGAAGCAAGAGTGAGGGCGAGAAAGAAGGTTGATGGAGAAACAGATAAATGGAAAGATAAAGATGCTAGCTAGTGTGTGTGTTAGAGATAAGAGTCGAGTGGATCAGAAGGCTGAGTTATGTGTGTGGGTGTGAGAGAGATAGAGAGAGGGTGCATGTGATTCACATACAAACAAATATCAGAGTGAAATGAGATCCCGAGAGACATAGTTTTGTGTATGCTAGATAGAAAGATATTTCACAACGAGAGTGATAGCTAGAGAGACATATCAGGGAACGCGAGATATCTCTAGGGAGAGAGATAGTGTGTGAGAGACATACAAGAGAATGGTGGAGAGATATGAGACCCTGGGAGACAGAGTTTGTGTTTGTGTGTGAGAAAGAGGTATTTAAGAGGAAGTGTAACGCCCCGAGACCGTTGTGCCACGTGTCTTCCAGTTATTCGCTGTTGTTGCCTTGTCTTCCGCTTGCGTGTTGCATCTTGCCATGTCATCATCTGCATTGCATCATCATGTTTTTAAAACTTGCATCCGTCCTGGTCTCCTTGTTCTTTCCGTTGTCCGTTCTAAGCCCAGACACACTTGCACGCGCCCGCGGCACCTCCGAAATATTATTTTATTAGTGGCCAGAAAATGTTCTCGAAATGGGTTGAAATTTAGCATACGGTGTTGTTATGTTGTAGGTAGGCCACCTGCCAAGTTTCATCGCGTTCGGAGTCAGTTTGACGCCCCAACGGTTAACTATAGCGGCATTATAGTCAGTCTATCGTCGGACGTTTCCAGTCTCCGGAAATAGTTGTCGGGTTGCATTCCTCCTCTCTCTTCTCAGTCCAACCACACACTTGACCTCGTTTGCCTAACCCCTCTTTGCACAGCGCATAGTCCCCTTTCGCGCATCCGAAACTCCCCCGAACCCAACCCGGACAGTCGTCACCGTTGGGTCCGGATCATCCCCAAACATCTATAAAACATCCCCATTTTCTTAATTGGACTCCCTAGCCTTATTTTTTTCAGCCTCCCGATTACGATCGTAGGGACGTGACAGCCCATACCCTAATCTCTTTGCAATATAAATAGTGGATAACCCTAAAACCTAGGGACCTTGTCCCATCCATCCCATCCCCGCACCACCACTCTCTTCCTTGGGATCCTCCCAGATCCTCATCGTCCAACCCTGCACAACCAAGCTGCCACTCCTCTGCTCGATCTCCCCTGTCACCCAATCCATCGATCCCCACCAACCAGAGCCCTCCCATGGCACCCTTCGAATCCTCCCTCCTTCTGACCGAGGAACCAGCACCGCTCGCTGATCTCGTGCTCGAGGCCTCGTCCCTGCCAACGACCATGACCAACAGCAGCTCCCCGTTGCCTCCCTCTCCTTCTTCCCCTGGTTCTTCTCTCTCCCTAACCTCGCGGTCTCTCTCTGTTTCTTTAGGACGAACAAGAGCATGCCCCGCCATGGCCGCCTCGTTCCGGAGCAAGCTCGCCGGCGTCCTCCTCATCCTAGCGTCGCCCCATCCCCGTGAGCCCGTTGTGCGCGTGCCTGAGGCCTCGAGCAGGAGAGCTCGGCCTCGCCTCCTCGCATCGTCGCTCTCCTCCGAGCATGGACCCCACAGCCGCCACTGCCCTTCCATGGACAACCACCTAGCAGCTTCGCATCGAGCTCTCCACCCGGATCTGCTCCTCCTCGCCCCGCCCATGTCGTCGGGAGACGCACCATGGACCTCTGCACCCGCCGGCCTCCCTGCTTCTGCTGCTTCCTGCATCGTTCGCCACCGCCAAGACCTTACCTCGCCGGATCCGCCTCCCACCGCCTGGAATGGTTCTCTTTGACCTCGCCCCGCCTCCGGTGGTCGTCCCGCCGTCTGCCGTCGCTGGAAACACCCGCGCCACCTCCATGCTTTGCTCCTGCATGAGCAGGACGACGAGCGCACGCTGCCGCCACGCGTTGACCCGCACCTGGGTCGCGTCTGGCATGACAAGGCCCATCCTGCCCCTCCTGCAGCCTCCCTTCCAATCGGGCCAAGGCCCATGGTGAGGCAACCCCCCCAGCGCCTCCCTTTTACCCCTTCCTTTGGCCCAGCTAGATTCGGCCCGCCTCATGTTTTTTTCCAGTTCTGCGATTTAGTTATTATTCCAGAGACAACGGTTTTGCAGAAAAACCCTTCTAGTTCATGCATTTAATTACTCCACAACCGTGCATCAGAATTAAACAAACTTAATATGTAAAATGCTTATATTTTGGTCTAGTGTCAAAATATGCCACTTTCACCCATGTTTAAAATGTTTAAATTGTTGTTTGTTTAAATTTGCTCATGCCATGCTAAAATGCTTTATTTTATAACTAATTAACCGTAGCTCCGAATTTAATAAACTTTATACGTAAATGGGGTAGAAAAATGCCTAGTTTAACTTGGTGCACTTAACTTTGCATATTTAACAACTCTGAAAATTGTGTATAGGGCATAACAATACCAAATCCATAATTTGCACATGAGGATTTACCGGAATTGTTGTTCGTTGTTCTGGCCTCATTTAAACTTCTCTAGATAGGTAGTTTTCATATGCTTCACCTCTTGCCATGTTTAACAACATTTAATATTGTTGGGTACATAAAAGAGAGTGAACTAAATAAGTCATGTGGCGTTTCGTCAATATGCAACTCGTTGCATATTGAGCTCCACTTAACTTGTAGTTTTGCTTGTGCACTTTGCCAAGCCATGCCTCATTAAACCAGACATGCATCATACTTAGTTGTGCATCATGCCATGTTTATGTGATGGTTGTTTACTATGTTGCTTGCTTCTTTCTGGGTTGCTTCTCTTGTTAGCTTCGGTTTTGTTCCGGAGTTGTGAGGATTCGTTCAACTACGTCCGCTCTTCTTCCTGGACTCGTTCTTCTTCCTTGCAGGATCTTAGGCAAGATGACCATACCCTCGAAATCACTTCTATCTTTACTTGATAGTTGTTCGCTCTATCGCTATGTCGCGCTACCTACCACTTGTTATATCAAGCCTCCCATATTGCCATGTCAAGTCTCTAACCCACCTTCCTAGCAAACCATTGTTTGGCTATGTTACCGCTTTTGCTCAGCCCCTCTTATAGCGTTGCTAGTTGCAGGTGAAGCTGAAGTTTGTTCCATGTTGGAACATGGATATGTTGGGTTATCACAATATCTATTATTTTAATTAATGCATCTATATACTTGGTAAAGGGTGGAAGGCTCGGCCTTATGCCTGGTGTTTTGTTCCACTCTTGCCACCCTAATTTCCGTCATACCGGTGTTATGTTCCTTGATTTTGCATTCCGTACGCGGTTGGGTGTTATGGGAACCCCTTGACAGTTCGCTTTGAATAAAACTCCTTCAGCAAGGCCCAACATTGGTTTTTCATTTGCCTAACAAGCTATACCTTTCCCTTGGGTCGGCCAACCCGAGGGTCATCTTTATTTTAACCCCCCCGGGCCAGTGCTTCTCTAAGTTTGGTCCGAACCGAGCTGCCTGCGGGGCCACCTCGGGGAAACTGGAGGGTTGGTTTTACTCGTAGCTAGTCTCATCCTATGTTGCCCTGAGAACGAGATACGTGTGACTCCTATCGGGATTGTCGGCACATCGGGTGGCTTTGCTGGTCTTGTTTTACCATTGTCGAAATGTCTTGTAACCGGGATTCCGAGACTGATCGGGTCTTCCCGGGAGAAGGAATTTCGTTGACCGTGAGAGCTTGTGATGGGCTAAGTTGGGACACCCCTGCATGGTTTAAACTTTCAAAAGTCGTGCCCGCGGTTATGTGGCAGATGGGAATTTGTTAATATCCGGTTGTAGAGAAGTTGACACTTAACTTAATTAACATGAATCAATCGCGTGTGTATCCATGATGGTCTCTTTTCGGCGGAGTCCGGGAAGAGAACACGGTCTTGTGTTATGCTTGAACGTAAGTAGCTTCAGGATCACTTCTTGCTTCTCGACCGTTGCGTTTCTTCTCTTCTCGCTCTCTTTTGCGTATGTTAGCCACCATATATGCTTAGTGCTTGTTGTAGGTCCACCTCACTACCCTTTCCTACCCATAAGCTTAAATAGTCTTGATCTCGCGGGTGTGAGAATGCTGAGTCCTCGTGACTCACGGACACTTCCAAACAGTTGCAGGTGTCGACGATACCAGTGCAGGCGATGCTACCGAACTCAAGTGGGAGTTCGACGAAGACTTGTGTCGTTATTATGTGTCTTTTCCGGTTGATCAGTAGTGGTGCCCAGTTGGGACGATCGGGGATCTAGCATTTGGGGTTGTCTTCTTTTATTTTGGTTCCGTAGTCGGACCTTGATTGTATTCTGGATTATGTATTTTTAACTTGTTATTTGTGTGAAGTGGCAATTGTAATCCAACTCTTTATTCCTTTCTTATTCAGTACATATGATTGTGTGAAGATTACCCCACTTGCAACTAAACCACCATGCGGTTATGCCTCTAAGTCGTGCCTCGACACATGGGAGATATAGCCGCATCGTGGGTGTTACAAGTTGGTAATCAGAGCCATCCCCGACTTAGGAGCCCCCTGCTTGATCGAATCACTAACGTTGTTGAGTCTAGAACAAAATGTTTTGAGTCTTAGGATTATATATATCAGAGAGTAGGATTCTTTTTACTCCTCAGTCCCTTCGTCGCTCTGGTGAGGCCTCCTGACGTAGAAGTTTTGACTCTCCTCTCCTCAAATGTCATGATTTTTTTAGGATCACGCGGGTATCTTGGAATCGTTCCGATAGTCTTGTGACAAGAACATTGTTCTTGGTGCCTCCTGACATTTAGGGGTTGTGGCAGTGTCCTGGGGAGTTGAGCTCCGAGGTGTTGTCGTCACAATTTTATCGTTGCATTTTTGGAATACCTGAGTTTCGCCGACATCGAAAATCTCTTTTATGCAGTTGTTGGTGAGATAACCTCGACCCACCCACTACTGGGGTGGGAGTTAGGGAGTATTGCCATAACTCGTGTTACGGATGTTTTTTGAAGGTTGAGGTACATGATTTCCGAAGGTTTCTTGGTTATGTGTTGAAGGATGGATACGGCTGGATGTAGGAATTGTTAGTTTGGGTGAGATATTATGCTTCCCCTGTATCCCCAACACCCGATTGCATAACCAAAAAGTCTCGGGAGTTTATAAGTGGGAATTCAAGTAGCTCCTAGAATATCTTTCCAACAAACACATGATACGATTTGGGGTCTATCATATGTTTGTTCCGGCTTATTTTCTAAGCCAATCCTTTGTTTTGTTTTGAGTTGTGGTATTTGAGTTGCTTCGAAGTCAAATGTGGATTCCATACCTTTTCCTAAGTGGTGTTCTTACATTTCTATGTGAATATTAATCCTTCATGATAATCGAGGTTGTCATGTCAATCCTTTTCAACCGGTGTGTTTCTCTTCAAGTGGATCTGATCATTTCAACATCCGCAAGATCACCTCTCGGTTTTCCCAACGTTGTTCGTTTCATCTGTCCCCAAGTTGCCTTTGTTCTCCCGCTCACCCACCCCTTTTTTCTTCAAGGACTCAGACTTCTTAATCAAGTATCCTTTTATTGATCTGAAGTTTCTTCATTCTTTTCCTTCAAAGTTCTTACCCAGTGATTCTCATGAAGATGCTAAGGAAGCTTCAAGCTCATTATTCTTCATTCTTTTCTTCTCCGGTGGATTCAAGTCAAGCTTTGTTCATCATAGCCTTTCCTCATTTCAAATGTTTTCTCATGCCAGTGCACCTCTTAAGCATCCACTTCTCGCTATTCAATTGTTCCGGAGTGCTGAAGATATCTCGAAGATTCATGTTTCCACTCTGCATTTGTTCAAGCTCTTTCGAGGTTGTTATCTCATTCAAGCCATTTAATTCAACCAGCGCATTATCTCTTTTAAATCGTCAATGGTGTTTCTTTTGAGTGGGCCCTAACCCACAGGTCTTTTTCAGGATCTTACCTGACTCTTCTAATTTTTTCCGGAGTTATTTTCAAATTCACTTCAAAGTTTTACGTAAGAATGAATTGTCATCAGTCAAATGCCTTTCTCCAAGATCTTTCAAATTCTTTTCATCTTTGGCTCAACCTTTCCTCTTTTAATCATTCCGGAGTGTCTCAACAATTCTTGATGGTGTTTCTCGTTGTCATTCTCGGAGTTTGAAGACCAAAGAAGAGTTTTCCTCCAAATCTTATCCGTTCTCTCAAAGACTCGTGATTCTAGCTTGATGCCATACTCTCATAATTGTTTTCAATTGTGAGAATTCTTTTCACCCATCCGGAGCAATTCAAGAGTCTTTTCAGTTTGATTCTCCGGAGCCCATCATCTCAGAATTATTCATTCCAGCTTTCATCTCTCATTCTCTAAATCTTACCGGTGCATCAGTCAAGTATTGTCTAATCAGCTCGGGATCTCTTTGTTCACTTGTATCTAAATTCTCTCAAGCATCTTCGTTCATTTACTAATTCTTCCCGGTGTTTCGCTATCTTTTCTTTGATTGTTTTAATTCTTACGGCGGTTTGTTCAAGATTCCTCTTTATACGTTATCGTATCAATTCATTCGTTCCTTCCAATCCTACCGGTGGATCGTTGAAGACCTTCCAAAGTTTACGCTATATCTCTCTTTAATCCTTGCAATGAGAATAAATAGTATGCCGAATCCGTTACTTGTCATCAATTTAAATTGGTGAAGGATATGCATAACATAATTCTTATTCTTATTTCCTCGAGATGAATTGATTCATTCTTCCGGAGTTTGTTCAGATGAGTAAATTCTCGGTGCAAGTGCTTCATATTTTTCCCGAAGTTCCAAGATCTCTCAATCATATCACCACAAAGCTCCATCTAAATCATTGCAAGGCTTCACCTTGTGTTCTCAACTTCTCTTTCTTTCTATCATCTTTTATTACCGGAGTTCTTCATGGAGGCTCTACATGGTGGTTTCATCAAGGATTCATTTCATTCTTCAATTGTTCTTCAAGTTTTCTCTCGAAGTTAAGATCCGCCAAGCTATACTCTCAAATAAACATGGTGTTCAACACATGTCTTGTTTTGATGAGTTCAAGCCTTCTTCATCTTGCATTCCAAAGTGCATGCCTTCATATCTTATCTTTTGAAGTGGTGTTATGTCACTCTTGACAATTTCCCTTCGTGTGTCATGATTCAACAGTTGTCAAGAATGAGATAGTTAAACCCATCAATTTCTTTGAGCATGAGCTCTTCTCAATCCATCAATCACTTCGTTGGAGTTATCTTGGGTTATATTTCACCTAAAGCCTTCCCTAAGGAATGTTGCTTATTGTGGTGTCTATCAATGATCAAAGTTTTTCTCCTATCCTCTCGGCGAAAGGAGTTGTCATCTCCTTGTTGACCTCAATCCAATCTATTGCTTTCGTTAGTGGCAGAATTTCACCTCATAATTTTGAGACGTTTTCCATAAGCCCACTACAAGCTTATTTGTCTCGTGGTTGGTTTTCCAACAACTCCGTTATAACCTTCTGGGAAGGGTGCCTTCCAAGCTCATTTGTGGCAGAAGTTGTCATTTTCTTCTCAATTCTTTCCTTTCCAACGATCCAACTTCTATTCTTTCGTTCCAGAGGAGGCATTGTGATGTTTCTCTCTTCACCCATCATCCCATTTTTGTCAAAGATTATGTTCTTTCCTTTTGCTTATCCATTCAACCGGAGTGTCGTGCCCTCTTTTCAAGTTCTTCCCATTTTGTCAAGTTTACCTCCCTTCTCAACCGGAGTGCTGTCTGAAATCTTTCTTACCCATTATGCCATTCTTTCAATAGTTCCGGAGGCAGTGTGTTGTTGATTTCATCAAGTATACTCTCATCTTGTCAAGTTCATATTCAATTCTTTCATTTACAGTCGGAGTGCTGTCCAAATTATATCATTATTTTTCCTTCTCTATCTTGTTTTAACCGGAGTGTTGTGGCTATCATTCCTCTTCTAACCGGACTCTCATCCAAGTGCTTTCATTTTTCCAAGCTCATATTCTTTACCTTCCTTTTCCAACCGGAGTGTTTTCGTAATTGATCCTTATCGTTCCTTGTACATCTCGTTTCTACCGGAGTGCTTGCATGTACTTCTTGTCCATTGCAACCCTTTTCTTATGTCTTTGAACCTACAAGGTTCTAGTAATGTTCCTTGTTCCTCTTTTCTGACGGAGTGTTTTCAACTTCGTTCATCTCCGTTGTATTCTTTCTTTCAAGTTTTCAACCTCTCAAGGTTCTTTGGTTTCACTCATTTGTCAAAGAAGCAACTTAGTTTTACCTCTTCCCTTTCCTCTTTCGTTTCCCCCGCTGCCATCCTAGATCTCGGGACGAGCTCCTCTTGTAGTGGTGGAGTGTTGTAACGCCCTGAGACCGTTGCGCCACGTGTCTTCCAGTTATTCGCTATTGTTGCCTTGTCTTTCTCTTGCGTGTTGCATCTTGCCATGTCATCATCCGCATTGCATCATCATGTTTTCAAAACTTGCATCCATCCTGGTCTCCTCGTTCTTTTCGTTGTCCGTTCTGAGCCCAGACACACTTGCACGCGCCCGCGACACCTCCGAAATATTATTTTATTAGTGGCCAGAAAATGTTCTCGGAATGGGTTGAAAGTTGGCATGCGGTGTTGTTATGTTGTAGGTAGGCCTCCTGCCAAGTTTCATCGCGTTCGGAGTCCGTTTGACGCCCCAACGGTTAACTATAGCGGCATTATAGTCGGTCTATCGTCGGACGTTTCCAGTCTCCGGAATGGTTGCCGGGTTGCATTCCTCCTCTCTCTTCTCAGTCCAACCACACACTTGACCTCGTTCGCCTAACCCCTCTTTGCACAACGCATAGACCCCTTTCGCGCGTCCAAAACTCCCCCGAACCCAACCCGGACAGTCGTCACCGTTGGGTCTGGATCATTCCCAAACATCTATAAAACATCCCCGTTTTCTTAATTGGACTCCCTAGCCTATTTTTTTAGCCGCCCGATTACGATCGTAGGGACGTGACAGCCCATACCCTAATCTCTTTGAAATATAAATAGTGGATAACCCTAAAACCTAGGGACCTTGTCCCAACCATCCCATCCCCGCGCTGCCACTCTCTTCCTCGGGATCCTCCCAGATCCTCATCGTCCAACCCCACACAGCCAAGCCGCCACTCCTCTGCTCGATCTTCCCTATCACCCAATCCATCGATCCCCACCAACCAGAGCCCTCCCATGGCTCCCTTCGAATCCTCCCTCCTTCTGACTAAGGAACCAGCGCCGCTCGCCGATCTCGTGCTCGAGGCCTCGTCCCCGCCGACGACCATGACCAATACAGCTCCCCATCGCCTCCCTCTCCTTCTTCCCCTGGTTCTTCTCTCTCCCTAACCTCGCGGTCTCTCTCTGTTTCTTCAGGACGAACAGGAGCATGCCCCGCCATGGCCGCCTCGTTCCAGAGCAAGCTCACCGGCGTCCTCCTCATCCTAGCGCCGCCCCATCCTCTTGAGCTCGTTGTGCGCCTGCCCAAGGCCTCGAGCAGGAGAGCTCGGCCTCACGTCCTCGCGTCGTTGCTCTGCTCCTAGCGTGGACCCCGCAGCCGCCACTGCCTATCCATGGACAGCCACCCAGCAGCTCCGCATCGATCTCTCCGCCCGGATCTCCTCCTCCTCGCCCCGTCCACGTCGTCGGGAGATGCACCATGGACCTCTGCACCTGCCGGCCTCCCTGCTTCTGCTGCTTCCTGCATCGTTCACCGCCGCCAAGACCTTGCCTCGCTGGATCCGCCTCCCACCGCCTGGAATCGGTTCCCTTTGACCTCGCCCTGCCTCCGGTGGTCGTCCCGCCGTCTGTCGTCACCGGAAACACCCGCGCCACCTTCCTGCTTCGCTCCTGCACGAGCAGGACGACGAGCACATGCTGCAACCGTGCGTTGACCTGCGCCTAGGTCGCGTCCAGCATGCCAAGGCCTAGCGCCCCTCCTGCAGCCTCCCTTCCAATCGGGCCAAGGCCCATGGTGAGGCAAACACCCCCAACGCCTCCTTTTTTCCCCTTCCTTTGGCCCAGTTAGATTCAGCCCGCCTCATGTTTTTTCCAGTTCTGCGATTTAGTTATTATTCCAGAGATAGCAATTTTGTAGAAAAACCCTTCTAGTTCATGCATTTAATTACTCCACAATCGTGCGTCGAAATTAAACAAACTTAATATGTAAAATGCCTAGATTTTTGTCTAGTTTCATAATATGCCACTTTCACCCATGTTTAAAATGTTTAAATTGCAGTAGGTTTAAATTTGCTCAAATGCCATGCTAAAATGCTTTATTTCATAACTAATTAACTGTAGCTCCGAATTCAAGAAACTTTATATGTAAATGGGGTAGAAAAATGCCTAGTTTAACTTGGTGCACTTATCTTTGCATGTTTAACAACTCTAAAAATCATATATGGGGCAGAACAGTACCAAATCCATAATTTGCACATGTGGATTTACCGAAATTGTTGTTTGTTGTTCTGGCCTCATTTAAACTTGTCTAGATAGGTAGTTTTCATATGCTTCACCTCTTGCCATGTTTAACAACATTTAATATTGTTGGGTACATAAAAGAGAGTGAACTAAATAAGTCATGTGGTGTTTCGTCAATATGCAACTTGTTGCATATTGAGCTCCACTTAACTTGTAGTTTTGCTTGTGCACTTTGCCATGCTATGCCTCATTAAACCAGACATGCGTCTTACTTGGTTGTGCATCATGCCATGTTTATCTGATGCTTGTTTAGTATGTTGCTTGCTTCTTTCCGGGTTGCTTCTCTTGTTAGCTTCGGTTTCGTTTCGGGTTTGTGAGGATTAGTTCAACTACGTCCACTCTTCTTTATGGACTCGTTCTTCTTCCTTGCGGGACTCAGGCAAGATGACCATACCCTCAAAATCACTTCTATCTTTGCTTGCTAGCTGTTCGTTCTATCGCTATGTCGCGCTACCTACCACTTGTTATATCAAGCCTCCCATATTACCATGTCAAGCCTCTAACCCACCTTCCTAGCAAACCGTTGTTTGGCTATGTTACCGGTTTTGCTCAGCCCCTCTTATAGTGTTGCTAGTTGCGGGTGAAGCTGAAGTTTGTTCCATGTTGGAACATGGATATGTTGGGTTATCACAATATCTATTATTTTAATTAATGCATCTATATACTTGGTAAAGGGTGGAAGGCTCGACCTTATGCCTGGTGTTTTGTTCCAGTCTTGTCGCCCTAGTTTCCGTCATACCGGTGTTATGTTCCTTGATTTTGCGTTCCTTACGCGGTTGGGTGTTATGGGAACCCCTTGACAGTTCGCTTTGAATAAAACTCCTCCAGCAAGGCCCATCCTTGGTTTTACATTTGCTTAACAACCTATACCTTTCCCTTGGGTCGGCCAACCCAAGGGTCATCTTTATTTTGACCCTCCCGGGCCAGTGCTTCTCTAAGTGTTGGTCCGAACCGAGCTGCCTGCGGGGCCACCTCGGGGAAACTTGAGGCTTGGTTTTGCTCGTCGCTAGTCTCATCCGGTGTTGCCCTGAGAACGAGATACGTGCGACTCCTATCGGGATTGTCGGCACATCGGGTGGCTTTGCTGGTCTTGTTTTACCATTGTCGAAATGTCTTGTAACCGGGATTCCAAGACTGATCGGGTCTTCCCGAGAGAAGGAATATCCTTCGTTGACCGTGAGAGCTTGTGATGGGCTAAGTTGGGACACCCCTGCAGGGTTTAAACTTTCAAAAGCCGTGCCCGCGGTTATGTGGCAGATGGGAATTTTTTAACATCCGGTAGAGAACTTGACACTTAACTTAATTAAAATGAATCAACCGTGTGTGTAGCCGTGATGGTCTCTTTTTGGCGGAGTCCGGGAAGAGAACACGGTCTTGTGTTATGATTGAATGTAAGTAGCTTCAGGATCACTTCTTGATCACTTCTAGCTTCTCGACCGTTGTGTTGCTTCTCTTCTCTCTCTCTTTTGCGTATGTTAGCCACCATATATGCTTAGTGCTTACTGCAGCTCCACCTCACTACCCTTTCCTACCCATAATCTTGAATAGTCTTGACCTCGCGAGTGTGAGATTACTGAGTCCTCGTGACTCACGGATACTTCCAAACAGTTGCGGGTGTCGACGATACCAGTGCAGGCGATGCTACCAAACTCAAGTGGGAGTTCGACGAAGACTTGGGTCGTTATTATGTGTCTTTTCCGGTTGATCGGTAGTGGTGCCCTGTTGGGACTATCGGGGATCTAGCATTTGGGGTTGTCTTCTTTTATTTTGGTTCCATAGTCGGACCTTGATTGTATTCTGGATGATGTATGTTTAACTTGTTATTTGTGTGAAGTGGCGATTCTAAGCCAACTCTTTATTCCTTTCTTATTCAGTACATGGGATTGTGTGAAGATTACCCCACTTGCGACTAAACCACCATGCGGTTATGCCTCTAAGTCGTGCCTCGACACGTGGGAGATATAGCCGCATCGTTGGTGTTACAGGAAGAGTCGTAGCTTCTCATACCTAAGGTGCGTAAGACATCTCTGTGTGAGAGGAGGTGTGCGAGTAGCACACAAGGGAGTAGTAGAGAGAAATGAGACCCCGGGAGACGAAGTTTGTGTTCGTGTGAGAGAAAGAGATTTCACAGGGAGGATCATAGTTAGAGACACATAGCATGGAGCGAGATATACTTAGAGAGAGATAGAGTGAAGGTCGACGGAGAGAGTACCGTCAGTGTGTTACAAAGATAAAAGATCATTGTCGACATACAAGTAGCACGAGAGATACCCGAGAGACGATGAAGGCATAATTGTCTAGAGAGAGATATAAGCATGATTGATAGCTATATGAGACGAATATATGGATTAAAGGGGATTCAAATATTTAAACTAGAGATCACGACATCAATAATATCATAACAAAAATTGGTGTATCAAACATGCATATTCATTTGAATTTGGGGACATGTGTAATGTTATATAGTTTATCAATATTAGTGATCCATAGATTCTTTAATTAGAGACAATGCATGGTTTATATGCAATTAATGTCTAAACGGGATTACACTATGTGTTGCGTGTGTGAAACACATTATACATGTTTTAGAAGTAAAAAAACCGCATGAAACACACATTAATTGGAGACAGTTACTGAGGAGTGCATACATTGGATTTCAACATAAAGTGGTTTCAAATATTTGAAAATCCAAATTAAGATGGATCTAGCCTTATGAATCTGAGATCATGCCATTTGTAAACCATATTTATGTATAAAGGGTGTTGTGCTTTTGAAAGTATATATAAAAATGATGTATATAGAACTTTATTCCAATCAAAAATGGATCCCGCCCGAACAAAAATAGAATACAAACTGGATTTGAATTGAGCTGGCACGGTAAACGTGCACTCTTTCTTTGCAAAGTTTGAACGAAGCGGGGAAAGTCGCAGCAACCGCCCAAAACCAAAAACTGCGAGATGGAAATTACTGCCTATCCCTGACACGCAAAGTCTATCGGCTCGATTTCTATAGGTTTGGATAGGGGTAGGCTTGTAATTTCACTCAAATGTGACATAACCGCCTCCTCCTCTCACCTCCTCGGATTCATACACGGTGGGTGCCAAAACACAGTTTCTCCTCGGCCGAAATCGCCTCTGACCTCCCTCCCCGATTCATAAACGGTGGGCGCCAAAACAAACTCTCGCCGGCCGAAATCTCCGTCGGCAAATATTCGATGTATGCGAGATTACTGTCCTATCCCCAACCGACTAATATTGCTGTGATGTAGGAAATTTTTAACGGGGGCTAAGTTTGTAAATTTCCTCGCATTTGAGACAAGCGCGCCCTGAAGACATGGTTCCCCTTCCTCTCTCCATCCATTTCCCCATTCGTACTCCATGTGCGCCAAAACACCCTCTCCACCCCAGCCTCCTCCGTCCGCCACCCCATCCACTGTCGCCCTCCTCCGTCTGTCACCCCATCCACCGCCATCCTCCTCCACCATGCCGGAGCTGATACCCCGACGCCGTTGTCCATTACAAGAGATCACCTCTCTCATCCACGGCTTTGGACCTGGATCCTTGCATCCTGTCCTCTCACTTCATCCCCGCTGTCGTCCACCTTCCCGGTGTCACTCCTATGACCGTGTTGTTCACCGCGCGGGGATATTTCCCCTGCCGCCACCGTCTACCCTCCTAGATCTGCTTCCACGCCGCCGACAGCCATCGCTACCGCAGCACGTCAAATTCTCAGCAGATGCATACATGGCGCCGCACCATAGGCGGTACTCTTTCGTATCCGCTCAACTTATTTATCGTAGCAAGAAAATAGATCGCCAATGCTTTACTGTGATTTCTTGTCCATCATTTACTTGTTAGTTGAAAGTAAAGATCGATTGCTGTAACATCCCAAAATTCTAAATTTTGGAATGTTATATTAAATAAATAGATTTGTTTGATTGTGGTGTGGTTGCTTGTGTGAAATTGAGTGAAATTCGAAACTGTTTGAAAGTCAAATGAGAGGGAATAAAATGACTTTCCCAAAATTCTCACTTTGTTTTCTGATCCCCATGAATTCAAATTCAATTCATTGCAAAACCCTAGAGAGAAGATGACATGACTTCTTCCATTTAAATAAATGAAAAGGGTTGTTGAAAAGATTTGAATTTCATTTGGAAATATTTCAAATTTACAAACTTTAAGGAACTCAATGATTTTCATGAGAGAAGATAAAATGATTTTTTCAAAACATATGAAATATGAGTTGGAAGTTTAAAAGAATCAAATTTAAAGTCCCTTTGAAATTATTTTCAATTTCATGTTATTTGGGTTTTATTCAAATTATTTTTCTCCAAAAATAAAATAAATGGAAAATAGGGTAAAATGATTCCCTACATCAGAAAATTGGAGAGAAATAATTTTGAAATCATTTTGGTATTTCTAAAATGATTTTTATTGGGTTTTATTGTAGAAGTAGCACTGTTTGAATTATTTGAGTTTTTGCGAATTTTATTTGACATTAGAAAAATGTTCATGTCGTAGAAAATCTTTTTCTAAAAATTTTGATATATAATATGCCTATATATAATTTTACTTTTATTTTCGTTATTCCTTTTTTTCCTTTTCTGTTTCTAAAAAAACTGCGCGTGCGCGTGGAACTAACTGTCGCCTACGTGCGCAACATAGTGGTATCGGGCGCCCCAGCATTTTATTTTTTCTCTTCTCTCCTACACGGGCCAGGCCCAGCCAGCCTTTTTTCTATTTGACCGAATTTTGTTTAAAAAAAAAACTACAACGGGCCGGGCCTGACTTTTAGCCCATGATTTTTCTTTTCAAATTGCATCTACGTACGTATATGTTTAGTCCCACATTGGCTAGCCTTTGACTCCTAAACCTCTTTTCCACCTATAAATATAGACCCATAAAGCCTCCAAAAATCATTCGATTCGGGTTAAATCAATATTTTGATTTGACTAGGTTCATTAAAGAAAAATATTTTTCTCCTCTTCGGCGGGACTTCTGAAAATTGTCTCCTTTCTCCGAAGTCGTCTTTTCTCTGCCTTATAAAGGTATCTTTCTTTGTTTTTTTCTTTTTATACTTCCGTAGTTTATTATTTCTAGACTAGTATGATAAAATAATTAGATTATCAATTAGTCTATGTATTTATACATTAGACCTAGAATTCTTTTAGCCGTAGCTATTTTTCTTTCGTAAAATAGCTGGCCCTGATTTTTCAAATAGCCATAACTTTATACTCGTTCATCCAAATTAGATGAAACCAGCGCCTATAGTTTTGTCTTGTTTTCACCTATCCAGTGAACCTGTCACATCAACTTTTTGAAATTTTGAAATTTTGTTCAGATTCATATTCAAACTTCTTTTGATCATAACTTGAGTTTTATAACTCTAGTTTAATTGATTCTTTTTGCAAATCGAAGCTATTGACCTAAACTTTCTGATAAGGCTAGATTCACCCAATTTTGGTACTGTTAGAAATTGTTTTCTATTGCAAGAGTAAATTGCTTATTTTCGAAATTTTCCGAGATCTTTCTTCGATTCTTTTGCATGAGTGCTTATGTATGCAATTGCTTGCTCATGATAGATTGAATGGAGTGTGACGAGTAGAACTATCAGGAGTTATGAGTGCGAATCATCTTCATCAACAGTACAAGGCAAGTTCACGCTTTGACCATACTTTTCATTACCCAGTTTTTATGCATTAGTCTCAACCCTCAAACATGGCATGGTTAGGAATTGATAACATATGGGTATTGGGAAGTAGTTGATGAGGTAGGAACCTATTATCCTGCATTCAAACCTTGGGAGTTACTTCTACGATATGCTACTTATTGCCATGCTATGCTCGTAGACGTGGATTGGGTTTGAGTGTATCCATGACAGATGTGAGATTATTAATTAATGTTTTACTTAAGGTGGCTACTTAAACATACATCCGGGTGGATTGGTTGTGGGCACCTGGGGATATACCAGTGCTGTCCTTTTGGTTCGCCACCCAGGCTCAAAGGGATCATAAGATTATTCATGCTAGAAACTTCCGTGTGTAGCCACAAGCCATTATGGGCTCTGACATAGTTGAGTAAGTTGTGGGAATCCTTTCCATGATGGGCTAGCAGATGTAGGGGATTGTAGGTGTACCGGCCTATCTATCGGTTAAGGGGACCTCTTCGGAAAGACTGTGTCTCGGTCATCTGTTTCTCAAACACCATGTAGTGCGAGAAATCCAACGGAGGAGATCGAGTCTTGTGGGAAAAGTGTGCAAACCTCTACAGAGTGTACAAACTAATCATGATTAGCCGTGTTCCCGGTTATGGACATCTTGAGTGTCTGGTTCTTGAATTATCATGTTGATCTCATCACTCTAAATTAATTTGTTGGGATGTTAATTACCTTTAATTGGGATTGAGATGGGGATTTACCATTCTCATATATTTCTTTGAAGTAGGGCAAAAATGGCCTTACGCAAAAACAATAACCATAGAGCCTCCACTAGCCATATATGCATGTAGTGATAGTTATTATTCATCATTATCATATGGTGTGAATTTGCCAGTACATTCAATGTACTGGCCCTTTGTGGCTGCAACGTCTCATGTTGCAGGATTCTTATGACGAGTAAGTGATATGTTAGGGTTACGATTTCTACACTCAACTTTACTATTGGTGTTGATGGGAATCCACAACCTTGTTGTTACTTCCGCTATTTGGATTGAGGTAATAGTATTTATGTTACTTTATACATGTGATTTACCTCTGTTATAAATCCTCGAGTACCGTGTGTGGCAGCATACCGATCCAGGGATGACACTTAAGCACAAAGACTTGACCGTCTGAGGTCGGGTCACTACAAGATGGTATCAGAGCACATGTTGACTATAGGACGTGACCCTAGAAACTGGGAAGCCCACATGAAAGATTTTCTCTAAAACCTTATTTTCAAAAAGGTCTTCTACCTCTCTTCTCTTCTAAGCTTTATCAAATATTCCCTTTTAGTTAGACTATACCCCTTTCCCCTTTTGACCACACGAAGATTCAGCTGAGGAGACCACTCCAAGAAGTACAAGACATCGGACAATGAGACCATTTTGGAATGAAGAGGATTTTACCGTGCATTATAATAATGGAAACTACAACGGTTGGAGACCCCAAAGACTAGGCTCTATAGAATTTCCAGATTGGTATGACCTAGGAAAGCTACCCTTATTTAACTTCTCAGACTATTGAAGCTGTCAATACCCGAGATCATGGTGTGACGGAGAAAGACCGAAACATGGAGCATTAGAACTCAAAGTTTTTATCAAGAAAACCCTAAGGCGGGAGATATCAATTATGGAAGATAGCTCATGGCAAGGACAAGGGCAGAAACGCGGTTATCCGTGATGTTATCGCCCGCTTATGCTATGGTCACCATGCTGAGTTAAACATGCATTTCTTCGGAATAATTGGATGGTAGAAGGCTGATGGGGCATCTGTCAGCAAAGGATGCAGTTTTAACCTTAGTTGGTGTATCGCCAGGATCTGTAGTATTACATGAAGAAGTTTAGGGTGGATCTGCAGGAAGCCATATTTGACGAGGAAGTATTTCATGAAGAACTCATGACCCAGAAGACGAAAGTAGCCAAGCTGGAGGAGCAAAACCTCAAGATACCAGAGATTTGATAGGAACTGAAGGACAGTAGGACCATGGTTCATGCCAAGGATTTTGGAACCAGAAGTTTGGAACGCAACTCCAGTAATACTAAAGGACGTCACAAGAGACTTCACGTCAACAGAGATGATCTGGCGAAAGAACTTGAAGAGGACAAGCATGATCGGAAGAAGCCATCGAAGACATGAACAAGACTAGAAGAGTTTGATGACTTTGAACATTTATTGACCTTTACAAGACCAAACCCCTCTTAAATACTTATGTTAGATGCGACGATTGTGAGCTGTCATTTTGTTTGATGTTTTTTTCCAACAGCCACAAAAATAAATTCTGTCTTTTCAAAACTACTGTTTGCATTGTGTGTATCCCTCTCTATCTCTCTCATCTCACCCCAAAACCCACGGACCCAATAGAGGATGAATGGAGATGAGCTTGTATTTTCTGGACCGATGAGTCAATTGGAGACATACTAATGGATTTAGAACAGGGAAGATCACATGAAGAATAACCCTATGGCCGGAAAGGATATGACCCAACATGCTCTTCCATGCTTTCAAAGAGGTACTACTACTTGGTGGAGGATGTACCAAACCATCAATGGATGGCAAGGAGTAACCACTTGGAAAGAATTTAAGTTGACTTTGCCAAAGTCTCGGTTTGTGTCCCAGAAATTGAAGCCTGATGTAAGTGATATGAAGAAACCTTGTGCATGCAAGCTTTGTGGAGAAATAGGACACAACGGTAGAGGACATAAGGGATGAATGCCCTAATTGTGAAGGAAGTCACCCAGCTGAAGAATGCCCAACTAGGCAGAATACTTGTTTCTTGTGTGAAGGGACTACCCACTACCCTGCTCAGTGTCACATTTACCTCATGGTTCAAAGAACCATCCAACAGAAGAAAGAAGCAATGAAAGGAGCCCTCATGGAAATTTTAGAAGAAACTATGGTGAAGGAAGAGGTGGAGGACACACCCGAAGAAGATCAAATTCAACCTTGCACCAAGTCATGCTATTCATGTGGAGAAGGACACATCTCCCAGAATTGTATGAATGGGGATCTAGTAGAATTCCTGATAGAGGAAGTAGAGTATGACCCACTGGAAATAGAAGCCCTGATTGGAATGGAAAAGTCCAGGAAGAGAAGTAGATTGGATACCAGGAAGGACCTAAGTCATATCACCTGTTTCAGGTGCAAGGAGTCAGGGCACTACTTCAGCAGTTGCTCGAAAAGGAAGCCGAGGACCCAAGGAGGCTATGTAATCATGAGGAAACCTCGAGACTTGTCAGAAGTAATATGTTTTCGTTGTAATGAAGCAGGGCACTTTGCCAGAGATTGTCCAAAGGAGAAGGAGACTTGTGATAATTAGTTGTGTTTGTGAGAAGTATAGTAGTAGTAGTGAGAACATTTTCCTTTATATTGAGGTCTTGAGTTGAGGCATGTAATGGAAGTGCAGGAGATTGTAATACTTTGAGAATCAATAAAGTTAGTATCGTGGGTACTATTTGGATTTTATGAGTTGTTACTCTATGAAGAAAGATTTTGACCATTTTCGAGGATATGAGAAATATGGTCTATGGATGAATTTGTGCATTTCAAGGGTGGTAGTACCCTATGATGACACTTGACCTCTGGAAAGGATAATGATATTCCACAGAGTGGACTACGGACAAAATAAGTATGAATTTTATCTCGATATGTGGTATACCCTAAGAATATGGATGGATGAAGTACTATTGGATATAAAGGAGGTATAATGTTGGTAATATGGAGCAATTGTAACTCCATGATGAGTCTGAGTAATCACGTCTTAGTTTGGTACCAATAGAAGGAAGAGAGATAGTACAATTGGATGGATTTAAGAATGCTAGGAAGCTGGATGTTGGAATAATGACCAGTTGCCCCGATGATGAGTTCAAGGTTTACAAGTGATGAGATGGGCCGTAACCCACAGGCCCCGGGACCTGCCAAGAAGCAAGCACACTCTTGCTGAAGGAAAAAACCCTCGAAGAAGTTACGACTTTATCAACAGATGATCTTATAGGAGTTTACGCAAAACCTGAGAGTTGTGAAGGAACGATAGATGTTTGTTTAGCTTGCAGAATCCATGGATTTATCCTAACCTAGTTCGTCAACAAGCGAAATTCTGCAAAGCTTGTGAGGATGACCGAGTGTTAGAATGCGAGATTCACTAAACCATGTACAAGGTAATGATTTGGGTGCGGGGTGGATTGATCACCATACCGACTTACTCTTATTATTCACCTCTGCTATATGGGATGGTAAATCTGAGTGACTTACCCATAGTAGATAGACGACGATCAAAACCTTGTTTGAACCTTAGAATGGCATGACAATTTTGTCCCCTTGTACAAGGTAACTGTTGCCAACTGTAGGTCATACGGTGAGGTTCAAGCCCAGACCCGTTTTCTGTAGGGACCCAGTCAAATTGTTTGATGACCACCATGAGATATCGATAGTTGTTTAGTATTGGCGCCAGACCCGTTAGCTATGAAGACCCAGTCTCGGAAGAACCTTACCAAGATGAAAGGACACAAGAATTGAGGAAAAAGGTTAAGCCACTACCGGAAGAGCCCCAAGAAGGAATTATCCTAAAGATCTGAGAAGATCGACACTGCCAACAATGAGGAGTAAGTATATGAGTTTTGATGGAACTGTAACAATGCTTCTAAGGGTGGTAGCACCTGAGACCCTGGAGACGATCGAGGGATTTTGAGAATACCCCAAACCTAACCTATTTCTTGCTAGCCTCTCCGAATCTTGAGGACGATATTCGTTTTAAGGGTGGTAGGTTTGTAACATCCCAAAATTCTAAATTTTGGAATGTTATACTAAATAAATAGATTTTTTATTATGGTGTGGTTGCTTGTGTGAAATTGAGTGAAATACGAAACTTTTTGAAAGTTAAATGAGAGAGAATAAAATGACTTTCCCAAAATTTTCACTTTGTTTTCTGATCCCCATGAATTCAAATTCAATTCATCACAAAACCCTAGAGAGAAGATGACATGACTTCTTCCATTTAAATAAATGAAAAGGGTTGTTGAAAAGATTTGAATTTCATTTGGAAACATTTCAAGTTTAGAAACTTTAAGCAACTCAATGATTTTCATGAGAGAAGATAAAATGACTTTTTTTTCAAAACATATGAAATATGAGTTGGAAGTTTAAAAGAATCAAATTTAATGTCCCTTTGAAATTATTTTCAATTTGGAGTTATTTGAGTTTTATTCAAATTATTTTTCTCCAAAAATAAAATAAACGGAAAATAGCGTAAAATGATTCCCTACATCAGAAAATTGGAGAGAAATAATTTTGAAATCATTTTGGTATTTCTAAAATGATTTTTATTGGGTTTATTGTAGAACTAGCACTGTTTGAATTATTTGAATTTTTGCAGATTTTATTTGACGCTAGAAAAATGTTCATGTTATAGAAAATCTTTTTCTGAAAATTTTGATATATAATATGCCTATATATAATTTTACTTTTATTTTCATTATTCTTTTTTTCCTTTTCTGTTTATAAAAAAACTGCGCGTGTGCCTGGAACTAATTGTCGCCTACGTGCGCAGCATAGTGGCATGAGGTGCCCCATCATTTTATTTTTTTTCTCTTCTCTCCTACATGGGCCAGGCTCAGCCAGCCTTTTTTTATTTGACCGGATTTTGTTTAAAAAAAACTACAGCGCGCGGCCGGGCCTAACTTTTAGCCCATGATTTTTTTTTTCAAATTTCATCTACGTACGTATATGTTTAGTCCCACATTGCCTAGCCTTTGACCCCTAAACCTACTTTCCACCTATAAATATAGACCCATAAAGCCTCCAAAAATCATCCGATTCAGGTTAAATCAATATTTTGGTTTGACTAGCTTCCTTAAAGAAAAATATTTTTCTCCTCTTCGGTGGGACTTCTGGAAATTGTCTTCTCTCTCCGAAGTCGTCTTTTCTCTAGCTTATAAAGGTATCTTTCTTCGTTTTTTCTTTTTATACTTCCGTAGTTTATTATTTCTAGACTAGTACGATAAAATAATTAGATTATTAATTAGCCTATGTATTTATACATTAGACCTAGAATTCTTTTAGTCGTAGCTATTTTTCTTCCGTAAAACAGCTTGGCCCTGATTTTTCAAATAGCCATAACTTTTTATTTGTTCATCCAAATTATATGAAACCAGCACCTATATAGTGAACCTGTCACATCAACTTTTTTAAATTTTTAAATTTCGAATTTTATTCAGATTCATATTCAAACTTCTTTTTATCATAACTTGAGTTTTATAACTCCGATTTAATTGATTATTTTCGTAAATCGAAGCTCTTGACCTAAACTTTCTATAAGGCCAAATTCACCCAATTTTGGTACTGTTAGAAATTGTTTTCTGTTGCAAGAGTAAATTGCTTGTTTTCAAAGTTTTCCGAGATCTTTCTTCATTCTTTTGCATGAGTGCTTATGTATGGAATTGCTTGCTCACGACAGATTGAACGGAGTGTGATGAGTAGAACTAGCAGGAGTTATGAGTGCGAATCATCTTCATCAACAGTACAAGGCAAGTTCACACTTTGATCATACTTTTCATTACCCAGTTTTAATGCATTAGTCTCAACCCTCAAACATTGCATGGTTAGGAATTGATAACATATGGGTATTGGGAAGTAGTTGATGAGGTAGGAACCTATTGTCCTGCATTCAAACCTTGGGAGTTACTTCTACGTTATGCTACTTATTGCCATGCTATGCTCGTAGACGTGGATTGGGTTTGAGTCTATCCATGACAGATGTGAGATTATTAATTAATGGTTTACTTAAAGGGGCTAGTTATACACACATCTGAGTGGATTGGTTGCGGGCACCTGGGGATATACCAGTGCTGTCCTTTTTGGTTCACCACCCAGGCTCAAAGGGATCATAAGATTATTCATGCTAGAAACTTCCGTGTGCAGCCACAAGCCATTATGGGATCTGGCATAGTTGAGTAAGTTGTGGGAATCCTTTCCATGATGGGCTAGCAGATGTGGGGGATTGTAGGTGTACTGGCCTATCTATCGGTTAAGAGGACCTCTTCGGAAAGACTGTGTCTCGGTCATCCGTTTCTCAAACATCATGTAGTGCGAGAAATCCAACGGAGGAGATCGAGTCTTGTGGGAAAAAGTGTGCACACCTCTGCAGAGTGTACAAACTAATCATGATTAGCCGTGTCCCCGGTTATGGACATCTTGAGTATCTGGTTCTTGAATTATCATGTTGATCTCATCACTCTAAATTAATTTCTTGGGATGTTAATTACTTTTAATTGGGATTGAGATGGGGATTTACCATTCTCATATATTTCTTTCCAGTAGGGAAAAATTGGCTTTACGCAAAAACAATAACCATAGAGCCTCCACCAGCCATATATGCATGTAGTGATTGTTATTATTCATCATTATCCTATGGTGTGAATTTGCCAATACATTCAATGTACCGACCCTTTGTGGCTTCAACGTCTCATGTTGCAGGATTCTTAGGACGAGTAAGTGATACGTTAGGGTTACGATTTCTACACTCAACTTTGCCGTTGGTGTTGATGGGAATCCACAACCTTGTTGTTACTTCCACTATTTGGATTGAGGTAATAGTATTTACGTTACTTTATACATGTGATTTACCTCTATTATAAATCCTCGAGTACTGTGTGTGTTGGCATATCGATCCAGGGATGACACTTAAGCACAGAGACTTGACCGTCTGAGGTCGGGTCGCTACAGTTGCGAAGTTGCCTTTGTTCGGTTTGCACCTTCAGATCCGCCATGTCATGCTCAACACTATACTTTCAATGCTTATGGTTTTCCCCTTTTATATGCCACACTAGTTAAATGACTATAGACTAAATTTCAAAATTGGGTCAGTCGATTTTTGGTAGCTCGCCGGAGTTCGCTGGAGGGAAGGAAGGGGCTCGCTGGAGGGATGCCCCATTATCTATCTTAGGGTTTCGGGTGGGGATAGTGGTTGTGGGGGGCTGCCGTCAGGCTATGGAGGGGCCTCGCTGGAGGCAAAACTCTACGCGGGTGAGGGGGTGGGGTTAGCTAGAGGGATGGCCGGGGGTGGTGGAAGATCGAAGGTGGTGGGCGGTTCAGGGGAGGGCGGGGGCCGGTAGTTCGGCCGGCGACCCGTGCGGTGGTCTTTAGGGGAAGAATGGGAGGAGAGGAAGAAGAAGGGTTAGGAGACATAGCATTTTCATCCAACTGCCTGAAATGGTCGACTGACCCAAATGACGAAAGTCAGGCGACTTGCATGTAGACATTCCCATATATTCAGTACTATTATTGTAGGTGCTTCGAGACGTACGTGCAAGCAGTGCTCCTCAACCCATCAAGCTAAATAACATGCCACTCATAATTCCAAACTTAGTTGCTCAAATACGAATCTGATATTATGCTGACATGTACTAAAATAGTGAATGTTTAATTGTTCAGTTAATGTTCCTACTTTACTTTCGAAAAGCACATGCTCCACATATCGAGGGACAACAGGGAGTTGCGTTCTTTATGCGCTCTAGTTTATCTTGTGTGGTCAACCAACATTTTATTATCCAAAATCTGCTTGCTCTTCTTTAGCATGCTCCTCTTCTGTTCTTCCTTTGTAAGTACTCTCTCCATACCTAAATATAAGTCTTTGTAGAGATTCCTCCATGGAATACATACGAAGGAAAATGAGTGAATCTACACTCTAAAATGTATCTATATACATCCGTACGTGATCCATAGTGGAATCTCAACAAAGATTTGTATTTAGGAACAGAGTGAGTATAATAGTTGTACAGTATGTTCTTTGTAGTGAAGAGGAGCAGGGACATTTGCAGTGTACAGGTCTATTCGGTCACTTTTCATGGACGCTTTCAGCTCTTCGTGTTGGTCTTCATGTCGATTGTCATGGACGCTTTCAACTGTTCGTATTCGATTGTATGTGTCGCCTTTGAGAGTTAGACTGATAGTAACAGTATCACGCCTTTAGTTGTTGAGAGCTGGTATGTGAAGCCTTTCCAGCAAGTTCCACTTCCTAATTTTACTCCTAATGCTTAGGGTTTTCCCATTATATCTACACTATGATCTGCGTAGGTGCTTTGTGTCCTACTAGCAACTTTCCACCCTTTAAAGCTAAATAACACACTAATCGTACGTCCTAAGGTTCTTCAAATACGAATGTGATATGATACCGACATTAGCTAACAAACACACATTTGATTGGTTAGCTAATGCTCCCACTTGAGTTTCCAAATGCATGTGGCCACATATAGAAAGACATCATGGAATTGCATTTCTTTGGGCGCTCTGATTCATCATGGGTGGGCAATCAACATTGTATAGAAAGAAGGGGAATCTCAATAATATGCTTCCCCTTCTATTCTTTAACATGTTTCTCTTCTGTTCTTCTTTAGTAAGTACAATATGTTCCTTGTCAGGAAGGGGAGCAAGGACATCTGCAGTCGACGGCTCTATTGGGCCGGTTCTGCTACACGATTTCGCACTTCGAGTTGGTCTGCCATAATATCCCGGAAATGGTGGGAGCCGCGCGGTCTTTGATAGACTAAACTGGTAGTAACAACTGTGCGCCTTCAGATGAATAGAGCTGGCCTATAGGTGATCGATAGGCTGCATATTAGTAGCAGCAAAACCCTATATTTTCCAACCAGTTCCGCTTTCCCGATTTACTTATGGTGGTTATGGTGTACCCCTATTATCTACACTATGATCTACCTACTCGCTCTGTGCTCTTGTTATCATGGTTTGGCAATAAACTTTCTATACGGTATATTATGTACCTATCATCTGCCAACTATCCTGACATTTGGAGCTCCCAACAGGGAGCCTATCTTTTGTGTAGTTGTGCTAGATTATATTAATCTACTCACCATATTACAGCACATGCGCTCTCTCATCAGAATCTAGTGATAACACACAAGGGTTTACAAGGATCCCCTATTATATTACAATATCCTCTGCATTACAAAGATAATGTCGCTACTATTTATGTTTTCATGCTTTTCAGATATTGTATGTGATTATAATGAATATAAGAATGCGCACATCAGAAGAATATTGCAGAATAGTTCAATGGGTAACAAACTTGGCATCAAGGGATTGAGGTCCATTGTGGATGCAATGAAACCCACATGCTCCCGACCTATAGATTCATATTCAGAATATGATCCTAATGACTATTCTGAGCTCAAGGAGTCAAAGGCAGATGGCCTATCCTGTTCACCCAATAAGGTGTTTGTTCTAATTTGGCAAGGTTTTATTGGTTGCACATATCTTGCATAAGGTGTCTTGCATTTCTTTTGCTTAGTTGCACCGCCATCTGCTTAGCTTACTCATGATATATGTGAAGGTGCCATGCCCATCCATTATCAACACCTATATCAACACCTATTTCATTTGTCGTCATACCATGTTTTTCCATTCAAATGTTGTTCTTGTGTTTCAGACATCCAAAAGGAAGAGGGTGATTGCAGAACCTGAAGGAGTACAAGAAAAGTCCTTGAAAAAGGTGGTGCTACCGGATAAATCACATAGCACCTGACGTATATTGGCGATAGAACCAGTGCCGCAAAACCTAGGTATCGCAACTATGATGGTTACTGCTTTGCTCTTGTGAGTACCTATTGTCCTATCGCTGTCCTTACATTCATACATGGTGGATTATATGACATCGTTGTGCATTATAGCTTGCTTATCCACCGTTCGCTCCAAATTATCAGATCTATATTAATGCTTAAATTAATTTAGAATAAACCCAATGCTTATGAAGAAATTTAGTTCTGCATTGTTCTTGTAAGTATCTGCTGTCCTTCATCACTGTACTTATATTTGTCAGCTAGTTCTTCATGTACACTTTGCATCTTATTTTCCCTTGTCCTCTATTTTCTACACATCTGGTCTACATTTACTCTTGCCAAAATATTGAATAAAACCAATGTTACTGAAGAAGTTTAGCTCCGCATTGCTCTTGGAAGTGCCTTTTTCCTGTATGCTGTATTTACATTTGTACTCTGCATCTTAAGTTAAATAATCGCCATTTATTCCTATATTTTCACATCAATATTTACTCTTAACAAAATGTAGAATAAAAGTAGTACTCTTGAAGAAGAGTGTGCGGTAAACTTCTTGAATTGCCCCCCATCAACATGGACAAGGACTTTATAGAGCATGTCTTCACTACTAATGTAAGTTTGTCCTCCTCGAGCCTTCAAACTTTGTTGTGTATATTTGGATAGCTATGCAAATGTTGTTTATTTTTGTCGTCTGCATCAAATTGCTTGTTCAAAGTTTATAATGAAGAAGTATATAAACATAAGTTTGTCCTTCTCAATTTCAGTCTTTAGTTGTACCACCTAGTTCCTTATTCGTACCATGTAATTAAACTAAACATAGCAAGTTATCTTCTTTAGCACTATGTGTATGCTTGTGTTCTTGATCTGTAATCTAGTGGTGTGGTGAAACTACCTACAACAGCACAATGTCATATCCTGCTATGTCTCAACTATGAACAATGCCATATTATATTAATGTTATTTAAATCGTGTCTCTTTATTTACCAATCTGAAATGGTATAAATTGACAATACACTCACCTTTCATACTTATACAAACTACATGTATGCTTGTGTTCTTGATTTGTAATCTAGTGGTCTGGTGAAGCTAGCCGCTCCTGCACAATGCCATTTCCTGCCGTCTTAACTATGAACAATGCTTGTTATATTAATGCTATTTTTAACCATGTCTCTTTATTTCTAACAAAGAAATGAGATGAATTGATAGTGCTGATGCTTATACGTGCAAAACCTGTTATCTACCTACTTGTTTCTCTTTCAGGGTGACAGCACTGCTGCTAGGAAGAACTGCTACAATGATAGTGAGACGAACCCATTGTCATATATTCCGGAGAAGAAGGCAACACATCTTGAGGGTAGGGATACAACCAAAAAGTCATATCTTGATGTAGTGTCGAACTTACTCAGCGACACAAGCTCGATGAAGTCGCCGCCTGAATCTGTTCGACTTCTTCAGTCTGAAATTCAAGCAGAAAGACACGCTTCCGCTCAAATTCGACTGGAACTCCGATCACTATGCAAGATTAACCTTAACAATAGGACGTCTATTGATGCTATGCAGCTTAAGTTGGTGGATATAAGCGTCAAAGAAGTGCAGTCTCATCAGGTTGCTAAGCTGCTTGCGCTGCAGCTCCTGGATCGGGCTAACCTTTCTTGAACTGTGTTGAAGTGCTGTCGGTTCTGTCTATTATTTTGTCAGCCTATTACGTTCCACTAGTGGCGACTTGCCCAGTTTATGGAATCTGTTGTCTGGTTGCCCTTTATTATCACTAGCGGCAAACTTTGATGCCCAAGGGATGTAATATGCTGTAATTTCTTTGTTGTATAGTCTAGGTTTATTCTTTGTCATGATGTTGTAATTTATTTACTGTTTCTGCTATTGTCGCTCTGAGAAAAGGTCGTAATCTTCAATCGGTGCGCAATGAGCCAATAGGTTAGGTTTATAAAATAATAATTTCTTTACTAAAACTGACCGGTCGCCAATCACTAGTACGGGCCAAACCGTGGGCCTACAATCATCTTGGGCCATTAGTTATTTCTAGTCTTAATCTGGTCCACTATTAGTTTCGGGCCTTTAAATGAGGAGTAAATCGCTTGGCTTAATTGGGACGGAAAATTAAATAGGCTTTTAACAGGTTGAAAACTAGATTCAGCCTTAATTGTGGCAAACAAATCACGGGCCGACAGCGTGCTGTAATACAAATCGGCCCATTATTGGCCCATTCGGGTGACGGGCCATAAACAGGGTGAAATGTTTTTGGGCCTTGGCTGACCCAATTACATGATGGGAGGGAAGCAGACCGGATGTATGACGGGCCAAAATTAGGCCCAACGCGCTCAAGGGCCTTTAACAGACCGATAGGCAATTTGGGCTAGAATCTATCCACGAAGACTACAGGCCGTTAAGAGGCCGAAAGTAACTATGAAGCATAATTAGGACCAGGTGCAATTCAAGCCTTTAAATGGAGAAGAGTGAAACCGGGCCGAAAGAGGCCCATATGTAGGCAGGGCCGCTGACAGGCCGAAACTAATATCGGGTCGAACTGTTAAATGGGCCATTAGGAGGCCGAAGAGCAAATCAGGCCCCTAATGGGCCCAATGGCACAATAGCTGTTAAAAGGGTCGTATCTGTTATGGGCCATAATTTGGCCCAAGAAATGAAAGTAAGTTAATAGGCCGGATCAGGTATGGACTGTAATTTGGCCCAAACTATTGCAGAGTGTTAACGGGCCAGATCTGATATGGGATGTAAACTGGCCCAGAATATTGCAGTCATTTGATGACCTGTATCTAATGCGGGCTACAATTTGGTCCAGAAAATGTTAGGCTGTTAACGGGCCGACCCATCAGATCTGATGAAATCTTGTGGACCTGTTCCTGGGCTGGCTTTTAAACCTATATGGGCCTCTATTGGGCCGTCCCACATGTCTACATTTCATTGGATATTCTTGTCAAATGGACAGTTGACATCTGTTCCAATGCTGAACCGACACGTGGATCGTCGGCGAATGAGAATTTTACATGTGGAAAATCACCATTGGTCCGGGCTGTTAACGGGTTACCGGATCCAAACCGAAACCTAATAGCTTAACGGCAACCCGTTATGGTGGATGCCACGTGTCGGTTACCCTTGACAAAAGCACTTATATGACGCACGATTTATCGTCATGGAAGTGGACACTTCTATGATGATAATTTTGGTAATGTCATGGAACACTTCTATGCCAGCACATGTATGACTATCTTGATTCTGTCATAAAATTGTCATGGATGTACATGCATGACAGAAAACGTGACCTACTGTGACAAACACGTATGACCACAGAAGTGTATTTTTTTATACTAATTGATGCACCTATCAATGAGCTTACAAAGAAGGATGTGCCTTTTGTTTGGGGTACCGCACAGGAAGAAGCCTTCACAGTATTGAAAGATAAGTTGACACGTGCTCCTTTACTCCAACTTCCTGATTTTAATAAGACTTTTGAGCTTGAATGTGATGCTAGTGGAATTGGATTAGGAGGTGTGTTATTACAAGATGGGAAACCTGTTTCATACTTTTCTAAAAAAATTGAGTGGACCTAGTCTGAACTATTCTACTTATGATAAAGAATTATATGCTCTTGTTCGGACCTTAGAAACATGGCAACATTATTTATGGCCCAAAGAATTTGTTATACATTCTGATCATGAATCTTTGAAATGCATTAAAAGTCAAGAAAAATTGAACCGTAGTCATGCTAAATGGGTTGAATTCATTGAGACTTTCCTTTATGTCCTCAAACACAAGAAGGGTAAAGAAAATGTTATTGCTGATGCATTGTCTCGTCGTTATACTATGCTTTCACAACTTGACTTCAAAATATTTGGTTTGGAGACCATGAAAGATCAATATGTGCATGAAGATGAATTTAAAGATGTATTGCAAAATTGTAAAGAAGGGAGAACATGGAACATGTTCGTCGTTACTCGTGGATTTGTGTTTCGTGCTAACAAGCTCTGCATTCCACCTAGGTCCCTTCGCCTTTTGTTATTGCAGGAGGCGCATGGAGGAGGATTAATGGGACACTTTGGCGTGAAGAAGATGTAGGATGTACTTGCTACACATTTCTTTTGGCCAAAGATGAGATGGGATGTTGAGCATTTTATTGCTTGCTGCACTACATGCCAAAAAGCTAAGTCATGACTCAATCCTCATGGTTTATATATGACTTTTCCTTTATCTAGTGTTCCATGGGAGGATATATCTATGGGCTTTGTTTTAGGTTTACTTCGAACAAAGAAGGGGAGGGATAGCATATTTGTTGTCATGGATAGATTTTCGAAAATGGCACACTTTATACCATGTCATAAAAGCGATGTTGCTGCTAATGTTGTTGATTTGTTCTTTCGTGAAATTATTCGCTTGCATGGTGTGCAAAATACAATTATTTCAGATCAGGATACTAATTTTCTTAGCCACTTTTGGAGATGTTTATGGGCTAAGTTGGGGACTAAACTGCTTTTTAGTACTACATGTCACCCCCAAACTGATGGACAAACTAAAGTAGTTAATAGAACATTGTCTACTATGCTTAGGGTTGTTTTGAAGGATAACATGAAAATGTGGGAAGAATGCTTACCTCATATTGAATTTGCTTATAAGTGTTCGCTGCATTCTACTATGAAGATGTGCCCTTTTGAGAGTCTGCATGGTTTCCTACCTCGTGCACCCATTAATTTGTTGCCTCTTCCATCTTCGGAGAAGGCTAATTTTGATGCTAAACAACATGTTGAATTGATCTTAAAAATGCATGAGTTAACTAAGGAGGACATTGAGCGTATGAATGCTAAATATAAACTTGCTAGAGATAAGGGTAGAAAACATGTTGTGTTTGCACCTGGAGATCTTGTTTGGTTACATTTGCGCAAGGATATGTTTCCTTATTTGTGAAAATAAATAATTATTCATATAAACTTAAGCTGCCTGCAGATTTTGGGATTAGTCCCACTTTTAACATTTGTAGATTTGAAGCCTTATTTGGGTGAGGAACATGAGCTTCCGCCGAGGACGACTTAATTTCAAGAAGGGGAGGATGATGAGGACATCGATACCATTGTTACACCCAGAACCCCTGCTTCTATATATACTGGACCAATCACTACAAGAAATACGTCAACTTGCGACCATCACTATTGGTCACTAAATGGTCATTGTTTTCCATTTGTGACCTTTTTGTGACCAAAAATAGATGGTCAAATCCTGACCATCTTTAATGGAAATTAACGACTTTTCTTTTAGAATGGTCGTAGGTGTTTACGACCAAAAAAGGTCGTAGGTTCAACGAACAATTATTTTGGCCACTAGCAATCTGCCCACACCATGTCAGATCCACCGTGGCAAGCTGATGTGGCAGAATTACGACCAAATGAAAAGGTCAAAAAATAAAATCAACCTGGTCCATTTCGGCCGTCTACATGGGCCAAGCCCAATAATTCAGCACATTTAATGTTTTTTCTCTTTATTTTTCCTATCTGCATGGGCCTGGCCCAATAATTTGGCCTTTTATTTTCTAGGATGGAGCCTTTTTCTGACCAATTTTTTATAGTCCACTCTTGTTTTGGGCCACTGCCTTTTTAGTCTAGTTCTAGTTTGGGCCTTGGCCTTTTATTTTCTGGGATGCATCCTTTTACAAACTATTTTTTACAGTCAACTCTTTTTTAGGCCCAAGCCTTTTTAGTTTAATTCTTGTTTGGGCCTCAGCCTTTCTGCAGTCCAACTAAGTTTAGAGACCAATTCAATAAATATCCAATGAACCAGGTGCTCAGCTTCACAAAATGGTCCAAAGAAAACTCAAATAATTCACAACTTCACAAAATGCATAACTTCACAGGTGCACAACTTCACAAAATGCATAACTTCACATGTTCACAAACTGCACAGCTTCACAAAATGCATAACTTCGCAGTTTCACCAAAATGCATAACTTCACAGTTCTATGTCAGGTTCAACTTCACAGGTTCAAAGGGAGCACGAGAAATCAAAATGTGCCATCGCATAGAGCTTCTATGATGCTTTAGGTCCAAAGAGAGCCATCAAGTGGGCTAACTTCTCATCCTGTTCTTGAGAATTCTTGTGCATCATCTCAAGTTCCTTGTCGCATGCAGCTTCATCTTCTTCCGCCTTCATCTTGATTGCCACCAATTCTTCTTGCATCACTTCAGCTTGAAGCTCCAACCTCTCCAGCTTCTGCTCAAGATCATGAACATGAGCAGCCGCAGCATGAGTTGCTTTGCTGGAGTTGTTCCTAGATGACTGGAGCCCAACATTCCTGAAGAATGTGCTTTGCTTGACTTCAGTCTTGAGCACTTCGTCAACAATTTCAGCAGAAGACTTTGGCTCTTCACCTTCTGGTACCAGCGTGTCCTTCATTTTTTTCAATCTCAAGCTAGCATATGGAGGAAAATGATAGACATTAGTGGCAGATATATTTCACATCTTGCAAGCCAAACCAAGAAAGAGAAACCAAACAGGAATGCCACCAAACCAGCACAAGAAATGAATTATTTGAAGTAACCAAACCAGCACACAAAATCTATACGTAGATATTTTTACTCAAACTCAAACAGAAGAAGATGATGACTAGTAACTCGACATCATTATTTGAATCTGCATGTAGATATTATCAATAACAGGTTCATTATAGCAAGTGTACACACTTATGTGATCTGGAGACATGTAATTGGAACAATACGATGGCTTCATTAAGCCTAGAATGGTGGTTCTATATAAGATGGCTTCCCGAGTGAGCCGATCATCAAACTAACATTCAGATCAATTTTTATCATATCATAAAAAATGCAACAAATAGCTACAACAAATTCTGATATCTTTGTTGAACTATCTTAGGCTCTAGCAAACAACATCAAAGCATGGAACATAGTGTGTGTTCTTGCTGGCTATGAATTAAACTGGGCTCAGGTTTCTAGACAAAAGTTTGAATTGGCTGGACAAAGCATGAAGTGACTTATTATAGCACTCTTGACTGGCTCTGAAAACCCGTGCTTCTTGTTGTTCTGGGTGGCCTTGAACAAGTCAATTTCAGACTGCTCCTCACCCTTACGCTCTTCTTTCTAAAATGTTTTTCAACAAAAATCAAAATGTTATTCAGCAAGAATCAAAAATGTTATGACTACTGCAGGATGCTGCTAACGTCACACTATGGTCAGAGACCCTTTGACGAAACTGTGTGCGATGCATTAATCGCAAACGGTGATGTAAAAAAACCATCAAAAAAGGTTGAAAATGTTTACAATGAAGGATGCATCAAACATGGTTCAGATTTTAGTTGCATGTGCGATGAGGGGCATACGGTTCAGTTCAATAAACTGTTTGTGATGTGGCAGAACAAAAGAAACAGGCAGCCAGATGAAGGCGTGTGCGATATACGGCATACAGTTCACTCGGACGAACTGGTTGAGATTAGGCAACACAAAAGAAATGGTCGGCTAGATCAAGGTGTGTGCGATATACGGCATACGGGTCACTCATATGAACTGTTTTCGATTAGGCAACGCAACAGAAATGGTTCAACCAGATCAAGGTGTGTGCAATGGATGGCATACAGTTCATTTCGATAAACTGTTTGTGTTGAGCCAAGAGAACAAAAAAGTTTCACATAAACAAGATGTGTGTAATACGCGGCAAACATCCTATTACATAGGTGGCTAGTACACACATGACATTTCCACACACCAAACTAAACTATTACATGCATAATTAACTAGGATAAACGATCATGTGATCATCATCTACTTATTGTGCTAGCTCGATGTTCCGTCTATGCTAAGTTTCCATTAATTGATGGCATTTTATGAACACACCACCATTTCCCGCAATTTCCTCACCGGTTTCCCGCCGCCCAGCGATATTGCGCATAAACCTAGGTGGCACGCGATGCACGGAGGCAACAAGCGCGGCCTGTAGCACATCCACCTTTTCCAAGCATGCCAACCCACCAAAGCGTCGCCTTTGTCATCAACCTCATCGACGAGGAAAATGAGCAGGTGCCACGGCCCGTCAAGGCCGAGGCGCTCCCCGGCAATGCGATGGACGACGCTGTGATGCGCGTCATTGCCAGGGATGAGCAGACCCTTGGCGCGTGGCACTTCAGTGCCGTGGATCAAGATAGGCATGTCAGCGCCGAGAGGCTGCAGCTCGCCGCACAACATGATCGATGGCGCACCATAGAGAAAGCTAGGCACGTCTGTGCTGATAGGTTGTGGCTCGCCACACAGCGAGACCGTTGGAGCACCACAGAGCGAGAGGCGCGGCGCGCCACACAACAAGAGCGGATCCATCGGCGCTTGCCTCCTGTCGACAGGGCGTCACAACTGGGTACACGTCCCGTCAGTACCCCCCATTCCTCGCTAGGAGTGGGCAAAGGCCCTCTGCATCATACTTGCACCAGAGGCCGGCCGCGCCGTACTTGCATCAGATGCCCACCGTGCCATTCGCATGGGTCATGCAGTTTGCCTTTTCTGCGGCCCGCTCAATGCCAACGCGCTGGGCGGTAGGCCCGACCACCTCCTTGGCCCAGGTGTCCACCTGGGCGCAGTAGAGGAACATGGCCGTTGCATCCTCGAGCTAGTGATATCCGATGAAATAGACAACTTGGAGCTCGAGATCGGACTCCAGATGTACCACGAGCGTGTCGACCGCTTGGGCGAATGCCTGCACAAGTTTAGGCAGAGCCAAGAGCTACCATAGGCAAGGGCTGCTGGTCATGGTCTCATGGATGCGTTTTATTTCGTTGCGTCGTTTCGACGTGGATAGCTATGTATTCACAACAATCATAGTATTTCTCTGTTTCAATGTGCGTACTCCGTTTTCGGTTCTTATATGTTTTGTTTCAATGTGTGTACATACGCTTTCCATTCTGTATATGTGGATGAAAATAGCTAGATTCAAATTAGTACACAAAAACAGATAGAAAATGGAATTCATAATATATATACATATTATTGTTCATTAGTTCATCACAGAATATATATAATATCATCACATATACGTGATGATACTTAACTACTAGGTACAATGCATAAAATTGAAAACGAACAATACTAAAACTAATAATCCCTCCTGGGCCAGTATTCTGGAAGCTCCTCGCCTGTAGCTCCCTGGTGTGCGGCGTCTTCCCAGTGCGTGGCAGTACTCCGCCTCCTCCGCCTCGCAGTGCTTGACGTACTGATCAGCCTCTGGCTAATGGATGAGCGCGAACGTTCTTGCCATTTTGTTGGGCTCCCACCGAAGCTCCTTGTCGGTGGCACGCTGGAGCTTGTCGGCCCACCTCCGTGTAGCGATGACGCACCCAACGCCTTTGACCTTCCTTGCGAAGTACCCTTCTTCGTACACCTCCTTCGCACGATGAAGCGCCCGCCCCCAAAGCTCCGCCGCCTCCTTTTTCCAAACGACATCACGGGCTTCACAGGCCGCCTGGTACCTGGCTTCCTCCTCCGCCATCTCCTTCTTGAATGCAACTTGCCTGGCTTTCTCAGCCGGCGGCAGCGACTTCCACAGACAAAGATTGTACTGGCCCCAAAACCAATCCAAAGTTGGGGGTCCGGCCCAACCTCATCCGGCGGCGTGTAGGGGTCCTCGTCGCTGCAATTCGAGTGAGCGTCCTCAGGGGGCGGCGACTCCTCGTTGGCGTGTGGGCAGACCAGCGGCGCCATGGCAGAGATTTGAGAGAGAGAGAGAGAGAGAGAGAGGTGAGCGAGGGGAGGATGTAGATGAGAATGCAAGCGGGATGACATGAGCAAGGTAGTATTTATTGGCGGCCGGAATCTAGATCGACGGGGACAGTACACACGCCGGTCACCTGTATTTTCGACTACTATAGTTTGAATTACACACGATTCCTGCAGCAAAATCCGTGTGTGAACTTAATAGCTGATAGTTTCCAATACAGAACCGTGTCTGATTAATGACCCCCGGCACTCACCTACCAAACCTCGAGCCACGAAATAGAGTGCCAATCATGTGGGGGGCAGTTGTCTTGCCAGATCTTTAGATTTTCTTTTTTGAACACCAGATATTTACATCGTCTGATGATTTTTTAACTCACACACAAGTACACAAAAATATGATTTTTCAAACCTTTATGGTTAGCCTTTGCATGTATATGTAGTTCATATTTGAATTACGGTCATTAAATGGCTAGAAAATCACTTAAATGTCTTTAAAAGGTCAAATGGCCCCTAGAATTTTCCATATTTTCACATGACAGTTGTAGTAGTGCATGTTAAACGTAGAAAATATTTGAAGGCCGTAAGAGGAAGCTATCTCTCGTTCATCATCAAACATGCATTGTTCCCACTCGGAACCACGAGCCTTCTAGTGAGTTGCTCCAGTTTGTGAGGGGTGTGTGTCCAAACTTTCGTCAAACATGCCAAGTTTTTTACCACATAATCTTGGTGGCATAACATTACATCAAGCAAGGTTTCATGTTTTCTGATCATTTATTAATTTTTTGGAATTAAAATGCAATGGCACTCCATGCATGTGTCCATGTCGTGAGACCAATATGTTTGAAAATTCCTTCTAATTTACTGCACATGGAATTAACTCGCACACAAGTACACAAATATGATGTTCCAAACCATTATGGTTAGCCATTGCATGTAGATGTAGTTCAAATTTGAATTATGGTCATTAAATGACTATAAAATCACTTAAATGTCTTTAAAAGGTCAAATGACCCCTGCAATTTTCCAAATTTTGACATGACAGTTGTATTAGTGCACATTAAACGTAGAAACAAATTTTAAGGCTGTAAGAGGAAGCTATCTCCCATTTGTCATCAAACATGCATTGTTCCCTCTCAGTACCACGAGCCTTCTAGCGAGTTGCTCTGGTTTGTGAGGGGTGTGTGTCCAAACTTTCGTCAAACGGGCCAACTTTTTACCACATCATCTAGGTGGCATGACAATACATCAAGCAAGGTTTCATGTTTTTTGATCATTTTTTATTTTTTTGGAATTAAAATGCCATGGCACTCCATGCATGTGTCCATGCCGCCACACCAATATGTTTGAAATTCCTTCTAATTTACTGCACAAGGAATTAACTCGCACACAAGCACACAAATATGATTTTTCAAACCGTTATGGTTAGCCGTTGCATGTACATGTAGTTCAAATTTGAACCACGATCATTAAATGGCTAGAAAATCACTTAAATGTCTTTAAAAGGTCAAATGACCCATGAAATTTTCCAAATTTTCACATGACAGTTGTATTAGTGCATGTTAGACATAGAAAACAATTTGAAGGCCGTAAGAGGAAGCTATCTCCCGTTTGTCATCAAACATGCATTGTTCCCTCTCGGAACCACGAGCCTTCTAGTAAGTTGCTCCAGTTTGTGAGGGGTGTGTGTCCAAACTTTCATCAAAGATGCCAATTTTTTTACCACGTCATCTTGGTGGCATGACATTAAATCAAGCATGGTTTCATGTGTTTCTGATATTTTTTATTTTTTTGGAATTTAAATGTCATGGCACTCCATGCTTAATTGTGTCATAGCCGTTAGACCAATATGTTTGAAAATTCCTTCAAATTTACTGCATATGGATTTAAATCTCACACAAGTACACAAAATATGACTTTTCAAACCATTATGGTTAGCTGTTGCATGTACATGTAGTTCAAATTTGAATTACTATCATTAAATGGCTAGAAAATCACTTAAATGTCTTAAAATGTCAAATTACCCCTAAAATTTTCCAAAAATTTGACATGATAGTTGTATTAGTACTACAAATTTCTCGTACATTGAAAAAACCATCCGTTGCCACTTTACTCCAAATTCGTCTTTGACAGCTAATAAAAAAATATCCAGAACATCGCACACAGTTTTTTTGTAGGAACTGTTTGCGATGAAATTTTCTGGGTCTATTTAAGTCTTCCTCCTTAAGTTTCGCCGGATCGTCTGCTCAAGTGCCGATAACCCCGAATCCATGAATCTCGATCCCCATTCCCGCACCCCCTTCTTGCAAAGATGACCTGTGGAAACGCTTCGTGAAGGCCCATACGATGGTCGCGTCCAACCCGAGCGCCACCGCCTGCGCCGAGAGCGCGGCCGCCTACGCCGAGAGTGTCGCCGCATCTGCATTGAGCGCGGCCGCATCCACCGAGAGGGTGTCTGTGGCAGCCGACAAGGTAGCTATAGGAGCCGAGACGGCTGGAGATGTTGCTGTGATGATGGTTGCAAGCGCCGAGAGTGCTCGAGCTGCCGTCCGTGCCGCCGATGTCGCCCTGGCCCGGGTCGAGGCCATCCACGCCAAGATCGAGGACGCACACGCCAAGATATTCCAGGCCACCTCGAAATCCAGCATGCAACCCACGTCCGAAAAGGCGGCGGTGGCCATGGAGCACCTACTTCCTCATGAGATCGCCGAGCGGGAGCTGGAGATGCAGGAGGCGGCGGAGATTGAGGAGCACCGGGAGGAGGAGTTCCGTGTGGCTGAGGTCGAGGTAGAGAAGAGTCTGTCCATCAAGGAATCGGTGATGGAGTACCAACACGAGCTCTGGCGCAACCACTACTATGAGTATTACTACCTTGAGGGTGGCACCGAGGATGGCGCTGAGGACGAGGACGAGGACGCGGTCGACTTCAGCAGGGGGGACACGGAGTCCACCAACGATGGCATTTCGCTAGGACAAGTCATCAACATCTCATCTCACACCGGTGATGCATAGGCCGGCGCGGCGGCATATTTGTTAAAATTATGCGTACTTAGGCTTTGTTTTTAATGTTGGTCTTTTGTTAGAGCAATAATTAGGTCAAGTGGCTATGTTTAATTACTAAAATTGCTCGATTCAGTAAGTGTGGTCTATGTGTTGTACCGTTCTTTTGTGTGCCCAAATTAGCAAGCGATGTTAAATTATGCAATGACGTACCAGGGTAAATTTCCATCAATTTGAATTATCAAACTCATCCCATGCACGTAAAGCATAAGAATCGTTTGCGATGCACACAATCGTTCAAAGTGAATGGTGTCCGGCGGCACCGCGCGCAAAGTTTCCCTCCACATTTCGAAGTTTTTGGCCTACTGCCAAAATATCTACCCCGCCCCCGCCCCCTCTCCCCTTCCCCACCCCCTTTTCTCCCAGACCACAAGTCACATTTCCCCTATTTCCTCCTTCCTTCCTTCCTTCCTAAGCTATAGCCTCTTCCTCGCTCTCGCCGTCTCGCATCCTACCGCCGGGGTCTCCATGGTCTTCTTCAATGACCTCTCCAGCAGTTCCTTCGATGATGACGACTGCTTCACCACCCGTGTATGCCTCTCTTCTCTCTCTTGGACTATGACTTGGAATGAAGGATTTTAATCCGGCGGTCAATTTGAGTCATTTCTTCCTCTTGTAGCTCCCTAGGACCATCAGTTGTAACGAATGGAACGGGGTGGCGGAAGATTTGTCTGCTCATTGTCACCGTCAATCTCCATGTGTGAAGCTAGTTGTGTTTGAATCTGTGGACAGTTGGAGGAAGTTTCTGGCATGTGCAGAGAAGGTTAGACCCTCTTTCATTGTTACAAATTATTTGTTAGATGTGATTCACACACTGTCACGGTCCCAACCCATTCATACCACACCTTCAACCAAACGCATCCTAAGACAGTGTCACAGTTTGTACCTAGTATATAAAAATGTTGCCATCTCATCAGCGGTGCCATTAGAAAATTTATTTGACACTGCTTCAATAGTTTGTGCAGCCAACTTTGGTCCACACATCCGAGCAGCCAAGCAGTAAAATACTAAATCTTTATGGCACGAAGGAACTGGGCATTGGAGCAAATAGGTGCTCCGAAGTCCGGGTCCCTGATTTTTTCCGCTGCGTCGGCTCACCAGTGTAGGGCACCAGTGTGAGATGTAGCAATAGTTGTCTTTACATCGGTTTTGGCATACATAGTGGACGGCCTTAGTGCTATAGGTTCTATGTTACTAAATTTGTGCATGTACACACCTGTTAGTATCAATTTGCTGTCATCCAAACGCTGTCGCTATGTTATTGCAGTTATATTTACCTCCCTCATAAAATGTTCAATTTGTTATTTATAGTTGTACATGAGTAAGAACTTGTAGCATTGTTGTAGTTAATTATAGCTTCTGATGTTTCAGAATTTGGTTGTTGTCTCAGTAGCAATTAATTCATTTGCACATTGATCTTTTTGAGAAGATATGTCATAATTAACCTGTTTCTTTAGTTTTTCAAAATAAGTACAAGTGATTTTCTATGTTGCTATAAACCCATTTCCCCTACAATTGTTAGTGATCTAGTTTTAAATATTATAGGATGAAAGGTAGTGTTCTTACTTGGAGTGGGTTGATCAAGAGTGGCCACAGTCTTTGAAGATGTGCATAGCAAAGCTCTGGAGCATGTATGAGGAAGTGAACAGAGGTAGGCTTAGAGAAAGTGTTGTCAATGCTGAAGAATATTTGAAGATGCGGGATAAAAAGAGGAAGGTGGAGAATGAGCTCAGATTTTTTAAATCAGACTTTGCTAAGATGGTGTTGGCGAAGGAGGAGGCACTTTCCCAGTTGGCCAGTGCAAAACAGTTTCTTATTGAACTGAAAGCAGATGTGGATAAGATGAGCCTGGATGATCTCGATTAGGGAAATGAATATATTGTTCTAATATTGTTCTGATGAAGTTGAACTAGCTATATGTTGTATTGTGCTGTTTTCAGGTAGCTATCGTATTGTGATGTTAAAATATATTTATGTGACTGATATGAAATTGGCAAACAACTGTTCGATATGAAACGTGAATTTGCGTAATACTAGAGTTATTAATTGTAAACTAATAAACCTGCTAAATGTGTCATGGAACTTTGCAAACGTTTCTAGGAGTAAAAGCGCTTGTGATGGATAGCCCAATGCCACAAAGTTTTCTTCACAAATCATGTGTGATGTAGTTGATAAAAGCAAACGGTTAACCAAGGCAGAGCCTGTGTGATAGTTACACCTATCACACACGAGCCTATACATAAACTTGTGTAGGATGTACATACGAACGGAAACGTTTTCCCTGGATTGACTGTGTGGGATGTACATACGAATGGAAATGTATTCCTTGGATTGACTCGATGTGATATACATACGAATGGAAATGTTTTTCTGGGATTCACCATGTGGGATGTACATAAGAACGGAAACGATTAGGTTTCGATGCCTCACCCGATCGCACATGAGCTCATTTTGCCCCAGCCTGTATGCCAGGAGGGCCTATCCCCGACGGTTTCTAGGTCATGTGGGAAGAACCCCCCTATCGCCCACACTCACTTGGTGACAGTTCCAAATGCCGTCACGGAAAGGGGTTAAAAACTGTGTGTATAGCACTCACGTGTACCAGTGTATTCAACGAGGATCAAATGGTAAGGTCTCTAGACAAAAGTATTCACAGTAGCAAAAATCCGTGTTGTGTAGTGCATGGAACTAGTTCTCTATTGGTACACGACTTTTTCTCGATTCATCTTGTTCGACACACAGGTTTGGTACAAAAAAGCATACTGTCAGCATGATCTAGCACTAACATATCATGTGCAGAACATAAAATAGCAAACAAAGCAGAGACAAACCTTGTGTCTTCGGGTAGACCACATCTCCACCAGAGCTTGCCATTCACCGTCCGTCAGATCTAGCACCGGAGACTTGATGCTGACTTTGTTTGCTGCTATGGTATCAAAATACTTCTTCTTGATCTGATGGCGTCTGTTCTTTGAATTTTTCTGCATAATATCTTTGCACGCGGTCTTGATGGTCTCCGAGTTCGTGTTCATCTCAAAATTTGCCTACCAAGACACCAAACATGGTAGGAACAATATTAGTGATCATGCGTAGGTGTAACAGAAAATAGATAGCACATTAACTATGAAACAAGTATCTTACAACAACTTTCCCAATGTATTCTCCAATAGACTAGCATTTTTTGTATTCCTTGAAGTGAGGAAGAACCAGCAGATGGCTTCTTGCAACAAGTCCACACTCAGAAGCAAGCTTTGCTGCCTGTAGAGGCTTCTCTAGACGCTTCATCCCTTCGGCAATTTGGATAGGCACCTTGGTACCAAGTGAATTGGTGATTCTCTCTAGCCCTTTTCCCTTTCTAAGTCTAGGATTAATAGTCATTGCATCTGAAAATGAATTGAACTCATAAATTAGAAGAGAAATCAACAAATGTAGGAATGGTTGTGCTAAACAGGTAAGCATACATGATCACTTCCATTTGGAAACTGCACTAGTAAAAGAGAGCATTGCAAAGGTGAACTTGCCTGATTGAAGCACAAGCTGCTGTTCTTCTTCACTGATGACAACATTCTTGTCCATAGAAGATGCAACATGGCTGAGGTCTATGTGGACAGTGCCTGCTTCATCTATGCAGATAGTTCCTCCTTCATCTAGGAAGACAGTGCCACTTTCATGCATGTGGAGAGTGGTTTCTTCATCCACGGGTGGAAACTCATCACTCATTTGCACCGAGCTCTCAGAGTCCAAGCGCAGAGACTTTCCTGATGGTCTGTCGCAGCCTCCATCTTTGCTTTCTTCCTTGTGACTCTATCAGGGGCAGGTTCATCAGGTTCCAGGATCCTCTTTTTTGTCCTGGAGGTGGGGCCATCACCCTTCCTGGAGGCACTGCAGCAGATGTTTCTGAGCTCTTGCTCTTCTTGTTGACTGTCTTCTTAACACCAGGCCTCTTCTTATAAATAGCATGAAAAAGCATTAGATCACAAGACAAATATGTGAGCACAAGGAAACACAAAGCATACAAGAACCCCAACCCTCCAAGCAAGATAGAGTTTGCACCTTAACAGTCTTCTGCACTACAACATCATCCACTTCCTCTCCATCAATAACTTCATCCTCCTTAGGATTGTACTCTGGGTCATCATTGATAACCCCACTACCTTCTTGAACATCATTAGTTCTACCTTCTTATACATCATTCATTTTCCTAATCATTGATGCTATTGCACCGATGCCAAGGGACTGGAACATCCGATTGTTCCTCATCATATTTCTAGCCCTAATGTAACGCCCCAGATACAACTTTCCACATTTGTAACTCCGACTCTTGCCTTTTCCGGAGATGTGATATGAGATTCCCTCGTGGTTGGGTTTTGTCTTTGTTTTGCATTTTGTTCATGTCATGCATTTCATATCATGTCATCATGTGCATGGCATTTGCATACATGTTAGTCTCATGCATCCGAGCATTTTCCCCGTTGTCCGTTTCTCAATCCGACACTCCTACGTCCTCCGGCGCCCCCTTTTGTCTCTTTTCATGAGCGGGTGTTAAACATTCTCGGAATGGACCGAGATTTGCCAAGCGGCCTTGGTACACCATCGGTAGACCGCCTGTCAAGTTTTGTGCCATTTGGAGTTTGTTTAATACTCCAACGGTTAACCGGGGAACTGTAAAGGTCTCGTGTGTGTTGCAGCCCAACACCCCTCCAAAGTTGCCCAATAACCCATCCAAACCCCCTCCATCCTCTCGGCCGTTCGATCACAATCGTGTGGGCGAAAACCGCACCTCATTTGGACACTCCTACCTCCTCCTACCTATAAATATGTGTCTCCCTCCGAAATTTCGCAGTCTAAACCTAGATCCACTCCTCGCCGCGCCACCGGACATGTCCACCGCCGTCGGAAGCGTCCACCACCGCCGCCACATCGCTCCGGCCAACGAGAGGCCGCCACCTCAGCACCGCCGCCTCTCTCCTCCACTCATCCGCTGCCATGTGGCACCCCGCGCCTCTCCAGCCGCCTCCCACCGTGCTGGCCACCCGGGGCCCAGATCCGGCCTGCCTCGGGGCCGAACCGGGCCGCGCCAGGCCCGCTCTCCGCCGCCAGGCTCCCTGCCGCACCTCGCCGCCGGTTTCCCCGCCGCCACGCGCCACTGCCGCCCACAGCATCACCCGCCGCGCCGCCTCGCCGTTCGGCCGCCGCCGCCAGTCTCCATGGCCGCCGCCCCACCTTGCGTCGCACGCCGCGACCCTGCCGCCTCGGATCCGCGTCTCTGGCAAGTACTCCGGCACCCTCTCCCTCCATCTCCGGCGAGCCCCACCATCTCCGGCCATCCTCCGGCGAGATCCGTCCGGGTGGATCAGATCCACCACATCACCGAACCAAACACGTTGTCCCCGCGCCTGGATCCCTCCGTCCCTGGTCGAGCCCGTCCCACGTTGACTTTTCACGGAGGTGATTTTCTTCTAAGTCCCTAGATCTGTGATATTTTCAGGCCATGTTCATCGCATCATAACTACATGACCGTAGCTCCATTTTGCATGCATGATATATCCAAATGTTTATCATGATGTTCTCTTCATTTTGTTCCATTGTGACATGCTTGTTTGAGTGCATCTTGATGCCAAAATTTTTGATGCAAGAGTGCTATAAAATGTTAAGTGCTGATTCTTAGCAGATTATGAGCATTTGTCATTTTTGCTACAATTGTTGTGTGCTGCATATGGGCATGAGCTCTACATGTGTTTTGATATATTCCATGCCATCTTTACAGGGGTGTATGCCATGTATTTTTGTGATCAATGTGGTGACTAGCACAAGCATGCAAAGTAGCTCTCATGATATTGCTGATTTCAGAGACTTAGGATTTCAATAAGTCATTTCCCTGTTGTTATTTTATGCCATGTATTCATGCTGCTATAGTGACATCCATGCTTCTTTTGAGTATGTTCATTAAGGATGATTTGGGCATATGGTTGTGCTCTATCCATCCATGCCCCTGTTTGCATTTATGGAGTGCCCTAGCATGACTTAATCTTGCTCTACTTTTGCTATAAAATGTTCCTCGTAGATTGTTTACGTGTTAATCAATTTTGCCATTGTTGTTGTAGTTGATCCATGCATGCTATGAGCTTGTTCTTGCTTTGGTTAGCTTCATGATCATGCCATCTTGCTGATGCTATGCTTATCTTGTCATGAAATGCCTTGTGTCAGTGAATCGAGCTCGCTAAGATGCCTTCATAATTCTGTTTATGCCATGCTCAGTTTTCTGCTAAGTTTGAATCTATTAACGGAACTTGCTATGTTTACATGGGTGCCATCATATTTTCTGTGCCCTTTTGGCTTATGGTCACTAAGGGTCTTTTGTTCTATGCTTTGAGTAGATTCATGCCATGCCTTTGTTTGCTATGATTTGTTCCTGTAGCATGTTGTTAGCTTGCTCTAAACATTGCTTCCTGATGTTGTTCCTGGCATGTTAGTATTTTTCACTAAGTCTGTGAAGCTGATATCTTTTGCACTTTTGCCATGCTTGTTTGAACCTGCTCTTGTGTGATTTAGTCGTAGCTCAGTGTTCATCTTTTGTCAAGCATCTTGAGTATATCACTACAATGGGCTTTGTTGCTATGTTGGCGTGCAGTAGCTTAGTGTCTTGTTGTATTCTAGATGGCATCGTGCTGTTAATCGCAGAATTATGCCATTATTGTTTTGCTTGCCATTTGCAAACCGTGCATCCGATTCTAGTGATCTTTATATCGATTTCGACCGAGATCAACTCATCTTTCCAGCAGCGCACTTGGTTTGCCAAGTTTAGGCATGGTTCAATGTTTCCCTTCCGAAGCATGCATATGCATTGCATATCACATCCCGCATGTCAAGCCATGTTTTGCGTCATGTTGCTTGCGCATTGCACCGTGATTGATTGTTGGTCCTTTGCTTGTGTTCTTGCTTTGGGTAGAGCCGGGAGACGAGTACGTGATCGAGGAAACCATTGAGTACGCTTATGAGGATCATGCTTTCGTCAACTCGGAGAACTTTGCAGGCAAGATGACCATACCCTCGAAATCACTTCTATCTTTGCTTGCTAGTTGCTCGCTCTATTGATATGCTGCGATACCTACCACTTGCTATATCATGCCTCCCATATTGCCATGTCAAGCCTCTAACCCACCTTTCCTAGCAAACCGTTGTTTGGCTATGTTACCGCTTTTGCTCAGCCCCTCTTATAGCGTTGCTAGTTGCAGGTGAAGATGGAGTTTGTTCCTTGTTAGAACATGGATATTTGTTGGGATATCATTATTATATCTTGTTTACTTTAATGCATCTATATACTTGGTAAAGGGTGGAAGGCTCGGCCTTATGCCTGGTGTTTTGTTCCACTCTTGCCACCCTAGTTTCCGTCATACCGGTGTTATGTTCCTTGATTTTGCGTTCCTGACGCGGTTGGGGGAATGGGACCCCCTTGACAGTTTGCTTTGAATAAAACTCCTCCAGCAAGGCCCAACCTTGGTTTTACCATTTGCCAACTAAGCCTTTTTCCCTTGGGTTTTGCAGACTCAAGGGTCATCCTTATTTTAAACCCCCCGGGCCAGTGCTCCTCTGAGTGTTGGTCCAACTTGTCAGCCGACGGTGGCCACCAGGGGCAACTCTAGGCTGGCCTACCGGAAGTTTGGACAACCCGGTGTGCCCTGAGAACAAGATATGTGCAGCTCCTATCGGGATTTGTCGGCACATTCGGGCGGCTTTGCTGGTCTTGTTTTACCATTGTCGAAATGTCTTGTAACCGGGATTCCAAGTCTGATCGAGTGTTCCTGGGAGAAGGAATATCCTTCGTTGACCATGAGAGCTTGTGATGGGCTAAGTTGAGACACCCATGCAGGGTTTTCAACTTTTGAAAGCCGTGCCCGCGGTTATGGGCAGATGGGAATTTGTTAATATCCGGTTGTAGAAAACTTGACACTTAACTTAATTAAAATGAATCAACCGCATGTGTAGCCGTGATGGTCTCTTCTCGGCGGAGCCCGGGAAGTGAACATGGTTCTTGTGTTATGTTTGATGTAAGTAGTTTCAGGATCACTTCTTGATCACTTCTAGTTCATGCCCGTGCATTGCTTCTCTTCTCGCTCTTATTTGCGTATGTTAGCCACCATATATGCTAGTGCTTGCTGCAGCTCCACCTCACTACCCTGTCCTACCTTCAAGCTTAAATAGTCTTGATCACGAGGGTGTGAGATTACTGAGTCCTCATGGCTCACAGATACTTCCAAAACAGTTGCAAGTGCCGATGATACCAGTGCAGGTTACGCAACCCAGCTCAAGTGGGAGCTCGATGAAGTTCTTGGCCGTTGTTTAGTTTAGTTTCCTTTTCGGACAATCAGTAGAGGAGCCCAGTTGGGGCGATCGGGGATCTAGAATTTGGGGGTGTCTTTATTTATGTTGGTTCCGTAGTCGGACCTTGATTGTATTCTGGATGTTGTAATGCTATATTTATGTATTGTGTGAAATGGCAATTGTAAGCCAACTCTTTATCCCATTCTTATTCTGTACATAGGATGTGTAAAGACTACCCCTCTTGCGACATGCTTACTATGAGGTTATGCCTCTAAGTCGTGCTCCGACACATGGGAGATATATCCGCATCGTGGGTGTTACACCTAACCTTCTCGTACTCGGTGTGAGGCTCTTCTTTGCATGATAAAGGAAACATAACTATTAGGTGAATGGTTGGAATGCATGGGCAGACATCCAAACATATCTTATGAGATTTTATTATCATTTAATCCTAGTTATTCGGGTAAGGAAGACTAACAACACACATGCACAATTAAGCCAGCTTATTCGGATTGCAACAATACATTTCACTTAGCATATTAAGACATAGAATTTATAAAACTGACAGTATAACCACAAGGAGCAAGTTTCATACTGACGGTTGGCCTCATGTTTGACCTTATCATCCTTGCCATGGATGATCTTGAGGTGGTGCTTGCAAAATAGAATAAACAACAATTAGATACAACAGTGATAAAGTAAAATGATGCACTTGTATCAATAAAGGAAAGCATTTGGACCAGCATGCACATTCATGTAATACATGTGAAGCAAACTTGATGGATCAAAAATATAGTGATGTAGCGTTATTAATTAACCAAACATGTAAGTGCACTAAACAAGCATGCATGTGCACTGGAAAGATATGAAGCATCTCTTAATATTTTCACTACATCAAGTAGGAGGTTGTAATGTACATCAAGAAATCTGCCAAGTGCCTCATATGAAGTACACAAGCAAGCAAGCAAAGTGCTAGTAGTACTGCAGATGCAAACCCTAACCCTATGTACGCTAACAAGCAACTAAATTGAAGCAAACCATATATGTGAAGCAAAGCATTAGCAGTAATATATGTGAAGCAAACTACATCAAGCTAAGTGAATTAAGGTTATGGTACCCGAGACAAGAACACAACTCACATGTATTACAAGTATATATAGTTGGATACAAATATAGTGCACACGAATTATACTTCAGCAAGGTGGATAAGCAAAAAAACTAATTACAACAATTACTTTTATCTTTTAACTTGCAATTTTATCCATGTACCTGCAATCATCAATAAGAAAATGAATTACTCAGCTATTTTCCCTAATGGAGGCAAACATATGCATTCATAGCAACTGATTGCCCAACAATTGATGAATAAAGAAGCAAGCAGTGTTAACAATAATACCGGGCCTTGAAATCATGCTTATGCAGGCAATTTAGAAGATTTCTCCCTCAATGCAGGGTCCAACACATCATTGCCAACATTAATGCAATAGAAAATCAAACGATGACTGAGCGCGAGCAGTCAATGCATCAACAAGCCTGTAAGATGTAAGAATATAAAGAATAATGAAGCAAAGTGTGGCAAGCAATCAAGTACATGTTGATACAAACCCTAGTAGCAAGCAAGCAAAGTGCATAAGTGCTACTAATACAAGCAAGCAAGCAAGCAAAGTGCTACTGATAGAAACAAGCATAGTGCTACTGATAGAAACAAGCAAGGAAGGAAGGGAATTGAAGAGGAGCAAGCAAGCAAGTACTATTGATACAAACCCTAGTGCTTCTTCTCCAAGTGCTACTAATACAAGCAAGTACTACTGATGGAAACCCTAATTAACCATGTATGCTATCAAGCAACATGAACTAGAGGGAGGTCATCCCCAAACATCATCCACTTCCTCATCCATCCCCATCCCTGTAGATCCATCCCCTAACATAATGCACTTCCTCTCCATCAACCCTCACCCTCACCCCATGAAGCAGACTACCAGAGGGGGATCAAACGAACCACCGGGAGGTCCTAACCCTAGATCGACCAGGAGGGGGATCGACAAAACCACCAGGAGCTCCTAACCGTAGAATCCATCCCATGAACATGAACAAGAACCACCAGGAGCTCCTAGATCTACCTAATCCTAACCCTAGGTCGACCAGGAGGGGGATCGAGGGGAGAAGTACCTCTCGTTGTCCATCATCGATGATGTGGATGATGTAGCCAGCGTCATCGATGTAGTCGCCGTCGTCGATGTAGTCATAGCCGGTGCGGTCGATGTATCTGTTGATGTTGTTGATGTAGTCGTCGTTGTCGATCTAGCCGTCGTCGTCGGGGAGAGGGGAGAGGGGCAGCAGGGCGGCATGGAGCAGGGGAGGGAGTTGGGGGTGGGGAGTCGTCGGCGGCGGGGCGAAGCGGAGTGGGGAGGGAGAAGCCAGGGTTCGTTGGGGAGAGGGGAGGGGAATGGTGGGGGCAGGGGAATGGGGAAATTTTTGGGAGAGGGAAGGGGATCCCGCGTGTTAGTGGGAGAGGGAGTGGTGGGTCCCGCCTGGTAGAGGGAAAGGGAGTGGAGGGAAATTTTGGGAGAGGGAAATTTTGATGGAGGGAAAATTTTGGTGTGGGAGGGAAATTCTTCTGGTCTTGGAGGCAGAAAAATTTAGGGTTTTTTTGTAAACATTGTAGAAATAATGGTTAAAATCATATCGAATAACTCAAGAAAAGATCGGTATTCCAAGTTTAATATTTTTGCTAGTTGGTAGGCCACATTTGATGATGTGGCGCGGAGGTCTTCCATTTTTTGTTTTCTTTTGAATTTTTTATGGTGTTTTCAAATTTGTTGTGGCGGCTGTCCGTGGCTAGGGGTTGAATCATGCAAATTTGTTGTCGATTCTTTGATGAAATGCCTACCTGTGAAGCTAAAAATGATTTTTTAGCAAAAATAACGGGCAAGCTATGGAGGACCCACAGTTCAAATTCCAGTCGGTTCTAGCTGAGTCAGCCGAAGGTTGTGTGAATGACCGGGAGTAGCTACGAGGGTTGGAAATGCATGATTTTTGGCAGGCGTGCATAAAATAGGGTCTACTTTGAGATAGACATGGAATGGCGCCATTTGGGATGACTCTCCTTGTAGCCGCTTCACGAAAAACACATGTTTTTAGCATTGAAAAAATGAAAAACAATTTTTTTGTGAAACAAGTTGGAACCTTGCTTTGGAAACATTGTTTGCCATCCCAGGATGCAGGCATGTGCCAAATTTGGGCGTATTAACTATTCAAAGAATGCGGCCATATCATTGCTCATTTGGCTTGAAAGCCATGAATCTTCGTTCATGGTAGGTCGTTTTTGAGAACACCTTTTCAAGAAAACATCGATATTCCAAGTTTAATATTTTTACTAGTTGGTAGGCCACATTTGATGATGTGATGCGGAGGTCTCCCATTTTTTTGATTTTTTTTTATTTTACGACGTTTTCAAAAACCGGTTGATTTTGTCGCTACGGCCGTCCATGGCTAGGGGTTGAATCATGCAAAGTTGTTGTCGATTCTTTGATGAAATGCCTACCTGTGAAGCTAAAAATGATTTTTAGCAAAAACAATGGGCAAGCTATGGAGGACCCGCAGTTCAAATTCCAGCCGGTTCCAGCTGAATCGACCGAAGGTTGTCTGAATGGCGGGGAGTAGGTACGAGGGTCGGAAATGCATGATTTTTGGCGGCCATCCATAAAATAGAGTCTACTTTGAGATAGACATGGAATGACACCGTTTGGGATAACTCTCCTTGTAGCCGCTTCACGAAAAACACATGTTTTTAGCATTCAAAAAATGAAAAAAGGTTTTTTTGTGAAACAAGTTGGAACCTCGCTTTGGCAACATTGTTTGCCATCCCAAGATGTAGGCATGTGCCAAATTTGGACATATTATCACAAACTATTCAACGAATGTGGCCATATCATTGCTCGTTTGGCTTGAAAGCAATGAATCTTCGTTCATGGTAGGTCATTTTTGAGAACACCTTTTCAAGAAAACATCAGTATTCCAAGTTTAATATTTTTTCTAGTTGGTAGCCACATTTGATGATGTGACGCAGACATCTCCCATTTTTTGTTTTTTACAATGTTTTAAAAAACCGTCCGATTTTGTCGCGGCGGCCGTCCGTGGCTAGGGGATGAATCATGCAAAGCTGTTGTCGAATTTTTGATGAAATGCCTACCTATGGAACTAAAAATGATTTTTAGCAGAAATAACGGGCAAGCTATGGAGGACCCGTAGTTCAAATTCCAGCCGGTTCCAACTGAATCGGCCGAAGGTTGTCTAAATGGCCGGGAGTAGCTACGAGGGTCGGAAATGCATGAGTTTTGGCGGCCGCCGGTAAAATAGGGTCTACTTTGAGATAGACATGGAATGGTGCCATTTGGGATGACTCTCCTTGTAGCCGCTTCACGAAAAACACATGTTTTTAGCATTCAAAAATAATGAAAAATTGTTTTTTTGTGAAACAAGTTGGAACCTCGCTTTGGCAACATTGTTGTCCATCACAAAATGGAGGCATGCGCCAAATTTGGGCATATTAACAAAAACTATTCAACTAATGAGCATCCATGAGCAAGCACAAAAACACATAATTTTATCTTTCATCCATGAGCATCCATGAGCATGCACAAAATTTCAATTCCCATCAATTACCAAACTGAGCTTGGAAGGTAATGGAGATGGACACACATAATTAAGAAAGTGCAGTAGCAGTTCAACACTATCATACTTAAAAGGTTTACACTATAAAGATTAAACCTGACATACTTAGCATTGACATGTTTAGATTAACATGACCTAACATACTTAACATTGACATGTTCAGATTAACATGACCTGGCATACTTAACATTTATTTGATTTTGTTAAGATCTTCACCCCTCCTTCTTCTCCTTCTCCTTCATCATCCTGATGTGCTTAGAACGGCGAGGCAGTGGGATGTACTCCTTTACCACAATTGGCATGGTCCTGCCGCCAAGCTGTGGGATCGCCGGTGCCACCACCATCACAAGGTCATCATTAGGCACCTCCACCATTGCGAGGCCATCTTCAGGCACCACCATCGCTATCTCATCGTCAGGCACCACCATCGCGAGGTCATCATCAGACAGAATAGGCTGCACCCCCTCATCCCCACTCTGCTCCTCTTCTTCCCCACTCCCGTTCCTCCTCATCCTCACTGCTGCTTTTGTTGTAGCCAGAGTCGCTGTTGGTGCTGCTCCCATTGCCTGACCAAATGCAACAAAGTTTTTTAACAATCGGTGTGAGACAAAGCCAAATGGAGAGGAAGAAGAGGCAGAGCGTACTAGCATCGTCGTCGTCCTGGTAGCGCATGCGACACATAGTCATGTTGAACACCTTCACGGTGAGCATGGCGTTGCCGTCATACTTGAGGATAAGGAAGTACCTATGCCACAGGTTGTAGGCATGGACAAACTGCTACCAGCCATGATCTAGGTACATGTGGCCATCGGTATATGGTATAACGTACACGATATATGGTAGAACCTCGACGCAATTGCTGAGCACATACCAAACCATCTTGTCATACTCATCACCAGCCTCCAAGTATTGTGAGGCTCCAAGAAAGTTCACACCATGGTTGAAACCCGAGAAATCACCTCTTTGCGAATCAGACCGCTCTCTATTTCTGCCTGGCCGGTTCCATCTTGTTTACACATCGCCAAAGTATCTAGAGAAAAACTTCAAGCACTCGTTAACGACATATGCTTAAGCAATCGAACCTTCAGGTCTTGCCATGTTTTGCACATAACGCTTACAAGTAAGCAACCTTCTTTCGATTGGGTACATCCAACCATATTGCATAGGGCCTGTTAAGCATTGTCTCTTTTGGTAAGTGCACCGCCAAATGGACCATCACGGTGAAGAAAGCTGGAGGGAAAATCTTCTCAAGCTTGCAAAGAATAATTAGGATTTCTTTTTCAAGTCTTTCTAGAACAGTTAACTTGATTGTTTTGCAGCACAGTTCTCTAAAGAAATTTCCCAGCTCATCAACCACTTCATATATATCCTTGTCCATGATTCCTCGGAGGCCCGCCGGTAAAATCCTTTGTAGGAGAATGTGACAATCATGAGTTTTCAGTACTGAAAGCTTGAATCCATCAGAAGGAACACATTTTGCTGGGTTAGCAGCATAAGCATCTGGAAATCTCACCGCTCTTATGAATTCATAGAATGCAAGCTTTTGTTCTTTAATCATTGTATACCATGCTCGTGGCATTTCAAATGAATATTCATCTTCATCATGCTGTAGATGCAAATCTTCTCTTATGCCCATGTCCTCCAAATCAAGCCTAGAACTAACCATGTCCTTTGTCTTCCCTTCAATGTTCAGAAATGTCCCTAGCAGATTCTTGCATATGTTTTTCTCAATGTGTATTACATCGACATTATGCCTTAATTTCAGATCAGCCTAGTATGGCAGGTCCCACAAACAAGACCTCTGGTCCCAACATTGACCTTCCTCGCGCTTTCTTTTCTTTGCAAGCTTTCCTGGTCTCACATCTTTCACCTTTTCAAGTTGCTGCTCCAGCTCTTCTTTAGTTAATTCAGCTGGCTTGTCACTGGTTTCATTCTCACCATTAAAATATTTGCTTCTTCACCAGCGATGGTTTCGGGGAAGAAAGCGATGGTGCGCAATATAGCAGATCTTGCTCCTTATTATCTTTGAGCGAGGGTCTTTTTCACAATGGACACATGCCTGATAACCCGCTATGATCCTGCCAGAAAGAGTGTGCAGCGCCGAGAAATCATGGATGGACCATATGATTGCAGCACGTAGATTGAATTTTCTTCTGGACTCAAGGCATCGTATGTAGTAAACCAGTCCAGAGCTGGAGCAATTCTTCTACAAGGGGCTCCATAAATACATCAAAATCCTTTCCTGCAGACTCTGGACCCGTGATAAGCCATGACATTATGAAGTTGGACGGATCCATGCATGTCCATTGTGGCAGGTTGTACGACACCACAAAAATGGGCCACATGCTATAAGACGTGCTCATGTTCCCAAATGGATTAAAGACATCTATGGCAATGCTGAGTTTTATGTTCCTTGGATCTGCAGCAAAATCTCCATGTTTACTGTCAAATTCTTTCCATGCCTCTCCGTCCATTGGATGGCTTAGCTCATTGTCCACAGGTTGCCGCTTCAGCTTGTGCCATTGTACCTCCAGCGATGATTCCTTAGATAAACATCCGTTGCAACCTTGGTATCAACGGAAAGTGCCCCAGTACCTTCTCCGGTATTGACTTCTTCCCATCAGCATCTTTCCACCCAAAGGCATTGCATTTTGGACTGTTGTCATGCTTCACTAAATCCTTCCGAAACAAGACATAGTTATTTGGGCACACATGTATTGAAACATGACTACAAAAAAATATACTTCCGTGATGATACGTGTTTGTCACAGTAGGTTACATTTTCTGTCATGCATGTACATCCATGATGATTTTATGACAGAATCAAGATAGTCATACATGTGTTGTCGTAGAAGTGTTCCATGACATTACTAAAATTATCATCACGGAAGTATCCACTTCCATGACGATAAATCACGCGTCATAGAAGTGCTTTCATCAAGGGTGGCCGACACATGGCATCCACTCTAATGGATTACCGTTAAGCTATCGGATTCCGGCTTGGATCCGGTAACCCGTTAACAGCCCAGACCAATGGGGATTTTCCACATGTAAAATTCTCAATGGCTAGAGGAACCATGTGTCGGCTCATCGTTCGGACATATGTCATCCACTCATTGGACCGAAGGCGCCTATGATACGTTGACGTGTGGCACAACCCAACAGAGGCCCATTCCAGTGAAAAGGCCGGCCCGTTTGACTTGGTCAAAAGGTAGCGGGCTGACCCACGGAAAGCCTATTAACGACATGTTTGCACATAGCCCATTTACAGCCCGCTAACTCACGACCCATTATGGCCTACCGGAATTTGGCCCAGTAGCGTCATCTAGGCCGTCCAATATGATTCCAGCCCGTTGTAACTTCCGGCCCATGTATGGCCCATGACGTCTTTCGGCCCATAGGAGGCCCTTGGTAACTCCGGGCCCATTAAAGGCCCAAGATAAAACTGGCCCATAATGAACAGTGTATCGCTTTATACCCATTAATGGCCCATTATTCCGTCGGCCGCTTCCAGCCCGTGTTAACTTTCGACCTTCTAAGGGCCCATTTATTCATGGGCTCATTTCTAGAATTTGGTTAGTTACGGTCCGTTACTGGCCTGTTCCGCTTGTGGGCCAAATTCAGCCCATGGTTACAGTCGGCCCGTTTGTGGCCCGTTAACCCATTGGGCTGTTTTCATAGCGTCATCAAATACGGCCTATTAAGGACCCGTTATGGTCGGGCCATAAACAAACGATTTCCACTCTAGCCCGTTTAAGGCCCATTTTGTAGACCACTATTGGTCCATGAATAGTACAAGCCATGTTTGGCAAAATGATTATATGACCCATATAAGGCCCATTGATTAGACGGCCCGTAGAAGGCCCATGGATCCTACGACCCGCACAAGGCCCATGGATCATACGTCCCGTACAAGGCCCATGGATCCTATGGCCCGTAGAAGGCCCATGGACCCTATGGCCCATAGGAGGCACATGGTCACTACAGTAGGTAGCAGGACCATGGTTACAACAGTCCGTGTGTTGCCATGGTTATTGTGGCCTAGTTATAAAAATAGGTTATTATGGCCACTAGAAAAACGCGGAAAAAGAACTGTAGTGACTACAAGCAAACAACTAAACAAGACAATAAGGAATTAAATAAGCAAGCAACTAACGCTAGGATATTACGGCTATTACACATATTACATCCACTGGCTATCAAAGTTCGCCACCAGTGCAAATATAGGGAACAAAGTAGAATATTACATACACCGGCCGTCTAAATTGGCCACTAGTGCAAATAAACGCGGCAGCAAAACAAGTCCATAACTGAAACAACTTCAGAAGAGCTCAAGAAACGTTATCCTGGGTATCCACCATGCTGGCAATAAGCTTAGCAAGCTTATTAGCTTTCTCCTGTTTGGCGCTAAAATCCTCCAACGCTTGTTGTTGCACCAGAAAGTATGCATCTGAATGCTCCAGGGACTTCCGCAGTCCTTCGGCTTCTTGTCGCAGCACAGCTGATCGATGTCTTTCAGCTTGTAGTTGAGACTCAAGAAACCGAACTGATTCAGACAGTGAGTTTGAATAGCTTGTGCCAGCGGTAGTGGCCAGTAACTCGAACACTAAACCAAGACAGGACTTTGGGGTTGTCTCACTGTCTTCAAGATAGTTTTCCTTAGCTGTTTTATCAGCTTTGTTGGAGACCAACAAGGATGTCTCACTATCCTGAACCTTATCTGCATTACTTCCTTTACCATTGCTTAATAAGGCACTCTTCCCCAATATTCTGTCAGCATTCTAAAAGAAGAAACAAGCAGACACATAACAGGTTTAGCATGTACTAGTATATGAAACTCATTTCGGTGAACCAGTTCATTAGTAAGGTGGACATGATTAAACTACCAAGTCTTCTATTGCCAAGTAGTACATAATAAAAGCATCAAACAAACATATATCATGTGCTATGGTCACTGCATTGTCTTGCCAAATCAAAATAGAGACACAGTTCAAATCATATCAGTTCAAGACAAAGCAACACTGAAAGAATACAAAGCGTGGGAAACTACATGGCACAACAAGATTTCAGATGGGTACCACGGGTCTACATGTACAACAACACTATTGGCTCTGTTGTGATGCTAGTAATGTGCATGATATGAGAAGTCAACTGTATACACAATTGAAATTGAAATCAAGAGAGCTATTTATAAGAGCAAACATGTTAAATAAACATGCGTAAACATACCTGTTGTGGCATTGGAGTATCGATTAGATCCTTCAATTTTAAAATAAGTTTGTTTGAGTAAATACAGTGATACAAGAGCAAAGCAGTATGCATGATAGCAATGGAATCTTAAATTTGAACAGTTGTTCTTCAGGTTTAAGCACTTGTTCTACATGAATAGAGTACAGTAAGACGCAAGCATATAATACTTAAAAATAAAAAATGAGCTCATAGACCTTACCACATTCTTGGTTCGGGACCAGTATAGAACAAGGCGTTCCTAGTCATCGCCCAGTAAATGTGTCTCAGGAGAAAGTAAGGGAATTTGATGAGTTTCTTTGCCAGTGAAGTACGTTTTCTTTAGGTAATTCTGATATTGCCACCAAGCATTCTTGAAGATAGCAGAGGTATTAGCATAGGTTACCTCATCCTGAGTCTCCAAATCGATCCTTCTCTATAGAGAAAAATCGGAAAATTTGTTGTATTGTAACCATCATGGAGGAAGAATGTATGTGACAAAGCAAAGTAATTGCCATGAATAACATTACTTACACATAACTCCTGGACAAACTCCTACAACTGGCATTTTCCTTCAACTTCAGTATAATATTTCCATGACGGGAAGATACACACATAGGATTTAACAACATCGAATGCGATAGATGCTAAACTACGAATGGCTGGTTGTGCTTCCTCCGCAGGAATAGGTGTACTAATTGGTGGTAGTACTAGCGCTTTGGGCACTGGAGCTGCCTTACTAACTGCTCTTGTTTGGGAGCTCTGTGGTGGAGATGGAGCTATGTCAATAGGAACTGGGTTACTATCTGCTGGGGTTGGGGTTAGATTGGGTGAACCTGGTTCTCTGTCCATCGCAGTAGGGGTACAATCTGCGAGAGTCTGGGTTATGTGTGGTAGGGCTGGTTCTCGTGCATGTACAACTGGGGTGCTATCTCCACCAAGAGGTAGCATTGTTTTATTTAAAGACCATGTTTTTACTCCGCTAGATACTGCCATCACCCGCTCCAATTCAAATGGCTGATAAACAGGAAACATAGTTGAATGTACAAACATTGTATGAGAGACTGATGCAATAGACAGTGTGGAAAAAAGAGGGCATGAAATAGTTGACATGTATGTTGTTTAACTAAAAAGGATAGCATGACGTAATTTCACATATATGATGTCTATCTAAACTGGATAGCATAGCATGACATAATTCAAAGATATGATGACTAACTAAATAGGATGGCATGAGATAATTATATGATGTGTTTAGTAAACAGGTTCGCATGACATAATTCACATACATGTCATCTAAGTAATCAGGATCGCATGATTTAATTCACATATGTATGTTAAGCAGAGGGCATTCACATATATGATGTCTGAACTAAGAACATGGTATTGAATATTGTGTATATGATGTCTAAACTATGCAATGCAAGACACCATATGCATGATATGAGCAGTATAACTGTGCCAAGTTAGAGCATACACCTCGGTGGGGGAATAGGAATGGTCATCTGTCTCTGAATCCATCTCTGAGGAGCTATCGGGACCCAACAAGAGATCTGCTTCGACAGGTAGCACTGTCTGCTCTGAAGACCTTGTTTTCACTCCAGATTTTTCCACCACCCACTCAAATGGCTGATTCACAGGAAGAGTAATTTAATGTACAAACATTGTCGACAAATGGAAATGTAATGAAGAAAAGGATGGGCAAGATATCATTCAAACATATGATGCCTAGTTAAATAGGATGGCATTGCATATTTCACATATATTATGGCCGGCTAAAAGAGATGAGACTGCATAATTCCCATATATGATATAGAAACTAAACAGGTGGCATTACAAAACATGTATAAACTAAGCAGATGACATATATGATGTCGAAAGTATGCACTGCAAGGCAACATATGCATGATATGACCAACATCATCATGCCAAGTTAGAGCAAACACCTTGGGGGTAAATAGGAGTGGTCAGCTGCGTCTGAATCCGCCTCAGAACAGATATCTTCCTCTGGATTACAATCTGGAGAGGGGGGAGGGTTTGCCATTGAACCCACCATGGAGCGATGTCTGCATGACATTGTATTGCTCCACAAAACTCTTCTCTTTTTGTCTACATGTTTAGCATGACTGTGTACAATATCTGACATGCATAAGAAAAAAAAATATAGTGAGATTATGTAAGGAGAGCATGCAGAAATCTAGAGTCATGGTAACAACCAGTGGATGGATCCAAAAATAATGATAGCAGGCTAATGATAGCTTTAACTTAATAAAAAGACAGATGATGATTGCTTTACTATTTGTTTCCCACCCAAGATGAACAACATAGGCATACCCTAGGTGAACCAGATAATAGACAGAGATACTATTCATTACTACCTCGATATGTGCCCCAGAACTAATTTTAAAACTCAAGTTTGAACATTAATTTGGACCTGACTTGGAGTCTAAGAGGTGAACATGACGATAAAGTAGCAGGTAATATTAAGCAATGCATAACATAAGCAGAAACAAAAGAGTGCGACCTCTCTTGTGGACCCGTGTACTCCTCAGGTTCATCTGCTGAGTCGATGATGGTGATGCCGTTGCGGTGGGTGCCGGTGGCAGGGAAGGAGATCTGAGGCGGTGAAAGACGGTCATGAGTCATGATGTCTGGTTTGGTGGATGCTTCTGTCGTTGGAGCAGCTCAAGTGAGGTGGACGACGTCACGGCAGGAGCAGGACAAACCACACAAAGTTTTCTTCGACACCTACCTATAAATGAAGTAATTTTGTAAGGGCTCCTTTGGCTTGCAGGATTCTAAAAATGCAGGGGTAGGAAAAACACCGGAATAGGATAGGAATGCACATGGGAAACAGAGCATTTGTAAACACATGATTTCTATCAACTTGGGTGTTTGGTTCACATGAATTGGAAGAGCAGAGGAATGCAAAGAAACATGGCCAAATTAAAGTGAAGCCATATGAAAGCATGTATAGTTAGAATGTTATTCCGCCACTAATGCACTCAGTCTTGTTTTCATGCATAGGATTTTGAAAAGTAGGTCCAGGTGGATGTTTTGCTCCATTCCTTTCAACAAAATGCATGAATACTTGAATAGTAGAGTACCATAGGAAAATTTCCTATTGCTATGTTTTTCCTTTGAACCAATATAGCCCTAATGGATCAACATGAATGTAGAGTAATAAGTGATCCAACAAGTGCACAACCTCTTTCCGTAGCCATGTCGACCTCGGCATCACTGGGTAGGTCGCTGAAGAAGTTGAGGTAGAGGTGGAAGTCGGAGGTGTGGAGGAAGATCTGAGGAATTTGTAGACGGCGTCCAGGGCACTGCTCTTTTGTGCTGGATGGTTCCGTCATTGGAGCAGCTCTGGCAAGCCGTAAGACGTCGAGGCTAAAGCAGTACAAGATAGATATCGTTAATCTCAAGTGGGATTCTAATAGCATCTCCAATAGATGATGTAAAATACATTACCAAAAAGTGATAGATGTAAAATTTACATCACCAAAAAACACCTGACTACAACTGTTGACTCTAGACTTAACTGTTGAAACTAAAATTTCCTGTGGAATCTGAATGTTTCTATCAAAAATGAACGCACTAGTAGCACAGAGGCACTTCACTTGTAGTTTAGGCCGCTCGAGCACTAGTGGCAGGAAAACAGTGATCTAAATCATCAGGTGATCGACGGCGAACATAGTAGCAGATAGTAGCTAAAGTAGCAGCGCCTGGAGGAGCAACGCAAACTAGAGCCAGAGCAGCAACTTGTGAAGATGCAACAACCCGTGTAACAGCATCAGCAGCACGAGCGAGAGCAAGAGCAGAGCAGTAGCGCCAGCAAGGGGGAGACCAGAGCAGCAGCGTGAGCAAGCCAGCGAGAGCCAGAGCAGCAGCAGCAGATCCGGCTGGTATGGCTGCCGCCGCCGAAGGGGCCTCGCACTGAGGCAGAGCCGCCATGGAGATGTCTCCCACGGCGCCGGCTTCGAGGTAGCCGCGCCATGGGGGTGCGGGATGGAGCACTATCAGCACTGGGAGGTTGAGTTAAGGAGAAGGTAGAATGCGATGAGTGTAAACCTCTTTGCTCATGCTGAGTAGGCCTCGGCTTCGTCCGAGGAGTCACTGAGGATGCTGCAGTTCCGGTGGAGCAGGTTAAGGCGACGCTGTGGGGATGGAGCAGCCGCGATAGACGAGGCGATCGTTGGAGAAACTCCTTGGAGGTGGAGGACAGGGCAGCTGAACCGGCAGGACGATGAGTTGGACGATGGATCCTCATTCGAGAGGTGGATGAGGGACATCGATCTGTTGCGGTGGACGACGTCATTGGGGAAGAGGCTCTGGCTGGGCAGCGGTGAGGCGGTGGGCGAAGGAGGGTGGGGTTTCGCGGCTAGAGCAGAGAGGTTATGGCAGCCTGGGACTTCGAATGGCGAAAAGGAGTCGATGGGAGGAGGGAACCATGAGTTAGGGACACGCTTGTCCAAAATGTAGGGTGTGTTACAAAAGTACCCCCACCGATTTGAACTAGTGGCCCTTTCGGCTCAGGGTTAGAAGGGGGGATTTCGCATGTCGGGATTTGGCAACTGGAGGGAGTTTTCGCACGCATTATAATTTCGGGATAGCAAGGCGCGGGTTGTGAAGGCGCGAGTTTTGGGAGCACGATATCTGAATTTTTGGGATATAACAAGGCGCGGGTTGAATTTTAGGGACAAGCCTAATGTGTAGTATTGTACGTACCAAATCAATTCACACTTGCCTCAACGAAAAAAAGAAAGAAATAAAATTATTCACACCACACAAAGAGAGAGTCTTGTCCCGTTTTACTGTACAAATGCTATTCAAAACTATGAATCCATGTTATGTCCAATTAAATTTTTTTGCTAGATGTATAATGCATGTAACCTACTCATACCAACATTTTTGTGCATTCCAAATGTCTATACTACCGCTGCAATTCAAACTAATTGATTTGTTTCTCTATTTGAATAAGAATCTACAATCATTATTGTTGCCAACTTAAACCATCATTTGTGTATTACCTTAACAACACACCACCTGATTACTATAGAGATAGATATGAACTATGTGTACTGTATGAAATCGAATTCAAATTTTTGAATACACTTGATGTTGATTCCAAATAATAGTACATTTGATGTACTAACTAGATATTCATAATCTAAACCATGTTCCATACGTACACCGTGTTTATCACACAAAGCATAGTTCCCCGCCCCCTACATTATGACAAGTATTTAGCCCTGAGCTGCAAAAGCCACACATCCCAAATTACAATCAATGTTCTATATATTATATGTAGTATAACATGTTCATAACCACACCATGCATATCACCATTATATATATTCATTCATGCATGCGTCAGTTTAAAACACTATGATATCTTCTTCGAATATCTGAATCCACTTTTTTATAATGAATTATGATCTCTGTTCATCTTTTACACCTTCACGGTCCTCTTCTCTTTGTAGCTAGCTAGCGCTAACTTTCTATCGTGCATGCACACGCTCGCCCCCTCTCACCCTCCCTCAGCGTCCCCTCCATCGCGCACATATATTATTTCTCTTTAGGTCGTTCACCCATGGTGTGTGTAGACCCACCGGCTCCTTCTCTCCGGCACACACCGGTCGATATACCTCCCTAGCCAAGTGTCCCTACCACAAACACACACTTCCCCTCTTCTCTTCTCACCGTCCATGCCCCCTATGTCCAATACGGCTCCACGCAGGTGCACACTCCCGCCCCTCTTTTCATCGATCTCATACTCGCACACTCCTCCCCGTTCGACATAGTAGGCCTCTCGCACCACCTCCTAGTCGCACCCCTCTCCCCCTGTCCGTCTCTCCGGACCTTATTTGCTTCTAACACATGCATGCATGTATACGTACCGATCTCCCTACATATAGCTAGGCCGACTATAATTCTTTTTCCCCGTGCACTGATCGACTTACCTCACTAGTTATGTCTCTCCCTTTCTTGGACACACGACGATTGATCTCTCTATGTAGTTACGTCTGCTTACCACAACCATATCGTCCCACCACATCATCCTTGCATACCTCCCGGCCCGTCTCTCACACACACATGCATAGACAAGAAGACGTGCCCTCTCTTATTGATATTGCACTCGTACCCTCCATTTGTCTAGCAGGCCTCTCCCACCATTTGTGAGAAGCAACTCCACCACCAACCGTCCGACACTCTACCTTTGTCTTTCTCCCAACCTTATTCCTCTGCTACACATATGCATGGATGCCGATAGATCTCCCTTAATATATAGCTAGGTCTCTCTCCTTCTCCACACATATATAGTGGTCGATCTACGTCTCTATAGTTAGGTCTCTGCCCCCTCCCCGCCCCCCACACACACCGATAGTCGAACGTTGTAGGTAGGTATCCATGCCACAGAGAAAAATTGCACCTCTGCCCTCTCACATTCCAGTAGGCCAGCCCTATATCTTTGACGTGGGCAAAGACAAATTCGATGGCACTCTTTATCGACCGTGCACCCACACACTTCATCCCTATTTTTGATTCTATTAATATCTCACACCGATGATCCCTCCACTCTCTTCTCGTGGATTGCTCCCTCTATATATGTTATATCCATGACTCTATTTCACACACATTGCATATGTTACGTTTTTTTGTTTGGGATATCATCGACACATTGCCTCTGTTTCACACAAACCATCTCTCTCACACCCACCCATGTACGTACCTGCACCTAAAGAAGAGGTGCACGCACGACGCATGTACTCACGTCTTGTTCCTGGCCACACCCGCGCGGGTACAGTGGAGTTCATTTCTGTATGAGAAGGCAACCCACATGATAATTTGATGCGTGTAGTAGTTGTTTACTCGAAGGAGGGTCGCGTACCACGCATAGAAGGAACAAAGTTCGACTTGACACGTTAGTATTAAATAAAGTTATATTCCTCAATGGCACGTACAGAATATAAAATGATTGTCGTAGGGAAAAAAGAAAAATACGCTCCACTATATACAATGGAGCCGGCCTGCCGAGGTTTGTCTCTCGTCACACTATGTCACACAAGGTGGCGGTGCCTCTCTCTCTCTCTCTCACCGTTGGTCATTGATCATGCCGCATCCCGTCCGCCAACGGAAAGGGAGGATGTGCATCGTTTCTCCGTTCGATGGCGTTTAGGCAACACGTCCTGATCTATGGTCCCCGCCATTCTCTCCGACCAAGCTCTAGCGTGGTAGGGCCTTCGCCACTTTCTCGCTGCCACAGTATGGGCACATCCCGGCTGCCGGCGCCCTCCAAGTTACATCCCGACGAACCTCAGGTATAGCTTCCGCCGGCCTTGCTCCACTGCCCATCTTCCCACGTTGGTGCATGTGGAAAATCCTGCATGTGGAAAATCCTACATGTGGATCTTCTTTAGTTGTTTTCTTAAAACGTATCTCGGCCGGCGTACTTTCCATCTTGCAATCTCGTCCTCATACCGTTTTTGATAAACCACCATGCTGCTATCTTTCCCTTATTACATGGAATATGCTTCTTTTTTGTCAGCGTATGTGTCTTCAACTCGTGTTATTGGGCAATAATTTTTTCCTTTCTACCTCCTTTTGCAAACACGGTTATCCATTTCACCTTGTTGCTATTGTGACCTTTTGGTGAATTGCAGAAATTACTTTTTTCTGAAGAGTGTTTTGTGCAGTTCCGCCAAAATGCGTTTTTACATTTCTATGGGACTGAAGAACGGGAGATTAGTTTTTCTATCCTCCTCATCCAACTCCATGTCTAATCTTCTACAACAAGTAGTGTGTCTATTATGTTTCATTTGTATCGTGGAGGTGATCGGCTTCTATTTGCGTCTGTTTGCAAAGAGAGACCGCGGAGGTGATCAGCTTCTATTTGTGTCTGTTATGTTTCATCATCTAGTTCCACTATTATTGTAATCACATTGACTGAATATCTTTGCAAACAGGTATGATCAACTCGATTTTAGTGGAGCTGCACAAAATGATCGGATTGTGATGTCCTCCGTACACCTCTTTTTTGGCTATAGAGCTGGGTGAAACTAGCTGCCAACCAATGAACAATGTGCCCAGTAAATGGAGCCATGCCTATGAACAACACCGATCAATTATATATTTTTATTTATTTGTACACCTTCTCACAACTTTGTCTTCAGTTGTGATGTGAATATTGGCGCTGATTTGCAAACCATTGAGATGCATTAGCAGCCATGGTAGTTTCATTTGTATTTGATGGAATGTTGTAACGAGACAATCTTGAGGCAGAGGACACATGAATCCTAAGTTGAAACCTTTTTTCCTATGGGAACCAAAGTTGAAATCTTCATAGCATCACAGTACAATTTCATTATGTTGTAAAATTATGCATACATATAAACAAATCCTGAAGGATTGATAGCAATGCTAAAACAATTCAACTTCGTTTCACCGACATGTGGGACATCCTTCATCCGACTTCACCTGCCATGTAACAATATTGAGTGCACAACTGCAGGGAAGATTCACCCCGGTCATTGCGCCGCAGTAATAATGACTAGTGAGTAGTCAAATCACACAGCCCCACCTTCACCATAGTAAGTTGCTCGGACGAAGCAACCATCATTTCTCTCTTCGTTGAATCCGCTGGTACTCCAATATTCCTAGAGTAATAAGTTGCTCGGGTGAAGCAACCATCACTTCACCTTTCCCACAGTAAGTACTACCTCCTTTTTATTCTAGAAAAAACCACACACGAATATTGGACGGTAGCGCAACACAGAAACTGAATCAAAAATCGAAACCAACCAATGAATTACTACTAATGGTGAGCGTTTGCTAGTATCATGTACTCCGTCTGTCCATATATATAGGGCTTAATGCGTTTTCCGAGACTAACTTTGGCCCTGTTTGGCTCCATGGGTTAGAGTTAGTTTGAGCTAGTTGGGGCTCAAATAGCCCTAAGTATACAAACATGAGTGTTAAATTGGAGCAAGTTGCACCAAACCCACCAAAAAAAACTATCCCACCCAAGAGGTGCTAATTGAAGATAGTTCTCATTGGGCCCATTGAAAAATCACTTTTCTCGCTTTATCCCGCCAGCCAAGTGGTGCTAATTGGAGCTACTTCTCGTGGGGCCCACTAAAAAAAATCAGTTTTCTCTCTCCATAAAGTGCATTTATTATCAATCTAACCCTGTCATCCAAACACCTCTTTGTCTAGAGTTAGCTCAGGGTTAGTCATGAGTTAGTCTAACCTCTAGCTAAGTTAGAGTATCCAAACAGGAGCAGTATAGGACATGCAAGTTGCTCATAGCAAACTGTCAAATTCATACGTGAAAGGATCTTTTTTTAACGGAACATGAAAGGATCTTTGAATGATATAATTTTCAAATTATATAAAACCTTATCAATAGTCAAAGGCAACCTCGAAGAATACATTAGGCCCTACATAAAATCTTATCAATAGTCAAAACCAAGTGTTACTACTACACCAAACAAGTTCAAAATGAGAAACTGGAACACTCACGGCACGGCACACCTGTCTCCTTTGGTCCGTCGGTCAAAGCGCTTCTTCTTCTTGGCATATGATGTCCGCTAGAACTACGTCCGTATTTCCCCAAAGAGGAAGGGATGATGCAGTGCAGCACGGTAGGTATTTCCCTCAGTGATGAGACCAAGGTACATGAACGGCACCTACACACAAATAACAAATACTCCCAACCTGATGTATTAAAGGGGTTGTCAATCCCTTTCGGGTAACAGCGCAAGAAATTGGCAAATGGACGTGAGAAAGTTGTAATTAATTGATAGATAGATCACACGGGAACACGAGATAAAATAAATAAGAATAAATTGCAGCAAGGTATTTTTGTATTTTTGGTTTAATAGATCTGAAAATAAAACCAAAGGAAAATAGACCACAAAGGCAAATATAATAAAGAAGAGACCCGGGGGCCGTAGGTTTCACTAGTGGCTTCTCTCGAGAAAAATAGCAAACGGTGGGTAAACGAATTACTGTTGGGAAAATGATAAAACTTCAAATAATCATGACGATATCCAGGAAATGATCATTATATAGGCATCACGTCCAAGATTTGTAGACCGACTCCTGCCTGCATCTACTACTATTACTCCACACATTGGCCGCTATCCAGCATGCATCTAGTGTATTAAGTTCATGGAGAAACGGGGTAATGCAATAAGAACAATGACGTGATGTAGACAAGATATATTTATGTAGAAATAGACACCATCTTGTTATGCTTAATGGAAATGATAAATACGTGTCAGTTCCCCTTCTGTCACTGGGATCAAGCACCGTAAGATCGAACCCATCACGAAGCAGCTCTTCCCATTGCAAGATAAATAGATAAAGTTGGCCAAACAAAACCCAAATATCGGATAAGAAATATGAGGCTATAAGCAATCATGCATATAAGAGATCAAAAAAGACTCATATAACTTTCATGGATAAAAAGAGATAGATCTGATCATAAACTCAAAGTTCATCGGATCCCAACAAACACACCGCAAAAAGAGTTACATCATATGGATCTCCAAGAGACCATTGTATTGAGAATCAAACGAGAGAGAGGAAGCCATCTAGCTACTAACTACAGACCCGAAGGTCTACAAAGAACTAGTCACGCATCAGCGGAGAGGCACCAATGGACATGATGAACCCCGTCGTGATGGTGTCTAGATTGGATCTGGTGTTTCTAGAACTTGCGGTGGTTGGAATTGGTTTTCATAAACTCCACCAGGGTTTCTGAAATATTAGGGTATTTATAGAGCAAAGAGGCAGTGCAGGAGGCCACCAAGGTGGGCACAACCCACCTGGGCGCGCCTGGGGGCGCAAGCGTGCCTTGGTGGGTTGTGCCCCCCTCAGGGCAGCCCCCAGGTGCTTCTCCGGTCCATTGGGTGTCTTATGGTCTATAAAAAATCCACAAAGAGTTTCACTGCGTTTGGACTCCGTTTGGTATTGATTTCCTGTGATGTAAAAAACATGCAAAAAACAGCAATTGGCACTTGGCACTATATCAATAGGTTAGTACCAAAAAATGATATAAAATGACTATAAAACATCCAAGAATGATAATATAATAGCATGGAACAATAAAAAATTATAGATACATTGGAGACGTATTAGCATCCCTAAGCTTAATTCCTGCTCGTCCTTGAGTAGGTAAATCATAAAAATAGAATTTTTGATGTGGAATGCTGCCTAACATGTCATCACATATTATTTTGTTTATAGCATGGACATTTGGACTTTTATATGGTTCAAAAAATAGTCTAGTTTTGACATGAGACTTAAATACTCAAGCATATCAACAAGCAACCATGTCTTCCAAAATATCAAGCAAAACTTCATAAAGATAATCTAGCGCACTCAACTTACTAGCAATTGGATCATCATAATTTTTGTCTTTTAAAAGATTAGCAAGTTGATGAGGATCCATATCAATAGATTTTTAGCAACCAAAGATGCAAGCAAATAAAAGGCACATGGTAACACAAGCAAACAAGAGATCTGACAAAAAATAGGTGAATGAAAAAGGAGGCGAATAAAAAGGCAATTGTTTGTGAAGTGAGGGAGAGGAAAATGAGAGGAAAATGGAAAATAATATAAATTGCAAGAAGATGAGATTTGTGATTAGGACCTTGGTAGATGTTGATGATGTCTCCCTGGCAATGGCGCCAGAAACTCCTTTTGATGTCTGCTAGAACTACGTCGGTATTTCCCCAAAGAGGAAGGGATGATGCAACACAACAACAGTAGGTATTTCCCTCAGTGATGAGATCAAGGTTATCGAAACAGTAGGAGAACCATGCAACACTACGTGAACGACACCTGTACACAAATAATAAATACTCGCAACCTGATGTATTAAAGGGGTTGTCAATCCCTTTCGGGTAACGGCGCCAAAAATTGGCAAATGCACGTGTGAAAGTTTTATTAAATTGATAGATAGATCGCGCGGGAACGTGAGACAAAATAAATAAGAATAAATTACAGCAAGGCATTTTTATATTTTTGGTTTAATAGATCTGAAAATAAAATCAAAGGAAAATAGATTGCAAAGGCAAATATAATAAAGAAGAGACCCGGAGGCCGTAGGTTTCACTAGTGGCTTCTCTCGAGAAAAATAGCAAATGGTGGGTAAACAAATTACTGTTGGGCAATTAATAAACTTCAAATAATCATAACGATATCCAGGAAATGATCATTATATAGGCATCACGTCCAAGATTGGTAGACCGACTCCTTCCTGCATCTACTACTATTACTCCACACATCGACAGCTATCCAACATGCATCTAGTGTATTAAGTTCATGGAGAAATTCTATAATGCAATAAGAATGATCACATGATGTAGACAAGATATATTTATGTAGAAATAGACCCCATCTTGTTATCCTTAATGGCAACGATACATACGTGTCGGTTCCCGTTCTGTCACTAGGATCAAGCACCGTAAGATCGAACCCATCACAAAGCACCTCATCCCATTACAAGATAAATATATCAAGTTGGCCAAACAAAACCGAAATGCCAGAGAAGAAATATGAGGCTATAAGAAATCATGCATATAAGAGATCAAAGAAGACTCAAATAACTTTCTTGGATAAAAAGAGATAGATCTGATCATAAACTCAAAGTTCATTGGATCCCAACAAACACACCGCAAAAAGAGTTACATCATGTGGATCTCCAAGAGACCATTGTATTGAGAATCAAACGAGAGAGAGGAAGCCATCTAGCTACTAACTACGGACCCGAAGGTCTACAAAGAACTACTCACGCATCAGCGGAGAGGTACCAATGGACATGATGAACCCCTCCGTGATGGTGTATAGATTGGATCTGGTGTTTCTGGAACTTGCAGCGGCTGGAATTGATTTTTGTCGACTCCCCAAGGGTTTCTGTAATATTGGGGTACTTATAGAGCAAAGAGGCGGTGCGGGAGGCCACTGAGGTGGGCACAACCCACCTGGGCGTGCCTGGGGGCCCAGGCACACCCTGGTGGTTTGTGCCCCCCTCGGGGCACTACCCAGGTGCTTCTCCGGCCCATTGGGTGTCTTCTGGTTCATGAATAATCCACAAAACATTTTGCTGCGTTTGGACTCCGTTTGATATTGATTTCCTGCGATGTAAAAAACATGCAAAAACAGCAACTGGCACTTGGCACTATGTTAATAGGTTAGTAACAAAAAATGATATAAAATGATTATAATACATCCAAGAATGATAATATAACAACATGGAACAATAAAAAATTATAGATACATTGCAGACGTATCACATAACAATAGAGTCTAGTATTCTTTTGGAATACTCTTGGCATGTTGTTAACATGTGGGAGTGAGTGATACGGGCCGACCTGAATAGATGGAAAAATCGCCAGCTCACCGCACTTTGGGAGAGACGAGCAGCGAGAAGCGATACGGGCTGGTGGATTACTAGAGCTAGGTGTCGCACGAAGGCCAAGAAATATGGTGATAGTGTGGGTTCGCCATGTATGATGTAACTACACTGGGCTGCCGTGTTTCGGACTCTTCCGGTCTACTTTGGAGAAGATTGGTAGATTTGATATCCCCGAATAAAAATATCAAAGAGTCCATACACTCCACCGCGAGTTTTCTTGCTCCCTCTCCGTCGTCGGAACGTGTTCTTCTAAGTTTTGCTAACACGTGGGACATCCAGCATCCAGGTCCATGTGTCATGCAATAGAATGGAGTTAAGTATAGTAGGAGAGACTCACCAACGGTCACGAACGTAGGTGGAGTACGTGCACGAATCACCCCAAAAAAAGGAATACGAGCACAAAGAGAATAGGTGCAGGCACCGATGCAGGTACTCTTTGCCTCTTTCCCTAATACTCATGCGCAGGTACACGGTGAGCTCATTTCTGTATGAAGAGGCAGCTCAGAAGATAATTTGGAGAGTGTAGTAGTTGTTCATGGGAACCATGCGTGGACGAATCAAAGTTTGATCATGATGTGGTGGTGCGTTTTTTATAAATTAAGTTATTCTATTCGATGGAACGTACGCAACATTATTTTCTCAACGGAACGTGAATCGTGCACGCACTGAATGATGGAGCACGGGATGGTAGCCATGGACATGGTCAGCCCTTTTTGGAGACTACTACACTACTTTTGATGTGTCCTGTCAACTCACAAACGAGGAGAAGCTTTGCTTACTACGACTAGCCACAGTGGAGAGTAACATACACTAGTAATATACACATATTTCTATACTATGTTACTACCTTCATAGTGGGTAGTAACATAAGTGTGGTGTCATGCAAAGGTGCATTTATTAGGTTATAGACTCATATTGCATTGGGACATGTGATGTTACAGTAACTAGCTAAGTTACTCAAACTACCTCTCCTCATTAACTCACTGCCACATAACCAAATTTGCTGAGTTGGACTCGATGTTAATGCTGAAGTTACTCCCACTGTGGCTAGTCTACTAGTACGACCTCTCCCTCGCTCACGCACGCACGGTGGCTCGTAGGATGAGGAGAAGCTTTTCCTTTACGATAGTGTGCTTAATACATGCGGTAGACGTGTAACAGTTCATTCGGTGTCAGATTGCAAGAAGTATATATATTGTAGTACCATCATCATTGTTCGACTTCCGAAAAAGGCGAAGAGCCAAGCGCACGGTCACCTACTCACAGTACAACCTCTGTGTTTGCATGGATTTTTTAATGTAGTACAATCTGAGTGGATTGTTCCAGTGGTCATCACACGTGAGCCATTCGATCCGCACCCTTCAGCACTCCATTTTATCTTGTGTTCCTTCCTCCGTCCAGCATGCTGACAAGTGGGCCCCATGCTCATGTATGCCAACGTGGTAGTCAATTATTTTGCCAGAGTCAGCTATGACACCCTTTCGATGCCATGTCAATGTACCCACTAAAAACAAGTTAGACTTGTTCGGTTCAACTGCCTCCCTAGGTGTTTGGAGAGGAATTGGCCATCGCGAGGTGGTTCTATAGGTGGGCAGGCGGCAAAAAACAGGGGAAAATACACGAACTAGCTAGACAAGAGATTTGGTTGATTTTATATCGCTGAATAATATCAAATATTATGAGTGCATACGCTCCACCGCGAGGTTGCTTGCTCCTTCTTGGTCGTCAGGAATCTATGTTCTTCCACTCTTTTTTTAGGTGAGCATTGTTCAACCTTTTGCCAACACGTGTGACATCTAGCATCAAGGTACACGTGTCATGCAAGAAAATGGAGATAAGCAGTGCGTAAGTGAGTCGTGCACTTCGATGGCACCTAGTACTATGCAATATTTTTTCTCCTCGATGGTACTTGAATAGTGCACGTACTCAATGACGGAGCATAGGATGGTAGCCATGGACATGGTCGGCCCTTTTTGGAGAGAGGATCAAATAACTTTGTTGTGTCCCGTCAACTCACAGAACGACGAGAAGCTTGCTTACTATGCCTTCTCCCTCGCCAACGCGTGCGTGGTGACTCACAGCACGAGGAGAAACTTTTGCTTACAATCGGTGGACGTGCAGTAGTTCATTTCGTGTCAGATTGCCAGAAGTAGTACTACTGTAGTACCATCATTATTTTCGACTTCCCGAAGAGGTGAAGAGACAAGCGCAAGGTCACCTACTAACCTAGTACAGTATACTATAGACAAAGCTAGTCCACCTTTTTAGAGCATGGTTAATTAATATATGCGGCTCTTAGAGCGGCACATCATTTAGAGAAAGTACTCTCTTCGTAGGAACTTAAAATGCAGGAATAGGAAATTTATGAGAGGGGTGTCTCCAACAGTGTTCCTCAGATCGCACCTAGCATCATGGTGGTCGAACATGGAGTCATTCATCTCGTACACGTGGCATCTCAGATCTGGACACAAGGTGACGTACACCGTCTAGGTCCACGGTCAAGGTGGTCAGGGCGGATGCGACCTCTCATTGCGTCCGCCATTTGAAGCGGCGTGCCGGCCTAGGGTGCCACCCACTGTACCTGCCTCCTTGCTGCATTCAAAAACCTACATTTAACCCCGTGTGGAATGCGAGAAACCCACTCTGGCCACACACGTCCGCTCAGGAGCAGGACGTCGGCCAAGCTCCTCCTTCCACCATTTTATCCACTCTTTCAGCGGCATCCAACAAGCAGGAAGAGGAGTTCTCTGGCATAAAAGCCGTCTGGGTGGCCCGACGAGCCCGACAGTTATGAGCGAGGCAGCTCGGTGCTCCACCTACCTCGCCTAGCCCGTCGGAGGCAGTTACCGCACTAAGCCAGCGCGTGGTTCCGTAGCTGGCCGCTCCAATATAGCTCGAGGAAGAGTGCCGACTTGCTCCATGCCATCTTGTCGGGGAGCATGGCGGCATGGGCATCATCCCTGCCCTCGCTGCCACCGCAACGTACAACACCTACAGTATCTGCGACTACACCATCCCACATCGACGCGCGTAGACGCGCCATGCAGGCAGAGAAAGAAGCCATCGCGGATGTCGACGAGGTGATGTGGCTACGAGAATGTCGACGAGGTGATGTGGCTACGCAGATGTCGACAAGGTGACGGCCAGCACGTCCCCGCCCGCCGCCATCATCAAGGAGAAGTAGAACACGGGAGGCCACCGCCGATTGTATCCCATGATGGCCACCACCGAGGCGACGCCAGCGAATACAGCCAGTGTCTTGCACAATTTTTCTTCAGCTGGATGCTGGAGGAGGACAAAGAGATCGGACGGCGGCCTTTTAGATTAGGTATATTAATTCTACCAGGCTGGTTGTAATGGGAGTATCATAAGTAGTATCATGCATGCCAACTACTACCTCCGACTTGGTGAATAAGTCATTCGCGTAGTTCCAGGTCATCGATTTGAGGAATTAAATATGTGTTATATGTCATGAAAAGTATATTATTAGATTTATACACGAATGTAGTTTCTAAATATATATTTTTGTCACATGTAATACATATTTAGATAGTTAAATTATCGACCGAGAACTACGTGAATGACTTATTCACCGAGACGGAGGTAGTAGGCAAATTTGATGAGGTGGCGTAGAATTAAATGAAGAAAGAGAGGGTTGAGTATCATATTATGATACCATATGGAACTAAGGTACTTCCACTGTGGTTAGTCTTAGGCCTTGTTAGGTTCAACCTTCTCCTAAGGGCTTTGGAGAGGAATGGAGGGGAATTTGGCTTGTACATGATTTAATCCCCACAATCCCTGTTAATCTATGTATATTGTGGGCATGCTATTTGACTCCTCATTTTGCCGCACTATGACCAGTGTTAGTGTCTGCATGCAGTACAACATCCTCTAATTTGGTGGATGCCAAGCCGGCCCAAAAAGGAGCTATAACTTTTTTCAAGTTGAACAATGTTACTGATGAGGAGCCATAATTAAGCTTGAGGCGTCTATTATTCCTTTCGAATGGGCAATAAGCTGGAGAGCTGGGAGTGTCTCTAATGGGCTGCCTCTAGTGTTAAGGCCCTCCAGTAGGAAACACGGGTAGCTGACTGGGCCGATACAAAAGCCTATCCATCTTAAAGCCCATTTGTTTTTGTTTTTTGCGAGGAGAAGCCCATATTTCTTGAAGAGGGGGCAATCCCAAAAAAACCCTCCTTCCTCGTCGCTTCCAGTTATACTACAGCTCGCTGGACTCTCCCGCTTCCGTCGCCCCCCAATTCCCCCTGCTCCCCATCTTCCTCACTCGTACAGAAACCCCTGCTCACCTTCTTCCTCACTCATACAAAAAACGCCTGCTCCTTTTCTTCCACTCCTACAAAAAAACCAGCCCTCCTTCTTCCCCACTCGCACTGCCACTAGGCTCGCCTCTAGCTACTCTGCTCAAACCTATGAGCTCGGCGCGATGCCTGCAAGCAAAATGGAGTCGGCTGGCCCCAGAGCCAAGAATATGAGGCTCCCGCCAGCGGCGGCACCAGTTGTAGATCCCGCACCCAGTAGCATAGGGAGAAACGGCGAGCCCCCCACCCAGATCTGAGGAACTCGTAGAATCTACGGTGGACCGCATCAGCGATCCCCCGGATGAAATCCTTGGGGAGATCATCCCGCTTCTCCCCACCAAGGATTGCTGCCGCACACAAGTCCTCTCTACTCGGTGGCGCCCTCTATGGCGCACCACGCCCCTCAATCTCGACTATTGTCGGATATCTGTCCTTCCTGAATTTGATCTCCTCAGAGCCATCGTCTCCTCTCACCAGTAGGGCTCCGTCAACGCCTCTGCATCCCGACACACTACCTGTTGTCCATACCCTGCACGGTGGATGCTTGGCTGACATCCCCTAAATACGAAAAACTCCGGCAGTTTGAGTTCTACAATTACCATGAAAGTTTCATACCGCAAACTGAACATCAAGAATTTGTGCCCACACCACTGTTGTCCATCTCGTGGTTTTCCTCCTCTCTCTCCACACCGCCACCTTCGCCCGGTGCCATCTACCGAACGATCTGGTACAAATTCTTTGACTCCCACTGCTAAAAAACTTTCGCTTGTGGTGGTTTATCCGTCAGAGGCCTCACCGCACAACATCATCGACTCTAGTTGCCCTGCCCTGGAGCGCTTGCTGATTGTTTTGGGAATTGAAATCCCTATCATTTGTCTCCAAATAAAGTCGCCTCACCTTAAAAGCATTGGAATTTGTTTTGAAGGACATCAGCTCATCATCAAAGATGCCCCTTAACTTCAAAGTTTGCTCCTTCATTATTGTTATAAACCTTCGCAAATAACTGTCCTCTTTGCGCCCAAACTGGAGACCTTGGGTGTAATTACTGATCCATTTAATGATCACAACAAGTTGGTGTTTGGATCCTCACTTTTTTAGGTACCGTATATTATCATCTACACATTTGTAATCATAAGCTGCATTTTTCATTTGTGCGCATAAGTTTTATATCATCTTGGAGTACACTTTGGGTACTAATATTATGTTATATGCTCAATGAAGAGTTCGTCCATGGATAGCCTATCAATGCTGCTGGATTTTGTCAAGATCTTATATATCGGAATGTTTAATTATGATTTGAACATAATTATTGGCTTGCTGCGATGCTTTCGGTGTCTGGAGAATTTATATATAAAGGTGATGATTTCATGCACATTGAAAGCCCGTATATATTGTACTAGAATTAACCGTTCAGCTGTCGCCCTTTCGATATACTCTTTTTTCAGACCTTAACAATTTTCAATGTTCATGAATACTTAGGCACTAACACATGGAGAAAAACATATAACCAATCGGTGGTGTAATAAGCACTAGGATTTTCTCAGTTCTCATGACATTCGTTTGAAGATAATAACGATGGAAGGATATGCATCCAACCAGGCAAACAGAAGCTTTGTCACATTCTTCCTGTTGAATGCGATTGTCCATGAGGCTTAAGTTTTTCAACAAGAGATTTCTCATGGATAGACATGTTGAACAGCAAAAAAGAAGTTTCGAGTGGACAAATGGGCTTCTGAACATGCTCGGCTTCTATTTACAACAACATGTAGTCATCCTCTAATAATTTTTTTTTGCATAGGATGTTGATTTTATGGATCAGACCAATCCATTTGTTTGTGACTGTGCAAAAGAGTGGTTGGGTTAGATGTTATTGCCATGTTCAATCTGGGTTTTGTCTAAATTTGGTGAACAATTAATCCTTGGGCTTTTTGTACCGTTTGTAAGCTTGAGTTACGTGTTGTTGCCCTCGTTCTCCCCTCCGCCTGCCACTACATTGCCGCATCTTCCACGGGTCCTGTTCATTCTCGTCGAGGCCTCACCATCGTTCTCCAACTTGGTTCGCTCGCTGTGCCTGCCGTCGTCTGGCGTTCTCAACATGGTCAACAAACAAGAGGAATCAGGAGATGATTGTACGTGGAGAGGCTGACATTAGGGACCCACCAGGGTCATTGCATTACGCAAGCAGGTGCCTCGTTATTACAAGGCAAAAAATACTTCCTCCTAATTGTTTGACAACTAGGTCCCATGCCATTGTAAATGTAGTCAATAAACGAGAAAAATTACACAACAAGCGGATAACACCAGGGATCCAACAGCTCGCCCAGTTGTTTTTAGTTTTAGAGACGGAGCTCAATTGCATGCTGTGCGGGGGCTGTGGCCCGTCTAGCCCACACTTACGCTTTTATTTAAGCACATGACGAGCCCAGTTGATATCTTTTTTCTTTCTGAAAATGGCTAGCCAAGTTCTTTTTTTGGAGAATACCCAACCGAGGCCTACTTGCTTTTCTCAGCCCTGCTGGGCTGCAAATCTTTCAAGACGAGGAGGGATGTAAGTAGTAAGAAAAGGGCTTCCCCAAAAAATGGGCTATAAGTTGTAAGAAATGGGCTGTAATTTTTTAAATCAAAGCCAACCGGCAATTACATTCAAATATCGTTTTTCTGGATTTCTCTAGTGTTATAAAAACCAGAGTTGGTGATGATGGTGTGCCTACTGTCCTGCAATATAGGCCGTCTGATCTATATCTAACAGTCAAGAAGGAAACTATGACAATTTACTCGCACTCCTCTCCACATTTGCAGATACATCCTTCCCTCGTTCATCCTTTTCTCCCACAAGATAAACTACTCATACAAATGCATCTTGATGTTCCGTGCAACGCACAGGCATCTTGCTAGTCAATATTTTAAATTTCATTCATTTTTTGCAGAGTTTTTTAATTTTATTTTGATATAATTTTTAAATATTATTTTTAATATGAGTCGAAATTTCATGATTAAAAGAGTTTGGACCGCACCAAAATATGCAAAGTTTCATTGAATTTTTTAGCAGTGTCCAGAATATGGTCTGTAATGCTAATAAAAAGAATATGGGCTTCAAAATATCCTTAAGAATTAGCAAATGGGCTATAAATTATTGAAAATAATGGCTAATGGGCTGTATGCTGTTTTCCACCGATTTGGAGGCTGACTTCTGGGCCTACTAGGTTGACGATGACACTGTCCTAAAAAAATTTGACGCGTACGCAAGGCTTTGTCAACTTAGTGAACACAGAGTAGTGACTGTTGGATGTCCATCGAACAGCTGTCATGCTTCTTCAATCTCTGATCTTCCTGCTCCAGCCGCCCAAACCAGTGCTGGCGGGACTGCCTGCTCCCTCCTCTCGTGGCCGGTTGTGCTGCCGCCAGGCCATCCCTCTACCCACCCGCACATCCTGTTATTTTCTTTCGGCGACGCCAGCCTCACCCCGCAGCCGACTAGTCAGCTCTCATACTCCCCCCAGCGTGGGTGTTCGCTGCTGTGGCTTCACCGGCTCCGGGTCATTCCCTTCCTGGGCCTCGCCCTCGTCCACCGCGTTTGTGCTCTCGGCACAACATGGTCAACATGGTCAACAAACAACAGCCATCGGAAGAGCGATGTAAGTGGAGAGGCTGACGGTAGGGACCCACACAAGCAAGTGCCTCCTTATTACGTGCAAAATAATGATTCCTCCACCTGATAGCTGGGACCCACCGGAAGGGCCTCTGTATTTCGCGAAACAAACATTCTCCCCGCTGATCGCTCGGACCCACTAGCTATATCTTCGCACGCAAGGAAGTGCCTACTTATTACGCACAAAAAATGAATACTCCCCCTGCTAGCTGGGACCCACCATAGTGGGAGGCTGACTTGTGGGCCTACTAAGTTGACGCGGATGGAGGGCTTTGTCAACTTAGTCAATATGAACGATTCTAGCTCCAGCGACCATACGATATCCATCCAACGACCGTAGTGCTTCTTCAACCTCTGGTCTTCTTGCTCCAGCCACCCAAACCAGCACCGGTCGTGCCACCTGCTCCTGGCTCTCGTGGCCATCTCTGCTATCGTGCAGGCCTCACCGCCCCACTCTACTCCAACCTCTGGCTAGGCCATCCCTCTACTCACCCACAACCCCTGTTATTCTACGGCGACGGCAGCCTCACACCATAGCCGAACAAGTTAACCCTCGTACTACTCTCCATGTGGGCATCCATTGCCGCGTCTTCCCCAGTTCCACGTCATCCCCTTCCTAGGCCTCGCCGTCATCCATCACCTTGGTGCTCTCGGCGCGGCGTGGTCAATGTGGCCAATGAATAACTTCCATCGGAAGAGTATTGTACGTGGAGAGGCTGACTGTTGGGTCCACGGCCGCAGCAAGGAAGTGCCTCCTTATTACACGCAAAATAATGATTTCTCTACCTAACAGCAGGGTCCCACCTAGCGGGCTATTGTATTTCGTGAAAAAAAAGTTTCGCCCCTGACTGCTAGGACCCACTAGCTACATCTTCGCACGCAAGGAAGTCTGTCCATATTACATGCAAAAAATTATGATTCTCCCTGATACGTCTCCAACATATCTATAATTTTTTATTGTTCCATGTTGTTATATTATCATTGTTGGATGTTTTATAATCATTTTATAGTCATTTTATATCATTTTTGGTACTAAGCTACTGACATAGTGCCAAGTGCCAATTGCTGCTTTTTGCATGTTTTTTTACATCCCAGGTAATCAATATCAAACAAAGTCCAAAAGCAGCAAAACTTTGCTCTGTAGATACCCCAATATTCCAGAAACCCTAGGAGAGTCGACGACAATTCCAGCCACCGTAGAGTCCAGAACCAGCAGATCCAATCTAGACACCATCACGGAGGGGTACATCATGTCCATTGGTGCCTCTCCGATGATGCGTGAGTACTCTTTTGTAGACCTTCAAGTCCATAGTTAGTAGCTAGATGGCTTCCTCTCTCTCGTTTGATTCTCAATACAATGGTCTCTTGGAGATCCATATGATGTAATTCTTTTGCGGTGTGTTTGTTGGGATCCAATGAACTTTGAGTTTATGATCAGCTCTATCTCTTTTTATCCATGAAAGTTATTTGATTCTTCTTTGATCTCCTATATGCATGATTGCTTATAGCCTCGTATTTCTTCTCTGATACTTGGGTTTTGTTTGGCCAACTTGATCTATTTATCTTGCAATGGGAAGAGGTGCTTTGTGATGTGTTCGATCTTACGATGCTTGATCCCAGTGACAGAAGGGGAACCGACACGTATGTATCGTTGCCATTATGGATAACAAAATTGGGTCTATTTCTACATAAATATATCTTCTCTACATCATGTCATCATTCTTATTGCATTACTGCATTTCTCGATGAACTTACTACACTAGATGCATGCTGGATAGCGGTCGATGTGTGGAGTAATAGTAGTAGATGCAGGCAGGAGTCGGTCCACTAATCTTGGACGCGATGCCTATCTAATGATCATTGCCTGGATAACGTCATGATTACTTGAAGTTCTTTCAATTCCCCAACAGTAATTCGTTAACCCACCGTATGCTATTTTTTCTCCAGAGAAGCCACTAGTGAAAACAACACTTATAGTAGTGATTTGTTTTCTTATACTAACAGATCTCATGAAGGTTTTGTTGAGTTTTGTGTGATTGAAGTTTTGATGTTTTGGGTGATCTTATGATGGATGAAGGAATAAGGAGTAAGAAGGCCTAAGCTTGGGGATGCCCATGGCATCCCAAGCTATTATCCAAAGAGAAGCTATCAACTACTCTTGGGGATGCCCCGAGTGGCATCCCCTCTTTCTTCTAACGACCATCGGTATTTTACTCGAAGCTATATTTTAATTCGTCACATACTATGAGTTTTGCTTCGAGCGTCTTGTACGATATGAGTCTTTGATTGTTTTGCTTTGTGTTTTCAATCTTGAATCCTTGCTGGACACACCTATTTGAGGGAGTCAAATAATGCCATGACTTGTTAGGGTTGCTCTCTATGCTTCACTTAAATCTTTATGAGCTATGTAATTGCTCTAGTGCTTCATTTATATCTTTTTGAGCACGGTGTGCTTTAGTATTTTTGAGGAAATGCTCTCTTGCTTCACTTAGATTTATTTTAGAGTTAGTAAAATTTTGAAGAAATTCTCTCTTGATATTCACTTATATTTGTTTGAGTTTATCAAGAGCAACACATGAAAATTTGATGCAGGGTAGAACCCTAATCGCCCGATCTTTCACGAAAGGAGCGGATCCCGCGAAGAACACGAGGAACACAAAGAGGGAAACGGGGAAAGGGAAATCACAAGGGGAAACACAAGAGGAACACTCAAACTAACAAGAACAAGTCACACATGTGCTAGATCCTCGGATACATAGAACGATACACGGTCCACGGACAACTAGGGACGATACAAAAGGGTAACCGGTTCTTCTCGTGAGGAGGTCTTGATGTTCTTCCCTAAAGAGGGGTCTTGAATCCGCTTGGGGGATCTTCTCCGGTGGAGGCTCGAATCTCCGAGGAGAAGGTAACCAAGTGGATGAGCAAAGCTCTCTCACAAATATGAGCTAAACATTTGCTAACCCTAGAAAGTTGTACGGGATAGAGTATATATAGTCTAGGGGGTAGAAGGGGTACACGCGCCTCGACCCTTTACTGTTCGCAGACAGGGAGGCCGAACGTCCGGGCGTCGGGCCGGACGTCCGGGCGTTCGCGGAGGGCCGGATGTCCGGGCTGTGGAGGTCGGATGTCCGGGCTGGTGAAGCTGGCCATGTTGCTCTCGGGTTCGGTGGGTCCGGATTTCCGGGCAGGGGGCCGGATATCCGGGACCTCGGGAAGTGCCGGATGTCTGGGGCTTGTAGGTACTTGGTGGTTGGCAGCTGTAGAGGAAGGCGTTCCAGGGGCTGGATGTCTGGGGCCTTGGCCGGATGTCCGGGGCCTGGGAGATATTCTTGGCTCCTTCCGTTGGTTCTCCTCATCCGTGGACTTGGGGACTTGTCCGTCTTCATGCGTATCTTTGGGAGGACCCTCTTGGTACCTAATCATGCACAACATCTCAGACTTAGGTAGTAGCCATGTCTCATCCATAGAAAGTGGAATTTCAGAGAGGAGTGAGTTCACCTTATCTTCGATAGCCTTGGCTCGGGCTTGTGTCATTGGTCCAAAGGTGCCGTTGGAGGTGTGGGTGCGTCCATGGGGATGATCTTGGGATGCTCCGCATCATCTCCCCTCCCTTGGGGAAGATCCGTCCTCGGATCGAAATCCTCATCACCATGGTAGGGCGAGAGATCTTTGATGTTGAAGATGTCGCTCACGGAGTACTTGTCACGAGGAATGTCGATCTTGTAAGCGTTGTTGTTGTAGCGTGCAAGCACCTTGAATGGTCCATCCACGCGTGGTCGAAGTTTGGACTTGCGTTCTTGGGGAAAACGGTCCTTGCGAAGGTGTAGCCACACGAGGTCTCCAATGTTGAAGATCATAGGGTGCTTGTTGACGTTGAGCTTGGTCGCAAGGCGTTGTACTTGGCGCTCGATGGTGTTTCTTGTATCTTCATGCACCTTCTTGATATGGGTCGCTCTTGCACTTGCGTCCAAATTGATTCGCTCTTGGAGTGGTAGAGGTAGAATATCCAATGGTGACAAAGGGTTGAATACGTAGACGACCTCGAAAGGGGACTTGCCGGTTGTTGAGTGTCTTGCTCGGTTGTAGGCGAACTCGGCGATGGGTAGACACTCCTCCCACTCCTTGATGTTCTTCTTGATGAGTACTCGAAGTAGAGCGGAGAGTGTGCGGTTTGTCACCTCCGTTTGGCCGTCGGTTTGAGGATGGTACGCCGTGGAGAAGAGTAGCTTGATTCCGAGCTTGGCGCATAGGGTCTTCCAAAAGTAGCTAAGGAACTTGACGTCGCGGTCCGAGACGATGGTTTTTGGCACACCATGGAGACGCAAAATTTCCCTACAAAAGAGATTAGCAACATGTGAAGCATCGTCTATCTTGTGGCAAGGAATAAAATGTGCCATTTTTGAGAAACGGTCCACAACGACAAATATGGAATCTTTCCCATTTCGAGTTCTAGGCAAACCAAGTACAAAGTCCATGCTAATGTCTTCCCATGGTTGGTATGGAATTGGTAAAGGCATATAGAGACCATGAGATTGAGCTTTGGACTTAGCTTTGCGACATGTAGAACACCGGTTGGTGAAGCGATTGACGTCCCGAAACATCTTTGGCCAAAAGTAGCTCTTCGAGAGCGTGGCGAACGTCTTGTCGCGTCCGAAGTGTCCCATTAAGCCTCCTCCATGCGATTCCTGCAAAAGCAACAAACGAAGAGACGACTCGGGGATGCAAAGTTTGTTAGCTCTCATAAGATAGCCGTCTTTGATGTAATAGCGTTCCCAAGATGTATTCGACAAACACTTGGCATAAGGAGTAGCAAAAGTTGCATCATGCTCATACAAGTCTTTGATATGCTCGAAGCCAATGACATCTAACTCAAGTTGCGTGACAAGCATGCATATGCGGGAAAGAGCATCCGCTACTATGTTTTCTTTACCCTTGATGTACTTGATGACATAGGGAAAAGACTCAATAAATTCACTCCATTTAGCATGACGCTTGTTCAACTTAGTTTGTCCCTTAAGATACTTGAGAGTCTCATGATCGGTATGAATGATAAACTCATGGGGACGAAGGTAATGTTCCCATTCATGCAAAACGCGGACTAAAGCATATAGCTCTTTGTCATAGATGGGATAATTGAGTTGCGCTCCGGAAAGTTTCTCACTAAAGTAAGCTATGGGGCGCTTCTCTTGCGTTAACACACCTCCTATGCCATTACCACTAGCATCGCAATGAATTTCAAAAGGCTTGTCGAAGTTGGGTAAAGCAAGCACGGGAGCATGAGTAAGCAAATTCTTAAGCTCATTGAATGCGGTATCTTGGGATGGTCCCCAAACAAAAGGCGCATTCTTCTTGCTCAAAGCATGCAAAGGCGAAGCAATGGTGCTAAAATCCTTCACAAAGCGACGATAGAAACCCGCAAGGCCAAGAAAACTACGCACTTGATGCAAGTTGGTTGGTTGCGGCCAAGTCTTAATAGCATTAATCTTGGACTCATCAACATGAACACCCTTAGAAGAAACAACAAAACCCAAGAAAACGAGCTTATCAACACCAAAAAGGCATTTCTCCATATTAGCATAGAGGCGCTCTTTTCTAAGAGTTTGCAAAACGGTGCGGACATGGGTGACATGCTCTTTGATAGATTTGCTAAACACAAGAATATCATCAAAGTAGACCACAACAAATATACCAATGTAAGGGCGAAAGACATGATTCATGAGGCGCATAAAAGTGCCCGGTGCTTCCGAAAGACCCATAGGCATGACTAACCACTCATACAAACCAAACTTGGTTTTGAAGGCGGTTTTCCATTCATCACCCTCTTGTATGCGGATTTGATAGTAACCACTCTTAAGATCAATTTTGGAAAATATAGTGGCACCGCTAAGCTCATCAAGCATATCATCTAGGCGTGGAATGGGATACCTATAGCGAACGGTGATAGCATTGATAGGTCTACAATCGGAGCACATGCGAAAACTACCATCACGTTTTGGCACAAGAATGACCGGAACGGCACAAGGGCTCAAACTTTCACGCACATGTCCATGGTCTATGAGATGCTTTACTTGCCTTTGTATTTCTTTTGTTTCGTCGGGGTTGACACGGTATGGAGCTTTGTTCGGAAGAGGTGCTCCGGGGATGAGGTCGATTCGGTGCTCAATGCCTCGTAGAGGAGGTAGACCCGGAGGTAGCTCATCGGGAAAAACATCTTGAAATTCCTGCAAAAGAGAAGACAACACTAGAGGAAGAGTGTGAGAAGTGTTAGTTTGTGGTGCATTGTCCTTGCACACGAGGACGTAGTGTAGGACACTAGATGGGTTCTCACACACTTCTCTCATCTCACGTTTGGTGGCAAATAGAACTAGATTTTTGTTTTCGCTCATCGTGGAGGCACTCAATTTTGGCTTGTGGCACTCACTCTCTTTTTGGTGGCTCGCTCTCTCACTATGATCTCCATGATGGATGTCTTGCTTGTCGGCGATCACTTGACTTGGCGACATTGGACGGAGGACGTACTCCTTGCCCTTCATCTTGAAGATGTAGTGGTTCGTTCGGCCATTGTGTACGACTCCTCTATCGAATTGCCATGGCCGTCCAAGGAGAAGATGACAAACGGTCATTGGAACGACGTCGCACTCCAAGGTGTCTTCGTAGGCGCCGATCTTGAAGGAGACTTGTACTCGGTGCTCGACTTGGATAGTGCCGGAGTCACTAAGCCATTGCACTTTGTATGGATGTGGATGCTTCATCTTGGGCAATTGGAGCTTGGAGCAAAGTTCTTCACTTGAGAGATTATGATAACTCCCTCCATCGATGATGACCTTGACGGATCGTCCATTGATGCCGGCCTTGGTGTGGAATATGTGGCATCGTTGGTCTTCTTCTTGGTGATGTTGGAGAGTCAAGACTTTGGAGACAACAAGTGCGGGACTTGAGTCTTCATCACAAAAGACTTGTTCTTCTTCATTGTTCACTTGGCGGTGCATGGCGACTTGCTCGAGGGCTTCCATTTCGCCTTCGCTCATGGAGTCATAAGTGCCATCGTCGTTGAAGACCATGGTTCGCTTGTTGGTGCACTCGTAGGACTTGTGGCCTCGGCCTCCGCAAGTGAAACACTTGAAGGAACTCGTCTTGACGGTCTCATCGGTTGGGGTTGATGATGATGAAGCTCTCGGCTTGAAGTTGCTCGTAGGAGGATGGCTTGTAGTTGACGAAGCTTTCTTGGAAGTCGACTTGTCGATGTTGGAAGTAGAAGGTCTTGTAGTCGGTGTTGGAGTCGTTGAAGCTTGGTTATTGGAGAAGCCGTAGGACTTGGATGAGAACTTGGCATACTTGAAATCATCTTGCACTTGGCGTTCCGCTTTGGTAGCTTGGTGCACTAGCTCGATGAGATTTGAGTATGGTTGGAAGTCGGCGATCTTCTTGATAGGGTGATTGAGTCCGTTCAAGAAACGTGCCATTGTTTGCTCATCATCTTCCGTGACATTGGCTCTTATCATTGCAATCTCCATCTCCTTGTAGTATTCTTCAACGCTCTTTGTTCCTTGCTTGAGTTGTTGGAGTTTCTTGAAGAGGTCACGGTTGTAGTCGGTAGGTACGAAGCGTGCTCTCATGACATCCTTCATTTGTGCCCAAGTAGTGATGGGTGGTTCACCTCCTGCCTCTCGGCGCTCTATGATTTGTTCCCACCAAATGAGGACATAGTCTTGGAACTCAAGGGATGCCATCGCGATCTTCTTCTCTTCTTCAAAATTGTGCAAACAGAAGATCTTGTCAACCTTCAATGCCCATGAAAGGTACTCTTCGGGATCGTTGCTTCCGTTGAACTTGGGCATGGTGAACTTGAGCTTGCTGTAGCATTGCTCTTCATTGTGTTGGGGTCGGGGATGATGACGCCCTTGTTGTAGATGATTGTTCAACTCTTGGTGCTCTTGGTGCGGAGGATTGTTATCGTCATGTTGCTCTTGTCATGGAGGATCTCCAATGTCGTCATGCTCTTGATTTACTTGTTGTTCTTGGCGAGCTTGTGGAGGAGCATGTCGAGCTCGAGGAGGAACTTGCCGATGCACGCTAGCTTGAAATCTTCGTTCTTGAATTTCTTCGCAAAATACTTCCTCTTGTTGACGGGCTTGTCAGTTTCGGCCGGCAACGGCTCGACTCGAATCGCGTAGATCTTGTTGCGCCGCAAGTGCTTGAGCGTCATGGAGTTGTTGTTCTTGACGTTGTGTCTTGGCATCTTGAGCATTTTGGTGTAGACGCGCTCGCTCTTCCTCTTCATGTTGGCGTTGTCGTTGTCGTTCTCGTGCTAGCGCAAAGGCTTCTTGAGTTTGACGTTGTCGGCACTCTTGAGAGTCGGTGTCTCTTAGGGGATTGAGGCTTGCTTGACAGTCGGTGCGCGTGGCTCGACGAAGAGTGTTCAATGTCAGTGTACTTGAGCAGGAGACGGTGAAGTCGGAGTGGCGGCTTGAACGACTCCTTCTTGAAGTGGAAGATGAGCGGTTGAGCAACAAAGCACAAATTTCGTACATCCATGCGTCATTCTCTTGCTTGTGATCGTCGAGCTTGTGGTCGAAGTAGTCCCTTGTACGTTGCTCGGAAAGTCCCAAGTCGGTGGCAAGGTTGTCGATTCGTTCACTCATAGCTTGTTGCTCTTGATGCAAAGCACGTTGTGCACCAAAGAGGTGACTCTTGGTGACGAAGGAGTTCATGTCGTCGTCTTGCTCCATGAAGAGTGGGTTGGTAGAAGTACTTGGCCTATCCATCATTCCAAGACAAATGTGAGTGGTAGAAAGAGAAGAACGAGTACCAAATGTACCTTGACCTAAGTTGAAAGTGGATCAAGGATCACTCCAATGTAGGACAAGGAAATAGCACAATTGGTACGAGTTCTTGTCGGTTTCTCACACCTACACATGTAAAAGCTTTTGGTGGAGCTTGGTTAGGATGGTGGCACAAAATTTGATGCAATTGTAAGTGAGCTTCAATAATGTTGGAAAAGATTCGCAAGATGCAATGTAACAAGTAGACCAAGCATATAAGGTACACGGAAACACACACGCAAAAAGATAAGTGGGGTTGTGCAACCAAGGGTGAGCCAAAATGTGGAATCCACAAAAATGCTCTTGTTGCACAACACTAGAGAGACGCTAGCACGATTGCACAATAGGCGGATACAAGAACTTGTGCACAACCTACTTAGCAAAAATGCAACGACTTCTATCCCAAATATGTTCTATGCAAGGTGTTGCTATGATATGATCCAAGATGATCGAGTATGACAATCTTAATGTTGTAAGATGCTATGGTTCTTGCTTAAAAGCTCTTTGCTTATCTTTTCTCTTTGCTTAAAAGCTTGTTTGGCTCTTTGATGTTTGAGCTCTTTTCTCATGCAATGCTTGACGAACCAAGATAGCAAATGAGTATGCGATGACAACTTTGTGACACAAGAGATGATACCAATATATGCAACAATGATGTATGTATGCTATGGAAGTATGATCACTAATGTGCACAAGTCTCGTTGCCGGCAATACTCAATGGCTAGTCTCGATGGGTAAGCAACGCAAAGGAGTAAGGCTATGATGGCTATCAATGTAATGGCAAGAATGATATGTCCAATACCAATATGAGGTTACCGGTCTTGCTTCCGGTATGGTGTCAAAATGGTGGCATGAATACCAAGCCGTAGTCGAGGTGGTCGTTGTTGATGACGCGTCCGTGGCAAAGATGAGCGGCGGTGATGTCGATGTCGAACCGTACCTAGATAGCCGAAACACAAAAGGATACGGTACCGCAACTCAAATTCTCAAACCTCGAAGTAGCAATTGTGTCGGAGAGTGAAACGTTCGAAAAATGGTTGGGTTATGCGGAAGTGGTGGAGGTATGCGGAAGTATATGTGGTGTATGGTGGGCACCGGAACAAAATTTGGTGGAATTTGGGGCATAAAACGGGGCGGTGGATGGAGAAGTTGCTGCTAGGGGCCGGATGTCCGGGTGGAAGGCCGGATGTCCGGGTGGGGTCGGATGTCCGGGCTCAAGATCCGGGGCTGAACGGGATGAACACCGCATGGGGAGGTTAAATCCGGGCGAAATTTCGGAGGTTTTCTGGATGGGAAAAAGGGGAAAAGGATGGGAAGCTTGATCCACTCAAAACAAAGCAAATCGACGGATCCAAACCAACAAAATCTCAACACACCAACAAATCACAAAAAAAAAATTGGGGCTATTTTTGGTGGGGAATTTTCGAATTAGGACGAAAAACAAGAAAACAAGGCTAGAAACACAACGGGGAGGCTTCGATATCGTGATCAACGTGGCTCTAGATACCAAGATGGTGTAGGGTAGAACCCTAATCTCCCGATCTTTCACGGAAGGAGCGGATCCCACGAAGAACACGAGGAACACAAAGAGGGAAACAAGGGAAAACGAGGGAAATCACAAGGGGAAACACAAGAGGAACACTCAAACTAACAAGAACAAGTCACACATGTTCTAGATCCTCGGATACATAGAACGATACACGGTCCACGGACAACTAGGGACGATACAAAAGGGTAACCGGTTCTTCTCCGTGAGGAGGTCTTGATGTTCTTCCCTAAAGAGGGGTCTTGAATCCGCTTGGGGGATCTTCTCCGGTGGAGGCTAGAATCCCCGAGGAGAAGGTAACCAAGTGGATGGGCAAAGCTCTCTCACAAATATGAGCTAAACATTTGCTAATCCTAGAAAGTTGTATGGGATAGAGTATATATAGTCTAGGGGGTAGAAGGGGTACACGGGCCTCGGCCCTTTACTGTTCGCAGACAGGGAGACCGGACGTCCGGGCGTCGGGCCGGATGTCTGGGCGTTCGCGGAGGGCCGGATGTCCGGGCTGTGGAGGCCGGATGTCTGGGCTGGTGAAGCTTGCCATATTGCTCTCGGGTTCGGTGGGGTCTGGATTTCCGTGCAGGGGGCCGGATATCCGGGACCTTGGGAAGTGTCGGATGTTCGGGCTTGCGGGGCCGGATGTCCGGGGCCTGTAGGTACTTGGTGGTTGAGCAACTGTAGAGGAAGGCGTTCCAGGGGTCGGATGTCCGGGGCCTGGGAGATGTTCTTGGCTCCTTCTGTTGGTTCTCCTCATCCGTGGACTTGGGTACTTGTCCGTCTTCATGCGTATCTTCGGGAGGACCCTCTTGGTACCTAATCATGGACAACATCTCGGACTTAGGTAGTAGCCATGTCTCATGCATAGAAAGTGGAAGTTCGGAGAGGTGTGAGTTCACCTTATCTTTGATAGCCTTGGCTCGGGCTCGTGTCATTGGCCCAAACGGTGCCGTTGGAGGTGTGGGTGCGTCCATGGGGATGATCTTGGGATGCTCCGCATCAAAATTAGTCCCAAAGTGATAGATATCCAAGAAGGATATAATAAAAAAAATTCATGAAGATCATTGGACAAAATAAACTTGATTCTTTGTAATAGTTTTGAAATATGATGATGTGATATGTGAGTCATGTTGATGAGTAATTATGTTTTACTAAGAATATTGGTGTTAAGGTTTGTGATTCCCTATGCAAGCACGGAAGTCAATAGTCATGCAATGAAATTACATCCTACTTGTGGTGCATTATTCAGTGTTAATTATGCTTACTGCTCGCTTATGAGATTATCCGTTTCTTGGTTGGTCGCTTCTCAATATTTTGCTAGCCTTCATTTTGCACTAAGTATGATCACTACTTGTGTGTCCAAAATCCTTTAAACCATTTTTGCCATATGAGTCCACTATATCTACCTATATCCGGTATTCTTTTGCCATTCTAAGCAAATTTGTATGTGTCATCTCTAATATTCAAAATATATTTCTCTTTTGTGTGATCGTACAGCTCGTGAGGCAGTGAGGGGTGGCTAATATTTTCCATGCTAGATGTGTTATTCTCACGATGAGTGTTTATTCACTTGTCATTGCACGAGAGTAAGGCAAAGGTATTAGGGATGTACAGTCCTAAAATGAAAAATGAATTTACTTTATGTTGTCAAATAATAAATTCCATGGAAAGTTTTGGTATGTAAGGCACCCGTAGATGGTTAGCCATGGAAAGTGAAAGTATGGTGGAAAAAGGAATAGACTTTATTTTCTGTTTGGGAACCGCTTATGATATATCTAGGATGGAAAGTGTTGGGAACTCTAAGTCGTTTTCATTGGTGGGAAAAGTATGCCTCTCAAAATGTTTTTATCTCTCAATTTCCGATTTGGGCTCTGGCACCTCTACAAATCCCTACTTCCCTCTGCGAAGGGTCTTTCTTTTAATTTATGCATTTTTTTAATTTGATTCTCCATCTTCTCGTATAAAGCACCAACTAAGGGGTACTATGATCGTACTTGAGCATTTGATGTAGTTAATGTGCGAGTGTATTTCATGACTGGATCAATGATTGAGCATGATGGGCTAGGGATAACTTATTTTAGTGTTGATATTTTGAAATACATGTTTGCTTGTTGATATACTTGAGTATTTAAGTCTCATGTCAAAACTAGACTATTGCTTTGAATCATATAAAAGTCCAAATGTCCATGCTATAAATAAAAGAATATGAGACAACATTTTAGGCAGCATTCCACATCAAAAATTCAGTTTTTATCATTTACCTGCTCGAGGACGAGCAGGAATTAAGCTTGGGGATGCGGATACGTCTCCAACGTATCTATAAATTTTTGATTGTTCCATGCTGTTATATTATCAATCTTGGATGTTTTATAATCATTTTATAGTCATTTTATAACATTTTTTGGTACTAACCTATTGACATAGTGCCAAGTACCAGTTGTTGTTTTTTGCATGTTTTTTACATTGCAGGTAATCAATATCAAACGGAGTACAATCGCAGTGAAAGTTTTTGTGGATTTTTTTGGACCAGAAGACATCCAATGGGCCGGAGAAGTGCCTGGGGGGGTGCTCCGAGGGGAGCACAACCCACCAGGGCGCGCCTGGATCCCCAGGCGTGCCCTGGTGGGTTGTGCCCACCTCGTGTGCCCCCCGGACCGCCTCTTTGCTCTATGAATACCCCAATATTCCAGAAACCCTAGGAGAGTTGAAAAAAATCAATTCCAACTGCCGCAGAGTCCAGAACCACCAGATTGAATCTAGACACCATCACGAAGGGGTTCATCATGTCCATTAGTGCCTCTCTAATGATGTGTGAGTAGTCTTTTGTAGACCTTCAGGTCCGTAGTTAGTAGCTATATGGTTTCCTCTCTCTCGTTTGATTCTCAATACAATGGTCACTTGGAGATCCATATGATGTAATTATTTTGCGGTGTGTTTGTTGGGATCCGGTGAACTTTGAGTTTATGATCAGATCTATCTCTTTTTGTCCATGAAATTTATTTGAGTCTTCTTCAATCTCTTATATGCATGATTGCTTATAGCCTCATATTTCTTCTCCGATATTTGGATTTTGTTTGGCCAACTTGATCTATTTATCTTGCAATGGGAAGAGGTGCTTTGTGATGGGTTCGATCTTACGGTTCTTGATCCTAGTGACAGAAGGGGAAGCGACACGTATGTATTGTTGGCATTAAGGATAACAAGATGGGGTCTATTTCTACATAAATAGCTCTTGTCTACATCATGTCATCGTTCTTATTGTATTACTTTGTTTCTCCATGAACTTAATACACTAGATGCATGTTGGATAGCGGTCGATGTGTGGAGTAATAGTAGTAGATGCAGGAGGAGTCGGTCTACTAATCTTGGACGTGATGCCTACATAATGATCATTGCCTGGATATCATCATGATCATTTGAAGTTCTATCAATTCTCCAACAGTAATTCATTTACCCACCATTTGCTATTTTTCTCGAGAGAAGCCACTAGTAAAAACTACGACCCCTGGGTCTCTTCCTTAATATATTTGCCTTGGCGATATTTTTTATTTGCCTTTTATTTTCAGATCTATTATACCAAAAATACAAAAATACCTTGCTGCAATTTATTTTATCCGAGATCTATTTATCCTATCTATCATATTTTTATCACGTCTGTTTGCCAATTTCTAGTGCAGTTACCCGAAAGGGATTGACAACCCCTTTTACACGTCGGGTTGCGAGTATTTGTTATTCGTGTGAAGGTGATGTTTACGTAGTGTTGCTTGGTTCTCCTACTGGTTTGATAACCTTAGTCTCATCACTGAGGGAAATACCTACCGTTGGTGTGCTGCATCATCCCTTCTTCTTTGGGGACATAGTTCTAGAAGACATCACTCCCCTGACAGATGGGACTCACCAGCTATATCTTCGCACGCAAGGAAGTGCCTCCTTACCTCCCTGATAGCTGGGACCCACCCGGTCGAACCGTATGTAGGGTTGTCTATCTGGTCTTGAACATGTTCGTACATACTGGTCGATCGGTCTGTCTGCAGGCTGCAGCGATGAACCATGGCCGAGTAAGGAAGGGCATGTGTCATAGTAGAGGCGCGGACTTAGCATGTCATGCGGTCCCGTTAAATATTGTGTACATGTACGTACAACCAGGGTGCAAGAAAGTAAATACGACCACACACGTACATACGGGCAGGGTCTCGAGCGCCCACTCGCACATACATACGGCCATGGCTTGTGTACATGAAGAGGCAGCGGAGAGCAGTGACGGCGTCCTGTTCATCGGCAGCCAACTGGCTGGGTTGGAACGGAGAAACTGCGGCGTGTTCATCGGGAGGCAATGGAATGCGTCCTGTTCATCGGGAGCCAACCGGCTTGGACGGAACAGCCAAAACGAGGCCTGGCGTACTGCAGAACGAAGGAAACGGCCTTATGTTCGACCGCCTACGGTCGAAACGGGATCCTGTTCATCGGGAGGGGTATGGTGTAGCGCAAAACTAAGCAAACAGACTTCTCTTCGACCTCCTACAGTCAATATGGGGTCCTATTGATTGGGAGGGGTGTGGCGTACCACAAAACGGGGCTCCACGGGCTACTGTTCATCCACTGTCAACCTCCTCCAGCCTCCACCTACTACTGTTCATTCACGGCATCTCCCTCCTTCCTCCACGGGCTCCTGTTCCTCCAGCCTCCACCGACTAATGTTCAACCAGCCCTCCATGGGGGCCTGTTCGTCTAGCCTCCACCGACTACTGTTCAACCAGCCCTCCACACGGGGTCCTGTTCAACCAGCCCTCCACGGGGTCCTTTTCATCCACCCCCAATCGGCTCGGGTGTGTGGCGTCCTCCTCTCGATCGGGGTCCTATTCATCCAGCGGCAACGGGCTCTACTACCACGGTGTCCTATTCATCCAACCCCCACCGGGAACTGTTCATCTAACCCCCAACAACGATCACTGTTCATCAAGAGGCAGTGATAACCCACAAGTATAGGGGATCACAACCATTTTTGAGGGTAGAGTATTCAACCCAAATTTATAGATTCGACACAAGGGGAGCCAAAGAATATTTGAAGGTATTATCAGCTGAGTTGTCAATTCAACCACACTTGGAGATTAATTATCTGCAGCAACGTGATCAGTAGCAAAGTAATATGACAGTTTTGATAATAGTAGCAGTAGCAATGGTAACGATAACCGTGATAGCAGTAGTTTTGTAACAAGTGCAACAGTAACGATAGCAATAGTAACTTAGCAAGAACAATATAAGAAAATTCATAGGCATTGGATCGGTGACTTGTTGGATGATATTCATCATGAGACGGTTATAACCTAGGGCGATACGGCACTAGCTCCAGTTCATCAGTATAATGTAGGCATGTATTCTGTAAATAGTCATACGTGCTTATGGAAAGAACTTGCATGACATCTTTTGTCCTACCCTCCCGTGGCAGTGGGGTCCTATTGGAAACTAAGGGATATTAAGGCCTCCTTTTAATGGAGAATCGGAACAAAGCATTAACACATGGTGAATACATGAACTCCTCAAACTACGGTCATCACCGGGAGTGGTCTCGACTATTTTCACTCCGGGGTTGCCGGATCATAACACGTAGTAGGTGACTATAACTTGCAAGATCGAATCTAGAACATGGATATAATGGTGAAAACATAAACGGTTTAGATCTGAAATCATGACACCTGGGCCCAAAGTGACAAGCATTAAGCATGGCAAACTCAAAGCAACATCAATCTTAGAACATAGTTGAGAGTGCAACTATCCCTGGGTGGTTTTGGTAATTATTAACAACATTTAGCTCATTGAGATAATGCTATTTCAAGATAAATATTTCAGGAAAGCTCAATGATTGACATGGCATGTATTAGGAATGTGGACCCCTCAAAATGCTAAGGAAAAAAGATTGGCTCAAGCTCTAAAGCTCAAGCTCAAGACTCTACATTTTACTTTTAGTGACCTAAGATCACATTGAGTGTGACGCCCCAAGTCCGGAGCTTCAGATGCCTTCCAGGGTTTCCGGGTTTCGTCGTGTGTTTTGTTTGGTTCATTGCATCATGTGCATTGCATCATGTCATCGTGCCATCATCTCATAAATCTTTTACAACTCAACTAAATAAACCATATGGATCTTCGATCCATTTAAACCGAGGGAATTCACATGGTGAGTTCTCTTTATAACATATCATCCCAGTATTTAGGGACCTACTATAAATATTTCATTAGTTTGGAATTAACCGCAAACACAGTTGCAATTTAAACTCTCAAGTGTCTTCTGCTTCAAGTTTCACCTCCAAACTTTGCCAACAATTCGTTTCCCTTTTATCGAGACTCTTCTTGTCTTCCCAACATTTTTGGACTCTTAAAAAAACCTTGAGTTTATTCAAACCATTTGAATTAAATTCAAATGTATTTGAATTTAAATCTTTCAATCATGCCACTTTCATTTTCCTAGATCGAGCTCAGTTTTGTGAGTCTGAAAAAAATACCCCTTTGCCTAAGTCCCTTCTCTTCTCTTCCCTTTTTATTTTCCTTTCCTTTCTTTCTTTCTTTTTTCTTTCTTTCTCTGGTACGAGAGAATGAGGGAGAGAGGAAAACCCCAGTGCAGCCCAGTCGGCCAGTTGGGCCTCCAGCAGCCTCGTCCCACCAGTGGCCCAAGGCCCAGTCAATCCCCCGTAAACCTAGCGAGCCCCTCCTCGTTCCCTTCCGCCGCCGCTGGCCCGATCCCCATCTCACTGCTCGATACCCCAACCTCTCGCTCCCGTGCCTGATCGATCCAGCGCCTCCAAGGGCGACACCCGATTCTCGTGGCCCTGACCTTGGCCTCGGCCATGGCGCCGCGCCGCCGACCACCAGCAGGACGCCGCCCATGGACGCGCCCGTCCCCGAGCATTGATCCGGCCCTCGTCGAGCCTCCGTGCAGCACCCGCCTCCCTGGATGCGTCTCTGGTATCTCCGTCCTCCAGCCGCGCCTGAGGGAGCTCCCCGAAGCCGGCGCCGTGTTCCTCCAGCACCACCACCAGGCTGTCCTCTCCTTCCCCCTGCGCAGGAGCTCGCAACCACCACCATGGCGCGTCTTGCTACTCCCCCCCCCCCCCCCCCCCCCCCCCCCCCCAGCTCCCCAATCCTTCCCTTCTACTCCCTCAGTCATGGCACTTCGCTGCTCTTTTGCTCGCCCGCCTTGCCTCGCGCGACCTGCATGGCCGCCGGCCATGGATGCCATCATGTTGGCCTAAAGCTTCGAGTGCGCTGCTGTGCCTTGCTGCTCCTGCTTCGTACGACAGCTGATGACCTCTGTCGAGCTCGCCCGGCCACCTTCTACCTCGGTGTGGCCCTGCCTCCACTAGCAGTCTCCTGCTGTCGGCCGTTTCCATGGGTTCGGGGAGCCCCAAGTCATGTCTGTGGCCTTCGTGTCTATTGATGCTCCACTGTTTTCTTTCTCCATCGTCTCCCCGAGCTCGTCAAATCCTGTACCCGGAGCCCAAGTCGGAAGACTCCGTGGATGTACATCTCATTTGTGCCATTTTGGATGATCAAGGACATTTCGGCTTTCTTCAAGTACCATTACACCCGGAGACCACGGATTTGTGAAGTTCCACTACCGTCGCCGTGGATCCAACAAGTTCCCGAGTACGACTACTTCCCACGACGACCTTGTACCACTACCGCCCCGATGATCGCCGATGAACGATAGGACGACTACTTCTATCGCCGTCACCGTGAACATCTACTCCACTACCGTCGCCGGAATCGCGAGAACCTCTACCGACGACCTCGGAACGTGTACGATGACAGTTGTCGAAGACCCGTACCTCTACCGCTTCCCGAACATGAACGATTACCTCCATTACAAACGCCCCGAGAACGTCTACTTCCTCTACCATCACCGAGTACCACTACTTCCCACGACGATCTGGAACAACTACACCGCTTGACTCGGACCGCTCCGGTAACACACACTTCGAAGGTATGACCCCGAGACGACCGCCGTGAACGAATGCCTTGTGATGTATGAGATGCTCGTGCTTGCACCGTGCTCGATTTGTCGGTGCACGTTGCCCTCTTTTACCTTGTCACCGTCATGTGGGAACCCGGTAACTGGGAGCACCCCACCTTCTATCGCATGTCCCGCTCCCGTCGCACTTTCTTTGCACCGGGATCTCAATCGAGTTACCAGAACCGGAATGTTGTCGTGGCACCGTTTCGTTATCGTTGTTGTGGCTCCCCTTTTCATTTCCGCCACGATGACAAATGCTTCTTAATATGCTCTTGTAAACTTTTAATAAAAATTGCATAAACTTGTTCATGTCATCCGCATCATGAAAACAACAATTAAAATGTTTAGATTGTTGTTGCACCAAATTACTAATGCATATGGGGATTTACCAGATTTGTTGTTTGTTATATCCGGCCCCATTTAATTTGTTTATATAGTATAGTTTTGTTATGCTTCACCTCTTGCCATGCTAACCAACATTTAATATTGTTGGGTACCTAAACGAGAGAGAACTAAATAATTGATGTGGTGTTCCGTCAATATGCAACTAGTTGCATATTGAGCTCCACTTAACTTGTAGTTTTGTTTGTGCCCTTTGCCATGCCATGCTTCATTAAATCGGACATGCATCATACTTGTTTGCGCATCATGCCATGTTTATGTGGTGGTTGTTTACGATGTTGTGTGCTTCTTTTCGGTGTTGCTCCTTCGGGTTGGATCCGGTAACGTCGCGTTTGTGAGGACCCGTTCGACTACGTCCATTTGTATTCTTCATGGACTCGTTCTTCTTCCTTGCAGGATCTCAGGCAAGATGACCATACCCTCAAAATCACTTCTATCTTTGCTTGCTAGTTGCTCGCTCTTTTGCTATGCCTATGCTGCGATACCTACCACTTGCTTATCATGCCTCCCATGTTGTTAAACCAAGCCTCTAACCCACCTTTCCTAGCAAACCGTTGTTTCACTATGTTATCGCTTTGCTCAGCCCCTCTTATAGCGTTGTTAGTTGCAGGTGAAGATTGAAGTTTGTTCCTTCTTGGAACATGGAGATGTTGGTCCTTGTTGGAACATGTTTACTTGTTGGGATATCACAATATCTCTTATTTAATTAATGCATCTATATACTTGGTAAAGGGTGGAAGGCTCGGCCTTATGCCTGGTGTTTTGCTCCACTCTTGTCGCCCTAGTTTCCATCATATCGGTGTTATGTTCCCGGATTTTGCGTTCCTTACGCGGTTTGGTCATAATGGGAACCCCTTGACAGTTCGCCTTGAATAAAACTCCTCCAGCAAGGCCCAACATTGGTTTTACCAATTGCCACCTAGCCTTTTTCTTTCCCTTGAGTCGGCCAGCTCAAAGGTCATCTTATTTTAACCCCCCCGGGCCACTGCTTTTTTAAGTGTTGGTCCAAACTGAGCGATGCCCGAGGCTACCAGGGGCAACTCTGGGCTGGCTTACCCGACGTCTTGCTCATCCGATGTGCCCTGAGAACGAGATATGTGCAGCTCCTATCAGGATTTGTCGGCACATCTGGGTGGCTTTGCTGGTCTTGTTTTACCATTGTCAAAATGTCTTGTAACCGGGATTCCGAGTATGATCGGGTCTTCCCGCTAGAAGGAATATCCTTCGTTGACCGTGAGAGCTTGTGATGGGCTAAGTTGGGACACCCCTGCAGGGATTTGAACTTTCGAAAGCCGGGCCCGCGGTTATGGGCAGATGGGAATTTGTTAATGTCCGGTTGTAGAAAACCTGAAGTTGACCTTAATTAAAATACATCAACCGCGTGTGTAACCGTGATGGTATCTTTCCGGCGGAGTCCGGGAAGTGAACACGGTGTTGGAGTTATGCTTGACGTAGGTTGTTCTAGGATCACTTCTTGATCATAGTTTCTCGATCGTGCTTTGCCTTCTCTTCTGGCTCTCATTTGCGTATGTTAGCCACCATATATGCTAGTCGCTTGCTGCAGCTCCACCTCATACCTTTTACCTTACCCATAAGCTTAAATAGTCTTGATCGCGAGGGTGCGAGATTGCTGAGTCCCCGTGGCTCACAGTTACTTCCTAAACCAGCTTGTAGGTGTCGTTGAACCGTGCAGATGACGCAACCAAGATCAAGGAGGAGCTCGATGAAGATCTTGTCCTTTGTTTTGTTTCGTTCTAGTTGATCAGTAGTGGAGCCCAGTTGGGGTCGACCGGGGATCTGTGTGGCATTTTGGGTAGTCTTCTTTTATTTTGGCTCCGTAGTCGGGCCTTGATTGTATTTGGTTGATGTAATGCTTAATCATGTAACTGTGTGAAGTGGCGATTGTAAGCCAACTATGTATCTCTTTCCCTTATGTATTACATGGGTTGTGTGAAGATTACCTCACTTGCGACATTGCTTTCAATGCGATTATGCCTCTAAGTCGTGCTTCGACATGTGGGAGATATAGCCGCATCAAGGGCGTTACAAGATGGTAATCAGAGCCTTCCCCGACCTTAGGAGCCCCCACTGCTTGATCGAATTAGTGGGCAAGTTGAGTCTAGAAAAATGTTTTGAGTAATCTAGGAATTACATATCAGAGAGTTTAGTAATTCTTTTTACTCCCCAGTCCCTTCATCGCTCTGGTAAGGCATCCTGACGTAGAGTTTTGACTCTTCTCTTCTCAAATTTCACTAAAAAAATTTTAGGATCACGCGGGTATCTTGGAATCGTTCCGATGGTTTTATGATGAGAACATTGTCTTGGTGCCTCCTGTCAGGGGTTTGGTGGAAGTGTCCCGGGGAATTGAGCTCTGAGGTGTTGTCGTCATAATTTTATCATTGCAGTTCTGGAATACCTAAGTTTAGTTTCACCAACATCGAAAATCTCTTTTATGCAGTTCGTTGGTGAGATAACCTCGACGCCACCCAGTACTGGGGCGGGAGTTCGGGAGTATTGCCATAACTTGCATAACGGATGCTTTTCGAAGGTTGAGGTAGTTGATTTCCGAAGGTTTCTTGGTTATGTGTTGAAGGATGGATACAGCTGGATGTAGGATTTGCTAGTTTTGGGTGAGATATTATGCTTCCCCTGTATCCCCAACACCTGATTGCATAACCGGAAAATTTCGGGAGTTTATAAGTGGGAATTCAAGTAGCTCTTAGGATATCTTTCCGACAGATGTATGATATGAAATTGGGGTTCGACGTCTAGTGGTCCACCTATTCACGGTCGGTTTTACAGTGGTCTCGTTGTGTCTTAAAGAGTCCTTGGCTATGCCGACTCGGGGACGCTTTGTATGTCATGTGCACTATCGTGTACATGATGGTGATGTACGATCGAGCCCGTGTAGGCCCCACCACGAAAACTTCGGACGAAATCTCTATCATATGTTTGTTCCGGATTATTCTGCAAGCCAATCCTTTGTTTTGTTTTGAGTTGTGGTATTCGAGTTGCTTCAAAGTCAAATGTTGATTCCATACTTTTCCTAAGTGGTGTTCTCATACTCCTATGTGAATACTAATCCTTCATAATAATCGAGATTGTCATGTCAATCCTTTTCAACCGGTGTGCTTCTCTTCAAGTGGATCCGATCATTTCAATATCAGCAAGATCTATTACTAGTTCTTCTCAACGGCGTTTGTTTCATCCGTTCTAAGTTGTCTTTATTTTTTCCCACCCTCCCACCCTTGTTTGCCTTGAAGGATTCATATTTCTTAATCACTATCCATTTTATTGATGGAAGTCTCTCCATTCTTTTTCCTTCATGTTTTTACCCGGTGTTTCTCATGAAGATGCTCTACTTGTTCTTCATTCTCCATTCTTTTCTTCTCCGGTGGATTCAATTCAAGCTTTTGGTGTTGATCATATCCTTTCCTCGTTTCAGAAGTTTTATCATACCGGTGCTCATCATATTCATTCATTTCCCGCTATTCAATTATTCTGGAGTGCTGAAGATATCTCGGAAGGCTCATCTTTTCCTTCAAGATACGTTCAAACCTATTCCGAGGTTGTTATCTCTTTCAAGCCATTTTATTTAACCGGTGCTTTCTCTCTTTTAAATCATTCAACGGTGTTTCTTTTGAGTGGGCCCTAACCCACATGTCTTTTTCTAGGATCTTACCTGACTCTTCTTATTCTCCCGGAGCTTTTCAAATTCATCTCAAAGTTTGACGTAAGAATGAATTTTCTGATTCGGTTCCACCGAGTTTGGTGATTTGTGTGTAATGGTTAGATTTTGTGTGGAGGCTATATATACCCCTCCACCCACTCTTCATTCATGGAGAGAGCCATCAGAACATGCCTACACTTCCAACATTCATTTTTTGAGAGAAAACCACCTACTCATGTGTTTAGATCAAGACATTCCATTCCAACCATATGAATCTTGATCTCTAGCCTTCTCCAAGTTGCTTTCCACTCAAATCATCTTTCCACCAAATCCAAATCAATGAGAGAGATGAGTGTTGGGGAGACTATCATTTGAAGCACAAGAGCAAGGAGTTCATCATCAACACACCATTTATTACCTTTTGGAGAGTGGTGTCTCCTAGATTGGTTAGGTGTCACTTGGGAGCCTCCATCAAGATTGTGGAGTTGAACCAAGGAGTTTGTACGGGCAAGGAGATCGCCTACTTCATGAAGATATACCCTAGTGAGGAAAGTCCTTCGTGGGCGATGGCCATGGTGGGATAAACAAGGTTGCTTCTTCGTGGACCCTTCATGGGTGGAGCCCTCCATGGACTCGCGCAACTGTTACCCTTCGTGGGCTGAAGTATCCACCAACGTGGATGTACGATAGCACCACCTATCGGAACCACGCCAAAAATCTCCGTGTCTACATTGCGTTTGCTCCCTCCAAACCCCTCCCTTTACCTTCATGTGCAATGTTTTACATTCCGTTGCTATACTCTTAGACTTGCATGTGTAGGTTGATTGCTTGACTAGTGCTAAGCTACTAAAATCTGTTGTCGGCGTTCTGGGAACAGGGGTCCCGAGACTTGCCTGCCTGCGACCCACGACGTGGCTTTGCTGGGAGGCCTATACGGCCCATCTTCATCAACAAGGAATCAAGACCCTCGCGAGGGGCCAAGCCTCGTGAGGCGGACGACACAAGACCTCCTCACGAGCGGCCTCACCAGGCTGGCTCGCGAGGGGCGGAGAGTTCAAGGCCGGGCAAACCTCGCGAGCTTCGCGTGACGTAAGCCATGACGATCGAGACCAAGCGGGCGCCAGCGCGCATAGCGTCCTTGCTTCCTCTTTGGTACTAAGGGGGAAAGCACAGGCGCGGAGTACCGAGGCGTCAAGCAAAGGTTGGCATATTGGTGCAACGAGACCAAGACCAGAAGGATGGCAAGATGGAGGTCACCGTAGATCCCAAGATCTCATACTCCCCCCAGCGTGGGTGTTCGCTGCTGTGGCTTCACCGGCTCCGGGTCGTTCCCTTCCTGGGCCTCGCCCTCGTCCACCGCGTTTGTGCTCTCGGCACAACGTGGTCAACATGGTCAACAAACAACATCCATCAGAAGAGCGATGTAAGTGGAGAGGCTGACAGTAGGGACCCACACAAGCAAGTGCCTCCTTATTATGTGCAAAATAATGATTCCTCCACCTGATAGCTGGGACCCACCGGAAGGGCCTCTGTATTTCGCGAAACAAACATTCGCCCCGCTGATCGCTCGGACCCACTAGCTATATCTTCGCACGCAAGGAAGTGCCTACTTATTACGCACAAAAAATGAATACCCCCCCTGCTAGCTGGGACCCACCATAGTGGGAGGCTGACTTGTGGGCCTACTAAGTTGACGCGGATGGAGGGCTTTGTCAACTTAGTCAATATGAACGATTCTAGCTCCAGCGACCATACGATATCCATCCAACGACCGTAGTGCTTCTTCAACCTCTGGTCTTCTTGCTCCAGCCACCCAAACCAGCACCGGTCGTGCCACCTGCTCCTGGCTCTCGTGGCCATCTCTGCTATCGTGCATGCCTCACCACCCTACTCTACTCCAACCTCTGGCTAGGCCATCCCTCTACTCACCCACAACCCCTGTTATTCTACGGCGACGGCAGCCTCACACCGTAGCCGAACGAGTTAACCCTCGTACTCCTCTCCACGTGGGCATCCATTGCCGCGTCTTCCCCAGTTCCACGTCATCCCCTTCCTAGGCCTTGCCGTCATCCATCACCTTGGTGCTCTCGGTGCGGCGTGGTCAATGTGGCCAATGAATAACTTCCATCGGAAGAGTATTATACGTGGAGAGGCTGACTGTTGGGTCCACGGCCGCAGCAAGGAAGTGCCTCCTTATTACACGCAAAATAATGATTCCTCTACCTGACAGCAGGGTCCCACCTAGCGGGCTATTGTATTTCATGAAAAAAAAGTTTCCCCCTTGACTGCTAGGACCCACTAGCTACATCTTCGCACGCAAGGAAGTCTGTCCATATTACATGCAAAAAATATGATTCTCCCTGATACGTCTCCAATGTATCTATAATTTTTTATTGTTCCATGTTGTTATATTATCATTGTTGGATGTTTTATAATCATTTTATAGTCATTTTATATCATTTTTGGTACTAAGCTACTGACATAGTGCCAAGTGCCAATTGCTGCTTTTTGCATGTTTTTTTACATCCCAGGTAATCAATATCAAACAAAGTCCAAAAGCAGCGAAACTTTGCTCTGTAGATACCCCGATATTCCAGAAACCCTAGGAGAGTCGAGGAAAATCAATTCTAGCCACCGTAGAGTCCAGAACCAGCAGATCCAATCTAGACACCATCACGGAGGGGTACATCATGTCCATTGGTGCCTCTCCGATGATGCGTGAGTACTCTTTTGTAGACCTTCAGGTCCATAGTTAGTAGCTAGATGGCTTCCTCTCTCTCGTTTGATTCTCAATACAATGGTCTCTTGGAGATCCATATGATGTAATTCTTTTGTGGTGTGTTTGTTGGGATCCAATGAACTTTGAGTTTATGATCAGCTCTATCTCTTTTTATCCATGAAAGTTATTTGAGTCTTCTTTGATCTCCTATATGCATGATTGCTTATAGCCTCGTATTTCTTCTCTGATATTTGGGTTTTGTTTGGCCAACTTGATCTATTTATCTTGCAATGGGAAGAGGTGCTTTGTGATGTGTTCGATCTTACGATGCTTGATCCCAGTGACAGAAGGGAAACCGACACGTATGTATCGTTGCCATTATGGATAACAAGATTGGGTCTATTTCTACATAAATATATCTTCTCTACATCATGTCATCGTTCTTATTGCATTACTGCATTTCTCGATGAACTTACTACACTAGATGCATGCTGGATAGCGGTCGGTGTGTGGAGTAATAGTAGTAGATGCAGGCAGGAGTCGGTCTACTAATCTTGGACGCGATGCCTATCTAATGATCATTGCCTGGATAACGTCATGATTACTTGAAGTTCTATCAATTCCCCAACAGTAATTCGTTAACCCACCGTATGCTATTTTTTCTCCAGAGAAGCCACTAGTGAAAACAACACTTATAGTAGTGATTTGTTTTCTTATACTAACAGATCTCATGAAGGTTTTGTTGAGTTTTGTGTGATTGAAGTTTTGATGTTTTGGGTGATCTTATGATGGATGAAGGAATAAGGAGTAAGAAGGCCTAAGCTTGGGGATGCCCATGGCATCCCAAGCTATTATCCGAAGAGAAGCTATCAACTACTCTTGGGGATGCCCCGAGTGGCATCCCCTCTTTCTTCTAACGACCATCGGTATTTTACTCGAAGCAATATTTTAATTCGTCACATACTATGAGTTTTGCTTCGAGCGTCTTGTACGATATGAGTCTTTGATTGTTTTGCTTTGTGTTTTCAATCTTGAATCCTTGCTGGACACACCTATTTGAGGGAGTCAAATAATGCCATGACTTGTTAGGGTTGCTCTCTATGCTTCACTTAAATCTTTATGAGCTATGTAATTGCTCTAGTGCTTCATTTATATCTTTTTGAGCACGGTGTGCTTTAGTATTTTTGAGGAAATGCTCTCTTGCTTCACTTAGATTTATTCTAGAGTTAGTAAAATTTTGAAGAAATTCTCTCTTGCTTCACTTAAATTAATTTGAGAGAAAGAAATATTATGCTCATGATATTCACTTATATTTGTTTGAGTTTATCAAGAGCACACATGAAACTTTGATGTAGGGTAGAACCCTAATCGCCCGATCTTTCATGAAAGGAGCGCATCCCGCGAAGAACACGAGGAACACAAAGAGGGAAACGGGGGAAAATGAGGGAAATCACAAGGGGAAACACAAGAGGAACACTCAAACTAACAAGAACAAGTCACACATGTGCTAGATCCTCGGATACATAGAACGATACACGGTCCATGAACAACTAGGGACGATACAAAAGGGTAACCGGTTCTTCTTCGTGAGGAGGTCTTGATGCTCTTCCCTAAAGAGGGGTCTTGAATCCGCTTGGGGGATCTTCTCCGGTGGAAGCTCGAATCTCCGAGGAGAAGGTAACCAAGTGGATGAGCAAAGCTCTCTCACAAATATGAGCTAAACATTTGCTAACCCTAGAAAGTTGTACGGGATAGAGTATATATAGTCTAGGGGGGTAGAAGGGGCACATGCGCCTCGACCCTTTACTGTTCGCAAACAGGTAGGCCGGACGTCCGAGCGTCGGGCCGGATGTCCGGGCGTTCGCGGAGGGCCGGATGTCCGGGCTGTGGAGGTCGGATGTCCGGGCTGGTGAAGCTGGCCATGTTGCTCTCGGGTTCGGTGGGGTCCGGATTTCCGGGCAGGGGGCCGGATATCCGGGACCTCGGGAAGTGCCGGATGTCCGGGGCCTGTAGGTACTTGGTGGTTGGCAGCTGTAGAGGAAGGCGTTCCAGGGGCTGGATGTCTGGGGCCTTGGCCGGATGTCCGGGGCCTGGGAGATGTTCTTGGCTCCTTCCGTTGGTTCTCCTCATCCGTGGACTTGGGGACTTGTCCGTCTTCATGCGTATCTTTGGGAGGACCCTCTTGGTACCTAATCATGCACAACATCTCAGACTTAGGTAGTAGCCATGTCTCATGCATAGAAAGTGGAATTTCAGAGAGGAGTGAGTTCACCTTATCTTCGATAGCCTTGGCTCGGGCTTGTGTCATTGGTCCAAACGGTGCCGTTGGAGGTGTGGGTGCGTCCATGGGGATGATCTTGGGATGCTCCGCATCATCTCCCCTCCCTTGGGGAAGATCCGTCCTCAGATCGAAATCCTCATCACCATGGTAGGGCGAGAGATCTTTGATGTTGAAGATGTCGCTCACGGAGTACTTGTCACGAGGAATGTCGATCTTGTAAGCGTTATCGTTGTAGCGTGCAAGCACCTTGAATGGTCCATCCGCGCGTGGTCGAAGTTTGGACTTGTGTTCTTGGTTAAAACGGTCCTTGCGAAGGTGTAGCCAGACGAGGTCACCAATGTTGAAGATCATAGGGTGCTTGTTGACGTTGAGCTTGGTCGCAAGGCATTGTACTTGGCGCTCGATGGTGTTTCTTGTATCTTCATGCACCTTCTTAATATGGGTCGCTCTTGCACTTGCGTCCAAATTAATTCGCTCTTGGAGTGGTAGATGTAGAATATCCAATGGTGACAAAGGGTTGAATCCGTAGACGACCACGAAAGGGGACTTGCCGGTTGTTGAGTGTCTTGCTCGGTTGTAGGCGAACTTGGCGATGGGTAGACACTCCTCCCACTCCTTGATGTTCTTCTTGATGAGTACTCGAAGTAGAGCGGAGAGTGTGCGGTTTGTCACCTCCGTTTGGCTGTCGGTTTGAGGATGGTACGCCGTGGAGAAGAGTAGCTTGATTCCGAGCTTGGCGCATAGGGTCTTCCAAAAGTAGCTAAGGAACTTGACGTCGCGGTCCGAGACGATGGATTTTGGCACACCATGGAGACGCAAAATTTCCCTACAAAAGAGATTGGCAACATGTGAAGCATCGTCTACCTTGTGGCAAGGAATAAAATGTGCCATTTTTGAGAAATGGACCACAACGACAAATATGGAATCTTTCCCATTTCGAGTTCTAGGCAAACCAAGTACAAAGTCCATGCTAATGTCTTCCCATGGTTGGTATGGAATTGGTAAAGGCATATAGAGACCATGAGATTGAGCTTTGGACTTAGCTTTGCGACATGTAGAGCACCGGTTGGTGAAGCGATTGACGTCCCGAAACATCTTTGGCCAAAAGTAGCTCTTCGAGAGCGTGGCGAATGTCTTGTCGCGTCCGAAGTGTCCCATTAAGCCTCCTCCATGCGATTCCTGAAAAAGCAACAAACGAAGAGACGACTCGGGGATACAAAGTTTGTTAGCTCTCATAAGATAGCCGTCTTTGATGTAATAGTGTTCCCAAGATGTATTCGACAAACACTTGGCATAAGGAGTAGCAAAAGTTGCATCATGCTCATACAAGTCTTTGATATGCTCGAAGCCAATGACATCTAACTCAAGTTGCGTGACAAGCATGCATATGCGGGAAAGAGCATCCGCTACTATGTCTTCTTTACCCTTGATGTACTTGATGACATAGGGAAAAGACTCAATAAATTCACTCCATTTAGCATGACGCGTGTTCAAGTTAGTTTGTCCCTTAAGATACTTGAGAGTCTCATGATCGGTATGAATGATAAACTCATGGGGACGAAGGTAATGTTCCCATTCACGCAAAACACAGACTAAAGCATATAGCTCTTTGTCATATATGGGATAATTGAGTTGCGCTCCGGAAAGTTTCTTAAAGTAAGCTATGGGGCGCTTCTCTTGCGTTAACACACCTCCTATGCCATTACCACTAGCATCGCAATGAATTTCAAAAGGCTTGTCGAAGTTTGGTAAAGCAAGCATGGGAGCATGAGTAAGAAAATTCTTAAGCTCATTGAATGCGGTATCTTGGGATGGTCCCCAAACAAAAGGCGCATTCTTCTTGCTCAAAGCATGCAAAGGCGAAGCAATGGTGCTAAAATCCTTCACAAAGCGACGATAGAAGCCCGCAAGGCCAAGAAAACTACGTACTTGATGCAAGTTGGTTGGTTGCGGCCAAGTCTTAATAGCATTAATCTTGGACTCATCAACATGAACACCCTTAGAAGAAACAACAAAACCCAAGAAAACGAGCTTATCAACACCAAAAAGACATTTCTCCATATTAGCATAGAGGCGCTCTTTTCTAAGAGTTTGTAAAACGGTGCGGACATGGGTGACATGCTCTTTGATAGATTTGCTAAACACAAGGATATCATCAAAGTAGACCACAACAAATATACCAATGTAAGGGCGAAACGTGATTCATGAGGCGCATAAAAGTGCCCGGTGCTTCCGAAAGACCCATAGGCATGACTAACCACTCATACAAACCAAACTTGGTTTTGAAGGCGGTTTTCCATTCATCACCCTCTTGTATGCGGATTTGATAGTAACCACTCTTAAGATCAATTTTGGAAAATATAGTGGCACCACTAAGCTCATCAAGCATATCATCTAGGCGTGGAATGGGATACCTATAGCAAACGGTGATAGCATTGATAGGTCTACAATCAGAGCACATGCAGAAACTACCATCATGTTTTGGCACAAGAATGACCGGAACGGCACAAGGGCTCAAACTTTCACGCACATGTCCATGGTCTATGAGATGCTTTACTTGCCTTTGTATTTCTTTTGTTTCGTCGAGGTTGACATGGTATGGAGCTTTGTTCGGAAGAGGTGCTCCGGGGATGAGGTCGATTCGGTGCTCAATTCCTCGTAGAGGAGGTAGACCCGGAGGTAGCTCATAGGGAAAAACATCTTGAAATTCCTGCAAAAGAGAAGACAACACTAGAGGAAGAGTGTGAGAAGTTTTAGTTTGTGGTGCATTGTCCTTGCACACGAGGACGTAATGTAGGACACTAGATGGGTTCTCACACACTTCTCTCATCTCACGTTTGGTGGCAAATAGAACTAGGTTCTTGTTTTCTCTCATCGTGGAGGCACTCAATTTTGGCTTGTGGCGCTCACTCTCATTTTGGTGGCTCGCTCTCTCACTATGATCTCCATGATGGGTGGCTTGCTTGTTGGCGATCACTTGACTTGGCGACATTGGACGCAGGACGTACTCCTTGCCCTTCATCTTGAAGATGTAGTGGTTCATTTGGCCGTTGTGTACGACTCCTCTATCGAATTGCCATGGCCGTCCAAGGAGAAGATGACAAACGGTCATTGTAACAACGTCGCACTCCAAGGTGTCTTCGTAGGCGCCGATCTTGAAGGAGACTTGTACTCAGTGCTCGACTTGGATAGTGCCAGAGTCACTAAGCCATTGCACTTTGTATGGATGTGGATGCTTCGTCTTGGGCAATTGGAGCTTGGAGCAAAGTTCTTCACTTGCGAGATTATCACAACTCCCTCCATCAATGATGACCTTGACGGATTGGCCATTGATGCCGACCTTGGTGTGGAATATGAGGCATCGTTGGTCTTCTTCTTGGCGATGTTGGAGAGTCAAGACTTTGGAGACAACAAGTGTGGGACTTGAGTCTTCATCACAAAAGACTTGTTCCTCTTCATTGTTCACTTGGTGGTGCATGTCGACTTGCTCGAGGGCTTCCATTTCGCCTTCGCTCATGGAGTCATAAGTGCCATCGTCGTTGAAGACCATGGTTCGCTTGTTGGTGCACTCGTAGGACTTGTGGCCTCGGCCTCCGCAAGTGAAACACTTGAAGGAACTCGTCTTGACGGTCTCATCGGTTGGGGTTGATGATGATGAAGCTCTCGGCATGAAGTTGCTTGTAGGAGGATGGCTTGTAGTTGGCGAAGCTTTCTTGGAAGTCGACTTGTCGATGTTGGAAGTAGAAGGTCTTGTAGTCGGTGTTGGAGTCGTTGAAGCTTGGTTATTGGAGAAGCCGTAGGACTTGGATGAGAACTTGGCATACTTGAAATCATCTTGCACTTGGCGTTCCGCTTTGGTAGCTTGGTGCATGAGTTCGATGAGATTTGAGTATGGTTGGAAGTCTGCGATCTTCTTGATAGGGTGATTGAGTCCGTTCAAGAAACGTGCCATTGTTTGCTCATCATCTTCCGTGACATTGGCTCTTATCATTGCAATCTCCATCTCCGTGTAGTATTCCTCAACGCTCTTTGTTCGTTGCTTGAGTTGTTGGAGTTTCTTGAAGAGGTCACGGTTGTAGTCGGTAGGTACGAAGCGTGCTCTCATGACATCCTTCATTTGTGCCCAAGTAGTGATGGGTGGTTCACCTCTTGCCTCTCGGTGCTCTATGATTTGTTCCCACCAAATGAGGACATAGTCTTGGAACTCAAGGGATGCCATCGCGATCTTCTTTTGTTCTTAAAAATTGTGCAAACAGAAGATCTTGTCAACCTTCAATGCCCATGAGAGGTACTCTTTGGGATCGTTGCTTCCGTTGAACTTGGGCATGGTGAACTTGAGCTTGCCGTAGCATTGCTCTTCATTGTGTTGGGGTCGGGGATGATGACGCCCTTGTTGTAGATGATTGTTCAACTCTTGGTGCTCTTGGTGTGGAGGATTGTTATCGTCATGTTGCTCTTGTCGTGGAGCATCTCCAATGTCGTCATGCTCTTGATTGACTTGTTGTTCTTGGCGAGCTTGTGGAGGAGCATGTCGAGCTCGAGGAGGAACTTGCCGATGCACGCTAGCTTGAAATCTTCGTTCTTGAATTTCTTCGCGAAATGCTTCCTCTTGTTGACGGGCTTGTCGGCTTCGGTCGGCAACGGCTCTACTCGAATCGCGTAGAGTTTGTTGCGCCGCAAGTGCTTGAGCGTCACGGAGTTGTTGTTCTTGACGTTGTGCCTCGGCATCTTGAGCATTTTGGTGTAGACGCGCTCGCTCTTCCTCTTCATGTTGGCGTTGTCCTTGTCGTTCTCGTGCTAGCGCAAAGGCTTCTTGAGTTTGACGTTGTCGGCACTCTTGAGAGTCGGTGTCTCTTAGGGGATTGAGGCTTGCTTGACGGTCGGTGCGCGTGGCTCGACGAGGAGTTTTCAATGTCAGTGTACTTGAGCAGGAGAGGGTGAAGTTGGAGTGGCGGCTTGAACGACTCCTTCTTGAAGTGGAAGACGAGCAGTTGAGCAACAAAGCACAAATTTCGTACATCCTTGCGTCATTCTCTTGCTTGTGATCGTCGAGCTTGTGGTCGAAGTAGTCCCTTGTACGTTGCTCGGAAAGTCGCAAGTCGGTGGCAAGGTTCTCGATTCGTTCACTCATAGCTTGTTGCTCTTGATGCAAAGCATGTTGTGCACCAAAGAGGTGACTCTTGGTGACGAAGGAGTTAATGTCGTCGTCTTGCTCCATGAAGAGTGGGTTGGTAGAAGTACTTGGCCTATCCATCATTCCAAGACAAATGTGAGTGGTAGAAAGATAAGAACGAGTACCAAATGTACCTTGACCGAAGTTGAAAGTGGATCAAGGATCACTCCAATGTAGGACAAGGAAATAGCACAATTGGTACGAGTTCTTGTCGGTTTCTCACACCTACACATGTAAAAGCTTTTGGTGGAGCTTGGTTAGGATGGTGGCACAAAATTTGATGCAATTGTAAGTGAGCTTCAATAATGTTGGAAAAGATTCGCAAGATGCAATGTAACAAGTAGGCCAAGCATATAAGGTACACGGAAACACACACGCAAAAAGATAAGTGGGGTTGTGCAACCAAGGGTGAGCCAAAATGTGGAATCCACAAAAATGCTCTTGTTGCACAACACTAGAGAGATGCTAGCACGATTGCACAATAGGCGGATACAAGAACTTGTGCACAACCTACTTAGCAAAAGTGTAACGACTTCTATCCCAAATATGTTCTATGCAAGGTGTTGCTATGATATGATCCAAGATGATCGAGTATGACAATCTTAATGTTGTAAGATGCTATGGTTCTTGCTTACAAGTTCTTTGCTTATCTTTTGTCTTTGCTTAAAAGCTTGTTTGGCTCTTTGATGTTTGAGCTCTTTTCTCATGCAATGCTTGACAAACCAATATAGCAAATGAGTATGCGATGATAACTTTGTGACACAAGAGATGATACCAATATAGGCAACAATGATGTATGTATGCTATGGAAAGTATGATCACTAATGTGCAAAAGTCTCGTTGCCGGCAATACTCAATGGCTAGTCTCGATGGGTAAGCAACGCAAAGGAGTAAGGCTATGATGGCTATCAATGTAATGGCAAGAATGATATGTCCAATACCAATATGAGGTTACCGGTCTTGCTTCCGGTATGGTGTCAAAATGGTGGCATGAATACCAAGCCGTAGTCGAGGTGGTCGTTGTTGATGACGCGTCCGTGGCAAAGATGAGCGGCGGTGATGTCGATGTCGAACCGTACCTAGATAGCTGAAACACAAAAGGATATGGTACCGCAACTCAAATTCTCAAACCTCGAAGTAGCAATTGTGTCGGAGAGCGAAACGTTCGAAAAATGGTTGGGTTATGCGGAAGTGGTGGAGGTATGCGGAAGTATATGTGGTGTATGGTGGGCACCGGAACAAAATTTGGTGGAAATTGGAGCGTAAAACGGGGCAGTGGATGGAGAAGTTGCTGCTAGGGGCCGGATGTCCGGGTGGAAGGCCGGATGTCCGGGTGGGGCCGGATGTCCGGGCTCTAGATCCGGGGCTGAACGGGATGAACACCGCGTGGGGAGGTTAAATTCGGGCGAAATTTCGGAGGTTTTGTGGATGGGAAAAAGAGGAAAAGGATGGGAAGCTTGATCCACTCAAAACAAAGCAAATCCACGGATCCAAACCAACAAAATCTCAACACACCAACAAATCACAAAAGAAATTTGGGGCTATTTTTGGTGGGGAATTTTCGAATTAGGACGAAAAACAAGAAAACAAGGCTAGAAACACAATGGGGAGGCTTCGATATCGTGATCAACGTGGCTCTAGATACCAAGATGGTGTAGGGTAGAACCCTAATTGCCCGATATTTCACGGAAGGAGCGGATCCCACAAAGAACACGAGGAACACAAAGAGGGAAACAGGGGAAAACGAGGGAAATCACAAGGGGAAACACAAGAGGAACACTCAAACTAACAAGAACAAGTCACACATGTGCTAGATCCTCAGATACATAGAACAATACACGGTCCACGGACAACTAGGGACGATACAAAAGGGTAACCAGTTCTTCTCCATGAGGAGGTCTTGATGTTCTTCCCTAAAGAGGGGTCTTGAATCCGCTTGGGGGATCTTCTCCGGTGGAGGCTAGAATCTCCAAGGAGAAGGTAACCAAGTGGATGAGCAAAGCTCTCTCACAAATATGAGCTAAACATTTGCTAATCCTAGAAAGTTGTATGGGATAGAGTATATATAGTCTAGGGGGTAGAAGGGGTACACGGGCCTTGGCCCTTTACTGTTCGCAGACAGGGAGGCCGGACGTCCGGGCGTCGGGCCAGATGTCTGGGCGTTCGCGGAGGGCCGGATGTCCGGGCTGTGGAGGCCGGATGTCCGAGCTGGTGAAGCTTGCCATGTTGCTCTCGGGTTCGGTGGGGTCCGGATTTCCGTGCAGGGGGCCGGATATCCGGGACCTCGGGAAGTGTCGTATGTTCGGGCTTGTGGGGCCGGATGTCCGGGGCCTGTAGGTACTTGGTGGTTGAGCAGCTGTAGAGGAAGGCGTTTCAGGGGCTGGATGTCCGGGGCCTGGGAGATGTTCTTGGCTCCTTCTGTTGGTTCTCCTCATCCGTGGACTTGGGTACTTGTCCGTCTTCATGCGTATCTTTGGGAGGACCCTCTTGGTACCTAATCATGCACAACATCTCGGACTTAGGTAGTAGCCATGTCTCATGCATATAAAGTGGAAGTTCGGAGAGGTGTGAGTTCACCTTATCTTTGATAGCCTTGGCTCGGGCTCGTGTCATTGGCCCAAACGGTGCCGTTGGAGGTGTGGGTGCATCCATGGGGATGATCTTGGGATGCTCCGCATCAAAATTGGTCCCAAAGTGATAGATATCCAAGAAGGATATAATAAAAAAAATTCATGAAGACCATTGGACAAAATAAACTTGATTCTTTGTAATAGTTTTGAAATATGATGATGTGATATGTGAGTCATGTTGATGAGTAATTATGCTTTACTAAGAATATTGGTGTTAAGGTTTGTGATTCCCTATGCAAGCACGAAAGTCAATAGTCATGCAATGAAATTACATCCTACTTGTGGTGCATTATTCGGTGTTAATTATGCTTACTGCTCACTTATGAGATTATCCGTTTCTTGGTTGGTCGCTTCTCAATATTTTGCTAGCCTTCATTTTGCACTAAGTATGATCACTACTTGTGTGCCCAAAATCCATTAAACCATTTTTGCCATATGAGTCCACTATATCTACCTATATGCGGTATTCTTTTGCCATTCTAAGCAAATTTGTATGTGTCATCTCTAATATTCAAAATATATTTCTCTTTTGTGTGATCGTACAGCTCGTGAGGCGGTGAGGGGTGGCTAATATTTTCCATGCTAGATGTGTTATTCTCACGATGAGTGTTTATTCACTTGTCATTGCACAAGAGTAAGGCAAAGGTATTAGGGATGTACAGTCCTAAAATGAAAAATGAATTTACTTTATGTTGTCAAATAATAAATTTCATGGAAAGTGTTGGTATGCAAGGCACCCGTAGATGGTTAGCCATGGAAAGTGAAAGTATGGTGGAAAAAGGAATAGACTTTATTTTCTGTTTGGGAACCGCCTATGATATATCTAGGATGGAAAGTGTTGGGAACTCTAAGTCGTTTTCATTGGTGGGAAAAGTATGCCTCTCAAAATGTTTTTATCTCTCAATTTCCGATTTGAGCTCTGGCACCTCTACAAATCCCTACTTCCCTCTGTGAAGGGTCTTTCTTTTAATTTATGCATTTTTTTAATTTGATTCTCCATCTTCTCGTATAAATCACCAACTAAGGGGTACTATGATCGTACTTGAGCATTGGATGTAGTTAATGTGCGAGTGTATTTCATGACTGGATCAATGATTGAGCATGATGGGCTAGGGATAACTTATTTTAGTGTTGATATTTTGAAATACATGTTTGCTTGTTGATATACTTGAGTATTTAAGTCTCATGTCAAAACTAGACTATTGCTTTGAATCATATAAAAGTCCAAATGTCCATGCTATAAAGAAAAGAATATGAGACAACATTTTAGGCAGCATTCCACATCAAAAATTCAGTTTTTATCATTTACCTGCTCGAGGACGAGCAGGAATTAAGCTTGGGGATGCGGATACGTCTCCAACGTATCTATAATTTTTGATTGTTCCATGCTGTTATATTATCAATCTTGGATGTTTTATAATCATTTTATAGTCATTTTATAACATTTTTTGGTACTAACCTATTGACATAGTGCCAAGTACCAGTTGTTGTTTTTTGCATGTTTTTTACATTGCAGGTAATCAATATCAAATGGAGTCCAAACGCAGTGAAAGTTTTTGTGGATTTTTTTGGACCAGAAGACATCCAATGGGCCGGAGAAGCACCTGGGGGGGGGGGGGTGCTCCAAGGGGAGCACAACCCACCAGGGCGCGCCTAGATCCCCAGGCGTGCCCTGGTGGGTTGTGCCCACCTCGTGTGCCCCCCGGACCGCCTCTTTGCTCTATGAATACCCCAATATTCCAGAAACCCTAGGAGAGTTAAAAAAAAACAATTCCAACTGCCGCAGAGTCCAGAACCACCAGATTGAATCTAGACACCATCACGAAGGGGTTCATCATGTCCATTAGTGCCTCTCTAATGATGTGTGAGTAGTCTTTTATAGACCTTCGGGTCCATAGTTAGTAGCTATATGGTTTCCTCTCTCTCGTTTGATTCTCAATACAATGGTCACTTGGAGATCAATATGATGTAATTATTTTGCGGTGTGTTTGTTGGGATCCGATGAACTTTGAGTTTATGATCAGATCTATCTCTTTTTGTCCATGAAATTTATTTGAGTCTTCTTCAATCTCTTATATGCATGATTGCTTATAGCCTCATATTTCTTCTCCGATATTTGGGTTTTGTTTGGCCAACTTGATCTATTTATCTTGCAATGGGAAGAGGTGCTTTGTGATGGGTTCGATCTTACGGTTCTTGATCCTAGTGACAGAAGCGGAAGCGACACGTATGTATTGTTGGCATTAAGGATAACAAGATGGGGTCTATTTCTACATAAATAGCTCTTGTCTACATCATGTCATCGTTCTTATTGTATTACTTTGTTTCTCCATGAACTTAATACACTAGATGCATGCTGGATAGCGGTCGATGTGTGGAGTAATAGTAGTAGATGCAGGAGGAGTTGGTCTACTAATCTTGGACGTGACGCCTACATAATGATCATTGCCTGGATATCATCATGATTATTTGAAGTTCTATCAATTCTCCAACAGTAATTCATTTACCCACCATTTGCTATTTTTCTCGAGAGAAGCCACTAGTAAAAACTACGACCCTGGGTCTCTTCCTTAATATATTTTCCTTGGCGATATTTTTTATTTGCCTTTTATTTTCAGATCTATTATACCAAAAATACAAAAATACCTTGCTGCAATTTACTTTATCCGAGATCTATTTATCCTATCTATCATATTTTTATCACGTCTGTTTGCCAATTTCTAGTGCAGTTACCCGAAAGGGATTGACAACCCCTTTTACATGTCGGGTTGCGAGTATTTGTTATTCGTGTGAAGGTGATGTTTACGTAGTGTTGCTTGGTTCTCCTACTGGTTTGATAACCTTAGTCTCATCATTGAGGGAAATACCTACCGTTGGTGTGCTGCATCATCCCTTCTTCTTTGGGGACATAGTTCTAGCAGACATCACTCCCCTGACAGATGGGACTCACCAGCTATATCTTCGCACGCAAGGAAGTGCCTCCTTACCTCCCTGATATTTGGGACCCACCCGGTCGAACCGTATGTAGGGTTGTCTATCTGGTCGTGAACATGTTCGTACATACTAGTCGATCGGTCTGTCTGCAGGCTGCAGCGATGAACCATGGCCGAGTAAGGAAGGGCATGTGTCATAGTAGAGGCGCGGACTTAGCATGTCATGCGGTCCCGTTAAATATTGTGTACATGTACGTACAACCAGGGTGCAAGAAAGTAAATACGACCACACACGTACATACGGGCAGGGTCTCGAGCGCCCACTCGCACATACATACGGCCATGGCTTGTGTACATGAAGAGGCAGCGGAGAGCAGTGAGGGCGTCCTGTTCATCGGCAGCCAACTGGCTGGGTTGGAACGGAGAAACTGCAGCGTGTTCATCGGGAGGCAACGGAATGCGTCCTGTTCATCGGGAGCCAACCGGCTTGGACGGAACAGCCAAAACGAGGCCTGGCGTACTGCAGAACAAAGGAAACGGCCTTATGTTCGACCGCCTACGGTCGAAACGGGATCCTGTTCATCGGGAGGGGTGTGGTGTACCGCAAAACTAAGCAAACAGACTTCTCTTCAACCTCCTACAGTTGATATGGGGTCCTATTGATTGGGAGGGGTCTGGCGTACCACAAAACGGGGCTCCACGGGCTACTGTTCATCCACTGTCAACCTCCTCCAGCCTCCACCTGCTACTGTTCATTCACGGCATCTCCCTCCTTCCTCCACGGGCTCCTGTTCCTCCAGCCTCCACCGACTAATTTTCAACCAGCCCTCCATGGGGTCCTGTTCGTCTAGCCTCCACCGACTACTGTTCAACCAGCCCTCCACACGGGGTCCTGTTCAACCAGCCCTCCACGGGGTCCTTTTCATCCACCCCCAATCGGCTCGGGTGTGTGGCGTCCTCCTCTCGATCGGGGTCCTATTCATCCAGCGGCAATAGGCTCTACTACCATGGTGTCCTATTCATCCAACCCCCACCGGGAACTGTTCATCTAACCCCCAACAACGATCACTGTTCATCAAGAGGCAGTGATAACCCACAAGTATAGGGGATCACAACCATTTTTGAGGGTAGAGTATTCAACCCAAATTTATAGATTCGACACAAGGGGAGCCAAAGAATATTTGAAGGTATTATCAGCTGAGTTGTCAATTCAACCACACTTGGAGATTAATTATCTGCAACAACGTGATCAGTAGCAAAGTAATATGATAGTTTTGATAATAGTAGCAGTAGCAATGGTAACGGTAACCGTGATAGCAGTAGTTTTGTAACAAGTGCAACAGTAACGATAGCAATAGTAACTTAGCAAGAACAATATAAGAAAATTCATAGGCATTGGATCGGTGACTTGTTGGATGATATTCATCATGAGACGGTTATAACCTAGGGCGATACGGCACTAGCTCCAGTTCATCAGTATAATGTAGGCATGTATTCTGTAAATAGTCATACGTGCTTATGGAAAGAACTTGCATGACATCTTTTGTCCTACCCTCCCGTGGCAGTGGGGTCCTATTGGAAACTAAGGGATATTAAGGCCTCCTTTTAATGGAGAACCGGAACAAAGCATTAACACATGGTGAATACATGAACTCCTCAAACTACGGTCATCACCGGGAGTGGTCTCGACTATTTTCACTCCAGGGTTGCTGGATCATAACACGTAGTAGGTGACTATAACTTGCAAGATCGAATATAGAACATGGATATAATGGTGAAAACATAAACGGTTTAGATCTGAAATCATGACACCTGGGCCCAAAGTGACAAGCATTAAGCATGGCAAACTCAAAGCAACATCAATCTTAGAACATAGTTGAAAGTGCAACTATCCCTGGGTGGTTTTGGTAATTATTAACAACATTTAGCTCATTGAGATAATGCTATTTCAAGATAAATATTTCAGGAAAGCTCAATGATTGACATGGCATGTATTAGGAATGTGGACCCCTCAAAATTCTAAGGAAAAAAGATTGGCTCAAGCTCTAAAGCTCAAGCTCAAGACTCTACATTTTACTTTTAGTGATCTAAGATCACATTGAGTGTGACGCCCCAAGTCCGGAGCTTCAGATGCCTTCCAGGGTTTCCGGGTTTCGTCGTGTGTTTTGTTTGGTTCGTTGCATCATGTGCATTGCATCATGTCATCATGCCATCATCTCATAAATCTTTTACAACTCAACTAAATAAACCATATGGATCTTCGATCCATTTAAACCGAGGGAATTCACATGGTGAGTTCTCTTTATAACATATCATCCCAGTATTTAGGGACCTACTATAAATATTCCATTAGTTTGGAATTAACCGCAAACACAGTTGCAATGTAAACTCTCAAGTGTCTTCTGCTTCAAGTTTCACCTCCAAACTTTGCCAACAATTCTTTTCCCTTTTATCGAGACTCTTCCTGTCTTCCCAACATTTTTGGACTCTTAAAAAAACCTTGAGTTTATTCAACCATTTGAACTAAATTCAAATGTATTTGAATTTAAATCTTTCAATCATGCCACTTTCATTTTCCTAGATCGAGCTCAGTTTTGTGAGTCTGAAAAAATACCCCTTTGCCTAAGTCCCTTCTCTTCTCTTCCCTTTTTATTTTCCTTTCCTTTCGTTCTTTCTTTTTTTCTTTCTTTCTCTAGTACGAGAGAATGAGGGAGAGAGGAGAACCCCAGTGCAGCCCAGTCGGCCAGTTGGGCCTCCAGCAGCCTCGTCCCACTAGTGGCCCAAGGCCCAGTCATGCCCCCGTAAACCTAGCGAGCCCCTCCTCGTTCCCTTCCGCCGCCGCTGGCCCGATCCCCATCTCACTGCTCGATACGCCAACCTCTCGCTCCCGTGTCTGATCGATCCAGCGCCTCCAAGGGCGACACCCGATTCCCGTGGCCCTGACCTCGGCCTCGTCCATGGCGCCGCGCCGCCGACCACCAGCAGGACGCCGCCCATGGACGCGCCCGTCCCCGAGCATTGATCCGGCCCTCATCGAGCCTCCGTGCAGCACCCGCCTCCCTGGATGCGTCTCTGGTATCTCCGTCCTCCAGCCGCGCCCGGGGGAGCTCCCCGAAGCAGGCACCGTGTTCCTCCAGCACCACCACCAGGCTGTCCTCTCCTTCCCCCTGCGCAGGAGCTCGCAGCCACCACCATGGCACGTCTTGCTACTCCCCCCCCAGCACCCCAATCCTTCCCTTCTACTCCCTCAGTCATGGCGCTTCGCCGCTCTTTTGCTCGCCCGCCTTGCCTCGCACGACCTGCATGGCCGCCGGCCATGGATGCCATCATGTTGGCCTAAAGCTTCGAGTGCGCTGCTGTGCCTTGCTGCTCCTGCTTCGTACGACAGCTGATGTCCTCCGTCGAGCTCGCCCGGCCACCTTCGACCTCGGCGTGGCCCTGCCTCCACTAGCAGTCTCCTGCTGTCGGCCGTTTCCATGGGTTCGGGGAGCCCCAAGTCATGTCCGTGGCCTTCGTGTCTATTGATGCTCCGCTGTTTTCTTTCTCCATCGTCTCCCCGAGCTCATCAAATCCTGTACCCGGAGCCCAAGTCAGAAGACTCCATGGATGTACATCTCATTTGTGCCATTTTGGATGATCAAGGACGTTTCGGCTTTCTTCAAATACCATTACACCCGGAGACCACGGATTCGTGAAGTTCCACTACCGTCGCCGTGGATCCAACAAGTTCCCGAGTACGACTACTTCCCACGACGACCTTGTACCACTACCGTCCCGATGATCGCCGATGAACGATAGGACGACTACTTCTACCGCCGTCGCCGTGAACATCTACTTCCACTACCGTCGCCGGAATCGCGAGAACCTCTACCGACGACCTCAGAACGTGTACGATGACAGTTGCCGAAGACCCATACCTCTACCGCTTCCCGAACATGAATGATTACCTCCATTACAAACGCCCCGAGAACGTCTACTTCCTCTACCATCACCGAGTACCACTACTTCCCACGACGATCTGGAACGACTACACCGCTTGACTCGGACTTCTCCAGTAACGCACGTTTCGAGGGTATGACTGTAAATGAATGCATTGTGATGTATGAGATGCTCGTGCTTGCACCATGCTCGATTTGTCGGTGCACGTTGCCCTTTTTTACCTTGTCACCGTCATGTGGGAACCCGGTAACTGGGAGCACCCCGCCTTCTATCGCATGTCACGCTCCCGTCGCACTTTCTTTGCACCGGGATCTCAATCGAGTTACCAGAACCGGAACATTGTCGTGGCACCGTTTCGTTATCGTTGTTGTGGCTCCCCTTTTCATTTCCGCCACGATGACAAATGCTTCTTAATATGCTCTTGTCAACTTTTAATAAAAATTGCATAAACTTGTTCATGTCATCCGCATCATGAAAACAACAATTAAAACGTTTAGATTGTTGTTGCACCAAATTACTAATGCATATGGGGATTTACCAGATTTTTTGTTTGTTATATCCGGCCCCATTTAATTTGTTTAGATAGTATAGTTCTGTTATGCTTCACCTCTTGCCATGCTAACCAACATTTAATATTGTTGGGTACCTAAACGAGAGAGAACTAAATAATTGATGTGGTGTTCCGTCAATATGCAACTAGTTGCATCTTGAGCTCCACTTAACTTGTAGTTTTGTTTGTGCCCTTTGCCATGCCATGCTTCATTAAATCGGACATGCATCATACTTGTTTGCGCATCATGCCATGTTTATGTGGTGGTTGTTTACGATGTTGTGTGCTTCTTTTCGGTGTTGCTCCTTCGGGTTGGATCCGGTAACGTCGCGTTTGTGAGGACCCGTTCGACTACGTCCGTTTGTCTTCTTCATGGACTCGTTCTTCTTCCTTGCGGGATCTCAGGCAAGATGACCATACCCTCGAAATCACTTCTATCTTTGCTTGCTAGTTGCTCGCTCTTTTGCTATGCCTATGCTGCGATACCTACCACTTGCTTATCATGCCTCCCATGTTGTTAAACCAAGCCTCTAACCCACCTTTCCTAGCAAACCGTTGTTTCACTATGTTATTGCTTTGCTCAGCCCCTCTTATAGCATTGTTAGTTGCAGGTGAAGATTGAAGTTTGTTCCTTGTTGGAACATGGAGATGTTGTTCCTTGTTGGAACATGTTTACTTGTTGGGATATCACAATATCTCTTATTTAATTAATGCATCTATATACTTGGTAAAGGGTGGAAGGCTCGGCCTTATGCCCGGTGTTTTGTTCCACTCTTGCCGCCCTAGTTTCCGTCATATCGGTGTTATGTTCCCGGATTTTGCGTTCCTTACGCGGTTGGGTCATAATGGGAACCCCTTGACAGTTCGCCTTGAATAAAACTCCTCCAGCAAGGCCCAACATTGGTTTTACCAATTGCCACCTAGCCTTTTTCTTTCCCTTGAGTCGGCCAGCTCAAAGGTCATCTTATTTTAACCCCCCCGGGCCAGTGCTTTTTTAAGTGTTGGTCCAAACTGAGCGATGTCCGAGGCTACCAGGGGCAACTCTGGGCTGGCTTACCCGACGTCTTGCTCATACGGTGTGCCCTGAGAACGAGATATGTGCAGCTCCTATCGGGATTTGTCGGCACATCTGGGTGGCTTTGCTGGTCTTGTTTTACCATTGTCAAAATGTCTTGTAACCAGGATTCCGAGTCTGATCGGGTCTTCCCTCTAGAAGGAATATGCTTCGTTGACCGTGAGAGCTTGTGATGGGCTAAGTTGGGACACCCCTGCAGGGATTTGAACTTTCGAAAGCCGGGCCCGCGGTTATGGGCAGATAGGAATTTGTTAATGTCTGGTTGTAGAAAGCCTGAAGTTGACCTTAATTAAAATACATCATTCGCGTGTGTAACCGTGATGGTCTCTTTCCGGCGGAGTCCGGGAAGTGAACACGGTGTTGGAGTTATGCTTGACGTAGGTTGTTCTAGGATCACTTCTTGATCATAGTTTCTCGACCGTGCTTTGCCTTCTCTTCTCGCTCTCATTTGCGTATGTTAGCCACCATATATGCTAGTCGCTTGCTGCAGCTCCACCTCATAACTTTTACCTTACCCATAAGCTTAAATAGTCTTGATCGCGAGGGTGCGAGATTGCTGAGTCCCCGTGGCTCACAGTTACTTCCTAAACCAGCATGTAGGTGTCGTTGAACCGTGCAGATGACGCAACCAAGATCAAGGAGGAGATCGATGAAGATCTTGTCCTTTGTTTTGTTTCGTTCTAGTTGATCAGTAGTGGAGCCCAGTTGGGGTCGACCGGGGATCTGTGTGGAATTTGGGGTAGTCTTCTTTTATTTTGGCTCCGTAGTCGGGCCTTGAGTGTATCTGGTTGATGTAATGCTTTATTCATGTAACTGTGTGAAGTGGCGATTGTAAGCCAACTATGTATCTCTTTCCCTTATGTATTACATGGGTTGTGTGAAGATTACCTCACTTGTGACATTGCTTTCAATGCGGTTATGCCTCTAAGTCGTGCTTCGACACGTGGGAGATATAGCCGCATCGAGGGCGTTACAAGTTGGTAATCAGAGCCTTCCCCGACCTTAGGAGCCCCCACTGCTTGATCGAATTAGCGGGCAAGTTGAGTCTAGAAAAATGTTTTGAGTAATCTAGGAATTACATATTAGAGATTTTAGGAATTCTTTTTACTCCCCAGTCCCTTCATCGCTCTGGTAAGGCATCCTGACGTAGAGTTTTGACTCTTCTCTTCTCAAATTTCACTAAATCTATTTTAGGATCACGCGGGTATCTTGTAATCGTTCCGATGGTTTTATGACGAGAACATTGTCTTGGTGCCTCCTGTTAGGAGTTTTGTGGAAGTGTCCCGGGGAGTTGAGCTCTGAGGTGTTGTCGTCAAAATTTTATCGTTGCAGTTCTGGAATACCTGAGTTTAGTTTCGCCAACATCGAAAATCTCTTTTATGCAGTTTGTTGGTGAGATAACCTCGACGCCACCTAGTACTGGGGCGGGAGTTCAGGAGTATTGCCATAACTTGCATAACGGATGCTTTTCGAAGGTTGAGGTAGTTGATTTCCGAAGGTTTCTTGGTTATGTGTTGAAGGATGGATACAGCTGGATGTAGGATTTGCTAGTTTTGGGTGAGATATTATGCTTCCCCTGTATCCCCAACACCTGATTGCATAACCGGAAAATTTCGGGAGTTTATAAGTGGGAATTCAAGTAGCTCTTAGGATATCTTTCCGATAGATGTATGATATGAAATTGGGGTTCGACGTCTAGTGGTCCGCCTATTCACGGTCGGTTTTACAGTGGTCTCGTTGTGTCTTAAAGAGTCCTTGGCTATGCCGACTCGGGGACACTTCGTATGTCATGTGCACTGCCGTGTACATGATGGTGATGTACGATCGAGCCCGTGTAGGCCCCACCACGAAAACTTCGGACGAAATCTCTATCATATGTTTGTTCCGGCTTATTCTGCAAGCCAATCCTTTGTTTTGTTTTGAGTTGTGGTATTCGAGTTGCTTCAAAGTCAAATGTTGATTCCATACTTTTCCTAAGTGGTGTTCTCATACTGCTATGTGAATACTAATCCTTCATATAATCGAGATTGTCATGTCAATCCTTTTCAACCGGTGTGCTTCTCTTCAAGTGGATCCGATCATTTCAATATCAGCAAGATCTATTACTAGTTCTTCTCAACGGCATTTGTTTCATCCGTTCTAAGTTGTCTTTATTTTTTCCCACCCTCCCACCCTTGTTTGCCTTGAAGGATTCATATTTCTTAATCACTATCCATTTTATTGATGGAAGTCTCTCCATTCTTTTTCCTTCATGTTTTTACCCGGTGTTTCTCATGAAGATGCTCTACTTGTTCTTCATTCTCCATTCTTTTCTTCTCCGGTGGATTCAATTCAAGCTTTTGGTGTTGATCATATCCTTTCCTCATTTCAGAAGTTTTATCATACCGGTGCTCATCATATTCATTCATTTCCCGCTATTCAATTATTCCGGAGTGCTGAAGATATCTCGGAAGGCTCATCTTTTCCTTCAAGATACGTTCAAACCTATTCCGAGGTTGTTATCTCTTTCAAGCCATTTTATTTAACCGGTGCTTTCTCTCTTTTAAATCGTTCAACGGTGTTTCTTTTGAGTGGGCCCTAACCCACAGGTCTTTTTCCAGGATCTCACCTGACTCTTCTTATTCTCCTGGAGCTTTTCAAATTCATCTCAAAGTTTGACGTAAGAATGAATTATCTGAGTCATATGTATTTCTCCAAGATCTATCAAATTCTTTTAACCGTTGGTTCAACCTTTCTATTTGTCATCCCGGAGTATCTCAACATTTCTTGGTGGTGTTTCTCATCGTCATTCTCTGCATTTGAAGACCAAAAGAAGAGTTTCTCTTAAATCTTGCTCCATTCTCTTCAAGATTCGTGATTCTAGCTTGTTGCCATCCTCTCATAATTGTTTTCGATTGTGAGATATTCTTTTCATCCATCCGGAGCAATTCAGGAGTCTTTTCAGCTTGTGCCTCCGAAGGCCATCATTTTGGAAGGTTTATTCATTCTCAGCAAAATATATCATTCTCCAATCTTGCCGGTACATTGTTCAAGTGATCTCTAATCAGTTCGTGATCTCTTTGTTCAAGTGATCTCTAATTGTTTCCTCTTTGGTACTAAGGGGGAAAGCACAGGGCGGAGTACTGAGGCGTCAAGCAAAGGTTGGCATATTGGTGCAACGAGACCAAGACCAGAAGGATGGCAAGATGGAGGTCACCGTGGATCCCAAGACGGCGTCACCACCAAAGCCTTTGGCAGGCGAAGACTGCTTTTGTCAGGATAGCTTGTACTAGTTGTCCCCTTTCGAATTGGTCGTTGTTGGCTCCCTTCCCGCTCAATATTTGGGGAGAGGACCATGTCCTTTATAAATAGGATTAGCCACCATAGTAGGAGGGACTCATCTCGAATCCACCCGAACAACAACCAGTTCGCCAAGCACAAGAACACCTCAACCTCAGGAGGCTGTTCCTCCCCTTGTACTGTTCATCCTCAGCCCAAGAGGCAATCCACCACCACCACACTGGAGTAGGGTATTACACCACAACGGTGGCCTGAACCAGTATAAATCTCGTGTCCTTTGTGTTGCGAGTTTGCCGAGTTAGTTCGTGAGATCTTAGCTAAGTTAGGACGCGGATCGATAGGGGGGGGGGAGATCTTCGCGCGTACTCCAGTGTTCAAACCTTAAGGGTTTTGCCGGAACCCGTGATCCGACATTTGGCGCACCAGGTAGGGGGTGCGCCAGAGTCTTCCTTCCATCGGCTCGCGCTCCACCATCTTCATGCCCGCTCCCCATGGCGGACGCCCCTCTAGCTGGATCTACCGGTGCCCACGGTGGCGCTCGAGGGCTCCGAGCCCTTGCCCCCGCCTTGCGGCAGGTGCAGTGGCCACACAAGTTCAAGCCGGAGATGCCGCCGCGCTACGACGGCGCGGCGGACCCGTAGGCTTTCCTGCTAGCATACTAGGAGGCCGTCCTGGAAGCCGGGGGCGACGACAAGGTCATGGCCAACTGGTTGCCAATGGTCCTTGTGGGCGCACCGCGCGCCTGGCTCCTCGACCCGCTGGAGTCTTCTCTCACCACCTGGGAGGATCTGCGCGGCCTCTTCGTCACTCGCTTCGGGGAACCGACGACCCCTATCGTCGCAGCTCTTCTCGGCGGTTTGCAAGCACCACCCTCAGTTCAGCACATCAAGTCATACTTTTGCTTGATCGACATCGCTTCCAAGCACCTGGGGGCTCCGCCCGGCTGGGCCACGCCTAAGGCCGACCTCACCTTCGACTCGGAGGATCATCCCGCCTCCACCGTTGGCTCGGGTGCGCTCCCGGTGCTCTGCGCACCCACCATTTGCCACGTATCCATCACCAAGACACACGTCGACGGCGGCGCCAGCCTCAATGTGCTCTCCGTCGAGGCCTTCAGCCTCCTTCACGTACCATTTGAGCGGCTCCGCCCCAGCAAGCCCTTCTCGGGAGTTGGAGGAGGCTCCAGCCGCTCCCTGGGATGGATCCGCCTCCTCGTGACCTTCGGCACGCGCGACAACTACTGCATCAAGCTCATCGACTTTGACATCGCCCGCATTGGCCTCCCATACAACGCCATCCTCGGGTACCCAGCTCTGGCCCAGTTCATCATAGCAACCCATCCTGCTTACAATCTCATGAAGATGCCGGGGAGCCAGGGCATCCTCACCATCAATGGGGACGCTAAGGAGGCCCTAGCGGCGCTCAAGCTTGCCCTCAAGGCCGCAGCGACAGCACAACCCGCCGACGCGGATACCTCCAAGCCCAAGGGAACCGCGCCAACCAATAAGAAGCAATTTTTCACTCAGGCCAAGGCCGAAACCAAGCAAGCATTGGTCGAGAAGAATGGGTCCTCAGGGGCAACCTTTACCATAGGCGCCAACCTCGAGCCTACTCAGGAAGAGGCGCTAGTGAAGTTTCTGCGTGCAAACAAGGGAGTGTTCGCCTGGGAGCCCGACCAGCTGGTAGGGGTCCCAAGAGATGTAATAGAGCACCACCTGAAGGTGTGCCCCAACGTACACCCTGTGAAGCAGAAGGAGAGGCGGCAGTCCATGGAGAAGCAAGCTTTCATCGTCCAAGAAACTCACAAGTTGGAGGTTGTGGGTGTCATATGCGAGGTTCGATACCCTGAGTGGCTGGCGAACCCCATCATCGTCCCCAAGAAAGGCGGGAAGGAGCGGATGTGCGTCGACTTCACCAACCTCAACAAGGCCTGCCCCCAAGATCCGTTCCCGCTTCCACGCATCGACCAGATCGTCGACTCCACCACCAAGTGCGACTTGCTATGCTTCCTAGACGCGTTCTCAGGGTATCACCAGATCAAGATGGAGGTAGAAGATGTGGAGAAGACGGCCTTCCTGACCCCGTGTGGGGTGTACTACTACACCTGCATGTTGTTCGGGCTACGCAACGCGGGTGCAACCTTCCAATGACTCATGCACATCGCCTTGGGGCGGCAGCTCGGGAGAAATGCTGAAGCCTACGTCGACGACATCGTGGTGAAATCCCGGGAGGCGGGGACCTTGATCCAAGACCTAGAGGAGACCTTTGAAAGCCTTCGCCAGGTGGACTTGCGGCTCAATCTGGAGAAATGCATGTTTGGCGTCCCATCCGGCAAGCTACTGGGTTTCCTAGTGTCCCACAGGGGGATCGAGGCCAACACAGAGAAAGTCAAGGCCATTGAATACATGAGTACACCACAGACCTTCAAGGAAATGCAGAAGTTGGCTGGTCAGGTGACTGTGTTGGGGTGCTTCATCTCCAAGCTTGGAGAGCGCGCCCTACCCTTCTTCAAGTTGATGAAAAAAGAAGGGCCCGTTCGAGTGGACCCCGGAGGCCGACCAAGCTTTTCAAGACCTCAAGAGATACCTGACCAGCCCTCCAGTGATGGTGGCGCCACGACCTCAGGAGCCCCTAGTGCTCACGAGTAGGTGCGCAAGATGGAGAAGCAATTCCTGGGCCTGGAGTTGCAGCACGTGCCCCGTGGCACCAACAAGGAAGTAGACGACATCGCCAGGAGAGCATCCAAGCGATAGCCCCAGGAGCCTGGCGTCTTCGAGGAGCGGCTCTTCAAGCCATCAGCAACGCCGCAGATTTCAAGAACAATTCAGCCTCGGGAGGAACTCCCGCAGCCGCCAGCCTCAGGAGCCCCAACCTGTGGCCCGACCTCAGGAATGCGCCTACTCCTGGCGCTCAAGCCCCAGGAGGGGTGCTGGACCAAGGAATTCAAGGAATACCTGATGCAAGGGACGTTGCCAGAGAAGTAGGAGGACGCGGAGCACGTGGCCCGTCAGGCCACGGCATACTGCATCCAGGATGGTGAGTTATATAGAAAGCGACCAAATGACGTTACACTGTGTTGTATCTCCAGGGAACAGGGGAAAGAGCTGATAGCTGACATACACGGCGGAGACTGTGGGCAACACTCGTCGTCGCGAACCCTCGTCGGCAAGGCATTCCGAAGTGGATTCTACTATCCTACGACGCTCAATGACGCGGCCGAGCTGGTGAAGTCCTGCGAGGCCTGCCAATTCCACGCCAAGCAGATCCATCAGCCAGCTCAGGGCCTCCAAACCATCTCACTCTCATGGACGTTGCGGTCTGGGGGCTGGATATTCTGGGCCCGTTCCCTTAGGCGCCTGGGGGCTATCGATACCTCTACGTCGCCATCGACAAGTTCACTAAGTGGCCGGAAGTTGAAGCCATCCGTGCCATCCCAGCTGGCTCTATAGTCAAGTTCATCAAGGGCCTCGTGAGCCGTTTTGGGGTCCCCAACCGCATCATCACCGATAACGGCTCGCAGTTCACTAGCAATCTCCCCAAGTCATATTGTGCTAACCTTGGAACACAGATCTGCTATGCCTCAGTAGCACACCCCAGGAGCAACGGCCAGGCCGAACGCGCCAACACGGAGGTCCTGAAGGGCCTCAAGACCAGGAACTTCAAGAAGAAGCTCGAGGCCTGCGGCAGGGGCTAGCACGACGAGCTCTAGTCTGTGCTGTGGTCGATCCGCACCACCGCCACCAAGCCAATGGGCGAAACCCCGTTCTTCCTCGTCTATGGAGCGGAAGTAGTCCTCCCTCATGAGGTCGAGCATCACTCCACATGGGTCCCGACGTTTGATGAGACGCAGCAGGACGCCATGCGGGGGATGGAGCTCGTGCTGGGGGAGGAACGACACTGTGAAGCTGCACTACGGGCGGCAAGGTACCAGCAGGCGCTACGACGGTACCACTGCCGCAGCGTCCGCTCTAGGACTCTTGAGGTGGGTGACCTCGTCTTGAGGCGGGTGCTCTCTAGGGAGGGGCTGCATAAGCTCTCGCCCATGTGGGAGGGCCCGTTCAAGGTCGTCCACGTCTCCAGGCCTGGCGCCTCGCGCCTGGAGACATAGTGCTTGTGAAGAAGGCCCGATGCATGTGAGGAAAGGCCCAATGCCTGTGAAGCAAGGCCCCGTTCCTGTGAAGAATCGTCGCCCGTGACACTCTCACGTAATAATGAGTGGCGCTGTACATGCCCCGGAGCCTCAGGAGAGCCGCCCTTGGGCCTCGGGGGCTCCCTCCCACGCCGAGTGGCAGCACTTAGCTCCGCACTGGTGAGAAGACGTCGAAGACTAGACTAGGTGCCAGACGCGGCTTTTTATTTGCTTTCGAAAGTTGGCTCGGCCCTCTTTTAATTGAAATTTTCTTTCTGATATCTCTTGTCTGTCCCGTTTTATCGCTTTCTGCCTCTATTCTGCCTTCGCCTCTTTGGTCGACCTGTACTCTCCCTTGCGTCCCTCGCGAGGGGCTGAATAGGTACCCTTGTGAGCTTCCTCCTTCTGTCTTTTCGCGAGGCACCCTCATTCGAGCCCACAAGCCGACACACTTCTCATGATCCATGCCCCACGGGTATCGCGATGTGAAGCACTGAGTCAAGGCCAGCGACACCTATGACCAAGCCCCGGGTGAGCAATAAACCTCTTGACGAATTATTTGCAGTTCCTAAGCGCATATCACGTCAAGGAGGCCTCGACAGGCACTAGGAGGCAAGCGCCTTGTGAGAAGGAGGCTACCCAAAAGAAGTTGAGCTAAGTTATCCTTACATAAACTGACCGTGTTGCGACACGGCACAGGAACGACAAACATAACATAATGATTGAGATCACAGTTCGATACACGCCCCTCCGGGGCCCATTCTGGTTTCTTTCTGATGCAGGAAGGAAAAGAAGAACAAAATAGAAGCGGCGCCTACAGCAGTTCACGGGTGTCGGTGTCAAAATCGGCGGATCTCGGGTAGGGGTTCCCGAACTGTGTGTCTAGGATCGATGGTAAGAGGAGACGGGGGACACGATGTTTACCTAGGTTCGGGCCCTCTCTATGGAGGTAATACCCTACTTCCTGCTTGATTGATCTTGATGAATATGAGTATAAAAGGAGTTGATCTACCATGAGATCATAATGGCTAAACCCTAGAAGTCTAGCCTATGTGGGTATGGTAATGAGTATATGTATCTGTCCTTTCTGGACTATCCCATTCGGTTTATATAGACACCGAGGGGATCTAGGGTTTATATGGAGTCGGTTACATAAAAAGGAATCTTTCGTCGCCAAGCTTGCCTTCCACGCCAAGTAGAGTCCACTCTAGACACGATGCAGTCTTCAGCCTTCATGTCTTCATAGTCTATCAGTCCGGCCCATGGATACCAGGCCGGACGGCCGAGGATCCCTTAGTCCAGGACTCCCACAGTAGCCCCTGAACCTGACTTTCAATGAAGAGGAGTCCGGTGCGCTGATTGTCTTCGGCATTGTAAGGCGGGTTCCCCTTTCTCTGAACTCCAAGATAGTCTTCGGATGCAATGATCGTATCCTGATCTATTATGCGCATTATACACAACTGCAGAGAGAATATAATATTTGCACGAATCTAATCTGTTGACAACTTTTTTCCAACACGACATCACGTCTGTCCGGTTATAATTTTGAACCATTTTTCGTCTACCGCTCCACGTCTTGAGACGCGGTTGCCATTGGCACGTGTAGTCAAAGCAGAGATCGTCTCCCTTATCGTGGGATTCTCATCAATGCGGGCATGGGTAACCCAACCGTGCCGATTGTACAGCCCTTGGGAATAGGCGAGTTTTTAGGACGAGTGGGGAGGCGCTTGATATTCGTGGCCTTTATAAGGGGATAAGGACACTCTCCCTTTACCCACACCCTTCTTCATCTTCAGTCCTTCTGTCCTCGAGCTCTAGCGCTCAAGATTTTAGCTTTTCCTCATTCGGGAAGGCACTCCAATCATGTCCTGATCCGGAGCTGGAGGCAAGTGGATGGCCTCCTCCGTTAAGGAGAAGGACATCAAGGAACTCCAGGAGGCCGGCTATCTAGCCAAGGAGATTGCTCACTGACTCCCGGCAAAAGGGCAAATTGTCCCTACCCCCCGAGCCCCATGAGAGGGTTGTGTTTCTCACACACTTCATCCGTGGGCTGGGATTCCCTCTTCATCCATTTGTCCGTGGATTGATGTTTTAATATGGGTTGGACTTCCACGATCTGGCCCCCAACTTTATCCTCAATATCTCCGCATTCATAGTTATGTGCGAAGCCTTTCTCCACATCCCACCTCACTTTGGCCTATGGCTGAAGACTTTTAATGTAAAGCCAAAGGTGGTGCGCGACCAACAGGCTGAGTGCGGAGGTGCCATGGTGGGAAAGATGCCCAATACCACCTGGATCGAAGGCTCCTTTGTAGAGACGGTGAAGGGATGGCAATCGGGGTGGTTCTATATCACCGAGCCGCGTGATGCCAACTGGGCGGCAGCTCCCAAATTCCGATCCGGAGTCCCGATGCGGCTTACCTCCTGGCAAGAGAAAGGCCTCACCTGGGGATCCTTAGAAAAGATCACGAGGCTCCAAACGTGCCTCCAGAATATGATAACCCGGAAGATGAAGCTCGTTGATGTGATCCAGGTCATGCTTGTACACTGGATCCTTCCATGTCAGCGCCGGACCTGTTATTTGTGGGAGTTCGATTCGGCCAAGCACCAGACACTGCTAAGGCTTTTCGGCACGACGCACAAAGATATCTAGAAGGTGCTCTTCAAGGGCAGCGAGACGACGCCAACCTTGACGAAAGATCGCGGTCTCAACTTTAAGCGTCAAACCAATTCGGTAAGCCATCAAGGTATAGTCTTTAAGGACACACTCCGAGGAAGGATACTAAGCCTTCTTATAAATTTCTTTTTCAGGCCTGGGTCGACCTAGCGGGACGGAATTAATAGTCCGGCTCCGCTTCCCGAAGACAAAGAAACTCCACTCCTTACGGAGATGCTATTTCCGGCGCCTTACGACGTGCCAGAGAAGAAGGTCAAAACCACGGCCAAGGGGACCAGGAGTGGGCTTCACCAAAGGAGCACCTTGGTCATCTCATCTGACGATGAGACAGACCCCTCAGCCGCCGACGATGACGACGAGGAGGGAGGCGACTCCCCTCTTGTGGGAGGAAGGGAGAAAAGGGAGGCCTCCACGAGTTTGGAGGCGGAGGCGCCCAAGAGGGGGAGAGGCTCCCTCGTGAATAACTCCGCGTGGGATGTTGATAGCAGTCCGGAGCGACCTCGCCGGACCAAGCCTCAGGCCGCCTCGTGAGTACCAGAATCAAAAACATCTGGCCTTCTCGGTTTGTAATATTGATACATCTTCAACCTTGTCATTGCAGTCCGGCACGCGATGGCTCCCCGCGATCCTCGACGGAGTATTCGATGGACTCGAAGGAGATGGCTAGCATGTCTCCGCCACCTGCTCATTCCATCTCACCCAAGGTTGATGACGAGGTGGTGTCCAAAAAGACTTTCCCGGGCTGGGGGGAGATTCCGGAGACCATCAGGGTGACGTCCCAGGATGACTCTTCGGCCGCCGGACATACGGGGGAAAAAGTCCCCACGGGGACTGGTGACGGGGCCCGAGTTTCCTTCGGGCCTCAGCCGGATACCATTCCGGAGATCTACATGGCTTCGGGGTCCAGCGAACGGTATTCCCCTCAAGGAGGGAATGTGCCTGTTCTACTGGTGACCTCTATCCAACCAGAGGCGCCAGATAATCTGTTGGAGGCGCTAGAAGGCGCCTCTATCGTGGATGAGCATCATGTCCTTATGGACACAGTAGTAGAGAAGGTTCAGTTTGTCAAAAACGGAGTGACCGAAGCCTGCACCAGCCTTCTAACTGGCTTTGAGGTGAGTAATGTGATTGTAGGGAAAATATCACCATATAGACAGTATCCCCTGATGCTCTGTTTGGTGTTCGGGAGGAAATGCCAAACAGAGGATCGAGAATAAATATCGTAGGAGTCTAACATGAGTTGTCTATGTGAATAAGCAGGTATCACTGCAGGCTGCCACTTCTCGTGCTGCGGAAGTTTCCGGACTGAAGCGGAAGCTGGAGCGGGCCGAGGAGGAGCTCGGCCTCGTGAAGAAGCAGCTGGAAGATAGCCAAGGTATGCAGTAACCTATGGGTACAGTTTGAAAAAAATGAGTAGTCCATCCGGACTAAAGTGTCATAAACTTTATTAGTGGCCACGACCAAGGTGGCGGCCCTTAAGAAGGCGCTAGCTGAGGCCAAGGACAAAGTGGCCAAGAAACGCGCCTCGTGTGAGGAGCACGAGGCCCGGGTTGGCGAGGCGTAGCAACAGCTCCAGGGTGCGATAGACAGGTTTGAGTCCTTGGAGCGCGATTGTAAGGTGCAAGAGTTCGAATTGGCGAAGGCCCGCCAGAGCACGTAGGATGCACGAGCCGAAGCCAAGAGCGTCCTCGAGGAAATTCAGGCGGCCAAGAAGATTACGGCGGGTGTGAAGAAGAAACGTTCCTTGTACTTATCCTGAATTTGGATTTTCCAGGGGCATTTACAGATCTGCCGCACAGTGTGTCAAATGCTGCCAAGCATTATAGAGCCGAAGAAGGGATGTCTATGGAGAAGCTATTCTGGTCCCAATATCTGGGATCCGAACTTCCGGTGCGCTTCAGCGACCAGCTAAAGCAGTTGGTCGAGCTGCATAAGTTAGAAGAGCTAGCCATGAAGGACCTGATAGTCCGGCTGTGGCCTGCCGATCCTATACATAGCAGCTACTTCGGGCTTGCGCAGCGGCTTATGAGTGCCTGTCCGCGGCTTGAAGCCGTGAAGCAGTCGGTCTGTATTCAAGGTGCACGTATGGCCTTTGCCCGCGTTAAGACGCATTGGGCGAAGCTGGATGCCAAGAAGCTAATGACCGAGGGGCCGCCGGAGGGCAAGGAGCATCGTCGGCCCGAGCACTATTTTGATGGTGTCCTGGAGGGGTCCCGCTTTGTGGCGGAGCAATGTTCGAAGGATATCATATTCCCATGAGAACATGTGTATTACCTTGCCCTGTAATATGGAACAATGGTGTTATGTAGTATAATGCTTATGATTTAAATATACCTCCTGTGCGGCCATTTATTAACTCTGAGGGGTGACTAGTCGTTGGCTTCTGCCTAGACGTAGATAGTATAGGGGTGTTCAGGATAAATCTAAACACTCTTTACTCCACATTCTGGTCCTTTAAGGAGGTGCTTAGCGCAACGAACAAGGCAATCAGACTATGCGGCCTTTACCGCCCTCACTTAGCCATAGGAGTTTGACAGTTAAGAAAGTTGGTGAAGCCCCTGGTATTCGGAAGACCGAACTAGGGGCGCTATGCACGCCTAATTGGGGGAACCGATTCTTCGCAAGAAGCGGAAAAGAATCTCTAACAATTTGGGACCTCTCGAACAGCTGACCGGCTCTCGCCGCATCATGACAGTCAGTTTTTGGCTTTCTCTACTGAGGTGCTCCTCCGGAAGAACCGGGACTGTAAGTGCATCTAGTGCCACCCCTAGTTGGATTTGGAGTATTGACGACAAACCTAGTTGAGGGACTAATGTGTTTGTGAGAATTGCAGGATAACACAAGTAGAAGTCCCTCATTGATTCGGTTTCACTACCAGAGATTACCCCTAAAAATGTATGAAGACATTGAAGCCAAAGGTGGTATATGAAGATATTCACATTGAAGACTATGACAAAAGAAGACACGTTATGAAGCCTATGGAGCTCGAAGACTTAGATCTTTCATAGTTCTTCTTCTTTTTGTGTTGAGTCATAGGAACCACCGTACTGTTAAGTGGGGTCCAGGAGAACCAGTCAAAATGACTGAGGTGATGCCTAAACCAAAAACCTATGTCTTCGAGTGAAGACAATGAGAGCGAATCTTGTCCAGAGCCGGAAAAGTCAGCTTTGCTTGTAGCCCAAGTAAAGTGGCCATGAGAGTTTGAAATCTGACCGTTGAGACACGTGTCAGTTCCTTAGTGACCCAGGGTCATTTCGGACAAATCAGGTCGGGTTGCCAAGTGGCTATAAATAGCCCACCCCCTACAACCATAAATGGTTGGCTGCTCAGATTTCAGTGCACGGCTTTTGTCGTTTGAGAGCAACCCACCTTGAAGCCTTTGAAGAGAAAATTCCTAGCGAGGAGAAAAGCCCTAACCACCCAGAGCCAGAGAACATTGGGCATCACTTAAGTCTTCTTGTCTGTGTGATCTGAAGACTTATTACACTTGAGGACTGTGCATCCCCAGACGGTTAGGCGTCGCGTTCAGAGCATCCAAGAGACATTGTGGATTGCCAGTGAACGAAGTCTGTGAAGGTTTGGGAGTCTACCTTGAAGACTTACCAGAGTGATTGGGCGAGGACTATGTGACCTTAGCTCAAGGAGAATACGGTGAGGACTTGGTGTCCTGAGCTGCGTGTTCAGGACTGGGTGTCCGGGACTGTGTGTCCTAAGGTTTAAATACCTAGCCGCTCCAACCAGACGTACAGTTGTCACAGCAACTGGAACTGGTCCAACACATCATTGTCTTCAACGAGTCACTGGTTTCATCTTCACTTCCTTTTACTTACTGATCACTCATTGTGAAGTCATTGCATGTCTGTTCTATCTTTTGTCTTCACAACGTGAGTGTATGATCTGTTTGGCTTCATAGTATCTTCCTACCTGATCCTAATTACACTACAGCTATTTGTCACTGTGCTTTCACTCTGTTGATACTTGACCATGGCTTGCCTAGTGTAGTCTAACTTCCGCTGCATAGTAATAGGCATATCTCTACTGTTTGTCTTCATAACTTCCACGTTTTGAAGACTTCATAAAAATCGCCTATTCACCCCCCCTCTAGTCGATATAACGCACTTTCAATTGGTATCAGAGCAAGGTGCTCCCTTGTTCTGTGTGATTCGGTTTAACCACCTGGAGTTTTAGCTATGTCGACTGCAGGGATAATCAAAGTCTCCGCTGCGTGCCCCGTCTTCGATGGAACTGAATATCCCTACTGGAAGAATAAGATGCGCATGCATCTTGAAGCTATTGACGTCGACCTATGGTATGTCGTCGAGAACGGCGTTCCCAAGGCTGGAGAAGGTGTCACTGCTGCTGATGTCAAGAAATTCGTTCAACTGGACTCTACTGCCAAGAACATCATCTGTGGTCATCTGACCAAAGGACAGTATGGCCGTGTGAGTGCTTTGAAGACATCCAAGCTGGTCTGGGACTGGCTCTCCAAGGTCAATGAAGGCATCTCAACACAGAGAGATCAAAGAATCAGTGTCCTTCGCAATCTCTTCAACCGCTTCAAGCGAAATGACAATGAGAATGTCCAGCACACATTTGATCGACTCACTGACATCACAAATGAGCTTCAAGCCCTCGGCGCCACTGAGATCACCAAGCATGAAATCGTCAAGACGCTGCTGAGATCACTTGATAGTTCGTTTGACATTCTAGCCCTGATGATTCAAGAACGTCCTGATTTCAAGACACTCGATCCGTCTGACATACTCGAGAGGCTCAACACACATGAGTTTCAGCTTTCTGAGAAAAGAGATATCTACGGTTCCAAACTATGGGCGAACTCGTGCCTTGAAGGCAAAAGCTGTTTCCTCATCTGAAGAAGAATCTGACAGCAGTTCTGATGATCCTGAAGACATTGGAAGGGAACTTGCAATGCTTGTGAAGAAGTTCCAAAAGTTCACCAAGAAGAAAGGCTTCAGAAAGTCTTCACGATCAAGCTCAAGGAATGATGAAGCTTCTGCTCATGACTACAAGAAGAAAACATGCCACAAGTGCAAGAAAACTGGACACTTCATCTCTGAGGTTCCACAGTGGGACAATGAGAACAGAAGGAAGAAGAAGAGCAAGGAATATGACTCTGACGACAAGAAGAAGAAGAAATACTCAAAGTCTTCTTCCAAGTCTTCCTCAAAGTCTTCATCACACAAGAAGAGCTCATCTGGCAAGGCACGTGCGTTTGTTGGCAAGGAAATGGATTCTGAGGAGGAGTCCGCTTCTGAGGAGGCAGAGGTGGAGTCTGAGGAGGAGTCTGATTCTGGCATTGCAAGTCTGGCTACAACATACGTCGCCAAGTCCATCTTCAATATTGAAGACAATGACTTCATCACCGACACCGATGCAAATGACAAGGACGACTCCACTCCTACCTACTGCTTCATGGCACGCGGTGCCAAGGTAAACACACGCACTACTCGCTATCAAACATCCAGTGACGATGACTCTGATTGTGATTCAAAACCCAGCTACAAAACACTTGCTAAAATTGCAACTGAACAACAAAAGGCCATGGAACATATTCAAAAACTGTTAGACAGAAGCGATGATCTGTTGGGTGCTGAAATGACTCGATCTGAATCCTTAATTGAAGATATAAAAAATCTTCACGTTAAGTATCAGGAACTTGAAGATCGTCATGATACTCTCTCAACAACTCATGAAAAGCTTTCCTATGATTATCTTCAAAGGAAGCAAGAACTTGAGAAATTGAGAGCGGTTCATGAAGATCTTCAAAAGGAAAACGAGTCACTTCGCTCCGAACAGATCAGTTCCGCTCAGGAAGGATTTGAACCACCATGTCTTAAATGCATTGAACGTGATAATGCTACTTCTATTGCTGAATGTTCCACTGCTACTGTTGTTGCAATATCTTCAACTGTTGATGTGGTAACTAACCCCTCTGCTGAGGATACCACTGCTATTGCTGATGAGAATGCTAGGTTGAAGACATTGCTTGAAACAGGGATGTACAAAAGTCTTAAAGGACATCAGACATTATGTGATGTCCTCAGGAAGCAGATTCTGAACCGAAACCCTAGGAAAGAGGGTGTTGGGTTCATAAGGAAAATCAATGCAGATGGCTCTTACTGGAAACCTGAGCAGTACCCCAAAACCAAGTGGGTTGCTACAAAGGAACCTTCAGCAGATCCATCCAATTTATCTGGCTTCACTTGTGCTAACCCCATTATCATTGATGAATCCTTTGATGCAAACTATATACTGTTTAAGAATCAGAATGGTGAAGTGTTTGCCAGGTACATTGGTACTAACTGCAGGAATGGACCGCCTATGAAGAAGATCTGGGTTCCGAAAAAGTGTCTGGAAAATCTTCCTGTGAATGTCTTCATGACACCTCACTTGAAGAAGACAAACCTCAGACCAAAGGCTTCATACGGTCCAAAGGCTTCATACAAACAGAGGACTCACCTGAGTCACACTAACGCAAATGTTTTGCAGGGAAACCATACTCAGGCATATGAATATGAGAGCGGTTCATCAAACCGTCATGTTCATATGACCAAAAATTATTCTGCTTATTCTTATGAGTACTATTGTCCACCTGCAAGACTGTTTGCTAAGGCTTCAAAGCCAAAATTCTCAGATGCTGCACTTAGACTTATTGCTTCTAAGCCACCCTTGAAGATGTGGGTGGTTAAGAAGGCTTAACTCTCTTTTGCAGGGAAAGGTCTCCAGCAGAAAACCAAAATCTTCTGACGCTATTGCTGGGGACCTTAAAAATCTTGTAGGGCGCAAGATAAAATGCCCGAATGGCATCATTATGTACTTCGTTCCTGAATCGCATGCTACTCTCCCTATTAGTCCTAATCTGGATCTAAGTTTTCATAACCCACTGGTTCGTCAAATGTTTTTGCTTCACAATTCTCTTCGTGAAGCCTATCCCCCTAACTGCACTGTAGGGTACGACACCAGCGTCTTCAAAGTCTTCAGAATGGATTATTGACAGTGGGTGTACAAATCACATGACTGGCAAAAGAAGCCTTCTTATGGACTCAACCTTACGTCCATCCGACAAGAGCCACATCACATTTGCTGACACTGGTAAAAGTAAGGTATTGGGTCTAGGTAGAGTTGCAATCTCAAAGGATCAACACATGGACAAAGTCATGCTTGTTGAATCCCTTGGTTTCAACTTAATGTCTGTCTCAATGCTTTGCGATTTGAACATGATCGTAATGTTTGGAAAATATCGTTGCCTAGTACTAATGGAATCTGACAAGTCTCTAGTGTTTGAAGGGTATCGAAAAGATGATCTGTACGTGGTAGATTTCTCAGCAGGGCCACAACTTGCAGTATGTCTTCTTGCAAAAGCTTCAGAATGCTGGCTTTGGCATCAGAGGCATGGGCATGCTGGCATGAGGAACCTCCACACCCTTGCGAAGAAGAAGCATGTCATAGGCATCGAGGGCGTCAAGTTCAAGAAAGATCACTTGTGCGGTGCCTGTGAAGCAGGGAAGATGATGAGGGCAAAACATCCCTCGAAGACAATCATGGCCACTACTCGACCCTTCGAACTGCTTCACATGGATCTCTATGGTCCCACTCACTACTCAGCTTTTACTACTACTGCTTGCCTCTATGGCTTTGTTATTGTTGATGATTATTCTAGATATACTTGGGTGCACATAATTCTTTACAAGACTGAAGTGCGGGATGTCTTCAGACGCTTCGCCAATCGTGCTATGAACAATTTCGGCGCCAAGATAAAGCACATTAGAAGTGATAATGGCACTGAATTCAAGAACACTGGCCTTGATACATATCTTGATACTTGGGCATCACACATGAATTCTCAGCTCCGTACACGCCACAGCAGAATGGCGTCGTCGAACGCAAGAACAGAACACTCATTGAGATGGCCAGAACGATGCTAGATGAATACAAGACTCCAAGAAAATTCTGGACTGAAGCCATTGACACTGCATGCCATACAATCAATCGTGTTTATCTTCACAAACTTCTGAACAAGACATCTTATGAACTCCTAACTGGCAAGAAGCCAAATGTCAGTTACTTCAGAGTATTTGGCGCAAGGTGCTGGATCAAGGACCCACATCACACCTCAAAATTTGCACCAAAAGCACATGAGGGTTTTATGCTTGGATATGGAAAGGATTCGCACTCCTACAGAGTCTTCAATCTCTTTCATTACAAAGTGGTTGAAACAGTGGATGTGCGGTTCGATGAGACCAACGGATCACAAAGAGAGCAGCTGCCAAGTGTGCTAGATGAAGTTCCTTCCAGTGAATCAATCAAGCTAATGGGAACTGGAGAGATTATACCTTCTGAAGCTCATCCTGAAGAAGAACTTATCATCTCAGCACCTGATCAACATGAAGACAATGCTCAGCCTGAAGACATTCTTTCCAACAACAACACAGATCAGCAAGAGCAAAGTCTTCGCCCTGTACATCCTCGCGTTGCCAATGAAGTGCAGATTGAAAGAATAATTGATAGCATCAATGCACCTGGTCCACTCAGTCGTTCAAGGGCAACTCAGCTAGCAAATTTCTGTGGGCACTTCGCATTCGTCTCAATATCAGAACCCAAGAAAGTTGAAGAAGCCTTCATGGAACCTGAATGGATTCAAGCTATGCAAGAAGAGCATCAACAGTTTGAGCTGAATAATGTATGGGAACTGGTTAAGCGTCCTGATCCACGGAAGCACGACATAATAGGCACCAAATGGATATACCGCAACAAGCAAGATGTGCATGGTCAAGTTGTCAGAAACAAAGCTCGTCTCGTTGCTCAAGGACATACTCAAGTGGAAGGCATTGACTTCGATGAAACATTTGCTCCTGTGGCTAGGCTTGAAGCCATACGCATACTGCTGGCCTATGCAAATCATCATAACATACTTCTATATCAAATGGATGTGAAAAATGCCTTTCTCAATGGCAAGATTGAAGAAGAAGTGTATGTTGCACAACCGCCTGGCTTTGAAAATCCAAAACATCCTGACATGGTATACAAGCTCAACAAGGCACTATATGGCCTCAAACAAGCCCCTAGGGCTTGGTATGACACACTCAAATACTTCCTGAAGAGCAAAGGCTTCATACCTGGTTCCCTGGATCCCACTCTTTTCACAAAGACATATGATGGTGAACTATTTGTGTGCCAAATATATGTGGATGACATTATCTTTGGCTGCACCAATCAGAAGTACAGTGAAGAGTTTGGATATATGATGCAGGAGCAATATCAGATGTCCATGATGGGGGAACTGAAGTTCTTCCTTGGTCTTCAAATACGACAACAACGCAATGGCATCTTCATATCTCAAGAGAAGTATCTCAAAGATTGCCTAAACAAGTTCGGTATGCAAGACTGCAAAGGCTTCACAACACCAATGCCAGCCAAACATCATCTAGGTCCTGACAACAATGGTAAAGAGTTCGATCAAAAGGTATACCGCTCCATGATTGGTTCTTTGCTTTATTTATGTGCATCTAGGCCAGATATTATGCTTAGTGTTTGCATGTGTGCTCGATTTCAAGCGGCACCAAAGGAGTCGCATCACTTAGCTGTGAAGCGAATTCTTCGATATTTGGCTCACACCCCAACTCTAGGATTATGGTATCCAAAGGGCTCAGAGTTTGATTTGGTTGGATTTTCGGATGCTGATTATGCTGGTGACAAAGTTGATCGCAAGTCTACATCAGGCACATGTCACTTTCTGGGACGATCACTTGTATGTTGGTCTTCAAAGAAGCAGAACTGTGTATCTCTCTCCACTGCTGAATCTGAATACATTGCTGCTGGATCTTGCTGCGCTCAGCTTCTGTGGATGAAGCAAACACTCAAGGACTATGGCATTCATCTGAAGCAAGTGCCACTTTACTGCGACAACAAAAGCGCCATCAAGATTGCCAACAACCCAGTTCAGCACTCGAAGACAAAGCACATTGAAATTCGTCATCACTTTCTCAGAGATCATGTTGTGAAAGAAGACATTGATATCATACACGTCAACACTGAAGAGCAATTGGCAGATATCTTCACCAAGCCCTTGGATGAGAAGAGGTTTTGCAAGTTACGGTGTGAGCTAAATATCCTGGAATCCTCAAATGTCCTGTGATCAGGCACACATCCTAACACTTATGCATATGATGACTTAGATGTGCAATCACAAAGTAAAGTATATCTTCAATCAATGAAGACATACATTCTAAGTGTGAATACATTAATGTGGAATTTGACTTCGGAGCGCCACGATAATTGTGCGTCCGTGTCTGGGTCTAATACTTCCTATACGGTGGTTAACGCCACCACCAAACGTTCCATTTTGAAGTGTTTCACTCGTGGCGTTACCTTGCAATGTCTTCACATTTGGTTGGCTTCGAACTCAACATATTTTCATGATTATCTTCACTATGTTGATTATATATATATATATATATATGCTAGTGTTCTGTCCTCTACAGCATTCACTTATAGCTATGTCTTCTTGGTTGAATCTTTTGAACTAAGTGAATGTGATCGGACCCTAATCTCTCTATGCTTTCTACCTCAAATTCTATCTCTCCAAGTCATATGCATTCTATTGAAACTGTCGAATGTCTTCACTGAGTCCTTGTCAGCAGAAGATATAGAGACAACCATAAAGTCCGTTTTCAATGCTCATTCCTCCACATAAAATCCGGAGAAGCAGGAACGACCGCCCGACAATCCAGGCGTGCGTGGGACGTGGAACAAACCCCAAACTTCCGCAAACTGGCCACGCATTCCTCAGATGTGAATCGCCAGGAGCACCTGTGTAATAGAACAGTGCCGCCCCTGAGCCTATAAATTCACACTTACCATGGTCATTATCTCCTTCTTCCACCCTCGCACGAACCCTAGCGCCACCGCTAGCTCTCGACGACGCCGGCGACGAAGCGCTTCGCTGCTGCAACCTCTCCGACGCCGTCTTCACGCCGATCGCGGACATCATACTCTCCGCCGTCACCGTAGGTGTCTTCCGTCGCCAAGTTAGGGCACGGAGGATTGAACTGCTCGGCATCATTTCCCACTCCGTCTAGCAGTTCCAAGTGTGGTAAATAAAACTTCTTTTCACAGCCCCTTTTGATCTCATGGTTCTGTCACTTTCTACCATAAGTAGTTTCTCTTCACACAAGTTAGATCTCTCAATCTGCATCTCATAACATGCCTAGTATATTCACTTGTGCGTCATGAAGTAGTTAGATTCCTCACTTGTACTGATCTATGGGTTCGTACAAATCTGGAACCAACTTCTTATCTATGAGTGAATGTCTTCGCACGATGAGGTCAATGTCTTCAAAACTGATTTATCTTCAAAATCTTCTGAGAATGCATATGACCTCTTCCCCTTCCCTCGCACCTTAATGCTGTCACAGGTACATGTCCGTGGGAGAATCCTTTGGTTCTCATAGTCTGCATTCATTTGCAGAAGTCCTACAGCATCACATAAATTCTCCTGAAGCCAGTTCCTGTTGGTCCAGCAAAAGAAAGCCTTTGAAGCCTTTGAAAGTTTTGAAGCCTTTCAAGTTAAAGTTTATGGCTTTAGAAGCAGCAGCAAGGAAGGGGGGCAGACAGAGACGTGGAGGAAATTCCAAAGATCTGCCTGAAGACCTGGCAGAAATGTATAAAACAGATCCTGAAGAGAATTATGGGCAGCGCAAGACCCGAATCCAATGGATTCGACGCTATTGGGCTGAACAATGGTTCAAATACTGCTTCACAACCCAAGAGTATGCTGAGAAAAGTGCCATCAAAAGTCCGTGGGGAGACATCTCATACAAGAACCTTGTACCCAGGACCAGAGATGAAGCTATTGCCCAAAGCTTCTATCCATGCATGGTTCGTGGGCCACAGCCTGATGATGCATATCCGTCGTCACTACTCTGGTGTCGTGATGACAATCTGTTCAAGCGCAACTTCCAGTTTGCCCAACAATCAGCGAAGCAGAACAAGAAGTTTCGGTTAGACTTCAACCCTGGTCCCTCAGCACCAAGGGCAGATGGCACACGCGACACAGAACCCAATATCATCGGTCCGTATGCCAACCTTGAGGGCCTCATCACCCGCATCTTAGTCCAAGGGACTGCCGTGAATGACCCTCCAGCTGACTCTGAGTCTGATGAAGCTCCTGCTGTACCGAAGCCAAAGCAGTCGAAGAAGCCAAAAGCTTCAAAGCCGGCCCCTTCACCAAAAATCTCAAAGGCGAAGCCATTGGCAACTGCACCTCCTGAAGACAGTGTGCAGTCTGAAGACGTATCCCGCGTCTCCAAGCCCAGAAGGCCAAGATGCCTCAGCCACACACCGGCAAAGAGCTCACAGCTGCTGCCATTCTGCGCAGCAAAGCCATTGATCTGTCAAGTGATGAAGATCTTGGAGATGACGCTCTCGAGCAGCTCATCAAGAGCAAAGAAGAAGCTGAAATCTTCAACAAATTGCCTCTCTTTGATGTCGCCATCATCCACAACTTCATCGATGAATGGTTTGCCACACCAAACATCAGCTTCCAAGATCTGCAGCTGCCCGTTAGCCTCAGCGTCGCCTTCCAAGGCGCTATTGCTTCAGAACTTGCAATTGCCCAGCGCATTGTTGAACTGAAGCAGAAAATTGATCATGAAAAGGCTCAGTTCAAGAAGAATATGGCCAAGTTCAGCGTGCAAGAAGTAAAGAGCTTCAAGATCATGTTGCATGAGCTTAAGGAAAACTTTCTGAAGAAGCGTGCAGAAGCTCAGGGTTCACGTGAGCGGATGAAGTCTCTGGCTGAAATATGTGTGCAAGCCTACAATGTTGCTGAGAAGCGCAAGGCACTTGGGCGTCCTGGCATCGACCCCAAGATGGCCGCAAAAAAAAAAAGAAGACTGTTCCAGCTGAACCAGAGGCACCAAGGCAGGAAGCAGTTCCGATTGTCTTCCCAACTGAAACGACTGGCTCGAAGCCAAAGAGTCGGTCAACAGCTTCAGAGCTCAAGAAGACAAGAACTGCTGAGGCTGAAGCCAGGAAAAGGAAAAGCTCTGAAGCCTCTCCTACTGCCCCCAGCAAAAAAAAGAGAAAGACCAAGAAATCTCGGGCTGCTCCCACAGAGCCCTTGATAGTTGAACCTATTTCTGTGGTTCACCCTAACGCAGAACGTCAACTGACGGTTCATGAGCCTGCTTCCACAGAGGCTCCTAAAGCTGAAGACATACCAGCAGCCGACCCCATCGCTGCTGAAGACATTGGTCATCAGGACAATGTACAAGATGATGCAGCCCTTCCTCAGTATGAACACAACGAACACATCAGCATTGGTCGTCCTCTGACGCCAATTGCACAAGATGCTTCATGGGCGGATCGCCCTCAAGAGGAAGAAGACAATGAGGCCCAGCCCACTCCAACCCCACAGGAGTCGTCTGCATTCCGCAGGCTTCGCAAAGGTCCAAGGCCTCAAGTCTATGCTGAAGACATTCCGGCTGCATCAGCCGCAGAAGAAGCACCACAAGAGCCCACTCCTATGTTCCACCAAGAAGCAGTTCTCCAGGAGAACGTGCTTGTGACTGACTCTCCAGCTAGTCAAGCGGAGGCTGAAAATATTGAGGCTGCCACAACCAACACTGAAGCCAATGTGGAGCCATCCCCACCAAAAGCTTCAGCAGACAGCGAAGCTACTGATCCAGACACTTCTGTTCCTGAGTCTGCTGCTGGTCCTCAATTTGATTACCATGTTGAGCACAGGCCTCATGTCCAGAAGCCAGTCCCAAGGCTGCCAAGGTTCCCAGGTCCTGCATCAGCACCTGGCTCCTTTGACATCAATAGCTTCAAGGCAAACAATACGTTCTTCAACAGCTCCAAGAACCCCTATTCAAGGGAAAGGATTTCATCAGATAGGTTTTGGAGCTATCCTCAGTGCAGCTACTATTCATGCATCCTATACAACCAAGGTCGCATCTTCCCGCACAAGCGCCTTGATGTTGAAGCCATTGCTGGTCTGCCCTGCTTAGAGGAAGCGCTGGATTGCTTCAAGCAAGTGGGTCTGCTGCAGTTTATAATTGATGAAGAGCACTGGAATGAAGAGCTTCTATTGCAATTCTATGCCACCCTACACATCAAAGGATACAACAGAGATCCGAAGACTTGGGCCCTGGAGTGGATGACCGGCAATGTCCATCATGAAGCCAATGCATTCGATAGCACTGAGCTCACCGGCCTGCCCACTCCTGGCAAACTCTTCGAGGAAGGCTATCCACTACACACTGAAGCTCTTGAGAGCATATTCCAGAGGCCTGAACCAAATATGAATCAGATGCTCTCCATGATGAAGCCATTGCCCCACGATGCTCCTTATCCAACAGAGTTCTTCGTTGAAGAATTTGAGTACCTACCCAGAACCATCTATCACGTTATCCGGCGGACTCTCTGGCCTATTAAAGGGCACTCTCCAAATGCCAAGATCGAGGGTGTAATGAAGACTCTGATATTCTGTATCCTTCATGGGAAATGCTTCAACGCACAGGATTTCTTCATACGCCAACTAGCTGCATCAGGCTCAGATCTGTTTGGTTTAAAGTACTATGCTCCTTGGGTAATGAGACTGATCAAGCTTCATTCTGCGATCTCATATCAGCCCTCAGCCCGCAACCATCGGATCTTCTTGCCAGATGTGGATACCTCTGCTGAAGCTATATATCCTGAGCCTGCCAAGCAACCTTTGAGCCTTTAGAATGCAGAACACCAGAGCTTCACTCAGAACGATGAAGGTGTTGAAGCCATCTCCAGGGTGTATCCTTTGGCAGGCACTACACGTGCGCTCCACCCTGCTTCAACTGAAGCCACTGATAGTGCAACTGCTTCAAGACCCAAGAAGCACGCTCGTGTTCTCAATAACCGAGAGCTTCTTGTGGCCCTTCATCAAAAACAAGATAGGCATCATGACTGGCTAAAGCGTCAGATGAAAAGCCTCTTGGTGGATGTTAATCGTCTTCGAAATCTTGCCACCAAGAATGCTTTCATCACTCATGAAACCTGTCGTCGTACATGGAAAGGGCTATCAATGATGTGTACTGAAGCTGAACTTGAAGAGGATGGCTTCACTAAGCGATTCAAGTTTGACACCACACCTCCTAGACGGGCTGTGATGCGAAACACACCATCACTTGAAGACTCTAAGTTTTCTTCATCTGCTGCCACAGTCACTGCCAGAATCATTGATGAAGAAGACGATGCTACATCACCGCCACCTGCTTCAGCACCTCCAAGCTCTTGTGCACCGCCAAACACCTCCAACGACCCTCCTGCTTCTGGGAACGAATAGACACTCTATGTCTTCAAACCTTTTTGGTCCTTGCTGACAAAAGGGGGAGAAACATATGGGTTGATAGTCTTCAAGCGGGTCCATATGGGCGGGTGCTTTATGTTTTGCTATATTTTGCTTCGTGCTTACAACTCTCATTTTTGCTTCATTTGCTTCTTTGAGTTGTAACACTAAAAGTCGATGGTCGTCTGCTACTTGTTTGCCACCCTGTTTTGCGAAGATAAATTCCGCACTTATCTCATTCTGCAGACGTCCATTTTCCATTATGCATGTCATTATCTTCATATACTTTCACATGCATAGTGGATTGTCATCATAAGATGAAGTGGATCTCCACAAGTACAACCTGCCATGTGCATTTGCATTCCAAAAGCAAATTAACTTATATGCACATCTTCATGGGGAGCCCTTGCAACTTATGAAGACAATTCCTTATCCTTTACAATTTCACAGACTATATTCCCCGTTGAAAACTTCAACTAGTTTGTCATCAATCACCAAAAATGGGGAGATTGTAAGTGCATCTAGTGCCACCCCTAGTTGGTTTTGGAGTATTGACGACAAACCTAGTTGAGGGACTAATGTGTTTGTGAGAATTGCAGGATAACACAAGTAGAAGTCCCTCATTGATTCGGTTTCACTACCAGAGATGACCCCTAAAAATGTATGAAGACATTGAAGCCAAAGGTGGTATATGAAGATATTCACATTGAAGACTATGACAAAAGAAGACACGTTATGAAGCCTATGGAGCTCGAAGACTTAGATCTTTTGTAGTTCTTTTTCTTTTTGTATTGAGTCATAGGAACCACCGTACTGTTAAGTGGGGTCCAGGAGAACCAGTCAGAATGACTGAAGTGATTCCTAAACCAAAAACCTATGTCTTCGAGTGAAGACAATGAGAGCGAATCTTGTCCAGAGCCGGACAAGTCAGCTTTGCTTGTAGCCCAAGTAAAGTTGCCATGAGAGTTTGAAATCTGACCGTTGAGACACGTGTCAGTTCCTTAGTGACCCAGGGTCATTTCGGACAAATCAGGTCGGGTTGCCAAGTGGCTATAAATAGCCCACCCCCTACAACCATAAATGGTTGGCTGCTCAGATTTCAGTGCACGGCTTTTGTCGTTTGAGAGCAACCCACCTCGAAGCCTTTGAAGAAAAAATTCCTAGCGAGGAGAAAAGTCCTAACCACCCAGAGCCAGAGAACATTGGGCATCACTTAAGTCTTCTTGTCTGTGTGATCTGAAGACTTATTACACTTGAGGACTGTGCATCCCCAGACGGTTAGGCGTTGCGTTCAGAGCATCCAAGAGACATTGTGGATTGCCAGTGAACGAAGTCTGTGAAGGTTTGGGAGTCTACCTTGAAGACTTACCAGAGTGATTGGGCGAGGAATATGTGACCTTAGCTCAAGGAGAATACGGTGAGGACTTGGTGTCCTGAGCTGCGTGTTCAGGACTGGGTGTCCGGGACTGTGTGTCCTAAGGTTTAAATACCTAGCCGCTCCAACCAGACGTACAGTTGTCACAGCAACTGGAACTGGTCCAACACATCATTGTCTTCAACGAGTCACTGGTTTCATCTTCACTTCCTTTTACTTACTGATCACTCATTGTGAAGTCATTGCATGTCTGTTCTATCTTTTGTCTTCACAACGTGAGTGTATGATCTGTTTGGCTTCATAGTATCTTCCTACCTGATCCTAATTACACTACAGCTATTTGTCACTGTGCTTTCACTGATACTTGACCATGGCTTGCCTAGTGTAGTCTAACTTCCGCTGCATAGTAATAGGCATATCTCTACAGTTTGTCTTCATAACTTCCATGTTTTGAAGACTTTCATAAAAATCGCCTATTCACCCCCCCTCTAGTCGATATAACGCACTTTCAGGGACACAATCGCAGTAGTTCTCCCTTTACTACCCTAGCCGATATAGCGGAATGTAAGGCAACAAGCACAGGAGCCGGGCAACCCAACTATTGACCAAAGAAATGATTCGGAGCCGATGCATATAATGCTATAAGTTCGGGGTGCCGAACTATACTATAAAAGTGTTCAGACTTTTTATTGCCATAATGTTGGGTGTAATGAAGCCCCTGGCATAGTAATACGTACCATGGTGTACGTGTGCAGTGAGTAATTAATACCGAGGTGAGTAAATGGAAAAATGAAATAATAAGCTGACGCTACCGTGTATTCACCATTGTGATGTAACTAATACGTCAAGGCCTACTTTGTACAAGTAGTGCGATAAGCAAGTAGGGCTATTTAACATGCAGCAACCAAGGGCGAGCTATGTGCGAGTATGAAAAGCAAGTATGGGAATCATTTAGTAGAGACCACCTGGGGATTCCCTTGTAAGCCAGAGCTCCTTGCCCCCTTGGTGTGTTCTGCAAGCGGGTTGTCCGCGTAGACCTCCAAAAGAGAAGAAAACCGGTAAAAAAAGAAAAAGTAAAAGCATGCGAATCCCAGGGTCGGTCGAGCCGTATAGTGGATCGCGAACGAGTTATGCTTCCGTCAATTCCCATGGGGTTTTGACTGCGTAGTTTATGTACGCGCTGTTTTAGTGCCATTGCCTCACCGGGGCTAGGACGGAGGTCAAATTGCTAATTCGGCTCTTGACGAACCGAGCTGTCCTGCTGCAGTGTGGTCTGGACCCTCTTGATGATATCCAGGGGCTCGGCAGCCGGATTATAATGCTGCTTGAGAAGGCCGCTCTGTACTTCTTCTGCTAGAGCGGCAGTGTGCTGAGGGAGCATTCTGTGTTTCCATTTACTGTAATGATGCCACGTGGGCCGGACATCTTGAGCTTGAGATAAGCGTAATGTGGCACCACATTGAATCTAGCGAATGTGGTTCGTCCGAGCAGGGCATGATAGCCGCTGCGAAATGGGACGATATCGAAGATTAGTTCTTTGATTCAGAAGTTATCCGAGGAACCGAGTACTACCACCAGCATTATTGAGCCCGTACAACAGGCCTCTATGCCTGTTATGACTCCTTTAAAGGTAGTCTTCGTGGGCTTGACCCGTGAGGGGTCGATGCTCATTTTACGTACTATATCCTGATAGAGCAGGTTGAGGCTGCTACCACCATCCATTAGGACTCGTGTCAGGTGAAATCCGTCAATGATTGGATCGAGGACCAGTGCGGCTGAACCGCCATGGTGAATGCTGGTTGGATGATCTCGGCGGTCAAAGGTGATCGGAAATGACAACTATAGATGGAATTTCGGGGCGACTGGCTCTAATGCATAGTCGTCCCTAAGTGTGCGCTTGCGCTCCCTTTTGGGGATGTGTGTAGCGCATATTATGTTCACCGTTTTGACTTGAGGGGGAAATTTCTTTTGCTCCCCAGTGTTCCGCTGTCGGGGCGCCTCATCATCGTCCTCGCTCTGTGATTCTCCTTCCTTGTTTCTGCTGTTGACCTTGCTGGCTTGTTTAAAGACCTGGAAATCTCTATTAGCATGGTTGGCCGGTTTGTCTAGGGTGCCATGTATCTGGCAAGGACGATCGACTATGCGGTCCAAGCTGGATGATCCTACGCTGCTCCTTTTATAGGGCTTCATTCGCTGGCCGGACTTGGAGCCACTGAATCCGGCGTGAATTGTAGTGTCATCGGTGTTATCGCCATTGCTTCAGCGTTTGTGTCTGTTGCGCTGGAGCTTGCCGGTGCTGTTTTTGGCCTCAGAGGGGCCTGTTTTGTTGGCTATGTTTGTACAGCGAGCCAGCTAACTATCCTCTCAAACGCAAAAGCGGGTCATAAGTGCCGTGAGGGCTGCCATGGATCTCTGCTTTTCCTGGCCGAGGTGGTGGGCGAGCCATTCGTCCCGGATGCTATGCTTAAAGGCCGCTAGGGCTTCAGCGTCCTGATAGTCGACGATCTGGTTCTTTTTGATTAGGAACCTAGTCCAGAATTTTCTGGCTGATTCTCCAGATTGTTGAACTATGTGGCTTAAGTCATCGGCATCGGGTGGCCGGACATATGTACCCTGGAAGTGGTCGAGGAAGGCCTCTTCCAAGTCCTCCCAGCTGCGGATGGAGTTCTCAGGCAGACTATTTAGCCAGTGTCGATCTGGTCCTTTGACCTTTAATGGGAGGTATTTGATGGCATGGAGATCATCTTGTCGGGCCATGTGTATGTGAAGAATAAAATCCTCAATCCACACTGCGGGGTCGGTTGTTCCGTCGTATGATTCAATATTGACAGGCTAGAACCCCTCAGGGAATTCATGATCCAGCACCTCGTCAGTAAAGCAGAGAGTGTGTGCGGCACCTCTATAGCGGGCCGCGTCATGGCGTATCTCCGACGAGGTCCGTCTGTGGTTATTGGCCCGAGTGTGATTAAGTTTGTCACGTCTGAATAGGTAGCTGTCGTCCCGAGTATGGAAACATCCTCGCGATCCGTATATAGACCTGTTGTGTCCTGCTCTATTGTCCCTGTTTTTGCGAGGCGGTGGGGCGGGCTGCTATTCATCCTGAATTGCCGCTTTATCCCGACCACAGGGTGTCTGTTCAGCCGCCCTGTCCCGACCACGTGTTGGTTGGTCCGCATTACGCGAGGGAGATATGTGCTCCGGCGTCTCTATCGGTGTCAAAACCGGCGGATCTCGGGTAGGGGGTCCCGAACTGTGCGTCTAAGGCTGATGGTAACCGGAGGCGGGGGACATAATGTTTACCCAGGTTCGGGCCCTGTCGATGGAGGTAATACCCTACTTCCTGCTTGATTGATCTTGATGATATGAGTATTACAAGAGTTGATCCACCATGAGATCGTAGAGGCTAAACCCTAGAAGCTAGCCTATGATTATGATTGTTGTTGTCCTATGGACTAAACCCTCCGGTTTATATAGACACCGGAGGGGTCTAGGGTTACACAGAGTCGGTTACAAGGGAGGAGATCTACATATACAAATTGCCAAGCTTGCCTTTCACGCAAAGGAGAGTCCCACCCGGACACGGGACGAAGTCTTCAATCTTGTATCTTCATAGTCCAACAGTCCGGCCAAAGTATAGAGTCTGGCTGTCCGAGGACCCCCTAATCCAGGACTCCCTCGGTAGCCCCAGAACCAGGCTTCAATGATGATGAGTCCGGCGCGCAGATCGTCTTCGGCATTGCAAGGCGGGTTCTTCTCCAAATCCTGAGTACCTGTCGTAACGAGTAGTGTCCGGCTTCCCATGAATGTTGCACTCCTCGACTTATGTGCTTTAATAACGGCTATCTTCCACGTGTCGAGCGAATGCGAGAAGTCAGGGCATTTTTACATTTGCCACCCTAACTATGTAAGTAAATCATCTATTTAAAGAGTCAGGGATCCTCAGATCCAGATCACACCATCCTCCCACAGCGAGTATCCATTGGAGTGCGCCCGGAAAAGTCCATCCCATCACGGCCGGCCATCGCAGCTCCTCCTCTCGCTCCCGTAGCACTAAGCCAGGCAATTGGGAGAAGTGTTCCGTCCCCCACATCCAATTAGTAGAGTTGCAGACCTAGGGATTTCTCCCTCCTGCGTATATGGTCCTCGTCCGAGCCGGACTAGCCACTTATAATGGCGGGGAGCAAGCGGAGAGCTTTCCCAACCCATCCAGGGGGGAGCGGGTATGCCTTGTCCCTTACTTATTGAGGGGACTCGGATTTCCAATCCATCGGTTCCTCCGTGGGCTCCTGGCTCTGTTGGAAAAGGCATTGCCTAGGAGGCGCTTAGGCACGCCTAGGCGCTAGGCAATAGCCAAACGCCTCCCCTAGGGCATAAATGGAGGTCTAGGCAGGGCAAGCAAGGAATTGCCTACCCAAGAAAGAAATCATGCCACATACTGCACTGATATGCAAAACGGGTTATATTTCAATGGCAGTAGATGATAATTAATTTATTTGTATGCCCTAAACTAATATCAGCACCCACATAATAATCACAAATACACTATGAGTAAAAACTATATTACCGCCTAGGCCGCGCCTAGGGTGCTTAGGCACCGCCTAGGCACTAGGCGAAGGCCAACCGCCTCGCTTACGCCTACCGCTTTTTCCAACCTTTCTCCCGGAGTTCTATGGCCTCTAGCTGCATAACTTTACTCCTGCCTCCATGTTACACATCACCGGCTACGTCGCCTTTTGCGAGCTGTTTCTGGGCTGCGAAGCTCATTTCGAGCTATGGAAGAGGCTATTCTGCCTCATACCCTGTACACAGGAGGGGTCAATATATCAAGTGGGCAGAGCCGAAATATGGTGCATCGCTAGGACCGGATACCTGTCCGGTACTCCGAAGAAGACATCCGAAGACTGGCCTTCTGAGTGGTTTTTTATGTAGGACGTCCCCCTTCTGGACCCTATTCGGATGGGCCTTCCTGAGTTCAGTAATGCCCCTTTGAAGAAATGCCGCAGCTGGCGCCCTCGGAGCCCCCAGGAGGAAGATAATAGAGAGCTCCTTTACCTGATGGGCAGGATAAAAACGCTGGCCAAATCAGGACTGCCAATAGTCGAGGTTATGTCAATATGTATAATGCGGGGGGTGCAGCCACTTCAGTATCGGGGGAAACCCATGTGGCACTTCAATGGAGAAGACGATGCCACCCGCTGCGGTCGTAAAGGTCCGGACACCGCCGCTGCTCTAGCGAAAATACTGTCCGATTTATACAAAGGAGAGGAAGAGGAGTTCATCCGCATTAAGCCACGGGATGGATTCTCCATGTACAACCCCCCAAACTGGGTGCGCTACTACCTTTTACTCCAGACCTTCCCACATTCCTCATCGTAAATATTTACCTTGCTATTTCATAGCAGAACTGCGAAAAGCCGTGAGGGAGGTCCACAGCCCGTCTCTACAGCCAGAGGACCCTGACCGGGCCCTCGACCCTAGACTCGAAGAAGATCCAGACATATTTATGGAGCTCGTTGACAGGACGTTCTATCAGTTAAGCTGCGATTGTGCCTTGGTGGCCATCATAGCCGATTATCCTGGCCTGCTCCCTGCATCGCATGTAAGTAAAATTGGAGTCCCAACTTCCGAGAAGGATCCCTTTTTGGCACTTCACCCACCGCACACGTATTGCATCTTACAGGGAAGGCCCTCGGGGCGCCATGCCGAACCCGCAGTGACTCATCAACAAGGGGCACCAAAGCTGGGTAGGCTTAAAAGGAAGGCGGTCAGGACTGAGACGCCGTCACAGAGGTATGAAAAAAGCCTACTCCGTGGTTGTCGTCTTTAAAATATAATGACGTCCATGGTTCCTGGCAGAAAAAACGCTCGCCGGACTGTGTCCAGAGGGCCTACCGGCCACGCCTCCACCAGCCGGACTCCAGAGCCGGACTTAGGGGCAGGTGCTAACGTGGGGACAACACTGGATGTTCCTCCTATAGAGGATGCGGATAGGCTGTCCACTACGAATTCCGAAGTGGAGAGTGCCATGAATCACAGGCGTCGCCGGGCCGTACTTCACGACCCTAGTTTCTCCGAAGAGGCGTTCGATGCCTTCAACTCAGGAGAGGCGTACATCTGACCTACTCAAAATGGCCTTGACAAAGCCACAGACCAGTAGCCCCTGAGACTTGAAATAGGTTGCTCAACTGATTTAAGGATCATTATATGCGTAGGTTCTTACGGAGAAGAATACCCAGTTGTCTCAAGAGCTGAAGGAGTGCAAAGCCCAGCTACGGGCCACAGTTGCTGGAATGGAGGTGTGCAAGAAGGCCTCATCTGGTAATACTTGTCCTGATCGAAAAGAATGAAATGACATGTACCAGTTAGTATTCGGCATGCATGCAAATCTAACAGTAGATTCTGCAGATAATCCCGGAGTGAATCCGAAGATCGTGCGAGGGGATGAGCAACATGCTCAACGACAGCTAGAGGCTGGCGAGCACGTGCTTACGCGGGTTAGGCGGGAGAAAAACGATCTCCAAGATGCCAATACCCGGCTGGGCGTTGAACTGAAAGATGTTCGGGCCCAGCTCGCTGACTCCGTAAAGGAGAATAAGAGGCTTCGACGCGGCATTTTTAGTAAGTGCTTGAACGAACTTTTATAGAGTTCGGCGAAGAAACCGGCTAACAGAGTTATATCTGTAGGTATGCTGATGGGTCGTCCCGAAGAAGAGATGCCCGGATCTGCGAGCGATCTTTTGCAAGAGCTCTCACAACTGCACGAACAAGTTCAGCAGGTGATGCAGGGCATTGCCCAGGCCTTGTGGCCATCCGCGTCCCTGCCAGGAGGCATGGGGGAGCTCGTAAAGATGCTCAAGGGAGCACGGCGGCGCTTCCGATTATGGAAGATATCTGCCTGCCGACAAGGTGCAAGGGAAGCCTGGGCCATGGTGAAGATGCGATGTACGAAGACTGACCTGAACCACATGGCCGAGGTCGGGCATGTAGGGTCTGATGGGAAAGAGATCCCCGTTAGTCTGGTATATGACCAGGTAAAATTAGCCGCAAAGTATTCCCAACAGGATTGTAGGCTAGACAGCCTGTTGGATGGTATAGAAGAAGAATTTAGTCAGTCTAAGTGACTGTGTACTTCAAGTGACATATTTTCTCCCTAGTCGGATTGTAAATCATTTGTCATGGTGGACCTTTTCTCTTCGACCTCCGGACCCGACAGTCCGGAGTGTATCTGAATACCCGCTCAGTTATGTAAAAACCGAGGTACGCGTGGAAACCAGGCGTAGGGGTCATAAGTGCTTGAATAGACAAGTACCCAACTAGCTATGTTATATTACATGGATAGTAAGAAACATCTCCAGGGAGAATAGTTCCGTTAAGGGTTCCTTTCCCTAGGTACGCATGCATTAATGTGCATGTCAGAACTGCGAAAAGAGACGCAGGATATAAACATCTGGGGGCATGTATTGCAATAAGTAAAAGTCATCTTTTGTTCACCGACCGAATATTCCCTTAAGAACGCTAGCTTTCGGTTTCACCCAGTCTGAGGTACACATCTGGCTGACCTGGTAGTAACAATCGCAAAGGTGCTCCCCTTATGCCCTAGCAAAATTAACGGGAAAGTAGGGCATAAAACAAGAGCCAGGAAACCCAGCTTAGCCAAAACTTAAGTCATATCGATGCATATAATGGCGAAGAAAAGGTACATGTGCAAAAGTAACACATGTTCAGGGGGCATAGAGCCCGAAACATAATTATATTAAGCTTCTGTATAAGAAGCCCCCAGGTATGATGAGCACGCATGGCGCGTCAAGATTGTGTAGTCAAGACACATTTTAACCTTTTAAGGCCGTGAAGAAAAAGGGAAGAAATAAATAAAGAAAGAAAGACAGATAGCGGATATATATATAAAGGGCGGAGGTAAGGAGACGAACACAGAGTCTGGCACTAGGCGTAGAACCTTCGAAGTCTGGCCGCGTTCCATGGGTTTGGCTCGAGTCGATTGCCCGATGCATCACGCAGGCGGTACGCTCCACCGGTTAGAACTTTGTCGATGATGAAGGGAGCTTCCCATTTGGGCTTGAGCTTGTCCTTTTTCTTCTCTGGTAGGCGTAGGACGAATTCGCCAACGTTATAAGTTTTGGCCCGTACTTCTCTGCTTTGATACCGTCGAGCCTGTTACTGATAGAATGCGGAGTGGTGTTTTGCAACGTCACGCTCCTCCTCCAGGGCATCTAAACTGTCCTGCCGATCAAGCTCGGCTTCTTTCTCTTCGTACATGCGCACTCGAGGTGAGTCATGAATGATGTTGCAGGGCAGTATCGCCTCTGCGCCGTACACCATAGAAACGGTGTGTATCCGGTAGTGCGATTCGGCATGGTCCGCAGCCCCCATAGTATGGAGTCGAGCTCCTCAACCCAATGCGTATCTGATTCCTTCAAGGATCCACTAATCTGGGTGTAATGCCGCTCATAATAAGACCATTTGCTCGTTCGACTTGACCGTTTGTTTGGTGGTGATAGACGGAGGCATAATCGAGCTTAATGCCCATGTTGCCGCACCAAGTTTTTACCTCGTCAGCTGTGAAGTTCGAGCCATTATCGGTGATGATGCTGTGGGGGACACCATAACGGTGTACAACCCCGGATATGAAGTCTATCACTGGTCTGGACTCGGCCGTTTTAACTGGTTTGGCTTCTATCCATTTGGTGAATTTATCCACCATGACCAATAGGTACTTTTTCCTATGGCTTTCTCCTTTAAGGGGTCCGACCATATCAAGCCCCCAGACTGCAAAGGGCCAAGTAATGGGGATTGTTTGGAGAGCGGTAGGTGGCATATGGCTTTGGTTTGCAAAAAGCTGGCAACCGACGCAATGTTGGACGAGGTCCTCTGCGTCTGCTCGGGCTGTCGGCCAGTAGAAACCTGTACGGAAGGCCTTGCTTACAAGGGCCCGAGCTGCGGCGTGATGGCCACTGATACGTCTCCAACGTATCTATAATTTTTGATTGCTCCATGCTATATTATCTACTGTTTTGGACACTATTGGGCATTATTATCCACTTTTATATTATTTTTGGGACTAACCTATTAACCATAGGCCCAGCCCAGAATTGCTATTTTTTTTGCCTATTTTAGGGTTTTGAAGAAAAGGAATATCAAACGGAGTCCAAACGGAATGAAACCTTCGGGAACGTGATTTTCTCAACGAACAAGACCAAGGAGACATGGACCCTACGTCAAGAAAGAAAATAGGAGGCCACAAGGGAGGGGGCGCGCCCTCCACCCTCATGGGCCCCCTGTTGCTCCACCGACGTACTCCTTCCTCCTATATATACCTACGTACCCCCAAACGATCAGATATGGAGCCAAAAACCTAATTCCACCGCCGCAACTTTCTGTATCCACAAGATCCCATCTTGGGGCCTGTTCCGGAGCTCCGCCGAAGGGGGCATCGATCACGGAGGGCTTCTACATCAACACCATAGCCCCTCCGATGAAGTGTGAGTAGTTTACCTCAGACCTACGGGTCCATAGTTAGTAGCTAGATGGCTTCTTCTCTATTTTTGGATCTCAATACAATGTTCTCCCCCTCTCTTGTGGAGAACTATTCGATGTAATCTTCTTTTGCGGTGTGTTTGTTGGGACCGATGAATTGTGGGTTTATGATCAAGTCTATCTATGAATAATATTTGAATCTTCTCTGAATTCTTTTATGTATGATTGGTTATCTTTGCAAGTCTCTTCGAATTATCAGTTTGGTTTGGCCTACTAGATTGATCTTTCTTGCAATGGGAGAAGTTCTTAGCTTTGGGTTCAATCTTGCGGTGTCCTTTCCCAGTGACAGTAGGGGCAGCAAGGCACGTATTGTATTGTTGCCATCGAGGATAACAAGATAGGGTTTTCTTCATATTGCATGAGTCTATCCCTCTACATCATGTCATCTTGCTTAAGGCGTTACTCTGTTTTTAACTTAATACTCTAGATGCATGCTGGATAGCGGTCGATGAGTGGAGTAATAGTAGTAGATGCAGGCATGAGTCGGTCTACTTGTCTCGGACTTGATGCCTATATACATGATCATACCTAGATATTCTCATAACTATGGTCAATTCTGTTAATTGCTCAACAGTAATTTGTTCACCCACCGTAGAATACATATGTTCTCGAGAGAAGCCACTAGTGAAACCTATGGCCCCCGGGTCTATCTTCATCATATTAATCTCCTACTACTTAGTTATTTCCTTTGCTATTTACTTTGCTTTTATTTTACTTTGCATCTTTATCATAAAAATACCAAAAATATTATCTTATCATATCTATCAGATCTCACTCTCGTAAGTGGCCTTATAGTGATTGACAACCCCTATTTGCGTTGGTTGCGAGGATTTATTTGTTTTGTGCAGGTAAGAGGGACTCGCGCGTAGCCTCCTACTGGATTGATACCTTGGTTCTCAAAAACTGAGGGAAATACTTACGCTACTTTGCTGCATCATCACTTCCTCTTCGGGGAAAACCAACACAGTGCTCAAGAGGTAGCAAGAAGGATTTCTGGCGCCGTTGCCTGGGAGGACTACGCAGAAGTCAACATACCAATTACCCATCACATACCCTTATCTCCCGCATTACATTATTTGCCATTTGCCTCTCGTTTTCCTCTCCCCCACTTCACCCTTGCCGTTTTATTCGCCCTGTCTCTCTCTATCTTCCCTCTCTTTCTCTATTTGCCTCTTTTTGTCCGCTTGCTTTTTGTTTGCTTGTGTTTTAGTTTGCTTGCTTGTCACGATGGCTCAAGATAATACTAAATTGTGTGACTTCACCAATACCAACAACAATGATTTTATTAGCACTCCGATTGCTCCTCTTACCGATGTTGAATATTGTGAAATTAATGCTGCTTTGCTGAATCTCGTCATGAAAGATCCATTCTCCGTCCTTCCTAGTGAAGATAGCGCTACTCATCTAAATAGCTTCGTTGATTTGTGTGACATGAAAAAGAAGAAGTATGTGGATAATGATATTGTTAAATTGAAGCTATTTCCTTTTTCGCTTAGAGATCGTGCTAAAGCTTGGTTTTCGTCTTTACCTAAAAATTGTATTGATTCATGGAACAAGTGCAAAGATGCTTTTATCTCTAAGTATTTTCCTCCCGCTAAGATCATCTCTCTTAGAAACAATATTATGAATTTTAAGCAACTTGATCATGAACATGTTGCACAAGCTTGGGAGAGAATGAAATTAATGATACGTAATTGCCCTACTCATGGTTTAAGTTTGTGGATGATTATACAAAACTTTTATGCCGGATTGAATTTTGCTTCTAGAAATCTTTTAGATTTGGCCGCGGGAGGCACTTTTATGGAAATCACTTTAGGAGAAGCTACTAAACTCCTAGATAATATTGTGGTTAATTATTCTCAATGGCGTACTGAAAGATCTACTAATAAAAAGGTGCATGCGATAGAAGAAAATAATGTTTTGAGTGGAAAGATGGATGAACTTATGAAATTATTTGCTAGTAAGAGTGTTTCTTCTGATCCTAATGATATGCCCTTGTCTACTTTGATTGAGAATAATAATGAATCTATGGATGTGAAATTTTTTGGTAGGATTTTTTTTTGGTAACAACACGTATAGATGAAATTTCAACCCTGGGCCTTATCCTAGTAATGCCTCTAATAATTATGGTAATTCCTACAACAATTCTGATGGAAATTATAATAAGATGCCCTCTGATTTTGAATCAAATATTAAAGAATTTATTACCTCGCAAAAGAATTTTAATGCTATGATTGAAAAAATTTGCTTAAGATTGATGATTTGGCTAGGAACGTTGATAGAATTTCTCTTGATGTTGATTCTTTGAAACTTAGATCTATTCCACATAAGCATGATATCAATGAGTCTCTCAAAGCCATAATAATTTCCATTGATGAGTGCAAAGAAAGAACCGCTAGGATGCGTGCTAAGAAAGATGCCTTTATAAGAGTGTGTTCTTCTAGTTCCTATGAACATAAAGATGAAGATCTAAAAGTTATTAATGTGTCCCCTATTGAATTTTGCAATATGAATCTTGATAATGATGGGACCGAATATGATCCACCTTTACCTAGAAGGCGTTCCAAGAATTCAGAATTTGTTGATCTTGATGCTAAATTTGATAAAAGTGGGATTGAAGAAATTAAAACCCTAGATGTTGCTAGACCCACTATTATGGATTTCAAGGAATTTAACTATGAAAATTGCTCTTTGATTGATTGTATTTCCTTATTGCAATCTGTGCTAAATTATCCTCACGCTTATAGTCAAAATAAAGGGTTTACTAAACATATCGTTGATGCCTTGATGCAATCTTATGAAGAAAAACTTGAATTGGAAGTTTCTATCCCTAGAAAACTTTATGATGAGTGGGAACCAACTGCTAAAATTAAAATTAAAGATCATGAATGCTATGCTTTATGTGATTTGGGTGCTAGTGTTTCCACGATTCCAAAGACTTTGTGTGATTTGTTAGGTTTTCGTGATTTTGATGATTGCTCTCTAAACTTGCACCTTGCGGATTCCACTATTAAGGAACCTATGGGAAGAATTAATGATGTTCTTATTGTTGCAAATAGGAATTATGTTCCCGTAGATTTTATTGTTCTTGACATAGATTGCAATCCTTCACGTCCTATTATTCTTGGTAGACCTTTCCTTAGAACGATTGGGGAAATTATTGATATGAAGGAAGGAAATATTAGATTCCAATTTCCATTAAGGAAAGGCATGGGACACTTTCCTAGAAAGAAAATTAAATTACCTTATGAATCTATTATCAGATCCACTTATGGATTGCCTACCAAAGATGGCAATACCTAGATCTATTCTTGCTTGTTATGCCTAGCTAGGGGCGTTAAACGATAGTGCTTGTTGGGAGGTAACCCAATTTTATATTTTATTCCTTGGTTTTTGATCCTATTTTGTAATAAATAATTTATCTAGCCTCTGTTTTGGTTGTGTTTTTTGTGTTTAATTAGTGTTTGTGCCAAGTAGAACTGTTGGGAAGACTTGGGGAAAGTCTTGTTGAACTTGCTGTAAAAAACAGAAACTTTAGCGCTCATGAGAACTGCTGTAATTTTTATTTGGAAAGTGTTATTTCGTTAATTTTTTGAAGATTATTAATAGATAAATTCCACACGTCCAGAAATTTATTTTTAGAATTTTTGGGGTTACAGATCTTGTGCTAGCGACAGATTACTATAGACTATTCTGTTTTTGACAGATTCTGTTTTTCGTGTGTTGTTTGCTTATTTTGATGAATCTATGGCTAGTAAAATAGTTTATAAACCATAAAGAAGTTGGAATACAGTAGGTATAACACCAATATAAATAAAGAATGAGTTAATTACAGTACCTTGAAGTGGTCTTTTATTTTCTTTCGCTAACGGAGCTCACGAGATTTTCTACTTTTAAGTTTTGTGTTGTGAAGTTTTCAAGTTTTGGGTAAAGATTTGATGGATTATGGAACAAGGAGTGGCAAGAGCCTAAGCTTGGGGATTCCCATGGCACCCCCAAGATAATCTAAGGACACCTAAAAGCCAAAGCTTGGGGATGCCCCGGAAGGCATCCCCTCTTTCGTCTACTTCTATCGGTAACTTTACTTGGAGCTATATTTTTATTCGCCACATGATTTGTGTTTTGCTTGGAGCGTCTTGTATTATTTGAGTCTTTGGTTTTTAGTTTACCACAATCATCCTTGCTGTACACACCTTTTGATAGAGCCATGCATGATTTGGAATTTGTTAGAATACTCCATGTGCTTCGCTTATATCTTTTGAGTTATATAGTTTTGCTCTAGTACTTCACTTATATCTTTTAGAGCACGGTGGTGGATTTGTTTTATAGAAACTATTGATCTCTCATGCTTCACTTAGATTATTTTTAGAGTCTTAAGTAGCATGGTAATTTGCTTAAAGTCTTAATATGCTTGGTATACAAGATTAATAATAAAACTTTCTTATTTAGTGTGTTGAAAACTATGAGAAGTTTGATGCTTGATAATTGTTTTGAGATATGAAGATGGTATATCTAGTTGAGTAGTTTTGAATTTGAGAAATACTTGTGTTAAAGTTTGTGATTCCCATAGCATGCACGCATGGTGAACCGTTATGTGATGAAGTCGAAGCATGATTTATTTTTTGATTGTATTCCTTATGAGTGGCGGTCGGGGACGAGCGATGGTCTTTTCCTACCAATCTATCCCCCTAGGAGCATGCGCGTAATACTTTGCTTTGATAACTTGTAGATTTTTGCAATAAGTATATGAGTTCTTTATGACTAATGTTGAGTCCATGGATTATACGCACTCTCACCCTTCCACCTTTGCTAGCCTCTCTAATACCGCGCACCCTTCGCCGGTATCATACACCCACCATATACCTTCCTCAAAACAGCTACCATAACTACCTATTATGTCATTTCCATAGCCATTCCGAGATATATTTCCATGCAACTTTCCACCGTTTCGTTTTTCATGACACACTCCATCATTGTCATATTGCTTAGCATGATCAGGTAGTCGACATCGTATTTTTGGCAAAGCCACCATTCATAATTATTTCATACATGTCACTCATACATCATTGCATATCCTGGTACACCGCTGGAGGCATTCATATAGAGTCATATCTTGTTCTAAGTATCGAGTTGTAATTGTTGAGTTGTAAGAAAAATAAAAGTGTGATGATCATCATTATTAGAGCATTGTCCCAGTGAGGAAAGGATGATGGAGACTATGATTCCCCCACAAGTCGGGATGAGACTCCTGACGAAGGAAAAAAAGGGAGAAAGAAAAGAGGTCATAAAAAAAGAGAAAAGGCCCAAATTAAAAAAAATGAGAGAAAAAGAGAGAAGGGACAATGTTACTATCCTTTTTACCACACTTGAGCTTCAAAGTAGCACCATGATATTCATATACTAGTGGGAATTTTTCATTATAGAACTTGGCTTGTATATTCCAATGATGGGCTTCCTCAAAATGCCCTAGGTCTTCATGAGCAAGCAAGTTGGATGCACACCCACTTAGTTTCATTTTGAGCCTTCATATACTTATAGCTCCAGTGCATCCGTTGCATGGAAATCCCTACTCACTCACATTGATATCTATTGATGGGCATCTCCATAACCCGTTGATACGCCTAGTTGACATGAGACTATCTTCTCCCTTTTTTGTCTTCTCCACAACCACCATTCTATTCCACCTATAGTGCTATGTCCATGGCTCACGCTCATGTATTGCGTGAAAATTGAAAAAGTTTTGAGAATGTCAAAAGTATGAAACAATTGCTTCGCTTGTCATCGGGGTTGTGCATGATTTAAATATTTTGTGTGGTGAAGATGGAGCATAGCCAGACTATATGATTTTGTAGGGATAACTTTCTTTGGCCATGTTATTTTGAGAAGACATAATTGCTTTGTTAGTATGCTTGAAGTATTATTATTTTTATGTCAGTACTAAACTTTGTCTTGAATCTTTCGGATCTGAATATTCATACCACAATTAAGAAGAATTACATTAAAATTATGCCAAGTAGCACTCCGCATCAAAAATTTTGTTTTTATCATTTACCTACTCGAGGACGAGCAGGAATTAAGCTTGGGGATGCTTGATACGTCTCCAACGTATCTATAATTTTTGATTGCTCCATGCTATATTATCTACTGTTTTGGACATTATCGAGCTTTATTATCCACTTTTATATTATTTTTGGGACTAACCTATTAACCGGAGGCCCAGCCCAGAATTGTTGTTTTTTTGCCTATTTTAGGGTTTCGAAGAAAAGGAATATCAAACGGAATAAAACCTTCGGGAACGTTATTTTCTCAATGAACAAGACCCGGGAGACTTGGACCCTATGTCAATAAAGAAAGAGTAGGCCACGAGGTATTGGGCGCGCCTACCCCGCAGGCGCGCCCTCCACCCTCGTGGGCCCCCTGTTGCTCCACCGACGTACTCCTTCCTCCTATGTATACCTACGTACCCACAAACGATCATATACGGAGCCAAAAACCTAATTCCACCGCCACAAATTTCTGTATCCACGAGATCCCATCTTGGGGCCTGTTCTGGAGCTCCATCGGAGGGGGCATCGATCACGGAGGGATTCTACATCAACACCATAGCCCCTCCGATGAAGTGTGAGTAGTTTACCTCAGACCTATGGGTCCATAGTTAGTAGCTAGATGGCTTCTTCTCTCTTTTTGGATCGCAATACAATGTTCTCCCCCTCTATTGTGGAGAACTATTCGATGTAATCTTCTTTTAGCGGTGTGTTTGTTGGGACCGATGAATTGTGGGTTTATGATCAAGTCTATCTGTGAATAATATTTGAATCTTCTCTGAATTCATTTATGTATGATTGGTTTTCTTTGCAAGTCTCTTCGAATTATCAGTTTGGTTTGTCCTACTAGATTGATCTTTCTTGCAATGGCAGAAGTGCTTAGCATTGGGTTCAATCTTGTGGTGTCCTTTCCCACTGACAGTAGGGGTAGCAAGGCACATATTGTATTGTTGCCATCGAGGATAACAAGATGGTTTTTTTTTCATATTGCATGAGTCTATCCCTCTACATCATGTCATCTTGCTTAAGGCGTTACTCTGTTTTTAACTTAATACCCTAGATGCATGATGGATAGCGGTCGATGAGTGGAGTAATAGTAGTAGATGGAGGCTAGAGTTGGTCTACTTGTCTAGGACGTGATGCCTATATACATGATCACACCTAGATATTCTCATAACTATGCTCAATTCTGTCAATTGCTCAACAATAATTTGTTCACCCACCGTAGAATACTTATGCTCTCGAGAGAATCCACTAGTGAAACCTATGGCCCCCGGGTCTATCTTCATCATATTAATCTCCTACTACTTAGTTATTTCCTTTGCTATTTACTTTGCCTTTATTTTACTTTGCATCTTTATCATAAAAATACCAAAAATATTATCTTATCATATCTATCAGATCTCACTCTCGTAAGTGGCCTTATAGGGATTGACAACCCTTATTTGCGTTGGTTGCGAGGATTTATTTGTTTTGTGCAGGTACGAGGGACTCGCGCGTAGCCTCCTACTAGATTGGTACCTTGGTTCTCAAAAACTGAGGGAAATACTTACGCTACTTTGCTGCATCATCCCTTCCTCTTCGGGGAAAACCAACGCAATGCTCAAGAGGTAGCAGCCGCCGAGTCCAGCATGAATTTCTGCCAAAAGATGCCATCCTTCCTCTTCGGAGATGCACCTTTGAAGTACTCTGGTAGCGCTTTTCTTATAAAGCTCTTGTAAGACCCCGGATGTAACTTACCATATTTGTACTACGACTCTTGCCATTTCCGGCTCTAAGTTATGAGATTCGTGGTTGGGTTCTTGTCTTTGTTTTTGCATTTTTTCCATGTCATGCATGTCATATCATGTCATCATGTGCATCTCATTTGCATACGTGTTCGTCTCATGCATCTGAGCATTTTCCCCGTTGTCTGTTTCGCGATGCGGCACTCCTACGTTCTCCGGCGCCCCTTTTTGTCTCTTTTCGTGAGCGGGTGTTAACCTTTCTCGGAATGGACCGAGATTTACCACACGGCCTTGGTACACCACCGGTAGACCGCCTGTCAAGTTTCGTGCCATTTGGTGTCCGTTTGATACTCCGACGGTTAACCGGGGAACCATAAAGGCCTTGTGTGTGTTGCAGCCCAACACCCCTTCAAAATGGCCCAATAACACATCCAAACCCTCTCCATCCTCTCGGCTGTTCGATCACGACCGCGTGGCCAAAAACCGCACTCCATTTGGACTCTCCTAGCTCCCTCTACTTATATATTTGCACCTTCCCCTGAAAATTCGCGGACGAAACCCTAACTCACCCTCTGCCCGCGCCACCGGACACGTCCGTCCGGTTCGAACGCGTTCGAGCAGCCGCCACCAGCGAATCGCCTCCTGCCACGTCACACCGGCCGTCCCCGCCGCCGAGCCTCACCAGTCGGCCCGCCAGGGCCCGCGCGGGGCCCCCGAGGCCCGGATCTCCGCCCGCCGCCGCCCGCGGCGTTCCTCCGTGCCGCCCGCGACCCCGCCGCCTCGCGCCTCCTCTCCGCCCTCTTCGGAGCTCGCGCCACAACGCCTGAGCTCCTCCGCCGCCGCCGAGTTCTTCCACCGGCGCCGCCCGGCTCCACCGCCTCCGCGCCGCCCTACTCCGGCGATCCACACCGGCCTCGGATCCGGCAAGTCCCGCCGCCACCGTGACCTCCAACTCCGGCGAGCTACTCCGGTTAACCTCGGTTCGTGCGCCAGATCCAGATCCAGTCAAACACTAGGTTGACCCCGTTTTCCCCCAAGTCCCTAACATTTTATTGCTCTGTTCATCGCATCATAACTCCTCATCCGTAGCTCCGTTTTGCATGCATGATATATCAAAATGTTCATCTGGATGTGCTCTTCATTTTGTTCCATTGTGCCATGCTTGTTTGAGTCCATCTTGATGCCCAAATCGTTGATGCAAAAGTGCTACAAAATGTTAGTTCCTGTTACTTAGCAGATCTTGAGGATTTGTCATTTTTGCCATGATTATTGTGTGCTGCATATGGCTATGAGCTCTACATGTGTTTTGGGCTATGCCATGCCATCTTCACAGGGGTGTATGCCATGTATTTTTGTGATCAATGTGGTGACTAGCACAAGCATGCAAAGTAGCTCTTGTGATATTGCTGATTTCAGGGACTTAGAATTTCACTAAGTCATTTCTCTGCTGTTATTTTTATGCCATGTATTCATGTTGCTACAGTGAGATCCATGCTTATTTTGAGTATGTTCAGTAAGGAGGATTTTGACATATGGTTATGCTCCATCCATCCATGTCCCTGTTTGCATTTATGGAGTACCCTATCATGACTCAATCTTGCTCTACTTTTGCTATAAAATGTTCCTGGCAGATTGTTTATGTGTTAATCAATTTTGCCAAGGTTGTTGTAGTTGATCCATGCATGCTATGAGATTGTTCTTGCCATGTTTAGCTTCTTGAACATGTATTCTTTCTGGTAGTATGCTTAGTTTATCATGCAATGCCTTGTGATGAGTGAATCGAGCTCGCAAAGAGGCCTTCATAAATCTGTTTTTGCCATGTCCAGTTTTCTGCCAAGTCTGAATCTGTTAGGTGCCATCATATCTTCTTATCCTTTTTGGCTTATGGTCAGTAAGGGACTTTTGTTATATGCTTTGAGTAGATTCATACCATGCCTTGTTTTGCCATGATATATTCCTGTAGCATGTTGTTATCTTGCTCTAAACTTTGCTTCCTGATGTTAATTCCTGGCATGTTAGTATTTTCACTAAGTCTGTGATGCTGATATCTTTTGCACTTTTTCCATGCTTGTTTGAACCTGCTCTTGTGTGATTTAGCCGTAGCTCAGTGTTCATCTTTTGTCAAGCATCTTGCGTAGATCAGTGCCATGTGCTTTGTTGCCATGTTAGAGTGTAGTAGCTTAGTTTCTTGTTGCATTTTAGATGGCATCGTGCTGTTAATCGCAGAATTGTGCCATTATTGTTTTGCTTGCCATTTGCAAACTGTGCATCCGATTCCGGTGATCTTTATATCGATTTCGACCGAAATCAACTCATAATTCCAGCGCCACTCTTGGTTTGCCAAGTTGATGCCTGGTTCAATCTTTCCTTTACGAAGCACGCATATGCATTGCATATCACATCTCGCATATCATGCCATGTTTTGCATCATGTTGCGTACGCATTGCACCGTGATTGATTGTTGGTCCTTTGCTTGTGTTCTTGATTTGGGTAGATCCAGGAGACGAGTACGTGATCGAGAAACCCGTTGAGTACGCTTATGAGGATCAAGCTTACGTCAACTCGGAGAACTTTGCAATCAAGATGACCATACCCTCGAAATCACTTCTATCTTTCCTTGCTAGTTGCTCGCTCTTTTTGCTATGCTGCGATACCTACCACTTTCTTTATCATGCCTCCCATATTGCCATGTCAAGCCTCTAACCCACCTTTCCTAGCAAACCGTTGTTTGGCTATGTTACCGCTTTGCTCAACCCCTCTTATAGTGTTGCTAGTTGCAGGTGAAGATGGAGTTTGTTCCTTGTTGGAACATGATTATTGTCGGGATATCATTACTATTATATCTTGTTTACTTTAATGCATCTATATACTTGGTAAAGGGTGGAAAGCTCGGCCTTATGCCTGGTGTTTTGTTCCACTCTTGCCGCCCTAGTTTCCGTCATACCGGTGTTATGTTCCTTGATTTTGCGTTCCTTACGCGGTTGGGTTATAATGGGAACCCCATGACAGTTCGCCTTGAATAAAACTCCTCCAGTAAGGCCCAACCTTGGTTTTACCATTTGCCACCTAAGCCTTTTCCCTTGGGTTTCACGGACTCAAGGGTCATCTTTATTTTAAATTCCCGGGCCAGTGCCCCTCTGAGTGTTGGTCCAACCTGTCAGCCGCCGGTGGCCACCAGGGGCAACTCTGGGTTGGCCTACCGGAAGTTTCGACAATCCGGTGTGCCCTGAGAACAAGATATGTGCAGCTCCTATCGGGATTTGTTGGCACATTCGGGTGGCTTTGCTGGTCTTGTTTTACCATTGTCGAAATGTCTTGTAACCGGGATTCCGAGTCTGATCGGGTCTTCCTGGGAGAGGATTATCCTTCGTTGACCGTGAGAGCTTGTGATGGGCTAAGTTGGGACACCCCTGCAGGGTTTTGAACTTTCTAAAGCCGTGCCCGCGGTTATGGGCAGATGGTAGTTTGTTAATATCCGATTGTAGAAAACTTGACACTTAACGTATTTCAAATGAATCAATCGCGTGTGTAGCCGTGATGATCTCTTTTCGGCGGAGTCCGGGAAGAGAACACGGTCTCGTGTTATGCTTGAACGTAAGTAGTTTCAAGATCACTTCTTGGTCTTTGTAGCTTCTCGACCATGCTTTGCTTCTCTTCTCGCTCTCATTTGCATAAGTTTGCCACCATATATGCTAGTGCTTGCTGCAGATCCACTTCACTACCTTTTCCTACCCATAAGCTTAAATAGTCTTGATCGCGAGGGTGTGAGATTGCTGAGTCCCCGTGACTCACAGATTACTTCCAAAACCAGATGCAGGTGCCGATGATGCCAGTGCAAGGGACGCGACCGAACTCAAGTGGGAGTTCGACGAAGATTCAGGACGTTACTATGTTTCCTTTCCGGACGATCAGTAGTGGAGCCCAGTTGGGGCTATCGGGGACCTATGCATTTGGGGTTGTCTTTATTTTGGTTCCGTAGTCAGACCTTGATTGTATCTGGATGATGTAATGCTATATTTATGTATTGTGTGAAGTGGCGATTGTAAGCCAACTCTTTATCCCTTTCTTATTCAGTACATGGGATGTGTAAACATTACCCCTCTTGCGACATGCCTACTATGTGGTTATGCCTCTAAGTTGTGCTCCGACACATGGGAGATATAGCCGCATCGTGAGTGTTACAGCTCTCCCTCGTGGACCTTCTAGGCTTTAGAACGCCGCACAATGCAACGTGCCTCATTTGGGTCCTTAGGGAGTTCTTGCCTATTTAGGTAAGCCAAGAAGGGTTCTGTCCACGGGGCGATGACAGCCATAATCACGTGGGCCGAAGGTGTTATTTCGGTGGCGGAGCCTCCGATTACGTTAGAGTGTTCGGGATCTGGTGTTGTGGCCAGATCCGGATTGTTGTTGCCGGTCTCCCCTTCCCACACCAGGATGGCTTAAACAGCCTTTCCAAGAAGATATTAGGTGGGACAGGATCGCGCTTAGCGCCGATGCGGGCGAGGACATCTGCCGCTTGATTGTTTTCTCAGACCACATGGTGGAATTCAAGCCCCTCGAACCGAGCTGACATTTTGAGGACGGCATTGCAGTAAGCTGCCATTTTTGGGTCCTTGGCATCAAAGTCTCCATTTATTTGAGATATTGCAAGGTTCGAATCCCCACGCACCTCTAGGCGTTGAATGCCCATCGAGACTGCCATCCGGAGACCATGCAACAGGCCTCATATTCTGCTGCATTGTTGGAGTCTTTGTATAATATCTGGAGTACATATTGGACTGTATCTCCGGTGGGGGATGTCAGGACGACGCCTGCCCCCAGACCAGCCAGCTTCTTAGAGTCGTCAAAGTGCATGATCCAATTGGAGTATGCGACGTACTCTTTAGGGAGTTCGGCTTTTGTCCATTCGGCGACGAAATCAGCCAGTACTTGCGACTTAATGGCTCGTCGTGGTTTGTATGTTATGTCGAACGGGAGGAGCTCAATAGCCCATTTAGTAATCCGGCCCGTGGCATCGCGTTTATTTATTATGTCATTGAGTGGTACTTCAGAGGCCACCATAATTAAACATTCTTGAAAGTTGTGTCGTAGTTTCCGGGATGCCATGAAGACCGTGTATGCTATCTTTTGATAATGTGGGTACCGTGATTTGCATGGAGTGAGGACAGTGGATACATAGTATACCAGCTTTTGAAGCGGGAACTTATGTCCGTCCATCTCTCGTTCGACGACGAGCACTGCGCTTACATCCTGGTGTGTTGCCGCTATATATAACAACATTGGTTGGATGATATTTGGCACGGCCAAGATTGGGTTGCTGGGCAAGAGGGCTTTTATTTCTTCCAATCCGTCCGTGGTTGCATCCGTCCACTTGAAGTGTTCGGTGCGTCGAAGAAGGCGATAAAGAGGTAATGCCTTTTCTCCCAATCGGGAGATACATCGGCTTAAGGTAGCCACGCATCCGGTTAATTTCTAGATTTGCTTGAGGTCTGTTGGGATAGCCAATTGGGACCAAGCTCGGATTTTAGCCGGATTTGCTTCAATTCCTCTATTGGAAACGATGAAGCCCAAGAGCTTTCCGGCGGTCACACCAAAAACACATTTTTTTGGATTGAGCTTGATGTCATATGTTCGAAGATTGTCGAACGTAAGCCTCAAGTCATCTATTAAAGATTTGATGTGTCTGGTTTTGATGACCACATCATCTACATATGCCTCCACTATTTTGTCGATTTGTGTTTCTAGGCATGTCTGAATCATGCGTTGATAGGTTGCACCGGCGTTTTTGAGCCCGAAAGGCATGGTGTTAAAATAGAAGGGGTCGTATGGAGTGATGAATGCCGTTGCGGCTTGATCGGACTCCGCCATCTTGGTTTGGTGGTATCCGTAGTATGCGTCGAGGAAACACAATGAGTCGTGTTCTGCGGTAGCGTCGATAATTTGATCGATGCGGGGGAGGGGGAAGGGATCCTTGGGGCAAGCCTTCTTAAGGTCCTTGAAATCGACAGATAGGCGCCAGGATGTGTCCTTCTTTGGTACCATCACCAGGTTTGCTAGCCAGTCCGGATGTTTTATTTCTCTAATGAATCCGACCTCGAGTAACTTGGCTAGCTCTTCTCCCATGTCTTGTCACTTAGGCTCTGAGAAACGCCGAAGAGTCTGCTTGACTGGCTTGTATCCCTTTAGAATGTTTAGGCTATGCTCGGCCAGCCTGCGTGGGATTCCTGGCATGTCTGAAGGATGCCAGGCGAAGATGTCCCAATTCTCGCGCAAGAACTCCCGCAGTGCAGCGTCTGTTGTGGGGTTCAGATGTGATGGATGTTGTTTTTATAGGGTCCGTTGGGTGGACCTGGAATTTGACTATTTCATTCGCTGGTTTAAAAGAGCTGGACTTGGGTCTTTTGTCGAGTATCACGTCATCCCTGTCCACTGTGGAGCGCAGCGCAGTTAGTTTTCCGGCCGCGAGTGTAACGCCCCAAGACCGATGTGCCAGGTGTCCTCCAGTTATTCGTTGTTGTTGCATTGTCATTGCTTGCGTGTCATGTATTGCATATCATGTCATCATGTGCATTTCATTTGCATACATGTTCGTCTCATGCATCCGAGCATTTTCCCCGTTGTCCGTTTTGCAATCCGGCGCTCCTATGTCACCCGGTGTCCCTTTCTACCTCTTTTCATGTTCGGGTGTTAAACGTTTTCGGATTGGACCGATACTTGTCATGCGGCCCTGCTTTACTACAGGTAGACCGTCTGTCAATTTTCGTGCCATTTGGACTTCGTTTGATACTCCAACGGTTAACCGAGGGACCGAAAAGGCCTCGTGTGTGTTGCAGTCCAACACCCTTCCAAAGTGGCCCAGAAGCCACCTAAACACTATCCATCATCTCGGTCGTTCGATCACGATCGCGTGGCCAAAAACCGCACCTCATTTGGACTCTCCTAGCTCCCTCTACCTATAAATATGTGATCCTCTCCGAAATTTTCACGTTACAAACCCTAGATCAAACTCCCTCATCATCGTCGGACATTTCTTCCAGCGCCGGACATGTCCGCTCGCCACCGGCCACCTCACCGCATCCAATCCCTTTGCGCCACGTCATCGCGCCGCCAGCCTCGTCCAATCACCGAGCGCCACCCCTCCACCGTGCTTGGCCCGCCGGCCCATCTCCGGCCCTCGCCCAAGCCGCTCCGGGCTGAGCGCCCGCGGCTCCGCGCGCCGCCGCCACGCCATTTGCCGGCCATCGCCGGATCGCCGCGCCGCCGCACGCGCTCCACCGGCGCCGCCCCTCGCCTCCGATCGCCGCGCCGCCTACACCGGAGCCCGCCGCGCCGCCGCAAGCATCTCGCCGCGCCGCTCCAAGCGCCGGCCACTAGATCCGCCGCCGCCCCGCACCGGTTCGGCCACCACCGGCATGTCGCCTCGTCCTCGCGCCGCCCCATGACGCCCTCGCCAGAAGCTCGCCGGAGTCCACCCCGTCACCGGATCCAGAGAAGATGGATGAGATCCACCAATCCCGCCATCCAAACACCGTCTACGTCCCGGATCTCTTCGTCTCGCTTCTCTCCGTCCCGTGTTGACTTTCACGGAGGTAAAATTCCACTAAGTCCCCGAAGTTTCCAGATTCATATGCCCATATTCAATGCATCGTAACTCTACATCCGTAGATCCGATTCATGCGTGTAGCATAGCAAAATGTTCGCCTCGACGAGTACATCATTTGATCTCATTGCATCATTTTCATTTGAGGTCATGTTGATGCCCGAAATGCTGTTGGAATAGGGCTATGTGATAAACTTGGCAGATCTGTTTCATCAAATAGATATTTGTCATTTTTGCCATGATTAATGTGTGCATGATATGATCCTGAGTTCTACATGTGTTTTGTTATATGCCATGCCATATTTACAGTGGTGCTTACCATGTATTTTTGTGATATTTGTGGTGACTAGCACAAGATTGCAAATTAGCGTAATCGGTAATGTTGATTTCAGGGACTTAGAATTTCACTAAGTCCTTGTCCTGATTTTGTCGTTATGCCATATGTTCATGTTGTTTCCTAGTGATCCGTGCCTCTTTTGAGGATGATTAGTAAGGATGATTTGTTAACATTGTGGTGCTCTATCCATCCGTGTCTTTGTTTGCATTTATGGAGCAACCTAGCTTGAGTCAATCGAGCTCTACTTTTGCTATATCGTGAATCCTGGCAGATTGTTGACTTGTTAGCGATTTTGCCGAGGATGTTGCTATTGATCCGTGCATGCTATGTTGTTGTTCTTGCCATTTCTAGCTTCTATGCCATATATTATTGTTGGATGTATGCTTAGTTTGTCATGCCATGCTCTGTAGTGAGTGCATCGAGCTCGTAAACATGCCTACTCATTAACTAATTTGCATGCTCCAGTTTTTCACAAAGTCTGAGATCTGTTTATGTTTTTGCCATGTTCACATGCTTGCGATTGTATTTCTGATCCCTTTTGGCTCAAGGTCACTAAGGGACATTTGTTAAGTGCTTTGAGTAGCTTCATGCCATGCCTTGCTTTGCCATGTTAAGTTCCTGTAGCATGTAGTTTTCATGCTCTAAAGTGTGCTTCCTGATGATAAATTCCAGATTTGTGTTAATTTCACTAAGTCTAAAACCTGTTATCATTTGCACTTTTGCCATGCTTGTTTGAACCTGTTAATGGATGAATTAGCTGTAGCTCAGTGTTCATCTTTTGTCAAGCATCATGAGTGGATCCCTGCCATGTATTTTGTTTCCATGTTTGAGTGTTGTAGCATATTTATCTTGATGCATTTAGTTGGTCACTTGCTGATTATCACAGACCGGTGCCATATTAGTTTTGCTTGCCATTTCCAAACCATGCATCCGATTCCAGCGATCTTTATATCGATTTCAACCGAAATCACCTCACCTTTCCAGTTGCACTCTTGGATTTCCAAGTTGAGGCCAGGTCCAATCATTCCTTTGCAAATCATGCATATGCATCGCATCCCGCATCCCGCATGTCATATCATGTTCATGTGTCGGTTGTTTACTATGTTGTGTGTTTCTTTCTGGTGTTGCTTCTTCGGGTTGGTTCCGGTAACATGGTGATTGTGAGGACCCGTTCGAATATGTCCGTTTGTCTTCTTCATGGACTCTTTCTTCTTCCTTGCGGGATTTCAGGCAAGATGACATACCCTCGAAATCACTTCTATCTTTGCTTGCTAGTTGCTCGCTCTTTTGCTATGCCTATGCTGCAATACCTACCACTTTCTTATCATGCCTCCCATATTGTTGAACCAAGCCTCTAACCCACCTTGTCCTAGCAAACCGTTGTTTGGCTATGTTACCGCTTTGCTCAGCCCCTCTTATAGCGTTGTTAGTTGCAGGTGAAGATTGAAGTTTGTTCCTTTTTGGAACATGGAGGTGTTGTTCCTTGTTGGAATATGTTTACTTGTTGGGATATCACAATATATCTTATTTAATTAATGCATCTATATACTTGGTAAAGGGTGGAAGGCTCGGCCTTATGCCTAGTGTTTTGTTCCACTCTTGCCGCCCTAGTTTCCGTCATATCGGTGTTATGTTCCCGGATTTTGCGTTCCTTACGCGGTTGGGTTATAATGGGAACCCCTTGACAGTTCGCTTTGAATAAAACTCCTCTAGCAAGGCCCAACCTTGGTTTTACCATTCGCCACCTAGCCTTTTTCCCTTGGGTTAGGCCAGCCCAAGGGTCATATTTATTTTAACCCCCCGGGCCAGTGCTTGTCTAAGTGTTGGTCTGAAACAGAGCCACTTGCGGCGCCACCTCGGGGAAACTTGAGGGCTGGTTTTAGCTATATGTAGTGTCCATCCGGTGTTGCCCTGAGAATGAGATATGTGCAGCTCCCATCAGGATGTCGGCGCATCGGGCGGTCTTGTTGGACTTGTTTTACCATTGTCGAGGATGTCTTGTAACCGGGATTTCGAGTCTGATCGGGTCTTCCTGCTAGAAGGAATATCCTTCGTTGACCGTGAGAGCTTGTGATGGGCTAAGTTGGGACACCCCTGCAGGGTTATGAACTTTCGAAAGCCGTGCCCGCGGTTATGGGCAGATGGGAATTTGTTAATGTCCGGTTGTAGAAAACTTGAAGTTGACCTTAATTAAAATGCATCAACCGCGTGTGTTACCATGATGGTCTCTTCTCGGTGGGGTCCAGGAAGTTAACATGGTGTTGGAGTTATGCTTGACGTAGGTTGTTTTAGGATCACTTCTTGATCATAGTTCATCGACCGTGCTTTGCCTTCTCTTCCCGCTCTCATTTGCGTATGTTAGCCACCAAATATGCTAGTTGCTTGCTGCAGCTCCACCTCATACCTTTTACCCTTCCTATAAGCTTAAATAGTCTTGATTGCACGGGTGTGAGATTGCTGAGTCCCCGTGACTCACAGATACTTCCAAAACCAGCTTGCAGGTGCCGTTGAACCGTGCAGTTGACGCAACCAAGCTCAAGTTGGAGCTCGTTGAAGATCTTGTCCTTTGTGTTGTTTTGTTCTAGTTGATCAGTAGTGGAGCCCAGTCGGGTCGATCGGGGATCTGTGTAGCATTTGGGGTAGTCTTCTTTTATTTTGGTTCCATAGTCGGACCTTGATTGTATCTGGATGATGTAATGCTTTATTCTTGTAATTGGGTGAAGTGGCGATTGTAAGCCAGCTATGTATCTCTTTCCCTTATGTATTACATGGGTTGTGTGAAGATTACCTCACTTGTGACATTGCTTTCAATTTGGTTATGCCTCTAAGTCGTGCTTCGACACGTGGGAGATATAACCACATCGAGGGCGTTACAGCGAGGGCTTCGGATAACGGCTTGAGGGCCAGTGCGGCAGTTTTATTTTCGGCGCGGAGTGCTATGCCCGGATCACTAGCTAGAGTGATGATTCCATTATGCCCGGGCATCTTGAGCTTCATGTACCCATAATGGGGTATAGCTTGGAAGATCGTGAATGCCTCTCGCCCTAAAAGGGTGTGGTATCCGCTACTAAACGGGGCCACTTGGAATGTGATTTCTTCGGACCTATAATTCTCCGGCGTGCCGAATACCACATCTAGTGTGATTTTTCTCGCACATCGTGCCTCCCGACTAGGGATGATTCCTCTGAAGGTCGTGCTGCTTTGCTCAGTGCGGCTCTTGTCTATTTCCATTTTGCTAAGGTCCCCTCATAGATGAGGTTTAATCTGCTGCCACCGTCCACGAGAACTTTAGTAAGGCGGATGCCGTCCACAATTGGACTAAGGACCAAAGCGGTTGGTGCTCGGGCTGTTCGGAATTGAGGTTCGTCACTGGCATTGAAGGTTATAGCCGTATGATACGTCTCCAACGTATCTATAATTTTTGATTGCTCCATGCTATATTATCTACTGTTGGACATTATTGGGCTTTATTATCCACTTTTATATTATTTTTGGGACTAACCTATTAACCGGAGGCCCATCCTAGAATTGCTGTTTTTGCTTGTTTTAGGGTTTCAAAGAAAAGGAATATCAAACGGAGTCCAAACGGAATGAAACCTTCGGGAACGTGATTTTCTCATCGAATACAACTCAGGAGACTTGGACCCTACGTCAAGACACGTAACAGGAGGCCAGGAGGTAGGGGGCGCGCCTACCCCCCCCCCCCCCAGGTGCGCCCTCCACCCTCGTGGGCCCCCTATTGCTCCACCGGTGTACTTCTTCCTCCTATATATACCCACGTACCCCCAAACGATCAGATACGGAGCCAAAACCCTAATTCCACCGCTATAACTTTCTGTATCCACGAGATCCCATCTTGGGGCCTGTTCCGGAGCTTCGCCGGAGGGGGCATCGATCACGGAGGGCTTCTACATCAACACCATAGCCCTTTTGATGAAGTGTGAGTAGTTTACCTCAGACCTACGGGTCCATAGTTAGTAGCTAGATGGCTTCTTCTTTCTTTTTGGATCTCAATACAATGTTCTCCCCCTCTCTTGTGGAGATCTATTCGATGTAATCTTCTTTTTGTGGTGTGTTTGTTGAGAATGATGAATTGTGCGTTTATGATCAAGTCTATCTAAGAATAATATTTGAATCTTCTCTGAATTCTTTTATGTATGATTGGTTATCTTTGCAAGTATCTTCAATTATCAGTTTGATTTGGCCTACTAGATTGATCTTTCTTGCAATGGGATAAGTGCTTAGCTTTGGGTTAAATCTTGCGGTGTCCTTTCCCAGTGATAGCAGGGGCAGCAAGGCACATATTGTATTGTTGCCATCGAGGATAAAAAGATGGGGTTTATATCATATTGCTTGAGTTTATCCCTCTACATCATGTCATCTTGCCTAATGCGTTACTCTATTCTTATGAACTTAATACTCTAGATGCATGCTGGATAGCGGTCGATGTGTGGAGTAATAGTAGTAGATGTAGAATTATTTCGGTCTACTTGTCACGGATGTGATGCCTATATACATGATCATGCCTAGATATTCTCATAATTATGCACTTTTCTATCAATTGATCGACAGCAATTCATTCACCCACTAAATTGTGTGACTTCACCAATACCAACAACAATGATTTTATTAGCACTCTGATTGCTCCTCTTACCGATGCTGAATCTTGTGAAATTAATGTTGCTTTGCTGAATCTCGTCATGAAAGATCCGTTCTCCGGCCTTCCTAGTGAAGATGCCGCTACTCATCTAAATAGCTTCGTTGATTTGTGTGACATGAAAAAGAAGAAAGATGTGGATAGTGATGTTGTCAAATTGAAGCTATTTCCTTTTTCGCTTAGAGATTGTGCTAAAGCTTGGTTTTCGTCTTTGCCTAAAAATAGTATTGATTCATGGAACAAGTGCAAAGATGCTTTTATCTCTAAGTATTTTCCTCCCGCTAACATCATCTATCTTAGAAACGATATTACGAATTTTAAGCAACTTGATCATGAACATGTTGCCCAAGCTTGGGAGAGAATGAAATTAATGATACGTAATTGCCCTACTCATAGTTTAAATTTGTGGATGATTATACAATACTTTTATGCCGGATTGAATTTTGCTTCTAGAAATCTTTTAGATTCGGCCACGGGAGGCACTTTTATGGAAATCACTTTAGGAGAAGCTACTAAACTCCTAGATAATATTATGGTTAATTATTCTCAATGGCATATTGAAAGATCTACTAATAAAAAGGTGCATGCGATAGAAGAAATCAATGTTTTGAGTGGAAAGATGGATGAACTTTTGAAATTATTTGCTAATAAGAGTGTTTCTTCTGATCCTAATGATATGCCCTTGTCTACTTTGATTGAGAATAATAATGAATCTATGGATGTGAATTTTGTTGGTAGGAACAATTTTGGTAACAACGCGTATAAAGGAAATTTCAATCCTAAGCCTTATCCTAGTAATCCCTCTAAGAATTATGGTAATTACTACAACAATTTTTATGGAAATTATAATAAGATCCCCTCTGATTTTGATTCTAATATTAAAGAATTTATTACTTCGCAAAAGAATTTCAATGATATGATTGAAGAAAAATTACTTAAGATTGATGATTTGGCTAGGAACGTTGATAGAATTGCTCTTGATGATTCTTTGAAACTTAGATCTATTCCACCTAAGCATGATATCAATGAGTCTGTCAAAGCCATGAGAATTTCCATTGATGAGTGCAAAGAAAGAACTGCTAGGATGCGTGCTAAGAGAGATGCCTTTATAAAAGCGTGTTCTTCTAGTACCTATGAAAATAATGATGAAGATCTAAAAGTTATTGATGTGTCCCTTATTAAATCTTTGTTTTGCAATATGAATTTTGATAATAATGGGATGATTTAGGTCCAAACCCTGACCCGATCTGAGACCCAGGGGCAGAGGATTTTCCGAGCTTGGCAGTTCGGGCTCCGGGATGTTGCCCAATAGTTCTAGCCTGCTGTCCGATTCTAGGTTCGAAGCTTGGGCCATGTCCTCCCGTAGACGGGTATCCGGCTTGGAGAGCTCAGGAATCCGGACATAGTTTGTCCTCAAAATAGAGGAAGAATCGTTGCATTGCTCCTCCACCACCGCTATCTGATGGGTGACAGGCGGAGAGTTAATCTCCCTTTGGTCGGGTTTAAGCCTGATCCGATCATAGTCTGTAGCGACTCCCAAGGCGGCCATGCAATCCAAGACTTCGTTCAAGGAAAAGAGCTCCATTGGATCCATCTGCTCGGTGAATCCCGAGTCGAAGTGGAGGCTGTTTTTGATGACCCGAGAAGTCATCATCAGCGCGACGGTTGAACGGGCGGTCATGACGAAGCCGCCTAGTCGGAGAGTTTGGCCTACAGCCAGGGCTCCCCCAGAGGTAATGTTGTCCTCGACAACAAGACGAGCCATCAAGCCTTATCATGATGGCACAGTGAAACTCTCAATGAAAGCACCAATGTCGGTGTCAAAACCAACGGATCCCGGGTAGGGGGTCCCGAACTATGCGTCTAAGGCTGATGGTAACAGGAGGCGGGGGACACAATGTTTACCCAGGTTCGGGCCCTCTCGATGGAGGTAATACCCTACTTCCTTCTTGATTGATCTTCATGATATGAGTATTACAAGAGTTGATCTACCACGAGATCGTAGAGGCTAAACCCTAGAAGCTAGACTATGATTATGATTGTTGTTGTCCTACGGACTATACCCTCCTGTTTATATAGACACTCGAGGGGTCTAGGGTTACACAGAGTCGGTTACAAGGGAGGAGATCTACATATCCAAATTGCCAAGCTTGCCTTCCACGCAAAGGAGAGTCCCACCCGGACATGGGACAAAGTCTTCAATCTTGTATCTTCATAGTCCAACAGTCCGACCAAAGTATAGAGTCCGGCTTTCAGAGGACCCCCTAATCCAGGACTCCCTTAGTCTCCTCATTGAATTGAGGTAGCAGTCTGCTTTTCGGGTAGCTCTTGGCTGGGTGGTTGAGGCCGTATTCCTTGGCTGTCAGGACATCAGTCCATCTGTCGACGAGCAGGTCTTGTTCAGCTTGAAGCTGTCATTGTTTCTTTTTCAGGCTCCTTGCAGTGGCTATGAGCTGAAGCTTAAAGCGCTCCTGCTCGAGAGGATCCTCAGGCATGATGAAGTCTTTGTTGCCAATGCTTGTCTCCTCCTCAGAGGGTGGACGGTAACTATCATCCTCTGAGTCATCTTCGATGGCCTATTCGTCAGGGTTGTCTTGCCTGCTGTCGTGTTCCTGTTCGGATGTAGCCCCGATAGGGTCTTCATTGTTTTCGGCATCACCCGGAGTACTATTTTCTCCGGTGCCAGTGTTGCCGTCCTTTGAGCGGCGGGGCTTGGGGCGGCGTTTGGGCCGCCGGCGCATGGACTGTGTCTTGGATGTTTTGTTCGCATCTGGTTCTTCTTTGTCGTCGCCAGATCTTTTAGGTGTATCAACCATGTACACGTCATATGAAGAGGTAACCGTCCAATGTCTAGTGAATGGCTGGCCTTGCTCCTTATCGGCATCGTCGTCCATACCGTCGATGTCTTCAGAGCCATAGTCAAGCACGTCGTTTAAGTCATCGACAGTGGCTATGAAGTGGGTGGCGGGTGGGAAACAAAATTCCTCATCATCCGTCTCTAGCTCAAACCGAACATAGTTCGGCTATGAGTCCTTCTCCAAGGAAAAATGCTTTAAAGATTTTAGCACGTCACCCAAAGGCGAGTGCTGGAAAACGTTAGCGGCGCTGAACTCAAAGATCGATAAATGATCTAGCTTGGTGTCCGCGGGCGTACGCAGTCCGGAATTTATAGCCGGAGACGAGTCCGAAGTTCCGTTAAAGCGAATATTGCAGGGCATTGAGTCCATGTGCGGCTCCAACGCCATGGACTCCGCGGCCTCGGATGGCTTGATCTGCTTCGGCTCTAAGGTCGTTGCAGACATAGGAACCATCTCCTGGGAATGATCCGATGACAGATTTAAGTCACGTTCATTGGGATGAGGGGGAGCGATCGCCGCTGGCTAACATCCCTCGAAGATCAAGTCTCCATAGATATCCGCGACATAGTTCAAGCTTCCGAATCCGACCTGATGGCCAGGGGCGTAGGTGTCGATCTGCTCCAGATAGCCAAGCGAGTTGGCCCACAGTACGAAGCCGCCAAACAAGAAGATCTGTCCAGGGAGGAAGGTTCCTCCTTGGATGGCGTCATTATTGATGATTGAAGGGGCCATTGAACCTTTTGTCGACGGAACAGTGGAACTCTCAATGAAAGCACCAAAGTCGGTGTCAAAACCGGCGGATCTCGGGTAGGGTGTCCAGAACTATGCGTCTAGGATCGATGGTAATGGGAGATGGGGGACACGATGTTTACCCAGGTTTGGGCCCTCTCTATGGAGGTAATACCCTACTTCCTGCTTGATTGATCTTGATGAATATGGGTATTACAAGAGTTGATCTACCACGAGTCGTAATGGCTAAACCCTAGAAGTCTAGCCTATGTGGGTATGGTAATGAGTATATGTATCTATCCTTTCCGGACTATCCCCTTCGGTTTATATAGACACCGAGGGGATCTAGGGTTTACATGGAGTCGGTTACATAAAAAGGAATCTGCGGTCGCCAAGCTTGCCTTCCACACCAAGTAGAGTCCACTCCAGACATGGCGCAGTCTTCGGCTTTCATGTCTTCACAGCCTATCAGTCCAGCCCATGGATAACAGGCCGGACGCCCGAGGACCCCATAGTCTAGGACTCCCTCAACGGGCGCAGGCCCCAACGCCCTCCTGAGCTCAGCCGTACCCCTCCTCACGCTTCACGGAGGCGCGGCGATGAGACGACCCACCACTGTCTTCCAAGCAGGCACGGCGGCCTGGCGGCTGGTTGTAGCCGCCACTACTGAAGCTGTCGTTGGGGGAAGAGCTGCCATAGACGGACGAGACATGGTCGGCACCAAGGGCGGGTTCGCCCTCATCCTCATCACGGCCGTCGCCAAGGCCGAGCACCTCCTCGCCGTCGTTCACCTCGGGGCAGCACCCGGCGCGGTGACCATCTTCCCCAAACACCCTCACATAGAGGGTCGCGTCGCCGTCGTACTTGAAGTGAAGGGTGCACCGCCTTCCCAGGCCGAGCGCGCAGGCGAACGTCTGCCAACCGCGGCCAAGAGCTACATTGCCCATGACAAAGACCGCGACCGCAACCCAGGAAGCCTTGCTGCAGCAGCCGTCCGCGTGTAGCCAAAGCCCGCCAGGACCTGAGGCCGGCAGCTCATCGGCGAAGAAGCGCGGGAGCTGAAGCCAGTTGTCGGCCAGATTCTCCGACTAGACAACGAACTTCGGTAGTGTCTCTGCCGAGTGGAAGCGTGGCTGGGGAGGCCGCGCGACCACAGCACGTCTCCCTTCATCAACGGGACCGCCACAACCGGAGCGACCCCTGCCCCGCAAAGCAGCACCACCACGGCCGTGCGGAGCCACGGCGGGGGTTGCGGTGTGCTTGCGGGGATGACCGCGTCCACGCTTGGGCACCGGAGAGCCAGGCCCCTCACGAGGGGCCTTCCCCTTCTCCGCAGCGGTGAACCTCCTCGATGGCACCATTGGTGGAAGGATAGAAGCAAGGAAGGAGAAGAAGTAAGAGAGGCAGAGGAAGGATGGGCGACGCGGGCTCCGCCCCCCTCCCATTTATACCAGGAGAAGGCCAACCAACACCCCTCATGATCACAGGTAATGATGGTTTTCCTTGCATGTCATAGGGACTTGTCACATTGGGGAGTTGCCGAGGAAGCATGGGGAAGCGGAGACACCAACGTCCAATCAACCGCCACGCGTCGACCGAGGCCGCAGGCTATGGGGCCGCGGCGCTCTGCACTTGACCCTTGGCTTCGCCTCGAAGCCAAGCCCGATCGCTCCTTGGGCTCAGGGGCTACTGTTGGCATTCTAGGAACGGGGGTCCCCAGACTTGCCTACCTGCGGCCCATGGCGTGGCTTTGCTGGCAGGCCTGTACGACCCATCTTTTTTTTGAAGAATTAGCGACAGTGGGAGAGGCTCCCACTGACTTTGTATTACTCACAACATAACAGTTACAAGTGTGTTACAATGGGTTTTAGGCCCCCTGGCCTGTACGACCCATCTTCATCAACAAGGAATCAAGACCCTCACAAGGGGCCAAGCCTCGCGAGGCAGACGACACAAGACCTACTCAAGAGCAGCCTCACCAAGCTAGCTCGCGAGGGGCGGAGAGTTCAAGGCCGGGCAAACCTCGCGAGGTTCGCGTGACGTAAGCCATGACGATCGAGACCAGGCGGGCGCTAGCGCGCGCAACGTCCTTGTTTCCTCTTTGGTGCTAAGGGGGCAAGCGCAGGCGTGGAGTAGCGAGGCATCAAGCAAAGGTTACCATATTGGTGCAACGAGACCAAGACCAGAAGTACGGCAAGACGGAGGTCACCGTGGAGCCCAAGACGGCGTCACCACCAGAGCCTTTGGCAGGCGAAGACTGCTTTTGTTAGGATAGCTTGTACTAGCTGTCCCCTTTCAAATTGGCCGTTGTTGGCTCCCTTCCCGCTCAATATTTGGGGAGAGGACCATGGCCTTTATAAATAGGATTAGCCACCACAGTAGGACGGACTCGTCTCGAATCCACCCGAACAACAACCAGTTTGCCAAGCACAAGAACACCTCAACCTCAGGATGCTGTTCTTCCCCTTGTACTGTTCATCCTTAGCCCAAGAGGCAATCCACCACCACCGCACTGGAGTAGGGTATTACACAACAATGGTGGCCCAAACCAGTATAAATCTTGTGTCCTTTTTGTTGCGAGTTCGTCATGTTAGTTCATGAGATCTTAGCTAAGTTAGGACGCAGATCGATAGGGGGGAGATCTTCGCGCGCACTCCAGTGTTCGAACCTTAAGGGTTTTGCCAGAACCCGTGATCCGACATCTGCCAAGACTTAACATTGAGAAAAGGCTAGATTTTTATTCGGTCAAGTAGTCTAATCACCCCCCTCTAGACATACTTTCAATCCTACAAGTGGTATCAGAGTTGTGGTCTCCATTTGCCTTGATTTCCATAGTTTTGGTGATCATAGCCTTGGTTTCACAACCTAGAAGAGTATGGCATCTAGCGAGGGAAATTACTACCGTAGAGGTCCTTACTTTGATGGTACTAATTTTGCTAGTTGGAAGCATAAGATGAAAATGCCTATTCTTGGACATAACTCCGCCATTTGGGCTATTGTGTGCATTGGCTTGCAAGGTGAATTCTTTGATGGGAGAGAACCGAACCGTGAAGCTAGCGCGAAAGAGATGAAGATGATGCAATACAACGCTCAAGCTTGTGATATCCTCTTAAACGAATTGTGCCCCGAAGAATTCAACAAAATCAGCCGCCTTGAGAATGCAAAGATAATTTGGGATACTTTGATTGATATACATGAGGGTACCGACTGTGTCAAGCAATACAAATTGGATGTGCTTCAAAGTCAACTTGACAAGTTCAAAATGAAGGATGGTGAAGGTGTCGCTGAAATGTACTCTAGGCTTGCTCTCATCACAAATGAGATTGCCGGCTTAGGAAGTGAAGATATGACCAATAGATTCATCATCAAGAAGATCCTAAGAGCCTTGGATGGAATATATGATACCGTGTGCACATTGATCCAAATTATGCCCAATTACAAAGATCTCAAGCCAACGAAAGTCATTGGAAGAGTTGTTGCTCATGAGATGTCACTCAAGGATAAGGAAGAGATTCACAACAAGTCAAGTGGTGCTTACGAAGCCTCATGTGATGCTTCTACATCATCAAGTGAGAAACAAGCCTTCAATGAAGAATTAAGCCTAATGGTGAAGAACTTCAACAAGTTCTACAACAGTAGAAGCAAGGAAAGAAGTTCCAAGTCAAGGTCCTACAATGACAAAAGATCTTTGAGTCGTGAACATAATTTCTACAATTGTGGAAGACTAGGACACTACTCCAATGAGTGTACGACTCCCTACAAAGAAGTGAAGATTCACCCAAAAGGAGAGGTAGAAGAGAAGAATCACCACCAAGAGAGAGAAGGAGTAGAGATGACCGTTAAGAACGAAGAACAGCATGGAGAAGCAAGGATTCAGATAGGAAGGAGAAATCATCAAGGAGCTACGCAAAACGAAGACATCAAGCTCATGTTGGTGAATGGGTATCCGGCTCCGACTCCGACAATCACTCCGAGAGAACTTATCACTCCGACTCTGAATATACTCAAGATGAAGGTGTTGCCGGTCTAGCACTTGTGTCAAGCAACTCCTACGACATATTTGAATCACCAAATGAAGGAATTGGAGGATGCTTCATGGCTAAAGGCCCAAAGGTATCACACCTCGAGTATGTTGATTTCGATAGTGATGAAGATGATTTGCTAGGTGATGATGATTTACTGGTTGACAATTCTAGTGAGGAAAACTATGATGAACTTGCTATTAATCGTGCTAATCAAGATAAAACAAATGATGATGATAAGAAGGAGATTTAGCGTCTAACTAAACAACTAAACACTCTTAAGTTAGCTCATGAAACTACCTTGGAAAATCATTGAGAGCTTTTAAAGACTCATGAAAAGTTACGCCTTGAAAAGCTCAACCTTGAGCAAGAGCATGGGTTCTTAAAGGCAATAAATGATGATCTTCGCAAGAAAAGTTCTTCTTACATTGCCAAGCGTTTAATCTTGTCTACTTACATGCCACAAGTTAAATCTAGCAACAAAAGCAAGAAAGATTCTTCATCTAGTAGTAACAATAATCATGCTCAATCCAATGTTGTTGCTTCTAGTAGTTCTCTTGATTCCACTAATGATTATCTTAGCCAAGTTACACTTGAGCAAGGAAATAGCTTATTGAAGGGAATTATAGAGAAAGGTGTTTGCAAGAGCCTTGCTGGAAGTAAGCAATTTGAGGAAATTGTACGCAAGCAAGGAAGACATCGGAAGAATCAAGGAATTGGTTTTGAACGGAAGTTCAATGCCAATGGAGTTGAGTGGGAAGAAGATCAATACCTGTAACGCCCCAAGACCGATGATCTAGATGCCTTCCATGTCTTGCGTGTCAGTTGTGTAATTTATTTGTTTGTTTGCATTCATCATGTCATCATTTGCATTGCATCGGCACTCGTTGTCGTCATTGTTTTTAAAACTTTCTTCCGCTCGTAGTTGTCACGTCCCCCCTTGCTTTTGTTGACAGTTTGGAGACCAACCTTGTTCTTTGTTTTCCTTCTTTCCTAAACCAGAGTCTCTTTGCACAGTGCATCAACCCCTGCATTGTCTCTTTCTCAACTTCATCTTCTTCTACACCCACAACCTTGCTTGATCATCTTCTTCTCCTTCTTCGTTAATCCATTTAAATTGTGGTATTGTATTTCCTGCACCAATTTAATGTTCATTCTTTTCCTATAAATTCTCAATCATGCCTTCAACCTCTCTGCCAAAAATTCAGCTCCTTTCGACTTGTTATGGTTGGGTTCAAAAATGGCTCAAGTTTGAATTTAATTCAAACTTGAATTATTTTTATATCCTAAAAATGTCCAAACCACTTTATTCAAATTGTGCATAATTCTAGGACTCTATTAATATCTTCATCCCTGCCAAATTCCATATCTCCCCTTGCCTTTCTTTTCTTCCAAGTTTTTTGTCTGAAGAAAAAAAAGGAAAAGGAATGTAGCAAGAAAGAGAGCTCCGCTCCAGCAGCAGCAGCCCATCTCCCCAGCCAACCTAAAGCAAGCCACCTCACTTACCCCTTCGAATCTAGCCCACCAGCATCGCTCCTCTGTTCATCATCTTCTCCATGTACGGCAGGACATCTAGAGCCTCCACGTCGGCAGCCGGCTTGATTTGACGGCCGGAAGAGCCTCCCTACCTCCTATAAATCAAGCCCCGGTGCCCTAGGGTCTCTCCTGTTTCCATTCCTCCCTCCTCCTCATCTAGCCACCGCAAGGTAAGCCACTCCACGCCATAGCCGTCGCCAACGCCATGCTCGAGCTCTACTCTGGCGCGATCAAGCTCGACGCCGTCGTCTTCTTCCTCGAGGAGCGACGCCCGCGTCTCTGCATTCTTCCTCGACCTTGCGAGCACCCATTTGAGCCACGAATCGACCTCCTCCTTGATGTCTTCTTCCCCTGCTTCCTCTGCTTCTGGGACCCGAAGCCCCGCCAAGTCTCCGCCGCCGTTCAGCGCGCTTCCCCGCCGTCTCCGCTGCATTCCAGTTGAACCACGACATCGCCAAAACCCATGGTGAGCTCATGCTCCTCCCTGTCTTTGTCCCCTTGTTGATTCCGTCCACGAAGCCAGCGTTCTATGCATATCCAAGGCCTTGATCACCGGAAATCTTCGTAACCTCTTCTATACCCGTTCCTGTGAAGAATCGCCACCCGTGACACTCTCACGTAATAATGAGTGGCGCTGTACACGCCCCGGAGCCTCAGGAGAGCCGCCCTTGGGCCTCGGGGGCTCCCTCCCACTCCGAGTGGTAGCACTTAGCTCCGCGCTGGTGAGAATACGTCAAAGACTAGACTAGGTGACGGACACGGCTTTTCATTTGCTTTCCGAAGTTGGCTCGCCCCTCTTTTAATTGAAATTTTCTTTCTGATGGCTCTTGCCGGTCTTGTTTTATCGCTTTCTTCCTCTATTCTGCCTTTGCCTCTTTGGTCGACATGTAATGTCCCTTGCGTCCGTCGCGAGGGGGCTGAACAGGTACCCTCGTGAGCTTCCTCCTTCTGTCTTTTCGTGAGGAACCCTCGTTCGAGCCCACAAGCCGGCGCACCTCTCCTGATCCGTGCCCCACGGGTATCGTGACACGAAGCACTGAGTCAAGGCCAGCGGCACCTATGACCAAGCGCCGGGTGAGCAATAAACCTCTTGACAAATTTTTTGCAGTTCCTAAGCACATATCAGGTCAAGGAGGCCTCAACAGGCACTAGGAGGCAAGCGCCTCATGAGAAGGAGGCCACCCGAAACAAGTCAAGCTAAGTTATCCTTACATAAAACGAGGATGTTGCGACACGGCACAGGAACGACAAACATAACATAATGATTGAGATCATAGTTCGATACATGCCCCTCCGGGGCCCATTCTGGTTTCTTTCTGATGCGGGAAGGAAAAGAAGAACAAAATAGAAGCGGCGCCTACAGTGGTTCATGGGTGTCGGTGTCAAAACCGCGGATCTCGGGTAGGGGTTCCCGAACTGTGCATCTAGGATCGATGGTAAGAGGAGACAGGGGACACGATGTTTACCTAGGTTCGGGCCCTCTCTATGGAGGTAATACCCTACTTCTTGCTTGATTGATCTTGATGAATATGAGTATTACAAGAGTTGATGTACCACGAGATCGTAATGGCTAAACCCTAGAAGTCTAGTCTATGTGGGTATGGTAATGAGTATATGTATATGTCCTTTCCGGATTATTCCCTTCGGTTTATATAGACACCGAGGGATCTAGGGTTTACATGGAGTCGGTTACATAAAAAGGAATCTTCGGTCACCAAGCTTGCCTTCCATGCCAAGTAGAGTCCACTCCAGACACGGTGCAGTCTTTGGCCTTCATGTCTTCACAACCCATCAGTCCGGCCCATGGATAGCAGGACGGACACCCGAGGACCCCTTAGTCCAGGACTCCCTCAGTAGCCCCTAAACTTGACTTTCAATGACGAGGAGTCCAGCGCCCTGATTGTCTTCGACATTGTAAGGCGGGTTCCCCTTTTTCCAAACTCCAAGCTAGTCTTCGGATGCAATGATCATATCCTGACCTGTTGCACACACTATACACAACCGCAGAGAGAATATAATATTTGCACGAATCTAATCTGTTGACAACTTTTTTCAAACACGACATCGCGTCTGTCCGATTATAATTTCAAACCGTTTTTCGTCTGCCGCTCCACATCTTGAGACACGGTTTCCATTAGCACGTCTAGTCAAAGCACAGATCGTGTCCCTTATCGCGGGATTCTCATCAATGCAGGCATGGGTAACCGAACCGTTCGTTTGTACAACCCTTGGGAATAGGTGAGTTTTTAGGACGAGTGGGGAGGCACTTGATATTCGCGGTTTATAAGGGGATAAGGACACTCTCCCTTTACCCACACCCTTCTTCATCTTCAGTCCTTCCGTCCTCGAGCTCTAGCGCCCAAGCTTTCAGCTTTTTCTTGTTCGAGAAGGCACTCCAATCATGTCCGGATCCGGAGCTGCAGGCAAGTGGATGGCCTCCTCCGTTAAGGAGAAGGACATCACGGAACTCCGGGAGGCCAGCTATCTAGCCAAGGAGATTGTTCACCGACTCCCGGCAAAAGGGAAAATCGTCCCTACCCCCAAGCCCCATGAGAGGGTTGTGTTTCTCACACACTTCATCCGTGGGATGGGATTCTCTCTTCATCCATTTGTCCGTGGATTAATGTTTTACTATGGGTTGGACTTCCATGATCTGGCCCACAACTTTATCCTCAATATCTGAGCATTCATAGTTGTGTGTGAAGCCTTTCTCCGCATCCCACCTCACTTTGGCCTATGGCTGAAGACTTTTAATGTAAAGCCAAAGGTGGTGCGCGGCCAACAGGCTGAGTGCAGAGGTGCCATGGTGGGCAAGATGCCCAATACCACCTGGCTCGAAGGCTCCTTTGTAGAGACGGTGAAGGGATAGCAATCGGGGTGGTTCTATATCACCGAGCCGCGTGACGCCAACTGGGTGGCGGCTCCCAAATTCCAATCCGGAGTCCCGATGCGGCTTACCTCCTGGCAAGAGAAGGGCCTGACCTGGGGATCTTTGGAAGAGATTGCGGGGCTCCAAACGTGCCTCCAGAATATGATAACCCGGAAGATGAAGCTCGTTGATGTGATCCAGGTCATGCTTGTACGCCAGATCCATCCATGCCAGCACCAGACCTGTTATTTGTGGGAGTTCGATTCGGCCGAGCAAGAGATGCTGCTAAGGCTTTTCGGCACGACGCACGAAGATATCTGGAAGGTGCTCTTCAAGGGCAACAAGACGCCGCCACCCTTGACCAAAGATCACGGGCTCAACTTTAAGCGTCAGGCCAATTCGGTAAGCCATCAAGGTATAGTCTTTAAGGACACACTTCGAGGAAGGATACTAAGCCTTCTTATCAATTTCTTTTTCAGTCCTGGGTCGACCTAGCGGGACAGAATTAGTAGTCTGGCTCCACTGCCCGAAGACGAAGAAACCCCACTCCTTACGAAGATGCTATTTCCGGCGCCTTACGACGTGTCGGAGAAGAAGGTCGAAACCACGGCCAAGGGGACCAGGAGTGGGCTTCGCCGAAGGAGCACCTTGGTCATCTCGTCTGACGATGAGACAGACCCCTCAGCCGCCAACGGTGACAATGAGGAGGGAGGCGACTCCCCTCCTACGGGAGGAAGGGAGAAAAGGGAGGCCTCCACGAGTTTGGAGGCGGAGGCGCCCAAGAGGGGGAGAGGCTCCCTCGCGGATAACTCCGTGTGGGATGTTGATAGTAGTCCGGAGCGACCTCGCCGGACCAAGCCTCGGGCCGCCTCGTGAGTACCAGAATCGAAAACATCTGGCCTTCTCGGTTTGTAATATTGATACATCTTAAACCTTGTCATTCCAGTCTAGCATGCGATGGCTCCCCGTGATCCTCGACGCAGGATTCGATGGACTCGAAGGAGATGGCTAGCGTCTCCGCCACCTCCTCATTCCATCTCACCCAAGGGTGATGACGAGGTGGTGTCCAAAAAGACTTCCCCAGGCCGGGGGGAGATTCCGGAGACCATTGGGGTGACGTCTGTAACGCTCTCGATGCGGCTATATCTCCTATGTGTCGAAGCACGACTTAGAGGCATAACCGCATTGAAAGCAATGTCGGAAGTGAGGTAATCTTCACAACAACCCATGTAAATAAATAAAGGGGGAAAAGATACATAGTTGGCTTACACTCGCCACGTCACACAAATACATAAATAGCATTACATTCATCCAATACACTCATGGTCCGACTACGGTACCAAAATAAAGATCAACCCTCAAATGTGACAAAATCCCCAATCGCCCCAACTGGGCACCACTACTGATCATCTGGGAAAGACACATAGTAACGACGAGAGTCTTCATCGAACTCCCACTTGAGCTCAAGCACATCGTCTGGAGCGGTATCATCGGTCCCTGCATATGGTTTAGGAAGGAATCTGTGAGTCACGGGGACTCAACAATCTCACACCCTCGCGATCAGGACTATTTAAGCTTATAGGTAAGGCAAGGTATGATGTGGAGCTGCAGCAAGCGACTAGCATATATGGTGGCTAAACTATTTGCAAAAGAGAGCGAGAAGAGAAGGCAAAAGCACGGTCGAACAACTATGATCAAGAAGTGATCCTAGAACACCTACGTCAAGCATTACTCCAACACCGTGTTCACTTCCCGGACTCCGTTGAGAACAGACCATCACGGTAACACACGCGGTTGGTGCATTTTATTTAAGTTAACTTTCAGGTTATCTACAACTGGACATTAACAAATTCCCATCTACCCATAACCGCGGGCACGGCTTTCGAAAGTTCAAATCCCTACAGGGGAGTCCCAACTTAACCCATGACAAGCTCTCACGGTCAACCAAGGATAATCCTTCTCCCAAGACAATCCGATCAGACTCGGCATCCCGGTTACAAGACATCCTCGACAATGGTAAAACAAGTCCAGCAACACCGCCCGAATGTGCCGACAAATCCCGATAGGAGCTGCATATATCTCGTTCTCAGGGCACACTCAGATGAGACATCCTATGAGTAAAACGAACCTCAAGTTGGCCTGAGGTGGCCCCGCAGTCTACTCGGTCAGACCAACACTCAAAGGAGCACTGACCCAGGGGGGTTTAAATAAAGATGACCCTTGGGATCCGGAAACCCAAGGGAAAAAGAGGCTAGGTGGCAAATGGTAAAACCAAGGTTGGGCATTGCTGGAGGAGTTTTATTCAAGGCGAACTGTCAAGGGGTTCCCATTATAACCCAACCGTGTAAGGAACGCAAAATCCGGGAACATAACACCGATATGACGGAAACTAGGGCGGCAAGAGTGGAACAAAACACCAGGCATAAGGCCGAGCCTTCCACGCTTTACCAAGTATATAGGTGCATAAGATAACAAGATAATATGGTGATATCCCAACAATGAACATGTTCCAAAAAGGAACAATCTCCAATCTTCACCTGCAACTAGCAACGCTATAATAGGGGCTGAGCAAGGCGGTAACATAGCCAAACAACGGTTTGCTTGGAAAAGGTGGGTTAGAGGTTTGACATGGCAATTTGGGAGGCACGATAAGCAAGTGGTAGGTCTCGTAGCATAGGCATAGCTAAAGAGCGAACATCTAGCAAGCAAAGATAGAAGTGATTTCGAGGGTATGGCCATCTTGCCTGCAAAGTACTCAGAGTTGCCTTGATCCTCGTAAGCGAACTCAACGGGTTCCTCGTTCACGAACTCGTCTCCTGGCTCTACCCAAGCAAGAACAACAAGCGAAAGGAACACAATCAACCACGTGCAATGCTCAAGCAACATGATGCAAACATGGTATGATATGCGGGATGCGATATGTGATGCATATGCATGATTTGGAGAGGAATGATTGACCTGGCCTCAACTTGGAAATCCAAGAGCGCCACTGGAAAGGTGAGATGATTTTGGTTGAAATCGATATAAAGATCACCAGAATCGGATGCACAGTTTGGAAATGGCAAGCAAAACAAATATGGCACCGGTCAGTGATAATCAGCAAGTGACCAACTAAACGCATCAAGATAAATATGCTATAGCACTCAAACATAACAACAAAATACATGACAGGGATCCACTCATGATGCTTGACAAAAATGAACACTGAGCTACGGCTAATTCATCCGTTAACAGGTTCAAACAAGCACGGCAAAAGTGCAAATGATAACATGTTTCAGACTTGGTGAAATTAACACAAGTCTGGAATTTATCAGCAGGAAGCAATCTTTAGAGTATGTAAACTATATACTACAGGAACATATCATGGCAAATCAAGGCATGGCATGAAGCTACTCAAAGCACTTAACAAAAGTCCCTTAGTGAGCTTGAGCCAAAAGGGATCAGAAAATACAATTGCAAGCATGTCAACATAGCAAAAACACAAACAGATTCAGACTTATTGAAAAACTGGAGCATACAAAACAGTTACGAGTAGGCATGTTTACGAGCTTGATGCACTCACTACATAGCATGGCATGACAAACTAAGCATACACCCATCAATAAGACATAGCATAGAAGCTATACATGGCAAGAACAATAACATAGCATGCACGGATCAATAGCAACATCCTCGGCAAAATCGCTAAACATGTCAACAATCTGATAGGATCATTTTATAGCAAAAGTAGAGCTAGATTGACTCAAGATAGGTTGCTCCATAAATGCAAACAAAGACATGGATGCCTAGAGCACCACAATATTAACAAAACATCCTTACTAATCATCCTCAAAAGAGGCACAGATCACTAGGAAACAACATGAACATATGGTATAAAAAACAAAACAGAACAAGGACTTAGAATAATCCTAAGTCCCTGAAATCAGCATCAACGATTACGCTACTTTGCAAGCTTGTGCTAGTCACCACAAATATCACAAAAATACATGGCAAGCACCTCTGTAAAGATAACATGGCATATAATAAAACACAAGTAGAACTCAAGATCATAGCATGCACACATAAATAATGGCAAAAATGACAAAAGGCTATTTGCTTAAACAGATCTGCAACTTTCCTCACATAGCCCTCTTCCAACAGAATTTGGGGCCTCAAGATGAGCTCAAATGAAAATGATGCAATCAGATGAAATGATGTACTCGTCGAGACGAACATTTTGATAAGCTACACGCACGAATCGGAGCTACGGATGCATAGTTATGGCATCCGAAAAATGCTAAATTTAGGGTTACGGGATGAAAAAGTCAACCCTCGCGTTTTTGGATCTGGATCTGGTCGATCTACTGTAGCAGTGGGGCGCGTGATCCGAGGATGACCGGCCGGAGTTGTGGTCGCCGGAGAGAGGAAACCGGCCGGACGACGAGGACTTGGGCGGCGCGGCCGGATCCCTCCCGCGGCGGCAGCGGCGAGGACTAGCGGTGAGGCGACGGTGGCCGGAGCGGCGAGCTTCGCCGGAGACGCGCAGCGGCGGGCCGGACTCGAGGCAGAGCGGGGCGGCGCCGGGCGGAGAAGTAGGCCGGCACGGGCGCAGCTCCCTAGCGCAGGGGCGGGCGGAGGACGACACGGGTCGGGGAGGGCCCGCCCCGGGCCTTGCGGGCTGGTGGCGGAGGAGGTCGGGCGGTGCCATGTGGCACGTCCCGATTGGGCGCGGGGGCGGGGGGGCTTTTCCTGCGGTGGCGGATGTGTCCGGCCGCGCAGAGAGGAGCAGGCCTAGGGTTAGGGTGCGAATGGACCCGGAATTTCAGGGGAGAAGGCCTTTTTATAGGTAGGAGGAGCTATGAGGCTCCAAATGGAGTGCAATTTTCGGCCACGCGATCGTGATCGAACGCTCTGGACGATAGGAGAGGTTTAGGTGGGTTTTGGGCCAAATTGGAAGGGTGTTGGGCTACAACACACACGAGGCCTTCTCGGTCCCTCGGTTAACCTTTGGAGTATCAAACAAAGTCCAAATGGCACGAAACTTGACAGGCGGTCTACCGGTAGTAAACCAAGGCCGCATGACAAGACTCGGTCCAATCCGAACACGTTTAACACCCGCACACGAAAATAGGTAGAAATGACCACCGGAGGACATAGGAGCGCCGAAATGCAAAACGGATAACGGGGAAAAAGCTCGGATGCATGAGACGAACACGTATGCAAATGCAATGCACATGATGACATGATATGAGATGCATGACAAAGACAAAACACACGAAGACAAAAAACCCGACAATGGAGAAATAAAATAACTTAGTGCCGGAAACGGGAAGAGTTGGGATACAGATAAGGTAAATTACATCCGGGGTGTTACAACACTCCACCACTATGAAAGGATATCGTCCCGAGATCTAGGACTGGGAAAACTCCGGGTACTTAGAACGGAGGTGATCCTCGCGTTCCCAGGTGGCTTCACGGTCGGAATGATGTGACCACTTGCCTTTGAGGAATTTGATAGACTTGTTGTGAGTCTTGCGCTCAGTTTCTTCAAGAATAGCAACTGGGTGCTCACGATAAGAAAGGTCTTCTTGGAGATGAATGTCTTCGAAGTTGATGGTGCGGTCAGGGGTCTTGAAGCACTTGCGGAGCTGAGAGACATGAAACACGTCGTGCACGTTTGCAAAGTTGGAGGGAAGCTCAAGTTGATAGGCGAGATCGCCTCTCTTGCTGACGATCTTGAAAGTACCCACGTATCTAGGGGCAAGCTTCCCTTTGATACCGAAGCGACGAGTACCTTTCATTGGAGAGACGCGGAGGTAAACATGGTCTCCTATCTCGAAAGCCAAATCACGATGCTTACTATCATAGTAGCTCTTCTAGCGCGATTGCGCAGCTTTGAGGTTATCACGAATGACTTTGCACATCTCCTCTACCTCTGTGATCAATTCATTGCCAAGAAGTTGACGTTCACCAGTCTCTGACCAGTTGAGAGGAGTACGACACTTCCTGCCATAGAGAATTTCAAATGGGGCCTTGCCCGAACTCGCTTGGAAGCTGTTCTTGTAGGAAAACTCGGCATATGGAAGACAATCTTCCCACTTCATACCGAAAGAGATAACTCAAGCCCTGAGCATATCTTCAAGAATCTGATTGACACGCTTGACTTGACCACTAGTTTGGGGATGAAAAGCTGTGCTGAAACGGATATTAGTGCCCATGGCCTTCTGAAAAGAATCCCAAAACTTGGAGGTGAAGATGCTGGCACGATCTGAAGATATCAACTGCGGAATGCCGTGCAGAGAGACAGTCCGAGAGGTATAAAGCTCTACCAATTGAGCTGCTATGATGGATTCTTTGATACGCAGGAAATGAGCCACTTTAGTGAGTTTGTCGATGACAACGAAGATAGCATCATTGCCACGCTTGCACTTTGGAAATCCAGTCATGAAGTCCATCTCAGTGTGGTCAAACTTCCATTCTGGAATGGCAAGAGGTTGGAGGAGACCAGCTGGTCGTTGGTGTTCTGCCTTCACTCTTCTGCAGACATCACATTCATTCACGAACTGAGCAATCTCGCGCTTCATTCGAGTCCACCAATACGACTGCTTGAGGTCATGGTACATCTTTGTACTCCTAGGGTGGATGGAGAGGAGAGAATTGTGAGCCTCGTTCATAATGACTTTACGAAGGTCACCTTTAGGCACAACAATGCCATCCTCAAAGAATAGAGTATCCTTGTCATCAAAGCGATAGCACTTGTACTTAGGTTGACTCTTGGCAATCCCAATCTTCACCTTCTTCACCATAGCATTAAGAAGTTGAGCCTCGCGAATCTGATCTTCCAAAGTAGGAGAGACTTGAAGGTTCGCGAGGAAACCTCGAGGAACAACTTGCAGATTGAGTTTGCGGAAAGCTTCACAAAGCTCGGGTTGGTAAGGCTTAAGAATCAAACTGTTGCAGTAAGCCTTCCTGCTCAATGCATCAGCAATTACATTGGCCTTGCCTAGAGTATATTCGATACTCGGATTATACTCTTGAATCATTTCGACCCAACGAGTCTGCCTGAGGTTGAGATTAGGCTGAGTGAAGATGTACTTGAGACTCTTGTGGTCAGTGAAGATGTCCACTTTTCTTCTCAATAAGAGATGTCTCCGAGTCAAAAGAGCATGCACAACTGCCCCCAACTCGAGGTCGTGAGTGGGGTAGTTCTTTTCGTTGGGCTTCAACTGGCGAGAGGTATAGGCCACAACTTTCTTCTCTTGCATCAACACTGCACCAAGACCTTGAAGAGAAGCATCACAGAAGACCTCGAACGGTTCAGATTCATCAGGAGGAGTCAAAACTGGAGCAGTGACTAACTTCTCTTTCAGGGTGTTGAAAGCGATGTCACAGTCAGGAGACCAAACGTACTTCATGTGCTTCTAGAGAAGGTTGGAAAGAGGCTTCACGGTCTTTGAAAAGTTCTCAACGAACCATCTACAATAGCTTGCGAGACCAAGGAAGCTGTGGAGTTGCTTCACGTTCTGACGTGGTTCCCAATTCACAATTGCAGACACCTTCTCATGATTCACCGCTATGCCCTTGGCAGAGATGATATGCCCAAGATAGAGAACCTCATCGAGCCAAAACTCGCACTTTGAAAACTTGGCATAGAACTGATGTTCTCTGAGCTTATCCAGCACCAAACGCAAGTGCTTGGCATGATCTTCCTTGTTCTTGGAAAAGACCAAAATGTCATCGAGGTAGACCAAGACGAAGTCATTTGTGTAAGGGTTGAAGATGAAGTTCATCATGCGAGAGAAAGTTGGTGGAGCGTTGACGAGGACAAAATACATGACAGTGTATTCATATGAACCATAGCTTGTTCTGAATGCTGTCTTGGGGATATCTTGCTCACGAATTCAAATCTGGTGATAGCCCATACGGAGATCAAGCTTGGAGAATACTTGAGCACCTTTGAGTTGTTCAAACAGCTCGTTGATGTTGGGAAGTGGGTACTTGTTCTTTATAGTCTTCTTGTTCAATGGATGGTAGTCAACACAGAGTCGGTCCGTTCCATCCTTCTTCTTCACAAAAAGAACTCCACAACCCCACGGAGAAGAACTAGGTCGGATGAGACCCATTCGCTCTTGAATATCGAGTTGCTTCTTCAGCTCCTTCAACTCTTCAGGTCCAAGCTTGTAACGACGTTTGCAAATAGGTTCCGTGCTAGGCTCAAGATCGATGACAAATTCAACTGGCCGGCACGGAGGCAGTCCTGGAAGCTCTTCTGGAAAGACGTCTTGATATTCGCAAAGGACCGAAATTTGAGAGATGGCATCCAGCTCACCCTTCTCATTGAGAGAAAACAGACGGATGGTATCATCACGAGCGGCGAAGACAATTACATCCTCAGACGAATGAGTCAATTGAATCTGCCTGGCAGCACAATCAAGATGAGCCTTGTTCTTAGAAAGCCAATCCATTCCGAGAATAAGATCAATATCCGAGTTACCAAGGACCACTGGAGAGGACAGAAACTTGTAGTCGCCCAACGTGATAGAGACATCGGGAGCAACCAAACTAGAAGTCAAAAGCTTGCTGGGAGAAACAACTTGCATGACTTTGGGCATAACCTCACTACCAACATTGTGCTTCGATGCAAATGGGAATGACAAGAAAGAATGCGATGCACCAGTGTCAAAAAGTACTTTTGCTGGAATATCGTTAACAGGAAGGTTACCCATGATGACATCTGACGAGTCCTCTGCCTGAGCTGCATTCATCAAGTTGACCTTGGCGTGCTTGGGGTTATGCTTGACCATAGCTGTACTTGCCGATCTCACAGGAGGAGGAGGAAGACGTCTTTGATTGAAGCATTTGTTGGCATAGTGACCCTTCTGTTGGCACTTGTTGCACGTGACCTCTGAAAGCGGACGGTGATACGGAGCACTTGATCTTGGAGCTTGAGACGAAGTCTTGTTCTGAAAGCCAGGGTTGGGTGGGTGGGACGATCCACCGCCACTCTTGTTCTTCTGCTGATAAGGCTGACGGAACGGAGGAGGAGGTAGCCAATACTTTTGCTGCTTAGCCACTTGAGTTGAGGAAGAAGGGGTTGCATCTCTGACTCGCTTCTTGGAAGCATCGCACTTCAGTTGGGCAGCCTCTTGCTTCATTGCCATGTTGTAAAACTCATCGTACTTCTTGGGCTCAAAAAGGACGAGAGCTAGCTGGAGTTCTTCTCTGAGACCACCCCTGAACTGGTATATCATGCTCTTCTCGTCAGGGATGTCTTGCTTAGCAAAACGGGCGAGCTTCTAAAACATGATGTTGTACTGGTAAACAGACATAGTGCCTTGCTTCAGGTTGCGGAATTCCTCACGCTTGCTTTCAACAACGCTCTTAGGAATATGATGAGCTTTGAAGTCTTGAGGAATTCATCCCAGGTAATCGCACGACCTCCTCTGGAATATTTATACTGCTGAAACCATTCTGCAGCTTGGTCCTTGAGTTGGAAGGAAGCAAACTTGACAAAGTCCTCAGACCTGACGTTGTTGCACTCGAAATGCTTGCATATGTCCATGAGCCAATCATCAGCGTCTGTTGCCTCAACACAATTGTTGAAGGTCTTTGGCTGGTTAGCGAGGAACTGGTTGAGTGTAGCAAACTGATTCTGATTGTTGCCATGGCCCTGGTTCCCTTGGTTGTGCTCTTGAAGAAGTTGCATGATTAGCTGCGTGTTTGCATTGGTAGCGGCCATCACGGCTTGCCATGCCTCCGGAGGTGGAGGTGGTGGTGGCGGATCAGGATTCGGAGTCGTGCGCGTTGGAGGAGCCATCCTGAAGAGGGTGGCATCCATTAGCATATTGACAGGAAAATATTCAAGCTGAATCAAATGGATTGAAATTGCAACAAAAGTCTTCACATCCAAACAAAATGAACGAATGCATTCCAATTGAAATGGTCACGTTTCCATAAATTGAGAAGCCACTTAGAATTGAGGTAGAAGAAAACAACAAGGTACGGACAAGAACAAATACTTGGTGAGGATTACCCAATCCCAACCAAATATCCGCGGAAGAAGAACTAGAGCTACAAGAATTCCCACCTATGAAACTCCTGAACCTTTCCGGTTATGCAATCAGGTGTTGGGGATACAGGGGAAGCATAATATCTCACCCAAATCTAGCAAATCCTACATCCAGCTGTATCCATCCTTCAACACATAACCAAGAAAACCTTCGGAAATCATTTACCTCAACCTTCGAAAAGCATCCGTTATACAAGTTATGGCAATACTCCCGAACTCCCGCCCCAGTACTGGGTGGCGTCGAGGTTATCTCACCAACAACTGCATAAAAGAGATTTTCGATGTCGGCGAAACTCAGGTATTCCAGAATCTCAACGATAAAATTGTGACGACAACACCTCGGAGCTCAACTCCCCGGGACACTGCCACAACCCCTAAATGACAGGAGGCACCAAGAACAATGTTCTCGTCACAAAACCATCGGAACGATTCCAAGATACCCGCGTGATCCTAAAATTTTTTAGTGAAATTTGAGAAGAGAAGAGTCAAAACTCTACGTCAAGATGCCTCACCAGAGAAACGAAGGGACTGAGGAGTAAAGAGAATTCCTAACTCTCCGATATATATAATTCCTAAATGACTCAAAACATTTTTCTAGACTCAACAAAGCCAACGATTCGATCAAGCAGGGGGCTCCTAAGGTCAGGGAAGGCTCTGATTACCAACTTGTAACGCCCTAGATGCGGCTATATCTCCTACGTGTCGAAGCACGACTTAGAGGCATAACCGCATTGAAAGCAATGTCGCAAGTGAGGTAATCTTCACAACAACCCATGTAAATAAATAAAGGGGGAAAAGATAAATAGTTGGCTTACACTCGCCATGTCACACAAATACATAAATAGCATTACATTCATCCAATACACTCATGGTCCGACTGCGGTACCAAAATAAAGATCAACCCTCAAATGCGACAAAATCCCCGATCGCCCCAACTGGGCACCACTACTGATCATCTGGGAAAGACACATAGTAATGAAGAGAGTCTTCATCGAACTCCCACTTGAGCTCAAGCGCATCATCTGGAGAGGTATCATCGGTCCCTGCATCTGGTTTAGGAAGGAATCTGTGAGTCACGGGGACTCAGCAATCTCACACCCTCGCGATCAAGACTATCTAAGCTTATAGGTAAGGCAAGGTATGATGTGGAGCTGCAGCAACCGACTAGCATATATGGTGGCTAACCTATTCGCAAAAGAGAGCGGGAAGAGAAGGGAAAAGCACGGTTGAACAACTATGATCAAGAAGTGATCCTAGAACAACATACGTCAAGCATTACTCCAACACCGTGTTCACTTCCCAGACTCCACCGAGAAGATACCATCACGGTAACACACACGATTGGTGCATTTTAATTAAGTTAACTTTTAGGTTATCTACAACCGGACATTAATAAGTTCCCATCTGCCCATAACCGTGGGCATGGCTTTCGAAAGTTCAAATCCCTGCAGGGGAGTCCCAACTTAGCCGATCACCAGCTCTCATGGTCAACAAAGGATATTCCTTCTCCCAAGACAATCTGATCAGACTCGGCATCCCGGTTACAAGACATCCTCGACAATGGTAAAACAAGCCAGCAACACCGCCCGAATGTGCCGACAATCCCGATAGGAGCTGCACATATCTCGTTCTCAGGGCACACTCAGATGAGACATCCTACGAGTAAAACCAACCCTCAAGTTGCCCCGAGGTGGCCCCGCAGTCTACTCGGTCGGACCAACACTCAGAGGAGCACTGGCCCAGGGGGGTTTAAATAAAGATGACCCTTGGGCTCCGGAAACCCAAGGGAAAAAGAGGCTAGGTGGCAAATGGTAAAACAAAGGATGGGCATTGTTGGAGGAGTTTTATACAAGGCAAACTGTCAAGGGGTTCCCATTATAACCCAACCGTGTAAGGAACGCAAAATCCGGGAACATAACACCGATATGACGGAAACTAGGGCGGCAAGAGTGGAACAAAACACTAGGCATAAGGCCGAGTCTTCCACCCTTTACCAAGTATATAGGTGTATTAAGATAACAAGATAATATGGTGATATCCCAACAATGAACATTTTCCAAAATGGAACGATCTCCAATCATCACATGCAACTAGCAACGCTATAAGAGGGGCTGAGCAAAGCGGTAACATAGCCAAACAACGGTTTGCTAGGACAAGGTGGGTTAGAGGTTTGACATGGAAATTTGGGAGGCATGATAAGCAAGTGGTAGGTCTCGTAGCATAGGCATAGAAAAAGAGCGAGCATCTAGCAAGCAAAGATAGAAGTGATTTCGAGGGTATGGTCATCTTGCCTGCAAAGTACTCAGAGTTGCCTTGATCCTCGTAAGCAAACTCAACGGGCTCCTCGTTCACGAACTAGTCTCCCGGATCTACCTAGGCAAGAACAACAAGCAAAAGGAACACAATCAACCACGTGCAATGCTCAAGCAACAAGATGCAAACATCGTATGATATGCGGGATGCGATATGTGATGCATATGCATGATTTGGAGAGGAATGATTGAACCTGGCCTCAACTTGGAAATCCAAGAGTGCCACTAGAAAGGTGAGATGATTTCAGTTGAAAAATCGATATAAAGATCACCGGAATCGGATGCACGGTTTGGAAATGGCAAGCAAAACAAATATGGCACCAGTCTGCGATAATCAGCAAGTGACCAACTAAACGCATCAAGATAAATATGCTACAGCACTCAAACATAACAACAAAATACATGACAGTGATCCACTCATGATGCTTGACAAAAGATGAACACTGAGCTATAGCTAATTCATCCATTAACAGGTTCAAGCAAGCATGGCAAAAGTGCAAATGATAACACGTTTCAGACTTAGTGAAATTAACACAAGTCTAGAATTTATCAGTAGGAAGCAATCTTTAGAGCATGTAAACTGCATGCTATAGGAACATATCATGGCAAATCAAGGCATGGCATCAAGCTACTCAAAGCACTTAACAAAAGTCCCTTAGTGACCTTGAGCCAAAAGGGATCAGAAAATACAATTACAAGCATGTGAACATAACAAAAACACAAACAGATTCAGACTTGTTGAAAAACTGGAGCATACAAAACAGTTAACGAGTAGGTATGTTTACGAGCTCGATGCACTCACTACAAAGCATGGCATGACAAACTAAGCATACACACATCAATAAGACATAGCATAGAAGCTATACATGGCAAGAACAATAACATAGCATGCACGGATCAATAGCAACATCCTCGGCAAAATCGCTAAACATGTCAACAATCTGCTAGGATCATTCTATAGCAAAAGTAGAGCTCGATTGACTCAAGCTAGGGTGCGACATAAATGCAAACAAAGACATGGATGGATAGAGCACCACAATATTAACAAAACATACTTACTATCATCCTCAAAAGAGGCACAGATCACTAGGAAACAACATGAACATATGGCTTAAAAACAAAAACAGAAGAAGGACTTAGAATAATCCTAAGTCCCTGAAATCAGCATCAACGATTACGCTACTTTGCAAGCTTGTGCTAGTCACCACAAATATCACAAAAATACATGGCAAGCACCTCTGTAAAGATAACATGGCATATAACAAAACACATGTAGAGCTCAAGATCATAGCATGCACACATAAATCATGGCAAAAATGACAAAAGGCCATTTGCTGAAACAGATCTACAACTTTCCTCATATAGCCCTCTTCCAACAGCATTTCGGGCCTCAAGATGAGCTCAAATGAAAATGATTCAATGAGGTGAAATGATGTACTCATCAAGGCGAACATTTCGATATGCTACATGCAAGAATCGGAGCTACGGATGCAGAGTTATGGCATCCGAAAAAATGCTAAAATTAGGGTTACAGGATGAAAAAGTTAACCCTCGCGTTTTTGGATCTGGATCTGGTCGATCTACTATAGCAGCGGGGCACGTGACCCAAGGATGACCGGCCGGAGTTGTGGCCGCCGCAGAGAGGAAACCAGCCGGACAGCGAGGACTTGGGCGGCGCGGCCGGATCCCTCCCGCGGCGGCAGCGGCGAGGCGACGGTGGCCGGAGCGGCGAGCTTCGCCGGAGACGCGCGGCGGTGGGCCGGACTCGAGGCAGAGCGGCGCGGCGCCGGCAATGGCATGCGGCGGCGCCGGGCGGAGAAGCAGGTCGGTGCGGGCGCAGCTCCCTAGCGCGGGCGCGGCAGCGGACGACGTGGGCCGGGGAGGGCCCGCCCCGGGCCTTGCGGGCTGGCGGCGGAGGAGGCCGGGCGGTGCCACGTGGCACATCCCGATTGGGCGCGGGGGCGGCGGCGGCTTTGTCCGGCGGTGGCGGACATGTCCGGCCACGCGGAGAGGAGCAGGGCTAGGGTTAGGGTGCGAATGGACCCGGAATTTCGGGGGAGAAGGCCTTTTTATAGGTAGGAGGAGCTAGGAGGCTCCAAATGGAGTGCGGTTTTCTGCCACGCGATCGTGATCGAACACTCTAGATGATAGGAGAGGTTTAGGTGGGTTTTGGGCCAAATTGGAAGGGTGTTGGGCTGCAACACACACGAGGCCTTCTCGGTCCCTCGGTTAACGTTTGGAGTATCAAACGAAGTCCAAATGGCACGAAACTTGACAGGCGGTCTACCGGTAGTAAACCAAGGCCACATGACAAGACTCGGTCCAATCCGAACGTGTTTAACACCCGCACACGAAAAGAGGTTGAAATGACCACCGGAGGACATAGGAGCGCCAGAATGCAAAATGGACAACGGGGAAAAAGGTCGGATGCATGAGACGAACACGTATGCAAATGCAATGCACATGATGACATGATATGAGATGCATGACAAAGACAAAACACACGGAGACAAAAAACCCGACAACGGAGAAATAAAATAACTTAGTGCCGGAAATGGCAAGAGTTGGAATACAGATAAGTTAAATTACATCCGGGGTGTTACAACGTCCCAGGATGACTCTTCGGCCGCCGGACATACGGGGGAAAAAGTCCCCACGGGGACTGGTGACGGGGCCCGAGTTCCCTTTGGGCCTTAGCCGGATACCATTTCGGAGATCTACATGGCTCCGGGGTCTAGCAAACAGTATTCCCCTCAAGGAGGGAATGTGCCTGTTCCACCGGTGACCTCTGTCCAACCAGACGCGCCGGATAATCTGTTGGAGGTGCTACGAGGCGCCTCTATCATGGATGAGCATCATGTCCTTATGGACACGGTAATAGAGAAGGTTCAGTTTGTCAAAAGCGGACTGACCGAAGCCTGCACCAGCCTTCTAACGGGCTTTGAGGTGAGTAATGTGATTGTAGAAAAAATATCACCATATAGACAGTAGCCCCTGATGCTTTGTTTGGTGTTCGGGAGGAAAAGCCAAACAGAGGATCGAGAATAAATATCGCAGGACTCTAACATGAGTTGTCTATGTGAATAAGCAGGTATCTCTGCAGGCTGCCACTGCTCGTGCTGCGGAAGTTTCCGGACTGAAGTGGAAACTGGAGCGGGCCGAGGAGGAGCTCGGCCTCGTGAACATGCAGCTAGAAGATAGCCAAGGTATGTAGTAACCTATGGGTACAGTTCGAAAAAATGAGTAGTCTAGCCGGACTAAAGTGCCATAAACTTTATTAGTGGCCACGACCGAGGTGGCGGCCCTTAAGAAGGCGCTAGCCGAGGCAGAGGACAAAGCGGCCAAGGAACGCGCCTCGCGTGAGGAGCATGAGGCCCGGGTTGGCGAGGCGCAGCAACAGCTCCAGGGCGCGATAGAGAGGTGTGAGTCTTTGGAGTGCGATTGTAAGGTGCAAGAGTTCGAATTGGCGAAGGCCCGCCAGAGCGCGCGGGATGCATGAGCTAAAGCCCAGAGCACCCTCGAGGAAATTCAGGCGACCAAGAAGATTACGGCGGGTAAATCTTTCACCATGCATAGCAAGTGTGTAGAAGAAACGTTCCTTGTACTTATCCTGAATTTGGATTTTCCAGGGGCGTTTATAGATCTGCCGCACAATGTGTCAAATGCTGCCGAGCATTATAGAGCCGAAGAAGGGATGTCTACGGAGAAGCTATTCTGGTCCCAATATCTGGGATCCGAACATCCGGTGCCCTTCAGCGACCAGCTAAAGCAGTTGATCGAGCTGCATAAGTTGGCAGAGCTAGCCATGAAAGACCTGATAGTCCGGCTGTGGCCTGCCGATCCTATACCTAGCAGCTACTTCGGGCTTGTGCAACGGCTTGTGAGTGCCTGTTCGCGGCTTGAAGCCGTGAAGCGGTCGGTGTCTATATTGAAGGTGCGCGTATGGCCTTTGCCCGCGTTAAGACACATTGGGCGAAGCTGGATGCCAAGAAGCTAATGACCGAGGGGCCGCCGGAGGGCAAGGAGCATCATTGGCCCGAGCACTATTTTGATGGTGTCTTGGAGGGGTCTCGCCTTGTGGCGGAGCAATGTTCGAAGGATATCATATTCCCATGAGAACATGTGTATTACCTTGCCCTGTAATATAGAACAATGGTGTTACGTAGTATAATGCTTATGATTTAAATTTACCTCATGTGCGGCCGTTTATTAACTCTGATGGTTGACAAGTTGTTGGCTTCTGGCCCCACGTAGATAGTACAGGGGTGTTCGGGATAAATCTGAACACTCTTTACTCCACATTCTGGTCCTTTAAGGAGGTGTTTAGCGCAACGAACAACGCAATCAGACTATGTGGCCTTTACCGCCCTCACTTAGCCATAGGAGTTTGACAGTTAAGAAAGTTGGTGAAGCCCCTGGTATTCGGAAGACCGAACTAGGGGCGCTATGCACGCCTAATCGAGGGAACCGATTCTTTGCAAGAAGCAAAAAAGAATCTCTAACGATTTGGAACCTCTCGAACAGCTGACCGGCTCTCGCTGCATCATGACAGTCAGTTTTCGGCTTTCTCTACTGAGGTGCTCGTCCGGAAGAACCGAGACACAATCGCAGTAGTTCTCCCTTTACTACCCTAGCCGATATAGCGGAGCATAAGGTAGCAAGCACAGGAGCTGGGCAACCCAACTATTGAACAAAGACATGATTCAGAGCTGATGTATATAATGCTATAAGTTCGGGGTGCCGAACTATACTATAAAAGTGTTCGGACTTTTTATTGCCATAGTGTTGGGTGTAATGAAGCCCCTGGCATAGTAATACGTACCATGGTGTACGTGTGCAGTGAGTAATTAATACCGAGGTGAGTAAACGGAAAAATGAAATAATAAGCTGACGCTACCGGGTATTCACCATTGTGATGTAACTAGTACGTCAAGGCCTACTTCGTACAAGTAGTGCGATAAGCAAGAGGGCTATTTAACATGCTGCAACCAAGGGCGAGATACATGCGGGTATGAAAAGCAAGTATGGGAATCGTTTAGTAGAGACCACCTGGGGATTCCCTTGTAAGCCAGAGCTCCTTGCCCCTTTGGTGTGTTCTGCAAGCGGGTTGTCCACATAGACCTCCAAAAGAGAAGAAAACCCGTAAAAAGAAAAAGTAAAAGCGTGCGAGTCCCAGGGTTGGTCGAGCCGTACAGTGGATTGCGAACGAGTTATGCTTCCGTCAATTCCCATGGGGTTTTGAGTGCGTAGTTTATGTACGCACGGTTTTAGTGCAATTGCCTCAATGGGGCTGGGACGGAGGTCAAATTGCTAATTCGGCTCTTGACGAGCCGAGTTGTCCTGCTGCAGTGTGGTTTGGACCCTCTTGATGATGTCTAGGGGCTCGGCAGCCGGATTATAATGCTGCTTGAGATGGCCGCTCTGTACTTCTGCTGCTAGGGCAGCAGTGTGCTCCTCTATATGGAGGGGGCGTTCTGCGTTTCCATTTACTATAATGATGCCACGTGGGCCGGGCATCTTGAGCTTGAGATAAGCGTAATGTGGCACCACATTGAATCTAGCGAATGAAGTTCGTCCGAGTAGGGCGTGATAGCCGCTGCGAAATGGGACGATATCGAAGATTAGTTCTTCCCTTCGGAAGTTATCCAAGGAACCGAGTACTACCTCCAGCGTTATTGAGCCCATACAACGGGCCTCTACGCCTGGTATGACTCCTTTAAAGGTAGTCTTCGTGGGCTTGACCCATGAGGGGTTGATGCTCATTTTATGTATTGTATCCTGATAGAGCAGGTTGCAGCTACTACCACCGTCCATTAGGACTCGTGTCAGGTGAAATCCGTCGATCATTGGGTCGAGGACCAGTGCGGCTGAACCGCCGTGGCAAATGCTGGTTGGATGATCTCGGCGGTCAAAGGTGATCGGAAATGACAACCACGGATTGAATTTCAGGGCGACTGGCTCTAACGCATAGTCGTCCCTAAGTGCACGCTTGCGCTCCCTTTTGGGGATGTGTGTAGCGTATATTATGTTCACCGTTTTCACTTGAGGGGGAAATTTCTTTTGCTCCCCAATGTTCAGCTGTCAGGGCTCCTCGTCATCGTCCTCGCTCTAAGATTCTCCTTCTTTGTTTTTGATGTTGACCTTGCTGGCTTGTTTAAAGACCCGGCAATCTCTGTTAGTATGGTTGGTTGGTTTGTCTAGGGTGCCATGTATCTGGCAAGGACGATCGAGTATGCGGTACAAGCTGGATGGTCCTCCGCTGCTCCTTTTATAGGGCTTCTTTCGCTGGCCGGACTTGGAGCCACTGAATCCGGCGTGAACTGTAGTGTCATCGGCGTTATCACTATTGCTTTGGCCTTTGTGTCTGTTGCGCCGGAGCTTGCCAGTGCTGTTTTTGGCCTCGGAGGGGCCTGTTTCATTGGCTGTGTTTGTACTGCGAGCTAGCCAACTATCCTCTCCCGCGCAAAAGTGGGTCATAAGTGTCGTCAGGGCTGGCATGGATCTTGGCTTTTCCTGGCCGAGGTGGTGGGCAAGCCATTCATCCCGGATGCTATGCTTAAAGGCCGCTAGGGCTTCAGTGTCCGGACAGTCGACGATCTGGTTCTTTTTGGTTAGGAACCTAGCCCAGAATTTTCTGGCTGATTCTCCAGATTGTTGAACTATGTGGCTTAAGTCATCGGCATCGGGTGGCCGGACATATGTACCCTGGAAGTTATCGAGGAAGTCCTCTTCCAAGTCCTCCCAGCTGCTGATGGAGTTCTCAGGCAGACTATTTAGCCAGTGTCGAGCTGGTCCTTTGAGCTTTAATGGGAGGTATTTGATGGCATGGAGGTCATCTCCTCGGGCCATGTGTATGTGAAGAATAAAATCTCCAATCCACACTACGGGGTCGGTTGTTCCGTCGTATGATTTAATATTGACACGCTTGAACCCCTCGGGGAATTCATGATCCAGCACCTCGTCTGTAAAGCAGAGAGGGTGTGCGGCGCCTCTATAGCGGGCCGCGTCACGGCGTATCTCCGACGACGTCTGTCTGTGGTTATTGGCCCAGGTGTGCTTAAGTTTGTCACATCCGAATAGGTAGCTGCCGTCCCGAGTATGGAAACGTCCTCGCAATTCGTATATAGATCTATTGTGTTCTGCTCTATTGTCCAATTCATGCCGAAGATAGTATGTATGGTCCCGAGCTGGTCTGTTCCTGTTTTTGCGAGGCGGTGGGGCGGGCTGCTGTTCAGCCTGAGTTGCCGCTTTATCCCGACCGCAGGGTGGCCGTTCAGCCGCCCTGTCCCGACCAGGTGGTGGTCGGTCCGCATTACGCGAGGGAGATATGTGCTTCGGCGTCCCTGTCAGTGTCAAAACCCGCGGATCTCGGGTAGGGGGTCCCGAACTATGCGTCTAAGGCTGATGGTAACAGGAGGCGGGGGACACAATGTTTACCCAGGTTCGGGCCCTCTCAATGGAGGTAATACCCTACTTCCGGCTTGATTGATCTTGATGATATGATTATTACAAGAGTTGATCTACCACGAGATCATAGAGGTTAAACCCTAGAACCTAGCCTATGATTATGATTGTTGTTGTCCTACGGACTAAACCCTCCGGTTTATATAGACACCGGAGGGGTCTAGGGTTACACAGAGTCGGTTACAAGGGAGGAGATCTACATATCCAAATTGCCAAGCTTGCCTTCCACGCAAAGGGGAGTCCCACCCGGACACGGGACGAAGTCTTCAATCTTGTATCTTCATAGTCCAACAGTCCGGCCAAAGTATAGAGCCGGGCTGTCTGAGGACCCCCTAATCCAGGACTCCCTCAGTAGCCCCTGAACCAGGCTTCAATGACAATGAGTCCGACGCGCAGATTGTCTTCGGCATTGCAAGGCGGGTTCTTCTCCAAATCCCGAGTACCTGTCGTAACGAGTAGTGTCCGGCTTCCCATGAATGTTGCACTCCTCGGCTTCTGTGCTTTAATAACGGCTATCTTCCATGTGTCGAGCGAATGCGAGAAGTCGGGGCATTTTTACATTTGCCACCCTAACTATGTAAGTAAATCGTCTATTTAAAGAGTCGGGGATCCTCAGATCCAGATCACACCATCCTCCCACAACGAGTATCCATCAATGTGCACCCGGAAAAGTCCATCCCATCATGGCCGGCCATCGCGGCTCCTCCTCTCGCTCCCGTAGCACTAAGCCATGCAATTGGGAGAAGTGTTCCGTCCCCCACAGCCAATTAGTAGAGTTGCAGACCCAGGGGTTTCTCCTTCCTGCGTATATGGTCCCCGTCCGAGCCGGACTAGCCACTTATAATGGCGGGGAGCAAGCGGAGAGCTTTCCCAACCCATCCAGGGGGAGCGGGTATGCCTTGTCCCTTACTTATTGAGGGGACTCGGATTTCCAATCCATCCGTTCCTCCGCGGGCTCCTGGAGTTCTATGGCCTCCAGCTGCATAACTTTACTCCTGCCTCCATATTACACATCGCCGGCTACGTCGCCTTTTGCGAGCTGTTTCTGCGCTGCGAAGCTCATTTCGAGCTATGGAAGAGGCTATTCTGCCTCGTACCCCGTACACAGGAGGGGTCAGTATATCAAGTGGGCGGAGCCGAAATATGGCGCATCACCGGGACCGGATACCTGTCCGGTACTCCGAAGAAGACATCCAAAGACTAGCCTTCGGAGTGGTTTTATATGGAGGACGTCCCCCTTCCAGACCCTATTCGGATGGGCCTTCCTGAGTTTAGTAATGCCCCTTTGAAGAAATACTGCAGTTGGCGCCCTCGGAGCCCCCAGGAGAAAGATAACTGGGAGGTCCTTTACCTGATGGGCAGGATAAAAACGCTGGCCAAATCAGGACTGACAATAGTCGAGGTTATGTCAATATGTATAATGCAGCGGGTGCAGCCACTTTAGTATCGCGGGAAACCCATGTGGCACTTCAACGGAGAAGACGATGCCATCCGCTGCGGTCGTAAAGGTCCGGACTCCGCCGCTACTCTAACGAAAATATTGTCCGATTTATACAAAGGAGAGGAAGAGGAGTTCATCCGCATTAAGCCACGGGATGGATTCTCCATGAACAACCCCCCAAACTGGGTGAGCTGCTATCTTTTACTCCAGACCTTCCCGCATTCTTCATCATAAATATTTATCTTGCTATTTCATAGCAGGAACTGCGAAAAGCCATGAGGGAGGTCCACAGCCCATCTCTACAGCCAGAGGACCCTGACCGGGCCCTCGACCCCGGACTCGAAGAAGATCCGGACATATTTGTTGAGCTCGTCGACAGGACGTTCTATCAGTTAAGCTGCGATGGTGCCTTGGTGGCCATCATAGCCGATTATCCTGGCCTGCTCCCTACATCCCATCTAAGTAAAACCGGAGTCCCAACTTCTGATAAGGATCCCTTTTTTGCACTTCACCCACCGCACACGTATTACGTCTTACAGGGAAGGCCCTCAGGGCGCCATGCCGAACCCGTGGTGACTCATCAACAAGGGGCACCGAAGCCGGGTAGGCTTAAAAGGAAGGCGGTCAGGACCAAGCCGCCGTCGCAGAGGTATGAAAAAAACCCTGCTCCGTGGTTGTCATCTTTAAAATATAATAACGTCCATGGTTCCTGGCAGAAAAAAATGCTCGCCGGACTGTGTCTGGAGAGCCTGCCGACCACGGCTCCACCAGCTGGACTCAAGAGCCGGACTTAGGGGTAGATGCTAACGTGGGGACAACACCATATGTTCCTCCTACAGAGGATACGGATAGGCTGTCCGCTACGAATCCCGAAGTGGAGAGTGCCATGAATCACAGGCGTCGCCGGGCCATACTCCGCGACCCTGGTTTCTCCGAAGAGGCGTTGGACGCCTTCAACTCAGGAGTCGCGTGCATCCGAGCTACTCAAATGGCCTTGCCAGAGCCACGAACCAGTATGTAAAGGATATATGGGTAAGAAAATCTGATAATTATGTATATCAGTAGCCCCTGAGACTTGAAACAGTTGGCACAACTGATTTAAGGATCATTACATGCGTAGGTTCTTATGGAGAAGAATACCCAGTTGTCTCAAGAGCTAGAGGAGTGCAAAGCCCAGCTACGGGTCGCAGTTACCTAAATGGAGGAGTCCAAGAAGGCCCCATTTGGTAATACTTGTCCTGATCGAAAAGAATGAAATGACATGTACCAGTTAGTATTTGACATGCATGCAAATCTAACAATAGATTCTGCAGATAATCCCAGAGTGAATCCGAAGATCGTGCGAGGGGATGAGAAACATGCTCAATGATAGCTAGAGGCTGGCGAGCGCGTGCTTACGCGGGTTAGGCAGGAGAAAAACGATCTCCAAGATGCCAATACCCGGCTGGGCGTTGAACTGAAAGATGTTCAGGCCCAGCTCGCTGACTCCGTAAAGGAGAATAAGAGGCTTCGACGCGGCATTTTTAGTAAGTTCTTGAACAAACTTTTATAGAGTTCGGCAAGGAAACCGGATAACAAAGTCATATCTGTAGGTATGCTGACGGGTCGTCCTGAAGAGGAGATGCCCGGATCTGTGGGCGATCTTCTACAAGAGCTCTCACAATTGCACGAACAAGTTCGGCAGGTGATGCAGGGCATTACCCAGGCCTTGTGGCCATCCGTCTCCCTGCCAGGAGGCATGGGGGAGATCGTAAAGATGCTCAAGGGAGCGCGGCGGCGCTTCCAATTGTGGAAGATATCTGCCTGCCGACAAGGTGTAAGGGGAGCACGGGCCATGGTGAAGACGTGATATACCAAGGCTGACCCGAACCACATGGCCGAGGTCGGACCTGTAGGGTCTGATGGGAAAGAGATCCCCGTTAGTCTGGTATATGACCAGGTAAAATTAGCCGCAAAGTATTCCCAACAGGATTGTTGGCTAGACAGCCTCTTGGATGGTATAGAAGAAGAATTTAGTCAGTCTAAGTGACTGTGTACTTCAAGTGACATATTTTGTCCCTAACGGGATTGTAAATCATTTGTCACGCCGGACCTTTTCGCTTCGACCTCCGGACCCGATAGTCCGGAGTGTATCCGAATACCCGCTCAGTTATGTAAAAACCGGGGTACGCGTGGAAACCAAGCATAGGGGTCATAAGTGCTTGAACAAACAAGTACCCAACTAGCTATGTTAAATTACATGGATAGTAAGAAACATCTTCTAGGGAGAATAGTTTCGTTAAGGGTTCCTTTCCCTGGGTACGCATCCATTAATGTGCATGTCCGAACTGCGAAAAGAGACGCAAGATATAAACATCTGGGGGCAAGTATTGCAATAAGTAAAAGTCATCTTTTGTTCTCCGACTGAATATTCCCTTAAGAATGCTAGCTTTCGGCTTCACCCAGTCTAAGGTACACATCCGCCTGACCCGACAGTAACAATCACAGAGGTGCTCCCCTTATGCCCTAGCCGAATTAATGGGAACGTAGGGCATAAACACAAGAGCCAGGCAACCCAGCTTGGCCAAAACTTAAGTCATATCGATGCATATAATGGCGAAGAAAAGGTACATGTGGAAAAGTAACACATGTTCAGGGGGCATAGAGCGCGGAACATAATTATTTTAAGATTCTGTATAGGAAACCCCTAGGTATGATGAGCACGCATGGCGCGTCAAGATTGTGTAGTCAAGAAACATTTTAACCTTTTAAGGCCGTGAAGAAAAAGGGAAGAAAGAAAGAAAGAAAGGTAGCGGATATATATAAAAAAGGGCGAAGGTAAGGAGACGAACACAGAGTCCGGCACTTGGCGTAGAACCTTCAGAGTCTGGCCACGTTCCATGGGTTTGGCTCGAGTCGATTGTCCGATGCATCACGCAGACGGTACGCTCCACCGGTTAGAACTCTATCGATGATGAAGGGACCTTCCCATTTGGGCTTGAGCTTGTCCTTTTTCTTCTCTGGTAGGCGTAGGACGAGTTCGCCAATGTTATAAGTTTTGGCCCATACTTCTCTACTTTGATACCGTCGAGCATGTTTTTGATAGAATGCGGAGCGGGCTTTTGCAACGTCACGCTCCTCCTCCAGGGTGTCCAAACTGTCCTGCCGATCAAGCTCGGCTTCTTTCTCTTCGTACATGCGCACTCGAGGTGAGTCATGAATGATGTCACAGGGCAGTATCACCTCTGCGCCGTACACCATAAAAATGGTGTGTATCGGATAGTGTGATTTTGTCAGGACCCCGATTCCAAGTCACATCGATCTAGCCGGTAACACCTCATATCACTTTGCGGCCTCACACACGGTATTCCCACGGGGGTCGCCTTACCATGGCCCGGGACTGTTTGCGCCTTTTGGCTCACGTATATGATAGTGTCGGTAGCATCCATATGACAGAACCCGGGCCGACATGGCTAGTCGTGAACCCAAAGCGGCAAACCTATGGGGACATGCATACATGAATCATATCGAGCATGTCGGTCAGCAGCGTGTGAATCCAGGCTGTAGCACTTAGCTAACAGGACTCCGGGAACCCGGGCTGTAGCAAGCTAGGCAGGACTCCGGATGTCACCGCGTGACATTTCCCTGAAGGGACAAACACAGGAACGAAGTGAAACACATGCCGGCCAGTCAGGTGTCCTGAGCAGTAGTGCTGGGCTAACAGGACTCCGGTGAACCAGGCTGTAGCGGACTACTATGGCTCATGGAAGCACTAGACTACATTTCCCCATAAGAGAGGCTGCCAAGGATAAACAACTAGATTGTCGGATCCCACACATACCAAGCCTTTCAATCATACACACAATATGCTCGATATGTGTAAATACAACATGGCATCACAACATAACTCTACGACTCAAGTATTTATTCATTAGGCTCCGAGGAGCCAAGTATTACAAACATGGGTCTCATGACCCCAACATACAGAGCATACAAGCAACGAGCACATGCGGAAGCTTAACTTGTCTGAGTATAGACAACTACAAATGAAGAAGGCTGAGAAGCCTGACTATCTACCAGATCCTGCCGAGGGCACAAGATCGGAGCTGAGGTATCAAGCTAAACGTCGAAGTCCACATGGAACTACTAGCGAGACTGACGTCTCTCTCTACAAAACATAAATAGGCAAACGTGAGTACAAATGTACCCAGCAAGACTTACATCAGAACTATCTACATAAGCATCGGTATCAACAAAGGGGTGGTGGAGTTCAACTGCAGCAAGCCAGCTTTGACTCAGTGGCTAACCTGAACTACGACTGCAAGCAACTCTTTTGAGGTGGCGCACACGAGTCCACATATTCACCATATCAATACACCACTATGGATCCGCTCCCGTCTCCCTACGAGAAGGCCATCCATAGCACTCACACTTATCTTGCGAGTCTTAGAGTATCCACTTCAAGTTATCTATGAACAATGTAAGGGGTCCAAGTTTCCATATCCGAGGAATCCGGCTATTCGAATAGATAATGATAACCCTGCAGGGGTGCACTTCTTCACACACGCTCTTGCCACTTACCACCATGTACACGTCGTGTATCTCGGCAACCTTCAAGCGGAAGCCTGGTGAGGGAGTCGGCCACGACCTGACTAACCACACAAGTCTCTAGTCCAGGTTTATTGCCTATTCGTGTTCCATCCGCGAGGAGATCCGGCGGGAGTTTCGCTCACAGCCCCAAACAATGTGTGCAGGTTCCCGAGACACCAAACGAGTGCCCGATACACCATGCCACGGTGTATCTACCGCATCATAGCCCACCCCTAGGGTCAACACTACGCATGGCCGCCAACACATATCCTACAAACACCAGAAACTAGTTGCAACTCCTGGACAAAGGATAAGGGCAGTTAATAAGTCGAGAGGGTCCATTGGTTTCGGGCCCAGTGCGTGGTAGTAGCTGTTCATGGATCACAAACACAAAACTCAGTTCCTAAGAACGGTTTCAATGAGACAACCCACCATGTACTCCTACATGGCCTCTCACCGCTACCTTTACCAAATCGTGTTCACACACTTAGCTCACACACAGTAGGACATGTTCATCACTATTCCAATTCATCCCCGATGAATCAAACCTGACTCAACTCTAAGCAGTAGCAGGCATGACAAACAAGCATGAATGAGTAGGCACATTAGGTCTCAAACAACTCCTACTCATACTAGTGGGTTTCATCTATTTACTGTGGCAATGACAGGTCATGCAGAGGAAAGGGGTTCAACTACCACAGCATGTAACAGTTGAATCGTTGTTGTCCTAATGCAGTAAAAGAGAGCAGGAGCGAGAGAGTGGGATTGTGTCGGAATGAACAAGGGGGTTATGCTTGCCTGGCACTTCTGAAGATAGCGTTGAGTCTTCATCAGTGTCAACGATCACAACGTCGAAACAACGTCTAACGAGGGGGAACAACACCGGCAACAGAGAAAGAAACACAATCAATGCAATGCACAATATGATGCATGATCATGACATGTTAGAATGAGTGTGTTGGGCTAATGCAACTAGCAACACAATTAAGTGTAGTTGGTTTGAACCCAAGGTTCAAATTCAAACTCAACATATGGTTATTTAAATACCATTCATTAGATTTGTCCTAAACAGTAGCTATAAGTTGTTCTAACATGCATGAAAATGGTATGGATGGATAGATTGAATTATTCTGATCATTTTTCATATATAATTTGTTTGATTTGGAGTTACGGATTAATTTCTAACTCCGCCTATGTTGTCTCAACATAGCCGGTCCCAAGCCCGGGTAAAGGAGGAGGGTTGTGATAGGCCTGGCGAGCCAACGTAAAAACTTAGCCACTCTTATGGAGATGAAACCCAAAAGATTTTCGTTGGGGCGTAACCCTCTCAGCGACGCGCCACATCGGAACCCGGGTGTGGTGGAAAATGGGCAAGGGCCGGGCCGTCACCCCCCAAGTGGCGCGCCGTATCTTGATCCGGATACGGTGGCAAGTGAGCGAGGATCGGGTCGTCGCATCCTTAGTGGCGCGCTACATCGGCGCCCGGATGTAGTGGAAAATGAGCAAGGGTCTTCGCATTTGACTCGACGAGTGCGAAGGGTAAGGAAGCTAGCCGAGCCTAGGAGGATTCGCTTAGGTAGCTGGAACATAGGGTCTCTGACAGGGAAGCTTCGGGAGCTAGTTGATGCAGCGGTGAGGAGAGGTGTTGATATCCTTTGCGTCCAAGAAACCAAATGGAGAGGACAGAAGGCGAAGGAGGTGGAGGATACCGGCTTCAAGCTGTGGTACACGGGGACGGCTGCAAACAGAAATGGCGTAGGCATCTTGATCAACAAGAGCCTCAAGTATGGAGTGGTAGACGTCAGGAGACGTGGGGACCGGATTATCCTGGTCAAGCTGGTAGCTGTGGACTTGGTTCTCAATGTTATCAGCGCATATGCCCCGCAAGTAGGCCACAATGAGAACACCAAGAGGGAGTTCTGGGAAGGCTTGGAAGACATGGTTAGGAGTGTACCGATTGGTGAGAAGCTCTTCATAGGAGGAGACCTCAATGGCCACGTGGGTACATCTAACACAGGTTTCGAAGGGGCACATGGGGGCTTTGGCTATGGCATCAGGAATCAAGAAGGAGAAGATGTCTTAAGCTTTGCTCTAGCCTACAACATGATTGTAGCTAACACCCTCTTTAGAAAGAGAGAATCACATCTGGTGACTTTTAGTAGTGGCCAACACTCTAGCCACATTGATTTCATCCTCTCGAGAAGAGAAGATAGGCGTGCGTGCCTAGACTGTAAGGTGATACCTAGGGAGAGTGTTGTACCCCAGCATAAGCTGGTGGTTGCTGACTTCCGCTTTCGGATTCGTGTCCAGCGGGATAAGCGTGCCAAGGTCGCTAGAACGAAGTGGTGGAAGCTCAAGGGGGAGGTAGCTCAGGTGTTCAAGGAGAGGGTATTTAAGGAGGGCCCTTGGGAGGAAGGAGGGGATGCGGACAATGTGTGGATGAAGATGGCGACTTGCATTCGTAAGGTGGCCTCGGAGGAGTTTGGAGTGTCCAGGGGAAGGAGAAGCAAAGATAACGATACCTGGTGGTGGAATGATGATGTCCAGAGGGCGCTTAAAGAGAAGAAAGATTGCTTCAGACGCCTATACCTGGATAGGAGTGCAGACAACATAGAGAAGTACAAGATGGCGAAGAAGGCCGCAAAGCGAGCTGTTGGTGAAGCAAGGGGTCGGGCATATGAGGACCTCTACCAACGGTTAGGCACGAAGGAAGGTGAAAGGGACATCTATAAGATGGCTAAGATCCGGGAGAGGAAGACGAGGGATATTGGCCAAGTCAAATGCATCAAGGACGGAGCAGGCCAACTCTTGGTGAAGGACGAAGAGATTAAGCATAGATGGCGGGAGTACTTCGACAAGCTGTTCAATGGGGAGAATGAGAGTTCTACCATTGAACTGAATGACTCCTTTGATGAGACCAGCATGCGTTTTGTGCGGTGCATCCAGGAGTCTGAGGTGAAGGAGGCTTTAAAAAGGATGAAAGGAGGCAAGGCGATGGGCCCTGATTGTATCCCCATTGAGGTGTGGAAAGGTCTCGGGGACGTAGCGATAGTATGGCTAACCAAGCTTTTCAACCTCATTTTTCGGGCAAACAAGATGCCAGAAGAATGGAGACGGAGTATATTAGTACCAATCTTCAAGAACAAGGGGGATGTTCAGAGTTGTACTAATTACCGTGGAATTAAGCTGATGAGCCATACAATGAAGCTATGGGAGAGAGTCATTGAGCACCGCTTAAGAAGAATGACAAGCGTGACCAAAAATCAGTTTGGTTTCATGCCTGGGAGGTCGACCATGGAAGCCATTTTCTTGGTACGACAACTTATGGAGAGATATAGGGAGCATAAGAAGGACTTGCATATGGTGTTCATTGACTTGGAGAAGGCCTATGATAAGATACCGCGGAATGTCATGTGGTGGGCCTTGGAGAAACACAAAGTCCCAGCAAAGTACATTACCCTCATCAAGGACATGTACAATAATGTTGTGACAAGTGTTCGAACAAGTGATGTCGACACCGATGACTTCCCGATTAAGATAGGACTGCATCAGGGGTCAGCTTTGAGCCCTTATCTTTTTGCATTGGTGATGGATGAGGTCACAAGGGGTATACAAGGAGATATCCCATGGTGTATGCTCTTTGCGGATAATGTGGTGCTAGTTGACGATAGTCGGATGGGGGTAAATAGGAAGTTAGAGTTATGGAGACAAACCTTGGAATCGAAAGGGTTTAGGCTTAGTAGAACTAAAACCGAGTACATGATGTGCGGTTTCAGTACTACTATCTGTGAGGAGGAGGAGGTTAGCCTTGATGGCCAGGTGGTACCTCGGAAGGACACCTTTCGGTATTTGGGGTCAATGTTGCAGGAGGATGGGGGTATTGATGAAGATGTGAACCATCGAATCAAAGCCGGATGGATGAAGTGGCGCCAAGCTTCTGGCATTCTCTGTGACAAGAGAGTGCCACAAAAGCTAAAAGGCAAGTTCTACAGGACGGCGGTTCGACCCGTAATGTTGTATGGCGCGGAGTGTTGGCCGACTAAAAGGCGACATGTTCAACAGTTAGGTGTGGCAGAGATGCGTATGTTGAGATGGATGTGTGGCCACACGAGGAAGGATCGAGTCCGGAATGATGATATACGAGATAGAGTTGGGGTAGCACCAATTGAGGAGAAGCTTGTCCAACATCGTTTGAGATGGTTTGGGCATATTCAGCGCAGGCCTCCAGAAGCTCCAGTGCATAGCGGACGGCTAAAGCGTGCGGAGAATGTCAAGAGAGGGCGGGGTCGACCGATTTTGACATGGGAGGAGTCCGTTAAGAGAGACCTGAAGGATTGGAGTATCGACAAAGACGTAGCTATGGACAGGGGTGCGTGGAAGCTTGCTATCCATGTGCCAGAGCCATGAGTTGGTTGCGAGATCTTATGGGTTTCACCTCTAGCCTACCCCAACTTGTTTGGGACTAAAGGCTTTGTTGTTGTTGTTGTTGTTGTTGTTGTTGGAGTTACGGATTAATTTCTATGAAATTTTGAAGTTAGCATTATTTTCTGAATTTTCCTGAATACAAATAAATCCAGAAAATAATTAACTGCGTCAGCATGACGTCACTGTGATGTCAGCAGGTCAACTGGGTCGCCCAGGGTCAAACCTGACCAGTGGGGCCCACTGGTCAGTAGTTAGTTAACTAACTAAATTTAGTTAGCGTTAAACTAATACTAATCCTAGTTTAGTTAGTGGCCTGGGGCCCACACGTCAGTGAACCAGGGGGGTCAAACTGGGCCCACCCAGTCAATGGTCAACGGTCAACTTGCCGGCGTTTAGCCGCCGCCGGCATTAGACGCGGCGGAGCGGTGCGGGATTCACCTACAAGGCGCCGTTTGGCGCGCGGAGCATAGCTACGGGATGCGGACACTCGTCCGCATCCAACCGTGGTGGTCGCGCGGCCGGGGAGTGGCCGGAGTGGCGCCGGCGACGAGCTTTGGCGACGGTGGTGTTCGGTGGTGCACGGGCGCGTCGCTATGGTGCATCAGTGAGCAAATGGAGAGGCTCGGCAACACCTGCTAGACACGGGGAGCACTAAGAGCAGCACGGTGAGGCCAGGGGAGCACGGAGGCTATGCGTGCAGCAGCAATGACGGACGGCGGCTTCGGTGCTCGTGGGGAACGGCGCTACGGCATGGGGGGCGAGCATGCTGAGTTAGGGGAGAAGGTTAGTGGCTCAAGGCTATGACGAGGGGACGCTCGGCGAGGTCGGGGACGGTCCGGAGCCAACGAATTTGACAGAAATGGCCGGCGGTCCTAAGGTTGAAGAAGGCATTGATGGCGGTGTTGCGGTGAAACCTGGCTTGCGTGGCTCATCGAGGAGATGCTTCGCGTCCTTGCGGAGCTATTGGTCACGGTGGTTGGGCTAGGGGATGCCCGTGGCTGCGGCGGTGCTCGTCGGCGTGCAGCAGGGTGTTCGGGCGCGCTGCGGAGGGGGGGCAGAGGCGGGGAAAGGGCGAGGGAGTGGGAGAGAGGGACCAGGGTGGCATGTGGCGTCGTCCAGACGTGTCGGGGAGGCGGCATGCAGGCAGGAGGTGGTGGCCTCGGGCGCGCGCGCATCGACACGCCTCTGCCTATTGGCAGAGGTTGAAGACGACCGCTTCGGCCAGTGGGCTGGGCCAGCTAGAGGGGCTGGGCAGATGGGCTGCCAGGTAAGTCAGGTGGGTCTCTCTCTCTCTCTTCGTTTATTTGTTTCTGTTTTCTAGTTTTCTGCTATAGTTTTGAGCTTAGGAAAAATACCAAGGCATTTCCTAAAATCCTGAAAATATTCATGGACACTTGCTGAATTATTTCAGTGGCCCAAAAATAGTTCCAACATTATTTGAACATTTAAATTATTTATAGTATTTAAATGCCCAAAGTCAAATACAATAGGATTTAATTCAAAAATCCAGAATGGCCTAGAAATATATGCATGACTTTTGGCAGAGGTTTTCACCTTTAACAAAAATCATGACCTTTTCTAAAGGGCATTTTGGATCATTGAAAATATTTTTATTGAACCTAGTTGAATTCATTTGGTGCTAGGGTTTCAACAATCCCCATTTCAAGTTTCATGAAATTTAAACATGATGCATGGATGCAATGCCACTAGTTACAAGCAAACTCTAGGGCTGTGACAACTCACCCCCACTAAACAAGAATCTTGTCCCGAGATTCAAGACGTGAGGTAAGGAGACAGAGGGGATGCAAAGCTAACACGGTCTTCACGATCTAGGTTGCACTTCATAAGAACGTTTACACGATCACCATCTTTGTCTCGATGTCCTGCTGTGAGAACTCCATCCAACACGATAATGGGAAGAAAGGAAACTCTCGAAGAATCGATCTTCTCGAATATCGAGCAACCGACGATCAACTCACAGAACGAGATATAGTGACATCTGTCGAGATGAGACACGATACACACATCAAGAATGATGGAAATGAGCATATGACAAGGTTTAAATAAGTAGCGGAATTCCCACACCTAGGAGGGTGGTGAACGGTGTCAACGTAGCGAGGAGTTAGGTTGCCATGATACCACAACGAGACACCTTAAGGAAGGTGACTCGCAGAAATATTCCCTTAAGTGGCAAAAAGAATTACTTTTGACTCAGAGATCATTGACACTCTTTATACCAGCCTAAGGCAAACCACAACAATCATTTGGCTGAGTACGAAAGGATGGCATACCCGGACTAGAATGGATGATGTGGACTACCTTGTTGAAGACAACGCAATGGATGATTTTTGCTTATCATCGGAAATGGTTGGGACCCAGGGTAAGCCCACTTTTGAGGATGACCCTGAATACCAATTACTAAGAAAGTAGACCATAGTAGAATGGCATAAAGGTGGGTGCAAGCTGGGAACAAAATGCAAATGCTGGGAATGTTCCAACCATCATATCTGCCTAAGATTCAAATCTGGTTGATAACAAAATATTTCAGATAGCATGCCTGGAAAAGAAAGTTTTGCAACACAAACCGACGAGATGACATTGCGAGATTCTCACGAAATGAACTACGGTAGTAAGCTCTAAAATATGAGCTGGTTCTGCTACACACATGTGAACACGCTGTCCAAGACAAGCATGACCACGTAGAAGTCTTATGATAAAACACTACCGAGTTCCGATTGGGAACCATCATTGCGGAGAGTGAAGTCCTGCGCATGTACCTTTGGGTCCTTAAGGATTAGCACTTAAAAACTTCTTTTCCTTGAACAAATCAATCAGTGGCTTGGTGTGCTAGGAAATACCGATGGGATGGAGGTAGCTAATCTCTCAAGCCATAGTATACTTCGCACGTGCATGACTGACTTGGGATGATTCCAGAGGAAGCAAAACAAGCTTTCTCAAATCCATGGCGGCAACTTACATCGAATGCACGTGAATTATAGGAAGTCACTTCTTTCATCCAAACATATATTTCATAAACGGGACATGAAGATAATGCTTACAAAACTTTCCAACACTAACTTGATGTTCAACATGAATCAAGGAGGAGACAAGATGCTGCTGATGGACTCAATAGCAACTCATCGGAATTTCCATATCACTGGACTTCCACCATCATGTGAACACGGCGATAGCATTGGTCAGACCAAAAGATGTAATGGTGTATGCTCAAGGGATCAACCACGAGTAAGACAACATTACGAACATCATTGGTTCTGGCTTGATTTGACGATAGCCCATACGCAAATCAAGGATTGGATAAGACAATAGCACCGACAACTTATCACGAGGATCAATCAACGAAGATATCATCTTTCTTCAACAGACACACACACACACACACAAAGGATGTCCCTTAGAGATGAACTAAGTCGGACAAGCTTTCATCTTCCAACTCTCCAAGTCATTGTTTAGCTTAACCAACCAGTTCAGGGTATCCAACACAGATTCTTGGAGAAGGGGTGATTTACAAGAAACCAACTTGATCACGAGTTCAACATAACAGTCAGGGGACAACCTGGTGATACTTCCGAGAAGATAATCAGAAAATCACGAACCACCGATATGTTACTAAGCTCGAGAACAATCTTGCTTCTCAGGCAAGACGATATGATCAAATAATCAAGGATTGGCACAATCCTGACTCCTTGATCGAAGAGTTCTCCAGAAATAAGGACTAGGTAGCACAATCTATCTTAGAGATGATGATTCAATAACCAACACGCTAAGAATGAGAATATTGTCCATTTACTACCAAGCAACTAGTTGCTAGGAGTATTATTTCACACATCACAATCACTTGTCGTCATTCTAGTTACAACAACATTAGGACCGAGAAATGAATGATGATGGTGCGAAGTATCACTGCATCAAGAATTTGTAAGAGATGGTGTAATTCCCACGATATTCTTGACATAAAGTGGGTAATACTTCAGGGTAGAACAGAATCAAAAGCTTGATTGCAGTTGATCTACGGAATACAACTGCTTTGACCCAATCCTAGAAATGGATGAGGTACTGGAGCTTGTTTCTCCTAGTCATTCTGGAATAGAATGGCTTGACGGACCACAAGAATAATAAGCATTGATAAACACGGATGCACAATTACTCCTGACTATCAATTGATAGATGATGGTCGAAATACAAATGAAGAGGAACAACTCAAGGGGACATATACCTTTCTGAGTTGTGGATGCATAGGTTAATATGTGGAACCAAGTTCAACAGGTTTCTTCCAGATAACCCATGCAGAAAGGTAGAACTGGCAGAATCACAATTATGAATGGAGAACTCCTCAGGAGTACTCTAATTGTGATCTTTCGGTTCAACGAGGAACTTCTGCCATAAATAGTTCATGGTAGTTGGAAGAAATAAATACCACGGACCTCGAGGACTATCGCAAAGGTTACTAATATCCTAAAGGAACTAGCAAACACTATCAACAGGAGGTGAGTGGAGTGAAACTCGGGTCCAAAACCCAGGAATAGAATACCTACTAACTAAATGGCATCACGGGATGCTTTCGAGAATGGCGGCCAGAATCATCACACCGGGAACACAAAACATGGCTAGATTACTATGTGACTCCCTAAAACACCTAGGGTCATAATAATAGCCCCAACATATATACCGAGGCAATAGAGTACCTCAACACACCGATTAGTGTGCTTATTATGACCAAAAGGACATCGGGAAATGGAAAGAAAGGATTTGCAAATGCATCGGACTATTTAGTAACCTGGGATGACTCAGACAGCATAACGGCTGTAAATGCTCAAAATTATTTGAGACATCCTGCGAAATAGTGGCATGACCACTCAATCATCGCAATATCAAGGTTCTGAGGCCAGCTATGAACACACAGAAGTAGTAGAAACTGAACTGAGTCTTGAAACTAAGAACTCTATAAGTCTATGGATTAGAAACACGTCATCCTGATAGATAGATGAGAAGGCCTAGTTCTTACTCCCCGTAGAAAAGAAGAGGTTGACTCAGAATAGAAGGGCATAGGGTAAAGGAGTAAAAAGAGCCTTACGTTCCCTTCCACAATCAATTCCCCTACATAACTAAAGCATTTCTAGACACAACTTCGACCAGTATGGCTTGGTAATCCTACAGGCAGTCAGGCTCTGATACCAACGCTGTCAGGACCCTGATTCCAAGTCACATCGATCTAGCCGGTAACACCTCATATCACTTTGCAGCCTCACGCACGGTATTCCCACGGGTGTCACCTTACCATGGCCCGGGACAGTTTGTGCCTTTTGGCTCACGTATATGATAGTGTCGCTAGCATCCATATGACAAAGAACCCAAGCCAACATGGCTAGTCGTGAACCCAAAGCGGCACTAACCTATGGGGACAGGCATACATGAATCACATCGAGCATGTCGGTCAGCAGCGTGTGAATTTGGGCTCTAGCACTGGGCTAACAGGACTCCGGGAACCCGGGCTATAGTAGGCTAGGCAGGACTCCGGATGTCACCGCGTGACATTTCCCCGAAGGGACAGACACAGTAATGAAGTGAAACACATGCCGGCCGGTCAGGTGTCCTGAGCAGTAGTGCTGGGCTAACAGGACTCTGGTGAACCGGGCTGTAGCGGACTACTATGGCTCATGGAAGCACTAGACTACATTTCCCCATAAGAGAGGCTGCCAAGGATAAACAACTAGATCGTCGGATCCCACACATACCAAGCATTTCAATCATACACAGAATATGCTCGATATGTGTAAATACAACATGGCATCACAAAATAACTCTACGACTCAAGTATTTATTCATTAGGCTCCGAGGAGCCAAGTATTACAAACATGGGTCTCATGACCCCAACATACAGAGCATACAAGCAACGAGCACGTGCGAAAGCTTAACTTGTCTGAGTACAGACAACTACAAATGAAAAAGGTTGAGAAGCCTGACTATCTACAAGGCCCTGCCGAGGGCACAAGATCGTAGCTGAGGTAACAAGCTAAACGTCCAAGTCCACACGGAACTACTAGCGAGACTGTAGTCTCTCTCTGCAAATACATAAAATAGGCAAACGTGAGTACAAATGTACCCAGCAAGACTTACATCAGAACTAACTACATATGCATCGGTATCAACAAAGGGGTAGGGGAGTTCAACTGCAGCAAGCCAGCTTTGACTCGGTGGATAACCTGAACTGCGACTGCAAGCAACTCTTTTGAGGTGGCGCACACGAGTCCACATATTCACCATTTAATACACCACTATGGATCCGCTCCCGTCTCCCTACGAGAAGGCCATCCATAGCACTCACACTTATCTTGTGAGTTTTAGAGTATCCACTTCAAGTTATCTATGAACTATGCAAGGGGTCCAAGTTTCCATATCCGAGGAATCCGGCTATTCGAATAGATAATGATAACCCTGCAGGGGTGTACTTCTTCACACACGCTCTCGCCACTTACCACCATGTACACGTCATGTATCTCGGCAACCTTCAAGCGGAAGCCTGGTGAGGGATTCGGCCACGACATGACTAACCACACAAGTCTCTAGTCCAGGTTTATCGCCTATTCGGGTTCCATCCGCGAGGAGATCTGGCCGGAGTTTCGCTCACAGCCCCAAACGATGTGTGTAGGGTTCCCAAGACACCAAACGGGCGCCCGGTACACCGTGCCACGGTGTATCTACCGCATCATAGCCCACCCCTAGGGTCAGCGCTACGCACGGCTGCCAACACATATCCTACAAACACCAGAAACTAGTTGCAACTCCTGGACAGAGGACAAGGGCAGTTAATAAGTCGAGAGGGTCCATTGATTTCAGGCCCAGTGCGTGGTAGTAGCTGTTCATGGATCACAAACACAGAACTCAGTTCCTAAGAACGGTTTCAATGAGACAACCCACCATGTACGCCTACATGGACTCTCATCGCTACCTTTACCAAATCGTGTTCACACACTTAGCTCACACATAGTAGGACATGTTCATCACTATTCCAATTCATCCCCGATGAATTAGACCTGATTCAACACTAAGAAGTAGCAGGCATGACAAACAAGCATGAATGAGTAGGCACATCAGGGCTCAAACGACTGCTACTCATACTAGTGGGTTTCATCTATTTACTGTGGCAATGACAGGTCATGCAGAGGAAAGGGGTTCAACTACCGTAGCATGTAACAGTTGAATCGTTGTTGTCCTAATGTAGTAAAAGAGAGCAGGAGCGAGAGAGTGGGATTGTGTCGGAATGAACAAGGGGGTTATGCTTGCCTGGCACTTCTAAAGATAGCATTGATTCTTCATCAGTGTCAACGATCACAATGTCGAAACAACGTCTACCGAGGGGGAACAACACTGGCAACAGAGAAAGAAACGCAATCAATGCAATGCACAACATGATGCATGATCATGACATGGTAGAATGAGTGTGTTGGGCTAATGCAACTAGCAACACAATTAAGTGTAGTTGGTTTGAACCCAAGGTTCAAATTCAAACTCCACATATCGTTATTTAAATGCCATTCATTTGATTTGTCCTAGACAGTAGCTATAAGTTGTTCTAACATGCATGAAAATGGTACAGATGGATAGATTGAATTTTTCTGATCATTTTTGATATATAATTTGTTTGATTTGGAGTTACGGAATAATTTCTATGAATTTTTGAAGTTAGCATTATTTTCTGAATTTTCCTGAATAAGAATAAATCCAGAAAATAATTAACTGCGTCAGCATGACATCACCGTGATGTCAGCAGGTCAATTGGGTCGCCCAGGGTTAAACCTGACTAGTGGGGCCCACTGGTCAGTAGTTAGTTAGCTAACTAAATTTAGTTAGCGTTAAACTAATACTAATCCTAGTTTAGTTAGTGGCCTGGGGCCCACACGTCAGTGACCCAGGGGGGTCAAACTGGGCCCACCCAGTCAACGTTCAACGGTCAACTTGCCGGCGTTTAGCCGCCGCCAGCATTAGACGCGGCGGAGCGGTGCGGGATTCACCTACAAGGCGCTGTTTGGCGCGTGGAGCATAGCTACGGGATGCGGACACTCGTCCGCATCCAACCATGGTGGTCGTGTGGCCGGGGAGTGGCCAGAGTGGCGCCGGCGACGAGCTTTGGCGGCGGTGGTGTTCGGTGGTGCACGGGCGCGTCGCTATGGTGCATCAGTGAGCAAATGGAGAGGCTGGGCAGCACCTGCTAGACACGGGGAGCACTAAGAGCAGCACGGTGAGGCCAGGGGAGCACGGAGGCTATGCATGGAGCAGCAATGGCGGACGGCGGCTTCGGTGCTCGTGGGGAACGGCGCTACGGCATGGGGGGTGAGCATGTTGAGTTAGAGGAGAAGGTCAGTGGCTCAAGGCGATGACGAGGGGACGCTCGGCAAGGTCGGGGACGGTCCGGAGCCGACGAATTTGACAGAGATGGCCGGCGGTCTTGAGGTTGAAGAAGGCATCAATGGCGGTGTTGTGGTGAAACCTGGCTTGCGTGGCTCGTCGAGGAGATGCTTCGCGTCCTTGTGGAGCTATTGGTCACGGTGGTTGGGCTAGGGGATGGCCGTGGCTGCGGCGGTGCTCGTCGACGTGCAGAAGGGTGTTCGGGCATGCTACGGAGGGGGAGCAGAGGCGGGGAAAGGGCGAGGGAGTGGGAGAGAGGGACCAGGGTGGTGTGTGGCATCGTCTAGACGCGTCGGGGAGGCGACATGCAGGCAGGAGGTGGTGGCCTCGGGCGCGCGCGCATCGACATGCCTCTGCCTACTGGCAGAGGTTGAAGATGACCGCTTCAGCCAGTGGGCTGGGCCAGCTGGAGGGGCTGGGCCAGATGGGCTGCCAGGTAAGTCAGGTGGGTCTCTCTCTCTCTCTTCGTTTATTTGTTTCTGTTTTCTAGTTTTCTGCTATAGTTTTGAGCTTAGGAAAAATACCAAGGCATTTCCTAAAATCCTGAAAATATTCATGGACACTTGCTGAATTATTTCAGTGGCCCAATAATAGTTCCAACATTATTTGAACATTTAAATTATTTATAGTATTTAAATGCCCAAAGTCAAATACAATAGGATTTAATTCAAAAATCCAGAATGGCCTAGAAATATATGCATGACTTTTGGCAGAGGTTTTCACCTTTAACAAAAATCATGAACTTTTCTAAAGGGCATTTGGGATCATTGAAAATATTTTTATTGAACCTAGTTGAATTCATTTGGTGCTAGGGTTTCAACAATCCCCATTTCAAGTTTCATGAAATTTAAACATGATGCATGGATGCAATGCCACTAGTTACAAGCAAACTCTAGGGCTATGACAGATTCGGCATGGTCCGCAGCCCCCATAGTACGGAGTCGAGATCCTCAACCCAGTGTGTATCTGATTCCTTCAAGGATCGCACTAATCTGGGTTTAATACCGCTCATAATAAGACCATTTGCTCGTTCGACTTGACCGTTTGTTTGGGGGTGATAGACAGAGCCATAATCGAGCTTAATGCCTATTTTGCCACACCAAGTTTTTACCTCGTTAGCTGTGAAGTTCGAGCCATTACCAGTGATGATGATGTGGGGGGCACCATAATGGTGTACATCCCCGGATATGAAGTCTATCACTAGTGCGGACTCGGCCATTTTAACTGGTTTGGCTTCTATCCATTTGGTGAATTTATCCACCATGACCAATAGGTACTTTTTCTTATGGCTTCCTCCTTTAAGGGGTCCGACCATATCAAGCCCCGAGACCACAAAGGGCCAAGTAATGGGGCTTGTTTGGAGAGCGGTAGGTGGCATATGGCTTTGGTTTGCAAAAAGCTGGCAACCGACGCAATGTTGGACGAGGTCCTGTGCGTCTGCTCGGGCTGTCGGCCAGTAGAAACCTGTACGGAAGGCCTTGCTTACAAGGGCCCGAGCTGCGGTGTGATGGCCAGCGAGTCCAGCATGAATTTCTGCCAAAATTTGTCGTCCTTCCTCTTCGGAGATGCACCTTTGAAGTACTCCGGCAGCGCTTTTCTTATAAAGCTCTCCCTCGTGGACCTTGTAGGCTTTAGACCGCCGCACAATGCAACGTGCGTCGTTTGGTTCCTCAGGGAGTTCTTGCCTATTTAGGTAAGCCAAGAAGGGTTCTATCCACGGGGCGATGACAGCCATAATCACGTGGGCCGAAGGTGTTATTTCGGTGGCGGAACCTCCAATTACGTCAGAGTGTTCGGGATCTGGTGTTGTGGCCGAATCCGGACTGTTGTTGCCGGTCTCCCCTTCCCACACCACGGATGGCTTAAACAACCTTTCCAAGAAGATATTAGGTGGGACGGGATCGCGCTTAGCGCCGGTGCGGGCGAGGGCATCCGCCGCTCGATTGTTTTCTCAGCCCACATGGTGGAATTCGAGCCCCTCGAACCGATCTGACATTTTGAGGACGACATTGCGGTAAGCCGCCATTTTTGGGTCCTTGGCGTCAAAGTCTCCATTTATTTGAGATATTGCAAGGTTCGAATCCCCACGCACCTCTAGGCGTTGAATGCCCATGGAGACTGCCATCCGGAGACCATGCAATAGGGCCTCATATTCTGCTGCGTTGTTGGAGTCTGTGTATAATATTTGGAGTACGTATTGGACTGTATCTCCGGTGGGGGATGTCAGGACGACGCCTGCCCCCAGACTAGCCAGCATCTTAGAGCTGTCAAAGTGCATGATCCAATTGGAGTACGCTCCGTACTCTTTAGGGACTTCGGCTTCTGTCCATTCAGCGATGAAATCAGCTAGTACTTGCTACTTAATGGCTCGCTGTGGTTTGTATGTTATGTCGAACAGGAGGAGCTCAATAGCCCATTTAGCAATCCGGCCCGTGGCATCACGGTTATTTATTATGTTGTTGAGTGGTACTTCAGAGGCCACCATAATTAAACATTCTTGAATTAGTGTCGTAGTTTCCGGGATGCCATGAAGACCGCGTATGCTATCTTTTGATAATGTGGGTACCGTGATTTGCATGGAGTGAGGACACTGGATACGTAGTATACCGGCTTTTGAAGCGGGAACTTATGTCCGTCCGTCTCTCGTTCGATGACGAGCACGGCGCTTACAACCTGGTGTGTTGCCGCTATATATAACAGCATTGGTTCGCCGATATTTGGCGCGGCCAAGATTGGGTTGCTGGCCAAGAGGGCTTTTATTTCTTCCAATCCGGCCGTGGCCACATCCATCCACTCGAAGTGTTCGGTGCGTCGAAGAAGGTGATAAAGAGGTAATGCCTTTTCTCCCAATTTGGAGATAAAGGAGCTTAAGGCAGCAACCCATCTGGTTAATTTCTGGATTTGCTTGAGGTCTGTTGGGATATCCAACTGTGACAGAGCTCGGACTTTAGCCGGATTTGCTTCAATTCCTCTATTGGAAACGATGAAGCCCAATAGCTTTCCGGCGGGCACGCCGAAAACGCATTTTTCCGGATTGAGCTTGATGTCATATGTTCGAAGATTGTCGAACGTAAGCCTCAAATCATCTATTAAAGATTCGATGTGTCTGGTTTTGATGACCACATCATCTACGTATGTCTCCACTGTTTTGCCGATTTGTGTTTCCATGCATGTCTGAATCATGCGTTGATAGGTTGCACCAGCGTTTTTGAGCCTGAAAGGCATGGCGTTAAAACAGAAGGGGCCGTATGGAGTGATGAATGTCGTTGCGGCTTGACCGGACTCCACCATCTTGATTTGATGGTATCCGGAGTATGCGTCGAGGAAACACAATGAGTCGTGTCCTGCGGTAGCGTCGATAATTTGATCGATGCGGGGGAGGGGGTAGGGATCCTTGGGGCAAGCCTTGTTATGGTCCTTGAAATCGACACATAGGCGCCAAGATTTGTTCTTCTTTGGTACCATCACCAGGTTTGCTAGCCAGTCCGGATGTTTTATTTCTCTAATGAATCCGGCCTTGAGTAACTTGGCTAGCTCTTCTCCCATGGCTTGTCACTTAGGCTCTGAGAAACACCGAAGAGTCTGCTTGACCGTCTTGTATCCCTTTAGAATGTTTAGGCTATGCTCGGCCAGCCTGCGTGGGATTCCTGGCATGTCTGAAGGATGCCAGGCGAAGATGTCCCAATTCTCATGCAAGAACTCCCGCAGTGCGGCATCTGTTGTGGGGTTCAGCTATGCCCCGATGGATGCTGTTTTTATAGGGTTCGTTGGGTGGACCTGGAATTTGACTATTTTGTTCGCTGGTTTAAAAGAGGTGGACTTGGGTCTTTTGTCGAGTATGACGTTGTCCCTATCCACTGTGGAGCGCAGCGCAGTTAGTTCTTCGGCCGCGAGGGCTTTGGATAACGCCTCGAGGGCTCGTGCGGCGGTTTTATTTTCGGCGGGGAGTGCTATGTCCGGATCACTAGCTAGAGTGATGATTCCATTGGGCCCGGGCATCTTGAGCTTCATGTACCCGTAGTGGGGTATAGCTTGGAAGATCGTGAATGCCTCCCGCCCTAAAAGGGCGTGGTATCCGCTACTAAACGGGGCGACTTGGAATGTGATTTCTTCGGACCTATAATTCTTTGGCGTGCCGAATACCACATCTAGTGTGATTTTTCCCGCACATCGTGCCTCCCGACTAGGGATGATTCCTCTGAAGTTCGTGCTGCTTTGCTCAATGCGGCTCTTTTCTATTTCCATTTTGCTAAGAGTCTCCTCATAGATGAGATTTAATCCGCTGCCACCGTCCATGACCACTTTAGTAAGCCGGAAGTCGTCCACAATTGGACTAAGGACCAAAGCGGCTGGTGCTCGGGCTATTCGGAATTGAGGTTCATCACTGGCATTGAAGGTTATAGCCGTATCATTCCATGGATATGTTGCTGGAACGTGGCAGACGTCGGCGAGGCTGCGGAGTGCTCTCTTGCGCCTATTATATGAGGCGAAAGTCTTGAAGACTGTCAATACTGTATTGTTATTTTCCACGGGATTGTGCTCTGTGGTATTGTTGATGAGGAGATGCTCGCCGCTCTTGGCCACCTACTGGAGTATCCAACATGCTATAAGGCTGTGTGTTGGCATGGTATCAGGTGTACTGTAAATTTTGCATGGCCCATTGAGCCATCCCTCCAATACGGTTCCACGCCCTGTAGTGGGCTTTGGTTTCTTTGTAATTGGATCGGGTGACTTACGAGAGTACACCCTTTTAGTTCAGACGGGGAGTTTAGTAAGAGCCGGAGGATCCCAGAATTTTGTTTGGGTTTTCCAGGTGCTTTCCATCGCACAGTACTTCTGTACTATGGCCGCCAAGTCAGCGAAGTGTGTATGTCACGGCGACCTATGGCGTTGAGGATTCCCTTGTTCGTGCAATGTTTGCAAAAGAATGAAGTTGTGTCTTCCTCGTGACAGTCCTTGACCTTGCTCATTACAAGGAGGAATCTAGCCCAATAGTGATGTACTGTCTCTTGGGGCTCTTGTCTAATGTGGGAAAGATCACTTATGTCAGGGTGGGTGGGTAGATTTAGGTCCAAACCCTGACCCGATCTGAGACCTAGGGGCAGAGGAGTTTCCGAGCTTGGCAGTTCGGGCTCCGGGACGTTTCCCAATACTTTTGGCCCGTCGTCCGATTCTAGGTTCGAAGCTTGGGCCATGTGCTCCCGTAGACGGGTATCCGACTCGCAGAGCTCGGGAATCCGGACATAGTTTGTCCTCAAAATAGAGGAACAATCGTTGCATTGCTCCTCCACCACCGCTATCTTATGGGTGACCGGCGGAGAGTTAATCTCCCTTTGGTCGGGTTTAATCCCGATCCGATCATAGTCTGTAGCGACTCCCAAGGCGGCGATGCGATCCAAGAGCTCGTTCAAGGAAGAGAGCTCCATTGGATCCATCTGCTCGGTGAATCCCGAGTCGACGTGGAGGCTATTTTTGATGACCCAAGAAGTCATCATCGGCGCGACGGCCGAACGGACGGTAATGATGAAGCCGCCTAGTCGGAGAGTTTCGCCTAGAGCCAGGGCTCCCCCAAAGGTAATGTTGTCCTTGACAACAAGATGAGCCATCAAGCCTTATCGTGACGGCATAGTGGAACTCTCAATGAAAGCACCAATGTCGGTGTCAAAACCGGCGGATCTCGGGTAGGGGGTCCCGAACTGTGCGTCTAAGGCTGATGGTAACAGGAGGCGGGGGACACAATGTTTACCCAGGTTCGAACCCTCTCGATGAAGGTAATACCCTACTTCCTGCTTGATTGATCTTGATGATATGAGTATTACAAGAGTTGATCTACCACATGATCGTAGAGGCTAAACCCTGGAAGCTAGCCTATGATTATGATCGTTGTTGTCCTACGGACTAAACCCTCCGGTTTATATAGACACCGGAGGGGTCTAGGGTTACACAGAGTCGGTTACAAGGGAGGAGATCTACATATCCAAATTGCCAAGCTTGCCTTCCACGCAAAGGAGAGTCCCACCCGGACACGGGACAAAGTCTTCAATCTTATATCTTCATAGTTCAACAGTCCGGCCAAAGTATAGAGTCCGGCTGTCCAAGGACCCCTTAATCCAGGACTCCCTCAGTCTCCTCATTGAATTGAGGTAGCGGTCTGCGTTTCGGGTAGCTCTTGGCTGGGCGGTTGAGGCCGTATTCCTCGGCTGTCAGGACATCTGTCCATCTGTCGATAAGCAGGTCTTGTTTAGCTTGAAGCTGCCGTTATTTCTTTTCAGTCTCCTTGCAGTGGCTATGAGCTGAAGCTTAAAGTGCTCTTGCTGGAGAGGATCCTCAGGCACGATGAAGTCTTTGTTGCCAAGGCCTGTCTCCTCCTCGGAGGGTGGACGGTAACTATCATCCCCTGAGTCATCTTCTATGGTCTGTTTGTCAAGGTTGTCTTGCCTATTATCGTGTTCCTGTTCGGATGTAGCCCCGACAGGGTCTTCATTGTTTTCGGCGTCACCCGGAGTACTATTTTCTCCGGTGCCAGTGTTGCCATCCTTTGAGCGGCGGGGCTTGGGGCGGCGTTTGGGCCGCCGGCGCTTGGACTGGGTCTCGGAGGTTTTATTCGCATCTGGTTCTTCTTTGTCGTCGCCAGATCTTTTAGGTGCATCAACCTGTTCGCACACGAACACGTCACCGTGTACCCTCGACGCCGGGGGTGATGCACCACAGCTCACGTCGAAGGAGACCCGCCGGAAGCGCGGTGCGCAAGACAATCCAGCGGGTGCTTTTGTAGACCCGAAACCCCACACGCCCGGGAGGGACCTCGTCAGGGCGCGCGGCAGCTATGGGCTGCCCTAAGTCGACCTGATCGCCCCTAGGGCCTCGAGGTTCGCTGGAATTTCCGCACAAGAAAAGGACTCAAATCCCGTCCAAAACATCAAAAGATAACCTAACTCGGACCACGAGGGCCGGAACTTCCGGTCAGCCCGAAACTTCCGGGCTAAAATTATATCAAGTAGCCCTCTTTCACAGCTCCTGCAGGTCGCATATGGCTTCGGATCGCGACGGTCCCAAAAGCAAAGTTGTAGATCCTGCAATGGAGAAAAATTCCTTAGTTGATCACTTTTTCATCCAAGGTCATCTTGATGTGGAAATCAGCCCCGCAAATCTGCAAATAATGTTAAAATTCCAGTTTTCGAGGTGCACCGCGTGCAAACTTTCTATTTAACCCGGAACCTCCCCGGAAGTTTTGCCCGGAACTTCCGGGGCAGACTTTTGCAGCACACCATTTTGGCTATAACTTTTGCATACGAACTCCGAGTTAGACGTTTCTTATATCAAAATCGATCGTTTCGACGAGACGAAGACAATTCCTGTAGAAACGTTTCCCATATGAGGCCATCTTGGGGGCATAATCAGCCGAATAGTGTTCTGAATACAAAATCTAAGTACTTCGAACACAACTTCGGCCATAGAGATGAGACCGGATGACTATGGCCCAAATATCAAAGTTTTCCCTTTTGACAATACGGAACTTTCTAACTTCTCCATTTGAGGCCATCTTAATTAAGTTCTTGGCCGTGCCAAAATCTGGTGTCAACACATGCCGCCCTGTTTTTCGGCAAACTTGTATGCTGAAAAATAACTTGCACGATGCTTTTCCTAAGGACGATGTCAACACTCCATCGGCCATTTTATGTGCTTAGGGCGATAATTTCTATATCGGCCATGTTTAACTTCTTGTTTACATCATACCCTGGAACCGATTACCACCAATCGGCTTTAAAGAGATGGGAATGAACCCGTTCCTCGTAGCACTAAGGAAATCAAACTCCGAGAGGTCACGCCCTATTAAGCAAGTAACATCCGGATGATTCCAATCCACCGATGCATCGGCCAAAGCAACACAAGCCGAATTATCCGCGTGAATGACTTCTACCTCATCATCGACCCATTGTATTAAGAATTGATGCATGGTAGATGGCACACATTTGTTAGTATGAACCCAATCGCAGCCTAATATAACATTATAGTTACCTTGCACCTCGGCGATGAAGAATGTGGTGGCCAAAGTTTTGCTTCCCACGGTGAGTTCCATGCACATCACACCTTCGGCCTCTGTCTTTTCTTTACCCTCAAATCCATTAAGTACCATATTGGTCTTCATCAATGCATCATTATCTAATCCCAACTTCTTGAAGACCGAGTAGGGCATAAGATTTACCACAGCACCACCATCAACGAGCATCCTAGCAACCGGCGATCCGTTAATATGACCTTTGAGGCACAATGGATTCAAGTGTTTCACCGGTTCTTTTGGCTTCTCGAAGATAGCGTTCTTTGGACCAAAATCCAGTTGAGCCACCTCCCCTTCTTCACCTATAGCATGAAACTCGGCAGGTAAGTAATACACCATATTAATATCCATACCTTCCCGAACCGGCGTAGAGTCGTAATCCACCATCTCATCTTCATCCCCCAATGTGTATATTGGGCTCAAAGTTTCCTCAATTGAAGGGGATTTTTCAGGTGGTGTGGACGATGTAATAGGGGTCGCATCATCCTCTTTTGGTGGTGAAGGTGTTTCCGCAGCTAATGTAGAAGCATATGTGTTTTGTTTTTGTTTAGGCCTCCACACTTGTTTTGTGAGTGCCATGGGCCGAATTTCACTTAACAATTCGTCCCTTTGCCTCTCCTCTTTGTGCTCTACTTTCTCGTGGTTCCTCATGTGTTGTAATCTCCTTTTCATGGTCTTGGTTAAACCAGGAGGACACCACTTAGGTTGAGTATATTTGGGATCCCTTGGTTTGGCCTTGCTTGTGCTCGCCTCATGACCACTAACCATGGAACCCTGCTGAACAATAACAATATCACCATTAGAAGTAGCTAGATTACCAACAACCGGCTTTTTGATCTCCTTTTGCTTGTCCCATTCTGAAATTTCCGCATTAGATGACTTAACACGCCACACTTTTTTATTAGCCTTACTTGGAGAAATTTTTGTTGGCCGATTAGCACCATAGCTCAAACGGCCTTGTGTGGGATAATAAAGCCTCTCACGAGCAGGCCTTCTAGGTGCTGCCCACCCCATATGGAAAGCATAAGGAGCCATTGGGGGCTGCCCCCATCCTCCATTGAAGCCTCTGATGTAATATGACGCATAGGAGGGTTGTGACATCCATGGTGTTGGTGCCCATGACCCATATGGCCTTGCATATCGTCGAAACTCTTGCTCCGGAGGCAATCTTGAACGCTTTGAATGTGATGGCCGATTAGAGCTAGAACCGGCCGCTTGACTTGCATATTTGGATAGCAACATATTAAAAGTTGGCTTGATTCTCTTGTTCTTAGTTTCATTCTTTTTCCACATGCCAACTTCTGAATTCTTGGGCTTGATCAATTTAACATGAGCATCCTCTTGTACTTGTGGTTGCCCCCCGAGTGTAGCATTTTTTATAGTGATCTTCAACACTTCCTTACCATCGGGTTGCTTCTCAAGCACAATCTTTCTTCCCAAGACCTTGTCGCCCTCCTTGCTATTCCTGGGTTCACCAATAACAACATTACCTTTATTAGCGGATTCGGCTATGTTAGGCCGAATTAACATTTTCTTCCCTTACAAGTCTATGGTGTTTATGGCAAAGGGCTGCTTATCAACTTGCATCTCAGCAAAATTCAATCGTCCATCATTAATGGCCGATTGTATCTGCCATCGAAAAACATTGCAATCGTTAGTAGCATGAGAAAATGAATTACGATACTTGCACTAAGCACGCCGTTTCAGCTCTTCAAACGGCGGTATGGTGTGTGATATTCTAATCATCTTATGTTGCAAGAGAGCACCAAATATTTTATCACACTTTGATATATCAAAAGTAAACCTCATCTCCTCATCACGATTCTTGCGAATCAGCTTAAGAGCATTGCACATATAGGGTTTGGCCTTTGAGGACCAAACAAATTCAGTAGTATAGACATCAACCTCATCGTCCGAATTATCATCATTGTGTTCAATCATATGCATTCTAGGACGATCGATTGTTGACATATGGACCTCTTTACTTCGACTCTCTTGGGCCAAATCTTTTTGTAAGACTTGATTAATGCTCAAAAACTCATAAATTTCTAGCCTCTCTTTAATGTGCGTTTTCAAACCATTGAGAACAAGATCCGCCAAGTCTCTCTCAGTTATCACTAAGCTATAACATCGGTTTTTTATATCTCTAAATCTCTTGACATAACCGGTGACCGATTCATCATGTTTTTGCCTAACCGATGTAAGATGTGACAAGTTAAGCTCATTATTGCCGCTATAAAAGTGATCATGAAACTTTTGCTCTAATTGCGACCATAAGAGAATTGAACCATGTGGTAAAGCAGAAAACCATGAAAATACGGTGCCAGTTAAAGATAGGGGAAATAAATGCACTTTCAACTCTTCTATGGAACCCGCTTCACCCAACTGTGCTAGATACTGACTCACATGCTCCCAAGTCGTTTTCGTACCCTCACCACTAAATTTAACAAAATCAGGAACCTTATAACCTTGAGGGTAAGAAATTGCATCGAAGTGTTCAGGATAAGGCTTTTGGTACACACGACTCTTTACTTTTGGCTCGTTTCCGAAAGTTTCTAGAAACATCTTATGCAAATCCTCCCTTAATTTAGCTAAAATTGGATCCGAGCTAGATGACAATGTTTGTGGCAATGACATAGGAGCAACCTGAGTACTAGCTATTGGTGCCATTGTGAGATGGGCGCCGAACCATAATTCGGAGGAAGACCAAACATGCTTGCGCCTATGGGTGGTGTGACAAAGTGATTTGGCGTTGACGCCGAATTGCGCACACTCATAGTAGGATAGATGGTTTGTGTAGCCACAAGCTAGTTAGTTTGTGTAGGGTAAAAATTCAACGGCATATTATATTCTTGTTGCATAGATGGTGCTGATGAAATAGGTAAAATTGGACTAAGGTTTTCGGATATACCAACAATACCACTAGATGATGGAGGCATATTTTTCTGAGCATTAGCAATAGCCACAAAAGAATTGTATGCCATCACATTACCCTTACTAACAAGACTTTAAATCACAGCCACTTTCTCTGGAGAAAAAACTTTACTCACAGTGATCACATCTTGTTCGTCGATGAGGGGAGGAAAATTGACGTTTCTAGCTGGAGTGATGTTGCCTTGACGGTCCTTCTTGAAACTTGAAAGAAACGCCTCCAAATCCTCCTCCTCGCGCTTCTTATTGAGTGCCTCAAAAGCATCTTCATGCTGCTTCGTGCGTGCTTCGTAGGCTTGGCGATGTTCATCCGATAGTTCATCAAAACCAGGCTTAATGATGTTATTAGCATCAACTTCTGAGGGCTTGGGGAGATTAGACATGGTTGTTGATGATTCTTGATCTTTCTTCCCCAGCGGAGTCGCCAAAAAGTGTGTTCGCACACGAACACGTCACCGTGTACCCTCGATGCCGGGGGTGATGCACCGCAGCTCACGTCAAAGGAGATCCGCCGGAAGCGTGGTGCGCAAGACAATCCGGCGGGCGCTTTTGTAGACCCGAAACCCCACATGCCCGGGAGGGACCCCATCAGGGCGCGCGGCGGCTATGGGCTACCCTAGGTCGACCTGATCGCCCCTAGAGCCTCGAGGTTCGCCGCCCTGCAATGAAGAACAAGCGAAGAATGAGGAAGAAGAAGAACAAGGGACAGAGATAAAGGTAAAGGTAAAAGATGATAGATTGATATGTCGATTGTGTGTTGTTATTCAATCGGCCGTCACCCCTTACATATATATGAGGTAGCTGGACTTTCCGTACAAGAAAAGGACTCAAATTCCGTCCAAAACATCAAAAGATAACCTAACTCGGACCACGAGCTCCGGAACTTCCGGTCAGCTCGGAACTTCCGGGCTAAAATTACATCAAGTAGCCCTCTTGCACAGCTCCTGCAGGTCGCATATGGCTTCGGATCACGACGGTCCCAAAAGTAAAGTTGTAGATCTTGCAATGTAGAAAAATTCCTTAGTTGATCACTTTTTCATCCGAGGTCATCTTGATGTCGAAAGCAGCCCCGCAAATCTCCAAATAATGTTAAAATTCCAGTTTTCGGGGCGCACCGCGTGCAAAGTTTCTGTTTAGCCCGGAACCTCCCCGGAAGTTTTGCTCGGAACTTCCGAGGCAGACTTTTGTAGCACACCGTTTTGGCTATAACTTTTGCATACGAACTCCGATTTAGACGCTTATTATATCAAAATCAATCGTTTCGACGAGACGAAGACAACTCGTGTAGAAACCTTTCCCATATGAGGCCATCTTAGGGGCATAATCAGCCGAATAGTGTTCTGAATACAAAATCTGAGTACTTCGAACAAAACTTCGGCCATAGAGATGAGACCGGATGACTATGGCCCAAATTTCAAAGTTTTCCCTTTTGACGATACGGAAACTTTCTCACTTTGAGCACTTCTCCATTTGAGGCCATCTTAATTAAGTTCTTGGTCGTGCCAAAATCTGGTGTCAACACAACCATGTACACGTCGTACGAAGAGGTAGCAGTCCAACGTCCAATGAATGGTTGGCCTTGCTGCTTGTCAGCATCGTTGTCCATACCATCGATGTCTTCGGAGCCATAGTCAAGCACGTCGGTTAAGTCATCGGCGGTGGCTATGAAGTGGGTGGCGGGTGGGAGCAAAATTCCTCATCATCCATCTCTAGCTCAAACCAGACATAGTTCGGCTGTGAGTCCTTCTCCAAGGACAAATTCTTTAAATATTTTAGCACATCACCCAAAGGCGAGTGCTGGAAAACGTTAGCGGCGCTGAACTCGAAGATCGATAACCAATCTAGCTCGGTGTCTGCAGGCGTACGCAGTCTGAAACTTATAGCTGGAGACGAGTCCGAAGTTCCCTTAAAGCGAATATTGTAGGGCGTTGAGTCCATGTGCGGCTCCAACGCTGCAGACTCTGCGGCCTCAGATGGCTCGATCTGCTTCGGCTCTAAGGTCGTTGCAGCCACAGGAACCATCTCCTGGGACTGATCCGATGACAGATTTAAGTCACGTTCATCGGGATGAGGGGGAGCGATCACCGCGGGCTCACATCCCTCGAAGGTCAAGTCTCCACAGATATCCGCGACGTAGTTCAAGATTCTGAATCCGACCTAATGGCCAGGGGCATAGGTGTTAATCTGCTCCAGATGGCCAAGCGAGTTGGCCCGTAGTACGAAGCCACCAAACAAGAAGATATGTCTGGGGAGGACTCCTTGGACAGCGTCATTATTGACGATTGAAGGGGCCATCCAACCTTTTGTCAACGGCACAATGGAACTCTCAATGAAAGCACCAATGTCGGTGTCAAAACCGGCGGGTCTCAGGTAGTGGGTCCTGAACTGTGCGTCTAGGATTGATGGTAACAGGAGACGGGGGACATGATGTTAACCCAGGTTCGGGCCCTCTCTATGCAGGTAATACCCTACTTCCTACTTGATTGATCTTGATGAATATGAGTATTACAAGAGTTGATCTACCACGAGATTGTAATGGCTAAACCCTAGAAGTCTAGCCTATGTGGGTATGGTAATGAGTATATGTATCTGTCCTTTCCGGACTATCCCCTTCGGTTTATCTAGACACGGAGGGGATCTAGGGTTTACATGGAGTCGGTTACATAAAAAGGAATCTTCGGTCACCAAGCTTGCCTTCCACGCCAAGTAGAGTCCACTCCAGACACGGTGCAGTCTTCGGCCTTCATGTCTTCACAGCCCATCAGTCCGTCCCATGGATCACAGGCCGGACGCCCGAGGACCCTTAGTCCAGGACTCCCTCAACGGGCACAGGCCCCAGCGCCCTCCTGACCTCAGCCAGACCCCTCCTCGCGCTTCACGGAGGCGTGGCGACGAGATGACCCACCACCGTCTTCGAAGTGGGCACGGCGGCGTGGCGGCTGGTCGTAGCCGGCACTGCTTGAGCTGTCACTGGGGGAAGAGCTACCATAGCCGGATGAGACGCGGTCGGCACCAAGGGCAGGTTTGCCCTCATCCTCGTCACGGGTGTCGCCAAGGCCGAGCACCTCCTCGCCGTTGTTCACCTCGGGGCAGCACCTAGTGCGGCGACCATCTTTCCCAAACACCCTCACATAGAGGCTCGCGTCGCCGTCGTACTTGAAGTGAAGGGTGCACCGCCTTCCCAGGACACGCGCGCTGGCGAACGTCTGCCAACCGCGGGCCAGAGCTACATTGCCCCCAGCGGAGACCGTGACCGCAACCCAGGAAGCCCTGCTGCAGCAGCCGTCCGCCTGTAGCCAAAGCCTGCCAGGACCTGAGGCCGGTAGCTCGTCGGCGAAGAAGCGCGGGAGCTGAAGCCAGTTGCTGGCCAGATTCTCCGACCAGACGACGAACTCCGGTAGCGTCACCGCCAAGTGGAAGCGTGGCCGGGGAGGCCGCGCGACCACGGCACGTCTCCCTTCATCAACGGGACTGCCACAACCGGAGCGACCCCTGCCCCGCGAAGCGGCACCACCACGGCCGCGCGGAGCCGCGGCAGGGGTTGCGGTGTGCTTGCGGGGATGGCCGCATGCACGCTTGGGCACCGGAGAGCCAGGCCCCTCGCGAGGGGCCTTCCCCTTCTCCGTGGCGGTGAACCTCCTCAACGGCGCCATTCGTAAGGAAGGAGAAAAAGCAGGAGAGGCAAAGGAAGGATGGGCAACGGGGGCTCTGCCCCCCTCCCATTTATACCAGGAGAAGGCCAACCAGCACCCCCCATGATCACAGGTAATGATGGTTTTCCTTGCATGTCGCAGGGACTTGTCACGTTGGGCAGTTGCCGAGGCAGCGTGGGGAAGCGGAGACACCCACGTCCAATCAACCGCCACGCGTCGGCCGAGGCCGCAGGATATGGGGGCCCACGGCGCTCCGCACTTGACCCTTGGCTTCGCCTCGAAGCCAAGCCCGAGCACGCCTTGGGCCCGGGGGCTACTGTCGGTGTTCTGGGAACGGGCTCCAGACTTGCCTGCCTGCGGCCCATGGCGTGGCTTTGCTGGCAGGCCTGTACATCCCATCTTCATCAACAAGGAATCAAGACCCTCGTGAGGGGCCAAGTCTCGCTAGGCGGACGACACAAGACCTCCTCAGGAGCGGCCTCACCAGGCTAACTCGCGAGGGGCGGAGAGTTCAAGGCCGGGCAAACCTCGCAAGGTTCGCGTGACGTAAGCCATGACGACCGAGACCAGGCGGGTGCCAGTGCGCGCAGCGTCCTTGTTTCCTCTTGGGTGCTAAGGGGGCAAGCGCAGGCATGGAGTACCGAGGCATCAAGCAAAGGTTACCATATTGGTGCAAGGAGACCAAGACCAGCAGGACGACAAGACGGAGGTCACCATGGAGCCCAAGACGGCGTCACCACCAGAGCCTTTGGCAGGCAAAGACTGCTTTTGTCAGGATAGCTTGTAGTAGTTGTCCCCTTTCAAATTGGCCGTTGTTGGCTCCCTTCCCTCTCAATATTTGGGAGAGGACCATGGCCTTTATAAATAGGATTAGCCACCACATTAGGAGGGACTCGTCTCGAATCCACCCGAACGACAACCAGTTCGCCAAGCACAAGAACACCTCAACCTCATGAGGCTGTTCTTCCCCTTGTACTGTTCCTCCTCAGCCCAAGAGGCAATCCACCACCACCACATTGGAGTAGGGTATTACACCACAATGGTGGCCCGAACCAGTATAAATCTCGTGTCCTTTGTGTTGCGAGTTCGTCGAGTTAGTTCGTGAGATCTTAGCTAAGTTAGGAGATCTTCACGCGCACTCCAGTGTTCGAACCTTAAGGGTTTTGCCGGAACACGTGATCCGACATCTGCCAAGACTTAACATTGAGAAAAGGCTAGATTTTTATTTGGTTAAGTAGTCTAATCACCCCCCTCTAGACATACTTTCAATCCTACAAGTGGTATTAGAGCTTTGGTCTCCATTTGCCTTGATTTCCATAGCTTTGGTGATCATAGCCTTGGTTTCACAACCTAGAAGAGTATGGCATCTAGCAAGGGAAATTACTATCGTAGAGGGCCTTACTTTGATGGTACTAATTTTGCTAGTTGGAAGCATAAGATGAAAATGCATATTCTTGGACATAACTCCGTCGTTTGGGCTATTGTGTGCATTGGCTTGCAAGGTGAATTCTTTGATGGGAGAAAACCGAACCGTGAAGCTAGCGCGGAAGAGTTGAAGATGATGCAATACAACGCTCAAGCTTGCAATATCCTCTTAAATGGATAGTGCCCCGAAGAATTCTACAAAATCAGTCGTCTTGAGAATGCAAAGGTAATTTGGGATACTTTGATTGATATGCACGAGGGTACCGACTCCGTCAAGGAATACAAATTGGATGTGCTTCAAAGTCAGCTTGACAAGTTCAAAATGAGATTGCCGGCTTAGGAAGTGAAGATATGACCAATAGATTCATCATCAAGAAGATCCTAAGAGCCTTGGATGGAAAATATGATATCGTGTGCACATTGATCCAAATGATGCCCAATTACAAAGATCTCAAGCCAACGGAGGTCATTGGAAGAATTGTTGCTCATGAGATGTCACTCAAGGATAAGGAAGAGATTCACAACAAGTCAAGTGGTGCTTACGAAGCCTCATGTGATGCTCCTAATCATCAAGTGAGAAACAAGCCTTCAATGAAGAATTGAGTCTAATGGTAAAGAACTTCAACAAGTTCTACAAGAGTAGAAGCAAGGAAATAAGTTCCAAGTCAAGGTCCTACAATGACAAAAGATCTTCGAGTCGTGAACGTAATTGCTACAATTGTGGTAGACTCGGACACTACTCCAATGAGTGTACAGCTCCCTACAGAAGAAGAGAAGATTCACCCAAAAGGAGAAGTAGAAGAGAAGAATCACCACCAAGAGAGAGAAGGAGTAGAGATGACCGTTAAGAACGAAGAACATCGCGGAGAAGCAAGGATTCAGAGAGGAAGGACAAATCATCAACGAGCTACACAAAATGAAGACATCAAGCTCATGTTGGTGAATGGGTATCCGGCTCCGACTCCGACAATCACTCTGAGAGAAGTTATCACTCCGACTCTGAATATACTCAAGATGAAGGTGTTGCCAATCTAGCACTTGTGTCAACCAACTCCTATGACATATTTGAATCACCAAATGAAGGAATTGGAAGATGCTTCATGGCTAAAGGCCCAAAGGTATCACACCCCGAGTATGTTGATTTCGATAGTGATGAAGATGATTTGCTAGGTGATGATGATTTAGTGGTTGACAATTCTAGTGATGAAAACTATGATGAACTTGCTATTAATCATGCTAATCAAGATAAAACGAATGATGATGATAACAAGGAGATTTAGCGTCTAACTAAAGAACTAAACACTCTTAAGTTAGCTCGTGAAACTACCTTGGAAAATCATTGAGAGCTTTTAAAGACTCATGAAAAGTTACGCCTTGAAAAGCTCAACCTTGAGCAAGAGCATGGGTTCTTAAAGGCAATCAATGATTATCTTCGTAAGAAAAGTTCTTCTTACATTGCCAAGCGTTTACTCTTGTCTACTTACATGCCACAAGTTAAATCTAGAAACAAAAGCAAGAAAGAATCTTCATCTAGTAGTAACAATAATCATGCTCAATCCAATGTTGTTGCTTCTAGTAGTTCTCTTGATTCCACTAATGATTCTCTTAGCCAAGTTACACTTGAGCAAGGAAATAGCTTATTGAAGGGAATTATAGAGAAAGGTGTTTGCAAGAGCCTTGCTGGAAGTAAGCAATTTGAGGAAATTGTACGTAAGCAAGAAAGACACTGGAAGAATCAAGGAATTGGTTTTGAACAGAACTTCAATGCCAATGGAGTTGAGTGGGAAGAAGATCAATACCTGTAACGCCCCAAGACCGATGCTCCAGATGCCTTCCATGTCTTGCGCGTCAGCTGTGTTATTTATTTGTTTGTTTGCATTCATCGTGTCATCATTTGCATTGCATCGGCACTCGTTGTCGTCATTGTTTTTAAAATTTCTTCCGCCTGTAGTTGCCGCGTACCCCTTGCTTTTGTTGACCGTTCGGATACCAACCTTGTTCTTTGTTTTCCCTCTTGCCTAAACCAGAGTCTCTTTGCACAGTGCATCAACCCCTGCATTGTCTCTTTCTCAACTTTATCTTCTTCTACACCCACAACCTAGCTTGATCATCTTATTCTCCTTCTTTGTTAATCCATTTAAATTGTGGTATTCTATTTCCTGCACCAATTTAATGTTCATTCTTTTCCTATAAATTCTGAACCATGCTTTCAACCTCTATGCCAAAAATTCAGCTCCTTTCGACTTGTTATGGTTGGGTTGAAAAATGGCTCAAGTTTGAATTTAATTCAAACTTGAATTATTTTTATATCCTTAAAAATGTCCAAAGCAGTTTATTCAAATTGTGCATAATTCCAGGACTCCATTAATATCTTCATCCCTGCCAAATTCCGTATCTCCCCTTGCCTTTCTTTTCTTCCAAGTTTTTTGTTTTAAGAAAAAAAGAGGAAAAGGAATGTAGCAAGAGAGAGAGCCCAGCTCCAGCAGCAGCATCCCATCTCCCCAGCCCACGTAAAGCGAGCCACCTCACTTACCCCTTCGAATCTAGCCCACCAGCACTGCTCCCATGTTCATCATCTTCTCCCTGTGCGGCAGGACATCGAGAGACTCCATGTCGGCAGCTGGCTTGATTTGACAGCCGAAACAGCCTCCCTACCTCCTATAAATCATGCCCCGGTGCCCTAGGGTCTCTCCTGTTTCCATTCAACCCTCCTCCTCGTCTAGCCGCCACAAGGTAAGCCACTCCACGCCATAGCCATCTCCAACGCCATGCTCGAGCTCTACTCCGGCGCGATCAAGCTCAACGCCGTCGTCTTCTTCCTCGAGGAGCGACGCCCGTGTCTCCTTATTCTTCCTCGACCTCGCGAGCGCCCATTCGAGCCACGGTTCGACCTCCTCCTTGACGTCTTGTTCCCCTGCTTCCTCTGCTTCAGGGACCCGAAGCCCCGCCAAGTCTCCGCCGCCATTCAGCGTGCTTCCCCACCGTCTCCACTGTGTTCCAGTTGAACCACGACGTTGCCAAAACCCATGGTGAGCTCAGGCTCCTCCCGGTCTTTGTCCCCTTGTTTATTCCGTCCACGAAGCCGGCGTTCTGTGCATATCCAAGGCCTTGATCGCCGGAAATCTTCGCAACCTCTGCTATACTGCTTGCACGCTCGAGCTCGCCCATGTACACGCACCCGTAGCCCCGCATGAATTTGCACCCATCAGCGCACCCAGCCTCCACACTCCCTCCGCACTGCACGCTTCCACGCACAAGTCGTCTCCAGTCCATCCGGGCTGCCATGCCCGACAGCATCGAGCTCACGTGCATCCCCACCTATGGAGCCCAAGCACGTGCGTATCCCATAGTCGCTGCCTTCACAGGTTTTCGAAATCCCGTTGCTGTTCGGTGGCTTTAATCCCCGTTGTTTTGCTCACTTTCGTCGCCGGCGAGCATCGCCGTGATGCCATGGCTCTGAAGGCTCGGCCTTTTGTAGCTTGCTCAAGTAATGAAGCTTCCTTAGTTTTATGGAAACAACTCCCAGCCGGGCTGGTCAGCGCTCAAAGTTTTCATCCTAGAGGTCCTAGGATCAAATCCCAGGCGCCCCTAATTTTGCCATGTTTTCCTTTTCTCTGCACACACACTGTCACTCGGGCCAGATCTTCCTGGGCCGCTACAGGCTGCTGGAATCCGGCCCGCAATTTTTTTTCATCTCAGAGATTTTTTCTCTATTTTGAACGCATGCATAATTACAGAAAAATGCCATCATTTTGAATTGTGAATAACTAAATATCCATGCATCTAAATAAAACATGTCATATATGTAAAATGCTTAGAATTTCATGTACTTTCACAATATGCAACTTTCATCCCTGTTAAAAATGCTTAAAATTGTTGTTTGCATTTATTTACATAAATGGCATGCTAACATGGTTTATTAAATAACTAAATAACCATAGCTCCAAATTTAATAAACTTTATATGTATATGGGGTAGAAAATGCATAGAATAACATGGTTCACTTACTTTGCTTGTTTAACAACTCTAAAAAATGGTTTAGGGCAGAACAGTACCAAATCCATAATTTGCATATGAGGATTTTCCGGAATTGTTGTTCTTGTTTCCAGCCTCATTTAAACTTGCCTAAATAGTTAGATTACTTATGCTTCACCTCTTGCCATGTTTAACAACATTTAATATTGTTGGGTACATAAACGAGAGAGAACTAAATAATTGATGTGGTGTTCCATCAATATGCAACTCTCCGCATATTGAGCTCCACTTAATTTGTAGTTTTGGTTGTTGCACTTTGCCATGCCATGCATATTGAACCGGACATGCATCATACTTGGTTGCGTATCATGCCATGCTTAGGTTATGGTTGTTTACTATGTTGTTTGCTTCTTTCCGGGTTGCTTCTCTCGTTAGCTTTGGTTTCGTTCCGGAGTTGTGAGGATCCGTTCGACTACGTCCGTTTGTCTTCTTCATGGACTCGTTCTTCTTCCTTGCGGGATCTCAGGCAAGATGACCATACCCTCGAAATCACTTATATCTTTGCTTGCTAGTTGTTCGCTCTATCGTTATGCCACGCTACCTACCACTTGTTATATCATGCCTCCCATATTGCCATGTCAAGCCTCTAACCCACCTTCCTAGCAAACTGTTGTTTGGCTATGTTACCGCTTTTGCTCAGCCCCTCTTATAGCATTGCTAATTGCAGGTGAAGTTGAAGTTTGTTCCATGTTGGAACATGGATATGTTGGGACATCACATTATCTCTTATTTAATTAATGCATCTATATACTTGGTAAAGGGTGGAAGGCTCGGCCTTATGCCTAGTGTTTTGTTCCACTCTTGCCGCCCTAGTTTCCGTCATACCGGTGTTATGTTCCTTGATTTTGCATTCCTTACGCGGTTGGGTGTTATGGGAACCCCTTGACAGTTCGCTTTGAATAAAACTCCTCCAGCAAGTCCCAACCTTGGTTTTACATTTGCCTAACAACCTATAACTTTTCCTTGGGTTTTCGTGAGCCCGAGGGTCATCTTTATTTTACCCCCCCCCCCCGGGCCAGTGCTCCTTTGAGTGTTGGTCCAACCTAGAGATACTTGCAGCGCCACGTCGGGGAAACTTGAGGGCTGGCTTTAGCTGTACGTAGTATTCATCTAGTGTGCCTTGAGAACGAGATATGTGCAGCTCCTATCGGGATTTGTCGGCACATCCGGGCGGTCTTGCTGGTCTTATTTTACCATTGTCGAAATGTCTTGTAATTCCGAGACTGATCGAGTCTTCCCAAGAGAAGGAATATCCTTCGTTGACCCTGAGAGCTTGCGATGGGCTAAGTTGGGACACCCCTGCAGGGTATAAACTTTCGAGAGTCGTGCCCGCGGTTATGTGGCAGATGGGAATTTGTTAATGTCTGGTTGTAGAGAACTTGACACTTGACTTAATTAAAATGCATCAACCGCGTGTGTAGCCGTGATGGTCTCTTTTTAGCAGAGTCCAGGAAGTGAACACGGTTCTTGTGTTATGATTGTGCGTAAGTAGTTTCGGGATCACTTCTTGATCACTTCTAGCTTCACGACCGTTGCGTTGCTTCTCTTCTCGCTCTTATTTGTGTATGTTAGCCACCGTATATGCTTAGTGCTTGCTGCAGCTCCACCTCACTACCTTTCCCTACCCATAAGCTTAAATAGTCTTGATCTCGCGGGTGTGAGATTGCTGAGTCCTCATGACTCACAGATACTTCCAAACAGTTGCAAGTGCCGATGATACCAGCGCAGGTGGCGCAACCGAGCTCAAGTGGGAGCTCGATTAAGATCTTGGTCATTGTTTTGTGTCTTTTCTGGTTGATCAGTAGTGGTGCCCAGTTGGGATGATCGGGGATCTAGCATTAGGGGTTATCTTCTTTTATTTTGGTTCCGTAGTCGGACCTTGATTGTACTCTGGATGATGTATGTTTAACTTGTCATCTGTGTGAAGTGGCGATTGTAAGCCGACTCTTTACCCCTTTCTTATTCAGTACATGGGATTTTGTGAAGATTACCCCACTTGCGACTAAACCACCATGCAATTATGCCTCTAAGTCGTGCCTCGACACGTGGGAGATATAGCCGCATCATGGGTGTTACAATACCCCAAGACGAAGTTTTTTCCTCAACAAGGGAAGTATGATACTACTTCTTTTCAAGGGACACAAGCTCAAGATGATCTTCCACCACAAGACCACAAGCTAAAAGGCAAGGACAAGATTCAAGAGGAGATTCATGCATTTGAAGAAGCTCCCAAGGCCTTGGTCAACTGGGTTCCCAAGACTACATCAAGTTCTACTACATCAAGTACGACAACAAATACAAGGATTCCAATCAAGATGATGTGGATCCCGAAGAAGAAGAACTAGAGAGTTCTTGAGGGTGACTCCGCCAACACACTTCACTCATATATTTTGGCAAGGACATGTGCAAACAACTTCCACATCTTGCACTAGTTCTAGGAGTCACAAACCCTTTTGTTGGTAAGACAAGGGACAAGCTAACCTAATTCATTCATGGACATCATCTTGTGTGAACATTAAGGGAGTCCTAGACTAAGGGGTCCTCGGGCGTCCGGCCTGTTAGCCATGGGCCACACAGATGGGCTATGAAGATACGAAGATCGAAGACTGCACCCGTGTCCGGAAGGGACTCTCCTTGGCGTGGAAGGCAAGCTTGGCGATCAAATATGTAGATTCCTTTCTTTGTAACCGACCTTGTATAACCCTAGATCCTCCTGGTGTCTATATAAACCGAAGGACTTAGTCTGGAGGAGAGATTCATTATCATAGTTATACAGGCTAGGCTTTTAGGGTTTAGCCATTACGATCTCGAGGTAGATCAAATCTTGTAATACTCATATTCATCAAGATCAATCAAGCAGGAAGTAGGGTATTACCTCCATAGAGAGGGCCCGAACCTGGGTAAACATCATGTCCATTGTCTCCTGTTACCATCAACCTTAGACGCACAGTTCAGGACCCCTACCCAAGATCCGCCGGTTTTGACACCGACATTGGTGCTTTCATTGAGAGTTCCACTGTGACGTCGACGACAGGATCGATGGCTCGCCTTGTTCTCAAGGACAATATCATCGTCGGAGGAGCACTCGCCCCAGGCCAAATCCTCTGGCTGGGCGGCTTTACCATGACCGCCCGTTCAGTCGTTAAACCGACGATGACCTCCCGGGTCATTGAAAATCCCCTTCATATCGACTCCGAACACTCGAAGCAGATGGATCCAGTAGCGCTTTCATCTTTAAATGAGCTCCTAGATCGCATCGCCGCCCTTGGGATCGCTAAAGACTACGATCAAATTGGGCTTAAACCCGATCAGAGAGAAATCAAATCTCCACCGATCACCCACCAGATAGCGGTAGTCGAGGAGCGAGACGACAACTCTTCCTCCATATTAAGGACGGACTATGTCCTGATCTTCGGCATCGAAGAGTTGGACACCCACCTGCGAGGAGATGCATCCTGCCCTCCGAACATAGAATCGGACGACGGGCCTAAGAAATCAGTGGATATCCCGGAGCTCGATCTGTTAAGTTCGGAAGTCCTTCAGACTCCGGATCCAAAATTGTGTCAGGGTTCAAATTTAAAACCACCCACCCACCCAAATATAAGCGCTCTCATGAGCATACAACAGTAGTCTCAGGAAACGGTCCACCACTTCTGGGCCATATTCCTTCTTGTCAAAGACAAGATTAAAGATTACCGCGGCGAGCAAGCGATCTCAGTGTTCCGCAACAACTGCATGGACGAAGGAATCCTCCAAGCCATCAACCGCCGTCGCATACTATAGTTTGCTGACTTGGCAACTATCATACAGAAGTATAGTGCAATGGAAAGCGCCTGGAAAACTCAGGCAGCCCGTTGGGAACCATCGGTCCCCACTCAACCCCTCATTTAGGCAAAAAGGGCGCACCCTTGTAACACGCCCTGTCCAATAGTAAACAAATATAAGTCCAGTACGAGGCGCGGAACCATTCTAGAAGGATGGCTCGATGGGCCATGCAAAATACACGCAACACCGAATAACATACCAACACATAGCCTTAGAGCATGTTGGATACTCCAGCAAGTGGCCAAGAGCGGCGAGGATATCCTCACCAAGAATACCCCAGAACAACATCCCCTAGAAGACGATGACCCCAAAGTACTGACGGACTTCGAGATATTCGCCTCAAACAATAGGCGCAAAAGGACACTCCGAGGACTCGCCGAAGTTTGTCAAATAGGAGCAATAAATCCTTGGAACGACACGGCTATAACTTTTAATGCCGGTGACGAACCAAAATACAGGACAGTCTGAGCACCAGCCGCCTTGGTCCTCAGTCCAATCATGGACAGCTTTCGGCTCACCAAGGTTCTCATGGACGGTCACAGCGGACTAAACCTCATCTATGAAGATACACTCCACAAAATGGAAATAGACAAGTGCCGCATCGAGCAAAGCAGCACGACCTTCCGAGGAATCATTCACAGTCGAGAGGCGTGGTGTGCGGGAAAAATAACACTCAATGTGGTATTCGGGACGCCGAAGAATTATCGATCCGAAGAAATAACCTTCCAAGTGGCCCCTTTCAACAGCGGATATCACGCCCTCTTGGGGTGAGAGGCATTTACACGCTTCCAAGCTGTACCTCATTATGGGTACATGAAGCTTAAGATGCCCGGGCCCAATGGCATAATCACTCTCGCCAGTGATTTGGACATAGCACTCCACGCAGAAAACAAAACCACATTCCTGGCCCTTGAGGCATTATCTGAAGCCCTCGCGGCCGAAGAATTAACTGCACTGCGCTCCATGGTGGACAGGGACGATGTGATCTTAGACAAACGCCCCAAATCCACCTCCTTCAAGCTAGCGGAAGAAATAGTCAAATTCCAGGTCCATCCAACGGACCCCATGAAGACAACATCTATTGGGCACAGCTAGACCCAACGGTCGACGCTGCACTACGGGATTTTCTTTGCCAAAACTGGGATATATTTGCCTGGCACCCTTCTGACATGCCAGGAATCCCAGGCAAGCTGGCGGAACACAGCCTCAACATATTAAAGGGATATAAACCGGTCAAACAAACACTGCGGCACTTTTCCGAACCCAAACGCCAAGCCATGGGAGAGGAGCTAGCGAAGCTAATCGAGGCCGGATTCATTAGAGAAATAAAACATCCGGACTGGCTGGCAAACCTGGTGATGGTACCAAAGAAGGATAAATCCTGGCGCATGCGCGTCGATTTTAAAGACCTCAATAAGGCTTGCCCTAAGGACCCCTTCCCCCTCCCCGCATTGATCAAATCATTGATGCTATCGCAAGACATGAGTCACTGTGTTTCCTTGACGCATATTCCGGATACCATCAAATCAAAATGAAGGAGTCTGATCAAGCTGCAACAGCATTCATCACCCCATATGGGCCATTCTGCTTCAACACCATGCCCTTCGGGCTCAAGAACACCGGCGCCACCTACCAACGCATGATCCAAACATGCCTGGAGAAACAGATCGGAAAGACAGTTGAAGCCTATGTGGACGATGTCGTAATCAAGACAAGGCATGTCGAAATACTAATAGACGACCTACGTCTCACATTTGACAACCTCCACGCATATGACATTAAGCTCAATCCAGAAAAGTGTGTTTTTGGCGTCCCCGCAGGAAATTTGCTGGGCTTCATCGTCTCCAATAGAGGAATTGAAGCAAATCCAGCCAAAATCCGAGCTCTGTCACAATTGGCTACGCCAATAGACCTTAAACAAGTCCAAAAACTCACGGGTTGCGTGGCAGCTCTAAGGCGCTTTCTCTCCAGATTGGGAGAAAAGGCACTGCCAGTCTATCGCCTTCTACGGCGAACCAATCACTTCGAGTGGATGGACGCATCAACAGCCGGACTGGAAGAAATAAAAACACTTCTAGCGAGCAACCCAATCATGGTTGTGCCAAACGTCGGTGAACCCATGTTGCTATACATATCGGCAACACATCAAGTGGTGAGCGACGTGCTCGTCGTTGAACGAGAACAAGATGGACACAAATTCCCGCTTCAGAAGCCAGTATACTACATATCCACTGTCCTTACACCATGCAAATCCCGGTACCCCGATTATCAAAAGATAGCATACGCGGTCTTCATGGCATCCCGAAAGCTACGACACTACTTCTAGGAGTGTTCGATCACGGTGGCTTCTGAAGTGCCACTCAATGACATAATAAACAACCGCGGTGCCTCGGGACGGATTGCCAAATGGTCCATTGAGCTCCTTCCATTTGATATTACATACAAACCACGTCGAGCTATTAAATCCCAAGTACTGGTTGACTTCGTCGCCGAATGGACAGAGGCTGAACTCCCTAAAGAGTACGGCACATATTCCAATTGAGTTATGTATTTTGTTGGATCCAAAATGCTGGCAGGGCTAGGAGCGGGCGTCGTTTTAACGTCCCCCACTAGAGACGTCGTTCAGTACGTACTCCAAATACTATACACAGACTCCAACAACGCAGCCGAATACGAGGCCTTATTGCATGGTCTCCGGATGGCTGTCTCCATGGGCATACAGCGCCTGGAAGTGTGCGGGGATTCAAACCTTGCAATATCTCAAATAAATGAAGACTTTGATGCCAAAGATCTGAAGATGCCATCTTATCGTAATGCCGTCCTAAAAATGTTGGCTCGGTTCGAGGGGCTTGAGTTCCATCATGTAGCCTGAGAAAGTAATCAAGCAGCGGACGTTCTTGCTTGTATCGGCGCCAAGCACGACCCCGTCCCACCTAATTTCTTTCTGGAAAGGCTTTTTAAGCCATCCATGGTGTGGCAGGGGGAAAGTGGCAACACTAGTCCGGATCCGAACACAACCCCAGATTCCAAACCCACCGATATCATCGGAGGCTCAGCCACCGAAATAACACCGTCAGTCCATCTCATTATGGCAGTCATTGCCCCATGGACCGAACCCTTCTTGGCCTACCTTAATAGGAAGGAACTTCCTGAGGATCAGAATGAGGCTTGCCGCATTGTCCGGCGTTCGAAGGCCTACAAGGTTCACGACGGAGATCTCTATAAGAAAAGCGCTGCTGGAGTCCTTCAAAGATGTATCTCCGAGGAGGAGGGGCGGCAGCTCCTGGCTGAGATTCACGCCGGTCTCGGCGAGCACCACGCCGCAGCTCGGGCCCTTGTTAGCAAGGCCTTCCGTACAGGGTTTTATTGGCCGACGGCCCTAGGAGATGCACAGGACCTTTTCCAATGTTGCGTCAGATGCCAACTCTTCGCCAACCAAAGCCATATGCCCCCCACCGCCCTACAAACAACCCCCATCACTTGGCCTTTTGTGGTCTTGGGACTAGATATGGTTGGACCCCTTAAAGGAGGAAGCCATAAGAAAAAATATCTGCTGGTTATGGTGGATAAATTCTCTAAGTGGATAGAGGCCAAACCAGTTAAAACGGCCGAGTCCGGGCCGGTGATAGAATTCATATCCGGCATCGTCCACCGTTATGGTGTTCCACACAGCATCATCAGTGATAACGGCTCCAACTTCACAGCCGATGAAGTGAAAACCTGGTGCGTTAATCTGGGCATCAAGCTCGATTACGCCTCTGTCTATCATCCGCAGACAAACGGTCAAGTCGAACGAGCCAATGGTCTTATTATGAGCGGCATCAAGCCTAGACTAGTGCGGTCTTTGAAAGAATCAGACAAGCACTGGGTTGAGGAGCTCGACTCCTTACTCTGGGGGCTGTGGACCACGCCCAATCGCACTACCGGATACACACCTTTCTTCATGGTGTATGGCGCAGAGGCAGTGTTACTCTGCGACATTATTCATGACTCACATCGAGTGCGCATGTACGAAGAGAGAGAGAGGCCGAGCTTGATCGGCAGGATAGCTTAGATGTCCTAGAGGAAGAGTGCGACGTCACAAAAGCCCGTTCCGCATTTTATCAACAGCAGGCTCATAGGTATCAACCAGAGAAGTGCGGGCCAAGACTTATAACGTTGGCGAACTTGTTCTACGCCTGCCGGAGAAGAAAAATGACAAACTCAAGCCCAAGTGGGAGGGTCCCTTCATCATCGACGAAATTCTTACCGGAGTAGCCTACCGCCTACGTAATGCGTCAGACAATCACCTGGAGCCGAACCCCTGGAACGTGGCTAGACTCCAAAGGTTCTACGTCTAGAGCCGAACTCTTTGTTCGTCCCCTTCCCCCTATTGCCTCCTTCACCTTTTCTCTCTTTTCGTTTTTTCTCTTTAGCGTTAAGCTTTCGTGCGGTTAGACCGCACACCCCTGACGCACACATCTTCAAATATGTATGTCCATTATACCTGGGGGCTTTTTGTACAGAAGCTTGTTATTATTCCCCGAGCATCAAGCTCATTACATATGCATTTTTCCCATATGTACCTTTTCTTCGCCATTATATACATCGATATGACTCAAGTTTTGGCCAAGCTGGGTTGCCTGGCTCCTATGCTTATGCCCTACGTTCCCGTTAGTTTGACTAGGGCATAAAGGGAGCACCTCTGCGATTGTTACTCTCGGGTCATCCAGATGTGTACCACAGACTCGGTGAAGCCAAAAGCTAGCGTTCTTAAGGGAATATTCGGTCGGTGGATTAAAGATGTTTTTTCGCATTCACTCCCTTGTGAACCCCCAGAAGTTACACATACTGCGATTTTTCAATCACAGTTTGGACATGCACATTAACGCATGCACACCCAGGGAAAGGAACCCTTAGCGGAACTATTCTCTCTGGAAGATGTTTCTTACAACTTTAATGTAATATAACATAACTAGCCGGATACAACTTGTCTGTTCAAGCAACTATGACACCTACGCCTGGTTTCCATGCATACCCCAGTCTAATCGGCCGCACTGGTATTCGGAAACACTCCGCACCTTCAGGTCCCGAGGTTGAAGCGAAAAGGTCTGCCATGACAATCGTTTTCCAATTCAGCTAGGAGTTACATATATCAAGGAAAGTACATAGTCACTCAGACTTGTAAATTTCCTCCTCTATACAATCCAACAAGTTGTCTAACTTACAATCCTGTTGGGAATATTTGGCAGCTACAGCTACTTGGTCATATACCAAATTAACGGGCACTTCTTCCCCATCTGACCCTAAAGGTCCGTCCCGGGCCATGTGATTCGGATCAAGCTTGGTATACCGTGTTTTCACCATGACCCAGCCTGTCGTGCACCCTCCCGGCAGGCCGATATTTTCCATAATCGGATACGTCATTGTGCTCCCTTGAATAGCTCTGCAAGCTCATCCATACTTCCTGGAGGGGAGGCGGATGGCCATAAGGCCTTAGCAACACTCCGCATTGCCTGCCGAGCTTGCTCGTGCATTTGCGACAGCCCTTGCAGCAGATCGTCCGACAACCCGGACATCTCCTCTTCGGGATGGCCTGTCAGCATACCTGCAAACATAACTTTGTCAGTTCCTTTCATCTCCGAACTATTATAAGGTAAGTCCGGCCACATATTGAATATGCCGCTATCGTGTCAAAACCGGCGGATCTCGGGTAGGGGGTCTCGAACTGTGCGTCTAGGCCGGATGGTAACAGGAGGCAAGGGACACGAAGTTTTACCCAGGTTCGGGCCCTCTCGATGGAGGTAAAACCCTACGTCCTGCTTGATTAATATTGATGATATGGGTAGTACAAGAGTAGATCTACCATGAGATCAGAGAGGCTAAACCCTAGAAGCTAGCCTATGGTATGATTGTTGATGTGTATGTTGTCCTATGGACTAAAACCCTCCGGTTTATATAGACACCGGATAGGGTTAGGGTTACATAGAGTCGGTTACAATGGTAGGAGATCTGATCATCCATATCACCAAGCTTGCCTTCCACGCTAAGGAAAGTCCCTTCCGGACACGGGACGGAGTCTTCAATCTTGTATCTTCATAGTCCAGGAGTCCGGCTGAAGGTATAGTTCGGCTATCCGAACACCCCCTAATCCAGGACTTCCTTAGTAGCCCCTGAACCAGGCTTCAATGACGACGAGTCCGGCGCGCAGATTATCTTCGGCATTGCAAGGCGGGTTCCTCCTCCAAGTACTTCATAGAAGATTTTGAACACAAAGATAGTGTCCGGCTCTGCAAAATAAGTTTCCACATATTGCCATAAAGAGAATAATATTTACGCAAATCTAATCTGCTGACGTACTCCGTAGTGTGACATCACACCACGGCCAAGCTTTTATTCGAACTGTTTTACTGTCCCATCTTAGCGTGTTATGCGAGGCGGTTTCCTTGGCACGTCTTGTTAAAGCAGAGATCATGTCCCCTTATTCTGGGATTCACATCAATACGGGCGTGGGTAACCCAACCGCGCCATTGATTACGGCGCTTGGAGATAAGCGAGTTTTACCAGGCTGGTGGGGACACGTAGTTGCGTCCACCCATATAAGGGGATAAGGATCCACCTTTTCACCCACGCCTTCTTCCTCCTTTGCCTATCCATTCTTGTGCACTCAAGCTCCAGCGCCCAAGTCCGCACTACCACCTCAACCTTCTCCAGTCATGTCCGGAGCGGGAGGAAAGTGGATGGTCTCCTCTGTCATGGAGGGACGCATCAAAAAGCTGAGGAAGGCCGGATATCTGGCTAGCGACATTGCGCACCAGCTTCCCGAAAAGGGGAAGCTCATCCCCACTCCTAGGCCCCATGAGAGGGTGGTATTCCTCCCCCATTTCCTCCGCGGACTGGGCTTCCCTCTGCATCCATTTGTCCGGGGGCTCATGTTCTACTACGGCTTGGATTTCCACGATCTAGCCCCGAACTTCGTCCTCAACATCTTGGCATTCATCGTCGTGTGTGAGGCGTTCCTCCGCATCCGCCCCCATTTCGGCCTATGGCTTAAGACTTTCAACGTCAAGCCAAAGGTGGTGCGCGGAAGCCAGGCGGAGTGTGGCGGTGCCATGGTTGGTAAGATGGCCAACGTCCTATGGCTCGAGGGCTCCTTTGTGGAGACCCTGAAGGGGTGGCAATCATGGTGGTTTTATGTCACCGAGACGCGCGACGCCGAATGGGTCGCACCCCCTGAGTTTCGATCCGCCCCCCTACGTGGCTCACGTCCTGCAAAGAGACGGGCCTGTCGTGGGCTAAAAAAGGAGAGCTGACCGGACTCCAAACATGCATCAAAACCCTGGTGGACAAGAAGCTCAGACTTGTCAACGTAGTCCAGATTATGCTCATCCGCTTGATCCTCCCATGCCAACAACGGGCTTTCAACCTGTGGGAGTTCGACCCAGCGTGGCACCAGACTCTGAATAGGCTCTTCGACACGATGTACGAAGATGCCTGGAAGGTGCTTTTCAAGGGCGCCGAGGCTCCCGCATCCGCTACTGAGGATCGCGGATTCAGTGCGCAGCGTCACGCTCTCACGGTAAGCTATTTTTTCCTTTTACAGGGTGTCAGTTTTTCATAGTTTGACTCTATGTGGGATCTAAACTCCCTTACCTTTGACAGGATTGGCAGGTGACGTCCGGACAGATCAACTGTCCGGCTCCTTTGCCCGAAGGCCCAGCGGACGCTCACTTGGTGAAGCTGCTGGTTCCGGCACCCTACATGGTGCCGGAGAAGAAGGTCAAGAAGAAGGCCACGGGGACTCGAAAGAGTGCCCGACGCCCGGAGGTGTCGGATTCATCATCCGACGAATCCAAGACGCACTCCTCCCGTGAAGACGAGGAGGAGGAAGAAGAGACCCCTCCGCCTCCAGTGGGGGAAGGGAAGAAAAGGAAGGCCGCCCTCTCTAAGGAGGCCGGAGTGTCCAAGAAGGGGAAGACCCTTCCTCCGGACTACTCTGCCGACGCCGACGACGGCGGAGATGAGTGGCAGCCCACGGCCAAGCCCCTGGCAAAATCGTAAGTATCCGGATACCAGAGTAATTCATAGTATTCGTTTATTGCTCAGCTTTCCCTTATGTCGAATATGCTTATGCAGCCCACCCAAAGACCGGCTCGACGCGTCGTCGAGCATCTCACTGGACTCGTCGAAGGTGAACTCGCTTCCGACGGCTTCCTCCCCCCGCCCTATGGACGACATCGAGGTGTTGTCCCAACAGGTTCCAAGCAGGGAGGAGGTGGTCCCAGAGGCGCCGCAAGGCGACCTCCCGGACTCCAGGAGTAAAGGGGATGAAACCCCCCAGGGCTCCAAGTCCGGCTCTAGGATAGACACCGCTTCGGAACCTTCAAAGGTTCCAGAGTCCCGCGGGGGACCTCCTTCCAAGAGGAGCAAGTCCACCATGCCGGCGGCCTTCGTCCAACCGAAGGCGCCGGACAATATGCTGGAGGCGCTCCAAGGCGCCTCCATCGATGAGGAGCACTGCGCTATTATGAGTGTGGTGGTCCAGAAGGTTCAGTCTGCAAAAAACAGACTGACTGAAGCTTGTACTAGCCTTTTGACAGGCTTTGAGGTAAGTAAAGAAAGTGTAAATAATAGTACCGCATAGACAGTAGCCCCTGATGCTCTGTTTGGCGTTCGGGAAGAAAAGCCGAATAGAGGATCAAATAGAATTCGAAGGAGTCTAACAAAAATGAGTCAATATGCATGTGCAGGCTACCCTGCTTGCGTCCGCCGCACTGACTGCGGAAGTGGACACGCTAAAGCAGGACCTCGAAAGGTCCGAGCAAGAGCTCGAGCGTGCCAAGAAGCAGCTCGAGGACAATGAAGGTAAGAAATACCTTGTTAAATATATATATATATATATATATATATATAAGGTGCAATTGCGAAAAATGACAGGATTATCATGGCTATTGTAGAGGCCACGTATGAGGTGGCGACCCTTAAGCAAGTGCTAGACGAGGCCGAGAAGAATTCGGCCTCGGAGCACACCGAGCGGGAGAAGTATGAGGCCGGGGTTGGCAATGTGCGACAAGAGCTCCAGGCTCTCATGGAAAAACATGAGAGTTTGGAGCGTGACTCAAAGACGCAAGCGTCCGAGCTTGCGGTGGCTATTGAAAATGCCAAATTTGCCAAGGCCGAATCCCAGAAGACCCTCCAAGAGTTGGATGAGGTGAAGAAGATAGCCCGGGTAAGGCATTCTTTATGCAAAGCAAACACATAAACGTGAGTTACCTGTTACTTACCCGAATCCGGAGCTCTCCAGGAGCATTCGCAGATCTTCCCCAAAGTGTATCCGATGTCGCCGCATTCTATCGAGCCGAGGAGGGCAGCTCGACGGAGAAGGTATTCTGGTCTCAGTACGCTGAGGCCGGACACCCCGTGCCCCTGAACGACCAGCTGAAGCAACTGGTCGAGCTCCACAAGGCGGCCGAACAGGCCATGAAGGCCCTCGTAGTTCGGCTGTGGCCCGGAGAGGCTCAGCCTGGGAGCTATTTTGGGCTGGTGCGGCGGCTGGTGGAGGCCTGTCCAAGGCTCGAAGTCATCAAGCGCTCTGTCTGCATTGAAGGTGCCCATAGGGCCCTTGCCCATGCTAAGGTGCACTGGGGCAAGCTGGATGCTGAGAAGCTTGTGAAGCACGGGCCACCGCCGGGGAAAGAGCATCGCAAGCCCGAGAATTATTATAAGGATGTTCTGAAGGGTGCCCGCCTTGTGGCGGATGAATATACTATGGATGTAATTTTCGAGTAAAACTCGCTCGTTTTGTCCTGTGCGCTGAAAACTTGTTCATATGCGCTGGCCAATGCTGCTTGAATTTAAAATATTACCTTCTGTGCGGCTGTTTATCAATACTGAGAGATGGCGAGTCGTCGGCTTCTGCCCGCTTGCCGCTAGTGCTGGGGTGTTCGGGGATAAACCTGGGCGCTCTTCTTCCCATATTTGGGTCCTTCGAGGGAGGCGCTCAGCCCAACGAACGAGGCAATCGGACTATAATGCGTGAACACTCTCACTTAGCCATAGAATTCTATAATTTTAAATTTCGGCGAAGCCCCTAGTATTCGGAAGACCGAGTTCGGGGCGCTATCCACGCCTTGGCCAGACAGAGCCGTCTCCTCGCCCTAAGCAGCATAAGTCTTTAGGGACTCGAAAAAACCTCTCAAATAGCGACTAGCTCTCGCTTCATCATGACAGTCAGTTTTAGCTTTCTCCACTGAGGTGCTCGACCCAGCTCAACCGGGGCACAATCGCAGTGGTTCTCCTAGTGCTACCTTAGCCGATATAGCGGAACGTAAGGCACCAAAACATAGGAGCCGGGCAAACCCAACTATTGACCCATGACATGATTCGGAGCCAATGCATATAATGCTATAAGTTCGGGGTGCCGCACTTGTTAAAGTGTTCAGACTTCTCACGCCATATTGAGGGGTACTAAAGCCCCTGGCGTATTTTGGCCGTACCAACGTGTATGGGTGCAACATGTCGTTAAGGAACATATAAAAAAAGGTAATGCAAAAAATAGACAAAACCTATGCATTGTTTATTAAAATAGCTGTGATCAAAGCAGAAGGATACAAGTAATGCGATAAACGAAAAGTTGGACTATTTAACATGTCTCCTCTAGGGGCAAGCTGCGGAATAGTATGCGAAACAGGTATACTGCTCGTGATAGAGACCACCTGGGATTTCCATAATGCGGCATGGCTTGTCTGCTTCCCTGGTCCTTGCATCATTTGTGCGGCAATTGAACTGCCGAACAGGCCTTCCGAAGAGTAGAGTCCTGGAAGTAAGATAAAAGTAAAAATCGGCAGCCCCTGGTGCGGTTTAAGCCATGTTTTGGGCGTGCCGTGATGGTGCCCCTCCCCCTATGCCCATGGTATTTCCAGAGCGTAGTTATGGACGTGAAGTACTGGCGTCGCCTTTTTGCAAGGGTTGGGGTTGGGGCCGCATTGCTACGCCTGCTCGGAACGTGCCAGGCGGTCTTGTTGTAGGTTACCCCGGGCGCACTTGACGGTGTCCAGATGTTTAATGGCCGGACTGGAGAACTGCCTGGAGAGACTGCTTTGTACTTCCACTGCAAGGGTCGCCGTGTGCTCCTCCGTTGGAGGGAGCGTTCGGTGTTTCCATTGACCGTAATTACTCCACGAGGGCCTGGCATCTTGAGCTTAAGGTATGCGTAGTGCGGTACCGCATTGAATTTGGCGAATGCGGTTCGCCCGAGCAGTGTGTGATAGCCACTGCGAAACGGGACTATGTCAAAGATTAACTCCTCGCTTCGGAAATTATCCGGAGATCCGAAGACCACTTCAAGTGTAACTGAGCCTGTGCAGTTGGCCTCTACACCTGGTATTACGCCTTTAAAGGTCGTTTTGGTGGGCTTAATCCTCGAGGGATCTATGCCCATTTTCCGCACTGTATCCTGGTAAAGCAGGTTCAGGCTGCTGCCGCCATCCATAAGGACTCTAGTGAGATGAAATCCGTCAATAATTGGGTCTAGAACCAATGCGGCGAATCCGCCATGACGGATGCTAGTGGGATGGTCCCTTCGATCAAAGGTGATCGGGCAGGTGGACCATGGGTTGAACTTTGGGGCGACTGGCTCTACCACGTATACATCCCTTAACGCACGCTTCCACTCCCTTTTGGGGACATGGGTTGCGTATATCATGTTCACCGTCCGCACTTGTGGGGGAAAACCCTTATGTCCACTGTTGTTCGGCGGTCAGGGCTCCTCGTCGTCATCGCTATGCAGCCCCTTGTCTTCATTGTCGGCGCTTAACTTGCCTGCCTGCTTGAATACCCAACAATCCCTGTTGGTGTGATTGGCCGGCTTTTCAGGGGTGCCATGTATTTGGCACAAGCGGTCGAGTATTCGGTCCAAGCTGGACGGGCCCCTAGGATTCCTTTTGAATGGCTTCTTCCGCTGACCGGATTTAGAGCCTCTGAATCTGGCATTAACTGCCGTATCCTCAGCATTGTCGATGTTAATGCGGCGCTTCTTCTTGTTGCGATGCGACCTGCCACTAACGTCCCTAGTGTCCGAACTACCAGGGTTCTCGGTCATATTGTTGCTACGAGCGAGCCAGCTGTCTTCTCCCGCGCAAAAACGGGTCATGAGTGTCGTGAGTGCTACCATAGATTTCGGCTTTTCCTGTCCGAGGTGCCGGGCCAGCCACTCGTCACGGATATTGTGCTTGAAGGCTGCTAGGGCCTCAGCGTCTGGACAATCGACTATTTGATTTTTCTTTGTTAGGAACCGTGTCTAGAATTGTCTGGCCGATTCCTCTGGCTGCTGGATTACGTGACTTAGGTCATCGACGTCTGGGGGTCGCACATAAGTGCCCTGGAAATTGTCGAGGAATGCGGCTTCCAGGTCCTCCCAACAACTGATTGATCCTATTGGCAAGCTGTTGAGCTAATGCCGAGCTGGTCCTTTAAGCTTGAGTGGGAGGTATTTGATGGCGTGAAAATCGTCACCATGGGCCATGTGGATATGAAGGAGATAATCCTCGATCCATACCGCAGGGTCTGTTGTGCCATCATATGATTCAATGTTTACGGGTTTGAAACCCTTAGGGATTTGATGATCCATTATTTCGTCTATAAAGCACAGTGGGTGTGCGGCGCCTCTGTACTGGGCGATATCATGACGTAGCTCCAATGAGCTTTGTCTACTGTGTTCGGCCCTACCGAATGTGTGGCCGGCGTGAAGGTTACCGTCTCGAGCCGTGGGGTGCCCACGCAATCCGTAGATCGATCGTGTTTGCCTTGCCTTGTCCTCCAACATGTCTTGTAAGTCCGACGAATATTCCCGTGCCTTGGTACGGGGTGCGGCTTGAGTGGAGGGCCGGGAGGCCTCTCTGTCGCGGCCACGAGGTGGCTGCTCGGACGCATCAAGTGCTTCCTCCTCTAATTGGGGTAGCAACATGTGCTTTGGGTAACTCTTGGAGGGGCGTTCGAGTTTATGCTCTTCGGCCGCAAGGACTTCGGTCCATCTGTCAACCAGCAAATCTTGATCAGCTCGGAGCTGTTGCTGTTTTTTCTTGAGGCTTCTTGCTGTGGCCATAAGCCTGCGTTGGAAACGCTTTTGCTCAACAGGATCCTCTGGCATGACGAATTCATCGTCGTCGAGGCTTGCCTCATCTTCGGAGGAAGGCATATAGTTATCGTCCTCGACCTCTCTGTCTGCCGCTCTCTCATGAGGGCTGGTTTCTCCATCCTCCTGTGCTAAACCTTGCTGGAGGGGGTTTTCTTCGGCGCTCTCCGGAGTATTATTATCTCCCGTGCTGGAATCACCGTTTTTGTGTTGGCGGGATTTTGAGCGGCGCCGCTGACGCCGGCGCTTGGGCTGTTTCTTGGAGGGGTCATCCTCCGTTGTTCCATCGCCCTCTCCCTCTTTTGGGGTGTCCACCATGTATATGTCATATGACAAGGTGGCTTTCCAGGGCCTAGTAGGCGCTGGTTCTTCATCATCTCCTTCATCGGCATCCATACCGTCGATGTCTTCGGAGTCGAAGTCGAGCATGTCGGTTAAGTCGTCGACAGTGGCTACAAAGTGGGTGGTGGGTGGGTTTTGAATTTCTTCATCGTCCGTCCCCCAACCTTGCTGACTGTAGTCCGGCCAGGGCTCTCCTGATAAAGAGAGAGACTTCAGTGACTTCAGGATATTGCCGAAAGGCGAGTGCTGAAAGATGTCTGCTGGAGTGAACTCCATGATCGGCGCCCAATCGGATTCGACTGGCAGGGGCGCGGAGGGTTCGGAGTCCGAAGAAGAATCCGGCTCCATGAAGTCACGAGTCTTGCAGAGTATGGGGCTGGTGTTCGGCTCAACCGCCGTTGGGATTACAGCCCCCGAGGTGGCGTCCAACCGCCCATCCTCGATCGGCGCAGTTGACTCCGAACTAATGGTCGGAGCCGGTGCGGGTGCGGCCTCCAGGGCACCGTTCGGCGGTAGAGTTAGATCATGCTCGTCATGACAGTGTGGCGCGCTCGGCAGTGGTTCGAATCCGTCGAAGATCAAGTCCCCACGGATGTCAGTCGTGTAGTTTAAACTTCCGAATCTGACCTGACGGCCAGGGGCGTAGCTTTCGATCTACTCTAGATGGCCAAGTGAATTGGCCTGCAGTGCGAAGCCGCCAAAGACGAAGATCTGTCCGGGGAGGAAGGTCTCACCCTGGACTGCATCGCCATTGATGATCGTAGGAGCCATCGGGCCTGACGGCGACGACACAGAGGAACTCTCAATGAAAGCACCAATGTCGGTGTCAAAACCGGCGGATCTCGGGTAGGGGGTCCCGAACTGTGCGTCTAGGCCGGATGGTAACAGGAGGCAAGGGACACGAAGTTTTACCCAGGTTCGGGCCTTCTCGATGGAGGTAAAACCCTACGTCTTGCTTGATAAATATTGATGATATGGGTAGTACAAGAGTAGATCTACCGTGAGATCAGAGAGGCTAAACCCTAGAAGCTAGCCTGTGGTATGATTGTTGATGTGTATGTTGTCCTACGGACTAAAACCCTCCAGTTTATATAGACAACGGATAGGGTTAGGGTTACATAGAGTCGGTTACAATGGTAGGAGATCCGATCATCCGTATCGCCAAGCTTGCCTTCCACGCCAAGGAAAGTCCCTTCCAGACACAGGATGGAGTCTTCAATCTTGTATATTCATAGTCCAGGAGTCCGACTGAAGGTATAGTTCGGCTATCCAAACACCCCCTAATCTAGGACTCCCTCAGCCGCCTCGCAGCATTTTATTCTTCTTCACAGAATCGACCAGTTGGGCCCGCACATCTTTCAGTTCCTCGCCCAGCTGGGTGTTGGAATCCTGGAGTTTATTTTTCTCCTCTCTGACTCGGGTCAGAACACGCTCGCCTGCGGCATGTAGTCCTTTCGCCTCTTTCTCGCCCATTTGAGCGGCCTTCAGTTTCTCTTCTAGTTGGTCCGACGACCCTATTATGAGACAAGCAACAGTATCAACACAACTGGCATATAATTATTGTTTCTTGATGGAGGGAAATATTACCAGAGGATGCCTTCTTGAACTTTTCCAGTTCGGTGGTAGCAGCAGTTAGCTGTGTGCGGCACTTTTCCTGCTCTTAGGCTAGCAGGTCGTTCTTCTCCGTAAGAACCTGGTTATACAATGATCCTTAAATCATTTGTACCAACTACTTCAAGTCTCGGGGGCTGCTGGCACATGGTTATTAAATTCGGACAAGGTAAACTTACCTGCACATCTTTTAAATGCTGCTTTGAGGCTTTGTTAAGCCCATCTCGAGCAGCCCGGATGTATGCATCCGCCAAGCTGAAGGCGCCGAACGCCTCTTTTGAGAAGCGGGGGTTTCGTAAAACGGCCCTCTGGCACCGATTATTCATGGTGCTCTCCACTTCCGAGTTGGTGACGGCCATATCTTCCGAGCCCTCAGCAGAAGGTCAGTCCGGCGCCACTCCCATATCGGGCCCCGTCTCCTCGGCTGGGACCAAATCCTGGCTATTGAGAGTACGACTGGCCGGGTCCCTGGACACAGTCCGTCAAGCCTTTTTTCTGATACAAGATGAACATAGGAGTCACAGTTGGACGCGACTGCTAAAGAACATAGTTGCGAACCCATACCTCTTCGATGAAGGCTCGGTTGTATCTTTGTTTGCCTCCCTCTTTGAAGGACTGCCCGGCGTGGGGTCCGCTCTCTTTGGAGATGCCCCTAGGGCAACATGATGCGCCAAACGCCTCCCCTTTTGAGCATAGGACAATGCGTGGGTGAGGAAGAATGAGAAAACTCTCTTGGACAAGGTATCTCCGGATTACTTACGTGTGAAGCGGGGAGAAGACCGGGATAATCAGCAATGATGGCTACTTCGGTGCCGTCATAGTTCGTTTGAGAAAACACACCATTATCGAGCACCACGAATATATCTGGATCCTCTTCGGATCTGGAGTCAAGGTCCCGATTGTGGCCCTCAGGCTGCGGGGAGGGGCTGTAAAGCCCGTCGGAAGTCTTTCGCCAGTGCTGTTATAAATGGATGGGTTAATGTTCGTTGAACATAGCTCAGGGAGTAGAATGAGTAGAGTAGAGGAGTTGGGGGCTTACCCAGCTAGGAGGATTATACATAAGGTATCTTTCCATGTGCTTGATGCGCAAGAACTCCTCTTCCTCCGCTTTGAACAGTTCGGCCAGTATTTTGGTCAGGGCGGCAGGGGTGTCTGGACCTTTCCTGCCGCAACGGGAGGCGTCATCTTCCCCATTTGTAGTGCCACATGGGAAGTCCTCTGTATTGGAGTGGCTGGACCCCCCACACTATGGAGATCGCCATTACTTTGACTATCGTGTATCTGGACTGGGCAAGCGTCCTTATCTTGCTCGGGAGTTGGCGAACCTCTGCACTATTTTCTTCCTCAAGGCTCCGAGGGCGCCAGCTGTGGCGTTTCTTTAAAGGAGCACTTCTGAACTCAGGAAGACCCCTCCGGACTGGGTCTGGAAGTACGACGTCCTCGATGTAGAACCACTCAGAAGTCCACTCTTCAGAAGCCATATTTCGGTCTCGGCAATGCGCCATATTTCGGCTCCGCCCACTTCAAATATTGATCCCTCGTGGTTATGCGGGACAAGGAAGAATAACCTTCTCCACGGTTCAAAATGGGCCTCACAACCCAGGAATAGTTCGCATAAAGCGATGTCACCCGCAATGTGCAGGATGGAGGCTGGAGTAAAGTTGTGTAGCTGGAGGCCATAATATTCCAGAAGCCCTCGGAGGAATGGATGAATTGGAAATCCCACGCCCCTTAGAAGAAAGGGGACGAAACACCCTCGTTCCCCCACGGATGGGTTGGGGAAATCCTCTGCCTGGGTTTTCCTGTTGAAGGAGGCCAACCCTGCTCGAACAGGGACTAGATCCGCAGGGGGGAGAAACCCCTGTGTTTGCAGCTTCACCAGCTGACGGTAGGATACGGAGCACTTCTCCGATTTGCCTCTTTTTGGGCCACAGGGACGGGAGGAGGAGCTGGGGACGCTAGACATGTTGGAGTGTTCTTTCCTAGCAACCTTTGAGGATTTTCTCCGCGAGATGTTAAATGCATCTATCATCCAATCTCGTTAAATAGATGTTGTCCCTCGCGTGGCTGGGGTGTTATGTGCAAAAATAACCTGACCTCTCGCATTCGCTCGACACGTGGAAATTGAAGTTGTTGATACACAGAAGCCGAGGGGTACAACATTAAATGGAAGGCCAAACACACTACTTTGAAGTCATCGGTGGAGGAACCCGCCTTGCAATGCCAAAGACAATCTATGCGCTGAACACCTCGCCATTGAAGACTGGTTCGGGGGCTACTGAGGGAGTCCTGGACTAAGGGGTCCTCGGGCGTCTGGCATGTTAGCCATGGGCCGGACTGATGGGCTGTGAAGATACGAAGACCGAAGACTGCACCCGTGTCCGGACGGGACTCTCCTTGGCGTGGAAGGCAAGCTTGGTGATCAAATATGTAGACTCCTTTCTTTGTAACCGACCTTGTATAACCCTAGATCCTCCCGGTGTCTATATAAACTGGAGGACTTAGTCAGGAGGAGAGATTCATTATCATAGTCAAACAGGCTAGGCTTTTAGGGTTTAGCCATTACGATCTCGAGGTAGATCAACTCTTGTAATACTCATATTCATCAAGATCAATCAAGCAGGAAGTAGGGTATTACCTCCATAGAGAGGGCCCGAGCCTGGGTAAACATCGTGTCCCCTGTCTCCTGTTACCATCGACCTTAGACGCATAGTTCGGGACCCCCTACCCGAGATCCGCCGGTTTTGACACTGACAAACATCACTCTAAGTCTATGGATATCCTTGTTTGTTCCTTGTGAGACTAACCCGTGTAGGTATTGAAAGTGCAACTCACTCCAATGGATTGCTCTGAATGATCTACATCAACATTGAGCATCTACATCGTCAACGCCTACATGAAGTCATCATCGACATAACCCAAGGTTAGTTCATCCATCTTAGGGGGGATATCACATCTAGGGGGAGCTTTACTCTAACCAATTGAGCTAAATCAACTCTAATGGTGTGAACGCAACAATGCATTATGTAAAAGCGGTGATGTAGAGTGGAACCCTAATCGGCCGATCTTTCACGAAAGGAGCGGATCCCGTGAAGAACACGAGGAACACGAGGGGAAAAAGAGGGGAAACACAAGGGGAAACACAAGAGGAAACACTAAACCAACATGAATAAGTCACACATGTGCTAGATCCTCGAGTATATAAGGAAAGATACACGAGCCACAGACAACTAAGGACGATACAAGGGTAGCCGGTCTTCTCCGTGAGGAGGTCTTGATGTTCTTCCCTAAAGAGGGGTCTTGAATCCGCTTGGGGGATCTTCTCTGGTGGAGGCTCGAATCTCCGTGGAGAAGGTAACCAAGTGGATGAGCAAACCTCTCACACAAACATGAGCTAAACCTTTGCTAACCTTGGAAAGTTGGGCGAGGTGGAGTATATATAGTCTAGGGGGAAGAAGGGATACACGGGCCTCGGCCCTTCATTGTGCGCACACAGGAGAGGCTGGATGTCCGGGCTGGTCGGGCCGGATGTCCGGGCTTTCAGGCGACGCTGGATGTCCGGGCTGGGGAGGCCGGATGTCCGGGCTAGAGTGGTGGCCTTTGTTGCTCTCGGGTTCGGAGGGGCCAGATTTCCAGGCTGGTGGTCGGATGTCCGGGGGCTCGGGAGAGGCCGGATGTCCGGGGCCTGTAGCTTCTGGCAGCTGAGCTGCTGTAGTGGATGACGCTCCAGGGGCCGGATGTCCGGGGTCCTGGCCGGATGTCCGGGGCCTGGGAGATGTTCTTGGCTCCTTCCATTGGTTCTCCTCATCTGTGGACTTGGGGACTTGTACATCTTCATGCGCATCTTCGGGCGGGTCCTCTTGGTGCCTAATCATGCACAACACCTCGGACTTAGGTAGTAGCCATGTCTCATGCATAGAAAGTGCAAGTTCGGAGAGGAGTGAGTTCACCTTATCTTTGATAGCCTTGTCTTGGGCTCGTGTCATTGGTCCAAGTGGTGTCGTTGGAGGTGTAGGTGCATCCATGGGGATGATCTTGGGAAGCTCTGCATCATATCCCCTCCCTTGGGGAAGATCCGTCCTCGGATCGAAATCCTCATCACCATGGTAGGGTGAGAGATCTTTGATGTTGAAGATGTCGCTCACGGAGTACTTGTCACGAGGGATGTCGATCTTGTATGTGTTGTTGTTGTAGCGTGCAAGCACCTTGAATGGTCCATCCGCGCGTGGTCGAAGTTTGGACTTGTGTTCTTGGGTAAAGCGGTCCTTACGAAGGTGTAGCCACATGAGGTCTCCAATGTTGAATATCATAGGGTGCTTGTTGATGTTGAGCTTGGTCGCAAGGCATTGTACTTGGAACTCAATGGTGTTTCTTGTATCTTCATGCACCTTCTTGAGATGGGTCACTCATGCACTTGCGTCCAAATTGATGTGCTCTTGGAGTGGTAGAGGGAGAATATCCAATGGTGACAAAGGGATGAATCCGTAGACAACCTCGAATGGGGACTTGCCGGTTGTTGAGTGTCTTGCTCGGTTGTAGGCGAACTTGGCGATAGGTAGGCACTCCTCCCACTCCTTGATGTTCTTCTTGATGAGTACTCGAAGTAGAGCGGAGAGTGTGCGGTTTGTCACCTCCATTTGTCCGTCGGTTTGAGAATGGTAAGCCGTGGAGAAGAGTAGCTTGATTCCGAGCTTGGCACATAGGGTCTTCCAAAAGTAGCTAAGGAACTTGACATCGCGGTCCGAGACGATAGTCTTTGGCACTCCATGTAGACGCAATATTTCCCTACAAAAGATATTAGCAACATGTGAAGCATTGTCTATCTTGTTGCAAGGAATAAAATGTGCCATTTTTGAGAAACGGTCCACAAGGACAAATATTGAATCTTCCCATTTCGAGTCCTAGGCAAACCAAGTACAAAGTCCATGCTAATGTCTTCCCATGGTTGGTATGGAATTGGTAGAGGCATATAGAGGCCATGAGATTGAGCTTTGGACTTAGCTTTGCGACATGTAGAGCATCGGTTGGTCAAATGATTGACGTCCCGAAACATCTTGGGCCAAAAGAAGTTCTTCGAGAGCGTGGTGAACATCTTGTCGCGTCTGAAATGTCCCATTAAGCCTCCTCCATGAGATTCCTGCAAAAGCAACAAACGAAGAGAAGACTCAGGGATGGAAAGTTTGTTAGCTCTCATAAGATATCCATCTTTGATGTAATAGCGTTCCCAAGATGTATGCGACAAACACTTGGCATAAGGAGTAGCAAAAGTTGCATCATGCTCATACAAGTCTTTGATATGCTCGAAGCCAATGACATCTAACTCAAGTTGTGTAACAAGCATGCATATGCGGGAAAGAGCATCCGCTATGATGTTTTCTTTACCCTTGATGTACTTGATGACATAAGGAAAAGACTCAATAAATTCACTCCATTTAGCATGACACTTGTTCAACTTGGTTTGACCCTTAAGATACTTGAGAGTCTCATGATCGGTATGAATGATAAACTCATGGGGACGAAGGTAATGTTCCCATTCATGCAAAACGCGGACTAAAGCATATAGCTCTTTGTCATAGATGGGGTAATTGAGTGTTGGAAATATGCCCTAGAGGCAATAATAGTTATTACTATATTTCCTTGTTCATGATAATTGTTTATTATCCATGCTAGAATTGTATTGATAGGAAACTCAGATACATGTGTGGATACATAGACAACACCATGTCCCTAGTAAGCCTCTAGTTGACTAGCTCGTTGATCAATAGATGGTTACGGTTTCCTGACCATGGACATTGGATGTCATTGATAACGGGATCACATCATTAGGAGAATGATGTGATGAACAAGACCCAATCCTAAGCCTAGCACAAGATCGTGTAGTTCGTTGCTAAAGCTTTTCTAATGTCAAGTATCATTTCCTTAGACCATGAGATTGTGCAACTCCCAGATACCGTAGGAATGCTTTGGGTGTACCAAACGTCACAACGTAACTGGCTGGCTATAAAGGTGCACTGCGGGTATCTCCGAAAGTGTCTGTTGGGTTGGCACGAATCGAGACTGGGATTTGTCACTCCGTGTAATGGAGAGGTATCTCTGGGCCCACTCGGTAGGACATCATCATAATGTGCACAATGTGACCAAGGAGTTGATCACGGGATGATGTGTTACGGAATGAGTAAAGAGACTTGCCGGTAACGAGATTGAATAAGGTATCGGGATACCGATGATCGAATCTCGGGCAAGTATCGTACCGATAGACAAAGGGAATTGAATACGGGATTGATTGAATCCTCGACATCGTGGTTCATCCAATGAAATCATCGTGGAACATGTGGGAGCCAACATGGGTATCCTGATCCCGATGTTGGTTATTGGCCGGAGAGTTGTCTCGGTCATGTCTGCATGGTTCTCGAACCCGTAGGGTCTACACACTTAAGGTTCGGTGACGCTAGGGTTGTAGAGATATTAGTATGCGGTAAACTGAAAGTTGTTCGGAGTCCCGTATGAGATCCCGGACGTCACGAGGAGTTCCGGAATAGTCTGGAGGTAAAGATTTGTATATAGGAAGTCCAGTTTCGGCCACCGGGAAAGTTTCGGGGGTCATCGGTATTGTGCCGGGACCACCGGAAGGGTCCCGGGGGTCCACCGGGTGGGGCCACCTATCCCGAAGGGCCCCTGGGCTGAAGGGACGTGGGAACAAGCCCCTGGTGGGCTGGTGCGCCCCCCTTGGGCCTCCCATGCGCCTAGGGTTGGAACCCTAAGGGGTGGGGGCGCCTCCACTTGGCTTGGAGGCCAAGCCACCCATAGGGCTGCCGCCCCCCTCCCTAGATGGGATCTACAAGGGGCCGGCGCCCCCCCCCTAGGCCCCTATATATAGTGGAGGGGGGAGGGCAGCCGTACCTGAAGCCCTGGCGCCTCCCTCCCTCCCGTGACACCTCTTCCTCCCCGCTTGTGCTTGGCGAAGCCCTGCCGGGATCCCGCTACTTCCATCACCACGTCGTCGTGCTACTGGATCTCCATCAACCTCTCCTTCCCTTGCTGGATCAAGAAGGAGGAGACGTCTCTCCCAACCGTACATGTGTTGAACGCGGAGGTGCCGTTCGTTCGGCGCTAGGATCATCGGTGATTTGGATCACGACGAGTACGACTCCATCAACCCCGTTCACTTAAACGCTTCCGCTTAGCGATCTTCAAGGGTATGAAGATGCACTCCCTCTCTCTCGTTGCTATTATCTCCTAGATTGATCTTGGTGACATGTTGGAAAATTTTGAATTTCTGCTACGATCCCCAATAGTGGCATCATGAGCTAGGTCTATGCGTAGATTCTATGCACGAGTAGAACACAAAGTAGTTGTGGGCGATGATTTGTTCAATTTGCTTGCCGTTACTAGTATTATCTTGATTCGGCGGCATTGTGGGATGAAGCGGCCCGGACCGACCTTACACGTACACTTACGTGAGACTGGTTCCTCCGAATGACATGCACTTGATGCATAAGGTGGCTGGCGGGTGTCTGTGTCTCCTACTTTAGTCGAATCAGATTCGACGAAAAGGGTCCTTATGAAGGGTAAATAGCAATTGGCATATCACCGTTGTGGTTTTGCGTAGGTAAGAAACGTTCTTGCTAGAAACCCATAGCAGCCACGTAAAACATGCAACAACAATTAGAGGACGTCTAACTTGTTTTTGCAGGGTATGCTATGTGATGTGATATGGCCAAAAGGATGTGATGAATGATATATGTGATGTATGAGATTGATCATGTTCTTGTAATAGGAATCACGACTTGCATGTCGTTGAGTATGACAACCGGCAGGGGCCATAGGAGTTGTCTTAATTTTTTTATGACTTGCATGTCAATGAAAACACCATGTAATTACTTTACTTTATTGCTAACCATTAGCCGTAGTAGTAGAAGTAATAGTTGGCGAGGCAACTTCATGATGATGGAGATCATGATGATGGAGATCATGGTGTCATGCTGGTGACGATGGTGTTCATGCCGGGCCTCGAAGATGGAGATCAAAGGCGCAAGATGATATTGGCCATATCATGTCACTTTATGATTTGCATGTGATGTTTGTCATGTTTTTACATCTTATTTGCTTAGAACGATGGTAGCATAAATAAGATGATCCCTCATTAAAATATCAAGGATTGTGTTCCCCCTAACTGTGCACCGTTGCTAAGGTCCGTTGTTCCGAAGCACCACGTGATGATCGGGTGTGATAGGTTCTAACGTTCGCATACAACAGGTGTAAGCCAGATTTACAAACGCAATACACTTAGGTTAACTTGACGAGCCTAGCATGTACAGACATGGCCTCGGAACACGGAAGACCAAAAGGTCGAACATGAGTCGTATAGTGGATACGATCAACATAAAGATGTTCACTGATGATGACTAGTCCGTCTCACGTGATGATCGGACACGGCCTAGTTGACTCGGATCATGTATCACTTAGATGACTAGAGGGATGTCTATCTAAGTGGGAGTTCATTGAATAATTTGATTAGATGAACTTAATTATCATGAACATAGTCAAAAGTCTTTGCAAATTATGTCGTAGCTCATGCTTTGGTTCTACTGTTTTAGATATGTTCCTAGAGAAAATTTAGTTGAGAGTTGACAGTAGCAATTATGCGGACTGGGTCCGTGAACTGAGGATTGTCCTCATTGCTGCACAGAAGGGCTATGTCCTTAATGCACCGCTCAGTGTGTTGAACCTCGAGCGTCGTCTATAGATGTTGGGAAACATCTGACTTACACGTTTTGATGACTACGTGATAGTTCAGTACGTAATACTAACGGTTTAGAATTGTGGCACCAAAGACGTTTTAAAACGTCGCAGAACATATGAGATGTTCCAAAGACTGAAATTGGGATTTCAGACTAGTGCCCACGTCAGGAGGTATGAGACCTCTGACAAGTTTCTTAAGCCTGCAAACTAAGGGAGAAAAGCTCAATCGTTGAGCATGTGCTCAGATTGTCTGAGTACTACAATCACTTGAATCGAGTGGAAGTTAATCTTCCAGATGAGATAGTGATAGTTCTCCATAGTCACTTCCACCAAGCTATTAGAGCTTAGTGATGAACTATAACATATCAGGGATAGACATGATGATCCTTGACCAATTCGCGATGTTTGACACCGCGAAAGTAGAAATCAAGTAGGATCATCAATTGTTGATGGTTAAACCACTAGTTTCAAGAAGGGCAAGGGAAAGAAGGGATACTTCATGAGACGGAAAATTAGTTGTTGCTCTAGTGAAGAAACCCAAGGTTGAACCAAACCCGAGACTAGGTGCTTCTGTAATGAGGGGAACGGTCACTGAAGCAGAACTACCCTAGATACTTGGTAGATGAGAAGGCTGGCAAGGTCGACAGAAGTATTTTGGATATACGTTATATTAATGTGTACTTTACTAGTACTCCTAGTAGCACCAGGGTATTAAATACCGGTTCAGTTGCTAAGTGTTAGTAACTCGAAATAAAAGGCTACGGAATAACGGAGACTAGCTGAAGGTGAGATGACGATATGTGTTGGAAGTGTTTCCAAGGTTGATGTGATCAAGCATCGCATGCTCCCTCTACCATCGAGATTGGTGTTAAACCTAAATAATTGTTATTTGGTGTTTGCGTTGAGCATAGACATGATTGGATTATGTTTATCGCAATACGGTTATTCATTTAAGGAGAATAATGGTTACTCTGTTTATTTGAATAATACCTTCAATGGTCTTGCACCTAAAATGAATGGTTTATTGAATCTCGATCGTAGTGATACACATGTTCATGCCAAAATATATAAGATAGTAATGATAGTACCACATACTTGTGGCACTGCCATTTGAGTCATGTTGGTATAAAACGCATGAAGAAGCTCCATGTTGATGGATCTTTGGACTCACTCGTTTTTGAAAAGATTGAGACATGCGAACCATGTCTATTGGTAGATATGCATGAGGAAACTCCATGCAGATGGATCGTTTGGACTCACTTGATTTTGAATCACTTGAGACATGCAAATCATACCACATGGGCAAGATGACTGAAAGGCCTCGTTTTCAGTAAGATGGAACAAGAAAGCAACTTGTTGGAAGTAATACATTTTGATGTGTGCAGTCCAATGAGTGCTGAGGCACGCAGTGGATATCGTTATGTTCTTACTTCACAGATGATTTGAGTAGATGCTGAGTATATTTACTTGATGAAACACAAGTCTGAATTATTGAAAGGTTTAAGTAATTTCAGAGTGAAGTTGAAGATCGTCGTGACAAGATGATAAAATGTCTATGATATGATCATAGAGATGAATATCTGAGTTACGAGTTTGGCACACAATTAAGACATTGTGGAAATTGTTTCACAACTAATACCGCCTGGACCACCATAGTGTGATGGTGTGTCCGAACATCATAACTGCACCCTATTGGATATGGTGCATACCATGATGTCTCTTATCGAATTACCACTATCGTTTATGGGTTAGGCATTAGAGACAACCGCACTCACTTTAAATAGGGCACCACACAATTCCGTTGAGACGACACCGTATGAACTATGGTTTAGAGAAACCTAAGCTGTCGTTTCTTAAAAGTTTGGGGCTGCGATGCTTATGTGAAAAAGTTTCAGGCTGATAAGCTCGAACCCAAAGCGGATAAATGCATCTTCATAGAATACCCAAAAATAGTTGGGTATACCTCCTATTTCAGATCCGGAAGCAAAAGTGATTGTTTCTAGAAACGGGTCCTTTCTCGAGGAAAAGTTTCTCTCGAAAGAATTGAGTGGGAGGATGGTGGAGACTTGATGAGGTTATTGAACCGTCACTTCAACTAGTGTGTAGCAGGGCACAGGAAGTTGTTCCTGTGGCACCTACACCAATTGAAGTGGAAGCTTATGATAGTGATCAAACTTCAGATCAAGTCACTACCAAACCTCATAGGTCGACAAGGATGTGTACTACTTCAGAGTGGTACGTAATCCTGTCTTGGAAATCATGTTGCTAGACAACAATGAACCTACGAGCTATGGAGAAGCGATGGTGGGCCCGGATTCCGAAGAATGGCTCGAGGCCATAAAATCCGAGAGAGGATCCATGTATAAAAGAAAGTATAGACTTTGAAAGAACTACTTGATGGTCGTAAGGCTGTTAGGTGCAGATGGATTTTAAAAGGAAGACAGACAATGATGGTAAGTGTCACCATTAAGAAAGCTCAACTTGTCGTTAAGATGTTTCCCGACAAGTTCAAGGAGTTGACTACGATGAGACTTTCTCACTCGTAGCGATGCTAAGAGTCTGTTGGAATTATGTTAGCAGTTACTGCATTATTTATGAAATCTTGCAGATAGGATGTCAAAACATTGTTTCCTCGACATTTTTCTTGAGGAAAGGTTGTATGTGATACAACCAGAAGGTTTTGTCAATCCTGAAAGATGCTGACAAGTATGCAAAGCTCCAGCAATCCTTCTAAGGACTGGAGTAAGCATCTCGGAGTTGGAATGTACGCTTTGATGAGATGATCAAAGATTTTGGGTTTATACAAAGTTTATGAGAAACTTGTATTTCCAAAGAAGTGAGTGGGAGCACTATAGAATTTTTGATGAGTATATGTTGTTAACATATTGTTGATCTAAAATGATGTAGAATTTCTGGAAAGCATGCAGGGTTATTTGAAAAGTGTTTTTCAATGGAAAACCTGGATTAAGCTACTTGAACATTGAGCATCAAGATCTATAAGGATAGATCAAAAACGCTTAATGGTAATTTCAAATGAATACATACCGTGACAAGATTTTGAAGGAGTTCAAAATATATCGGCAAAGAAGGAGTTCTTGGCTGTATTATAAGGTATGGGTATTGAATAAGACTCAAGACCTGACCACGGCAGAATAGAGAGAAAGGACGAAGGTCATCCCCTATGCTTTAGACATAGGCTCTACAATATGCTATGTTGTGTACCGCACCTGAAGTGTGCCAAGCCATGAGTCAATCAAGGGGTACAAGTGTGATCTAGGAATGGATCACAGGAGAGCGGTCAAGGTTATCCTTAGTAACTAGTGGACTAAGGAATTTTCTCGATTATGGAGGTGGTAAAAGAGTTTGTCGTAAAGGGTTACGCCGATGCAATATTTGACACTAATCTGGATGATTCTGAGTAGTAAACCGGATTCGTATAGTAGAATAGTTATTTGGAATAGCTCCAAATAGAGCGTGGTAGCTGCATCTACAAGATGACATAGAGATTTGTAAAGCACACACGGATCTGAAAGGTTCAGACCCGTTGACTATAACATCTCTCACAAGCATAACATGATCAAACCCAGAACTCATTGAGTGTTAATCACATGGTAATGTGAACTAGATTATTGACTCTAGTAAACTCTTTGGGTGTTAGTCACATGGGGATGTGACCTTGAGTGTTAATCACATAGCGATGTGAACTGGATTATTGACTCTAGTGCAAGTGGGAGACTATTGGAAATATGCCCTAGAGGCAATAATAAATTAGTTATTATTATATTTCCTTGTTCATGATAATCGTTTATTATCCATGCTAGAATTGTATTGATAGGAAACTCAGATACATGTGTGGATACATAGACAACACCATGTCCCTAGTAAGCCTCTAGTTGACTAGCTCGTTGATCAATAGATGGTTATGGTTTCCTGACCATGGACATTGGATGTCGTTGATAACGGGATCACATCATTAGGAGAATGATGTGATGGACAAGACCCAATCCTAAGCCTAGCACAAGATCGTATAGTTCGTCTGCTAAAGCTTTTCTAATGTCAAGTATCATTTCCTTAGACCATGAGATTGTGCAACTCCCGGATACCGTAGGAATGCTTTGGGTGTACCAAACGTCACAACGTAACTGGGTGGCTATAAAGGTGCACTGCGGGTATCTCCGAAAGTGTCTGTTGGGTTGGCACGAATCGAGACTGGGATTTGTCACTCCGTGTAACGGAGAGGTATCTCTGGGCCCACTCGGTAGGACATCATCATAATGTGCACAATGTGACCAAGGAGTTGATCACGGGATGATGTGTTACGGAATGGGTAAAGAGACTTGCCGGTAACGAGATTGAATAAGGTATCGGGATACCGACGATCGAATCTCGGGCAAGTATCGTACCGATAGACAAAGGGAATTGAATACGGGATTGATTGAATCCTCGACATCGTGGTTCATCCGATGAGATCATCGTGGAACATGTGGGAGCCAACATGGGTATCCAGATCCCGCTGTTGGTTATTGGCCGGAGAGTTGTCTCGGTCATGTCTGCATGGTTCCCGAACCCGTAGGGTCTACACACTTAAGGTTCGGTGACGTTAGGGTTGTAGAGATATTAGTATGCGATAAACCGAAAGTTGTTCGGAGTCCCAGATGAGATCCCGGACGTCATGAGGAGTTCCGGAATGGTCCGGAGGTAAAGATTTCTATATAGGAAGTCCAGTTTCGGCCACCGGGAAAGTTTCGGGGGTCATCGGTATTGTACCGGGACCACTGGAAGGGTCCCGGGGGTCCACCAGGTGGGGCCACCTATCCTGGAGGGCCCCATGGGCTGAAGGGACGTGGGAACCAGCCCCTGGTGGGCTGGTGCACCCCCCTTGGGCCTCCCATGCGCCTAGGGTTGGAAACCCTAAGGGGTGGGGGCGCCTCCACTTGGCTTGGAGGCCAAGCCACCCCTAGGGCTGCCGCCCCCTCCCTAGATGGGATCTACAAGGGCCAGCACCCCCCTAGTCCCCTATATATAGTGGAGGGGAGGGAGGGCAGCCATACCTGAAGCCCTGGCGCCTCCCTCCCTCCCGTGACACCTCTTCCTCCCCGCTTGTGCTTGGCGAAGCCCTGCCGGGATCCCGCTACTTCCACCACCACGTCATCGTGCTGCTGGATCTCCAACAACCTCTCCTTCTCTTGCTGGATCAAGAAGGAGGAGACGCCTCTCCCAACCGTACATGTGTTGAACGCGGAGGTGTCGTCCGTTCGGTGCTAGGATCATCGGTGATTTGGATCACGACGAGTACGACTCCATCAACCCCGTTCACTTGAACGCTTCCTCTTAGCGATCTTCAAGGGTATGAAGATGCACTCCCTCTCTCTCATTGCTAGTATCTCCTAGATTGATCTTGGTGGCATGTAGGAAAATTTTGAATTTCTGCTACGATCCCCAACATGGAGTTGCGAGCCGAAAAGTTTCTCACTAAAGTAAGCTATGGGGCGCTTCTCTTGCGCTAACACACCTCCTATGCCATTACCACTAGCATCGCAATGAATCTCAAAAGGCTTGTCGAAGTTGGGTAAAGCAAGCACGGGAGCATGAGTAAGCAAATTCTTAAGCTCATTGAATGCGGTATCTTGGGATGGTCCCCAAACAAAAGGTGCATTATTCTTGCTCAAAGCATGCAAAGGCGAAGCAATGGTGCTAAAATCCTTCACAAAGCGACGATAGAAACCCGCAAGGACAAGAAAACTATGCACTTGATGCAAGTTGGTTGGTTGTGGCCAAGTCTTAATAGCATGGATCTTGGAGTCATCAACATGAACACCCTTAGAGGAAACAACAAAACCCAAGAAAACGAGCTTATCAACACCAAAAAGGCATTTCTCCATATTAGCAAAGAGGCACTCTTTTCTAAGAGTTTGCAAAACGGTGCGGACATGGGTGACATGCTCTTTGATAGATTTGCTAAACACAAGAATGTCATTGAAGTAAACCACAACAAATATACCAATGTAAGGGCGAAAGACATGATTCATAAGGCGCATAAAAGTGCCCGGTGCCTCCGAGAGACCCATAGGCATGACTAACCACTCATACAAACCAAACTTGGTTTTGAAGGCGGTTTTCCATTCATCACCCTCTTGTATGCGGATTTCAGAGTAACCACTCTTAAGATCAATTTTGGAAAAGATAGTGGCACCGCTAAGCTCATCAAGCATATCATCTAGGCATGGAATGGGATACCTATAGCGAATGGTGATAGCGTTGATAGGTCTACAATCGGAGCACATGCGAAAGCTACCATCACGTTTTGGCACAAGAATGACTGGGACGGCACAAGGGCTCAAACTTTCACGCACATGTCCATGGTCTATGAGATGCTTTACTTGCCTTTGTATTTCTTTGGTTTCTTCAGGGTTGACGCGGTATGGAGCTTTGTTCGGAAGAGGTGCTCTGGGGATGAGGTTGATTCGGTGCTCAATGCCTAGTAGAGGAGGTATACCCGGAGGTAGCTCATCGGGGAAAACATCGTGAAATTCCTGCAAAAGAAAAGACAACACTAGAGGAAGAGTGTGAGAAGTGTTAGTTTGTGGTGCATTGTCCTTGCACACGAGGACGTAGTGTAGGACACTAGATGGGTTCTCACGCACTTCTCTTATCTCACGTTTGGTGGCAAATAGAACTAGGTTCTTGTTTTTGCCCATCATGGAGGCACTCGATTTGGGCTTGTGGCGCTCACTCTCTTTTTGGTGGCTCGCTCTCTCACTATGATCGCCATGATGGGTGGCTTGCTTGTCGGCGATCATTTGACTTGGCGGCATTGGACGGAGAACATACTCCTTGCCCTTCATCTTGAAGATGTAGTGGTTCGTTCGGCCGTTGTGGACGACTCCTCTATAGAATTGCCATGGCCGTCCAAGGAGAAGATGACAAACGGTCATTGGAACGACGTCACACTCCAAGGTGTCTTCGTAGGCGCCGATTTTGAAGGAGACTTGTACTCGGTGCTCGACTTGGATTGTGCCGGAGTCACTAAGCCATTGCATTTTGTATGGATGTGGATTCTTCGTCTTGGGCAATTGGAGCTTGGAGCAAAGTTCTTCGCTTGCGAGATTATGACAACTCCCTCCATCGATGATGACCTTGACGGATCGTCCATTGGTGCCGGCCTTGGTGTGGAATATGTGGCATCGTCGGTCTTCTTCTTGGTGATGTTGGAGAGTCAAAACCTTGGAGACAACAAGGGCGGGACTTGAATCTTCATCGCAAAAGACTTGTTCTTCTTCATTGTTCACTTGGCGGTGCATGGCGACTTGCTCAAGGGCTTCCATTTCGCCTTCATTCATGGAGTCATAAGTGCCATCGTCGTTGAAGACCATGGTGCGCTCGTTGGTGCACTCATAGGACTTGTGGCCTCGGCCTCCGCAAGTGAAACACTTGAAGGAACTCGTCTTGACGGTCTCATCGGTTGGGGTTGATGATGATGAAGCTCTCGGCTTGAAGTTGCTCGTAGTAGGATGGCTTGTAGTTGACGAAGCTTTCTTGGAACTCGACTTGTCGATGTTGGTACTAGAAGGCTTTGTAGTCGGTGTTGGAGTCGTTGAAGCTTGGTTGTTGGAGAAGCCGTAGGACTTGGATGAGAACTTGGCATACTTGAAATCATCTTGCACTTGGCGTTCCTCTTTGGTAGCTTGGTGCACTAGCTCGATGAGATTTGAGTATGGTTGGAAGTCGGCGATCTTCTTGATGGGATGATTGAGTCCATTCAAGAAACGTGCCATTGTTTGCTCATCATATTCCGTGACATTGGCTCGTATCATTGCAATCTCCATCTCCTTGTAGTACTCTTCAACGCTCTTTGTTCCTTGTTTGTGTAGTTGGAGTTTCTTGAAGAGGTCGCGGTTGTAGTAGGTAGGTACGAAGCATGCTCTCATGACATCCTTCATTTGCACCCAAGTAGTGATGGGTGGTTCACCTCTTGCCTCTCGGCACTCTATGATTTGTTCACCAAATGAGCACATAGTCTTGGAACTCAAGGGATGCCATCGCGATCTTCTTCTCTTCTTCATACTTGTGCAAACGGAAGATCTTATCAACTTTCAATGCCCATGAAAGGTACTCTTCGGGATCGTTGCTCCCGTTGAACTTGGGCATGGTGAACTTGAGCTTGCCATAGCGTTGCTTGATGACCCACAAGTATAGGGGATCGCAACAGCTTTCGAGGGGAGAGTATTCAACCCAAATTTATTGATTCGACACAAGGGGAGCCAAAGAATATTCTCAAGTATTAGCAGCTGAGTTGTCAATCCAACCACACCTGGAAACTTAGTATCTGCGGCAAAGTGTTTAGTAGCAAAGTAATATGATAGTGATGGTAACGGTAACAAAAGAGTAACGAAAGCAAAGTAATGTTTTTGGTATTTTGTAGTGATTGTAACAATAGCAATGGGAAAGTAAATAAGCGTAAACCAATATATGGAAAGCTCGTAGGCATTGGATCAATGATGGATAATTATGTCGGATGTGGTTCATCATGTAACAGTCATAACATAGGGTGACACAGAACTAGCTCCAATTCATCAATGTAATGTAGGCATGTATTCTGAATAGTCATACGTGCTTATGGAAAAGAACTTGCATGACATCTTTTGTCCTACCCTCCCGTGGCAGCGAGGTCCTAATGGAAACTAAGGGATATTAAGGCCTCCTTTTAATAGAGAACCGGAACAAAGCATTAGCACATAGTGCATACATGAACTCAAACTACGGTCATCACCGATAAGTATCCGGATTATTGTCACTTCGGGGTTAACGGATCATAACACATAATAGGTGACTATAGACTTGCAAGATAGGATCAAGAACTCTCATATATTGATGAAAACATAATAGGTTCAGATCTGAAATCATGGCACTCGGGCCCTAATGACAAGTATTAAGCATAACAAAGTCATAGCAACATCAATCTCAGAACATAGTGGATACTAGGGATCAAACCCTAACAAAACTAACTCGACTACATGATAAATCTCATCCAACCCATCACCGTCCAGCAAGCCTACGATGGAATTACTCACGCACGGCAGTGAGCATCACGAAATTGGTGATGGAGGATGATTGATGATGACGACGGCGACGAATCCACCTCTCCGGAACGGACTCCAGATCAGCCCTCCCGAGAGGTTTTAGGGCTTGGCGGCGGCTCCGTATCGTAAAATGCGATGAAATCTTCTCTCTTATTTTTTTTCTCCCCGAAAGCAGATATATAGAGTTGGAGTTGGAGTCAGGAGGTCTCCAGGGGGCCCACGAGGTAGGGGGCGCGCCCCCACCCTCGTGGAAAGGGTGTGGGCCCCGTGTCTTCATCTTTGGCGAGGATTTTTTGTTATTTATTGTAAGATATTATGTGGAGTTTCAAGTCATTCCGAGAACTTTTGTTTTCTGCACATAAAACAACATCATGGCAATTCTGCTGAAAATAGCGTCAGTCTGGGTTAGTTCCATTCAAATCATACAAGTTAGAGTCCAAAACAAGGGCAAAAGTGTTTGGAAAAGTAGATACGACAGAGACGTATCAACTCCCCCAAGCTTAAACCCTTGCTTGTCCTCAAGCAATTCAGTTGACAAACTGAAAGAAATAAAGAAAAACTGTTACAAACTCTGTTTGCTCTTGTTGTTGTAAATATGTCAAGCTAGCATTCAAGTTTTCAGCAAAGATTATGACCAACCATATTTGCAATAATTCTCAGGTCTCATGATTACCCATATCAATGGCATAATCAACTAGCAAGCCATAATAATAAATCTCGGATGACAACACTTTCTCAAAATCATCATAATATGATATAACAAGATGGTATCTCGCTAGCCCTTTCTGAGACCGCAGAACATAAATGCAGAGCACCTTTAAAGATCAAGGACTGACTAGACATTGTAATTCATGGTAAAAGAGATCCAATCATAGTCACACCCAATATAAATTAACAGTGAGAATGCAAATGACAGTTGCGCTCTCCAGCTAGTGCTTTTAATAAGAGGGTGATGACTCAACATAAAAGCAAATAGATAGGCCCTTCGCAGAGGGAAGCAGGGATTTGTAGAGGTGCCATAGCTCGGTTTTGAAATAGAGATAATTAATATTTTGAGTGGTATACTTTCATTGCCAACATAACAACCAAGAGATGGTGATATCTTCCATGCTACACACATTATAGGCGGTTCCCAAACAGATTGGTAAAGTTTATACTCCCCCTCCACCAACAAACATCAATCCATGGCTTGCTCGAAACAACGAGTGCCTCCAACTAACAAAAGTCCCAAGGGGAGTTTTGTTTTGCAATTATTTTTGATTTAGTTTGCATAAAGCATGGGACTGGGCATCCCGGTGACCAGCCATTTTCTCGTGAGTGAGGGGCGGAGTCCACTCCTCTTGAGAATAACCCGCCTAGCATGGAAGATACAGGCAGCCCTAGTTGATACATGAGCTATTCGAGCATACAAAACAGGATGATTATTTGAAGGTTTAGAGTTTGGCACATACAAATTTACTTGGAACGGCAGGTAGATACCGCATATAGGAAGGTATAGTGGACTCATCTGGAATAACTTTGGGGTATAAGGGATTGGATGCACAAGCAGTATTCCCGCTTAGTACAGGTGAAGGCTAGCAAAAGACTGGGAAGCAACCAACTAGAGAGCGACAACAGCCATGTACATGCATTAAAATTAATAAACATTGGATGCAAGCATGAGTAGGATATAATCCACCATGAACATAAATATCGTGAAGGCTATGTTGATTTGTTTCAACTACATGCGTGAACATGTGCCAAGTCAAGTCACTTAGATCATTCAAAGGAGGATACAACCCCATCATACCACATCATAACCATCTCAATAGCATGTTGGCACGCAAGGTAAACCATTATAACTCATAGCTAATCAAGCATGGCACAAGCAACTATGATCTCTAATTGTAATTGCAAACATGTTTATTCATAACAAGCTGAATCAAGAATGATGAACTCATCATATTGACAAAAACAAAAGAGGTCGAGTTCGTACCAGCTTTTCTCATCTCAGTCTGTCCATCATATATCATCATAATTGCCTTTCACTTGCACGACCGAACGATGTGAATAATAATAAGAGTGCATGTAACAGGAGAAGACAAAGCAATATGGGCTCTTGGTTAAATCAACAATAAAGCATATAAGAGCCACTTCAACAATTTCATCATGGTCTTCTCCTACTGACCCCCAAAGAAAAGAAAAGAAATAAAACTATTTACACGGGAAAGCTCCCAACAAGCAAAAGAAGAATAGGAAATATTTTTGGGTTTTCTTTTTAATTATTACTACAACAAGAAAAGTAAACTACTACTAATTTTTTTGGTTTTACTTAAGGTTTATCAAACACACAAGAAGAAAGCATAAAAGGAAATAAACTAGCATGGATGATACAATGAAAAAGTATGAGCACCGACATCTAGCAATGAGTGTGTGTGAACATAAATGTAATGTTGGTGAGAAATACGTATTCCCCCAAGCTTAGGCTTTTGGCCTAAGTTAGTTTATGGCCACGGCTGGCCTGGCTGATATCCTTAATAATAGTTGTTGGGGTCATACTGTGATGAAGAAGACTCTGACTCCGATTGCCACTGGCTGGCAATCATCTCTGGATCCCACTGATAGTTAGACTGTCATGAAGGATCAAATTGTGGTTCCGGTTCTGGCTCCTCGGCTGGTGCAGGGTTCCGGTAGGCGTGAATAGCCGCCAACGGAACAAGGTACGTGCCTACAGTGAAATCAAACAAAGAAGGAGCAGGCAAGGTGATAGTCTCAGGATGATGTTTATTAAAGAACAGTTGATATTTAAGCTCTCCTGCCCTATTCTTAATAATAAAATCATGTGCCACCATACTTTTATAATCTAGATAAACACGAGGCAACACTTTTTCTTCCTTCTCAGCATGCCTAATAGTTATGTTAAAATGTGCAACTAGGCGTGTAGCATAGATGCCTCCAAAGATGGGACCCTTAGTACAGTTCATACTTAACCGTCTAGCAATAATGCCGCCCATACTAAAAGAGTTATCACCGTATAATCTGTGGTGCAAAATAATAATAACAGGGATACTCAGGTTTCCACAGTTTCCGCGACCAATTAAGCAACGACTAGCAAATAATGCAAAGTAGCGTAAAACAGGAAAATGTATGCTAGTGATTCGTGCATCGGAAACCTTCCTTGTTTCCCCTACAGTGATAGTGTCAATAAATCCCTCCACATCATCACGATGTGGTTCTTCTGTCTTGCCCCCAAAAGGGACTAAACAAATCTGACAGAAATCATAAAGTGACATCTCCTTATGCTCGTCATATAAATGAAATTCCACCGTAGGTGGTGAGTTCTTAGAATGAAAATGAAAGTTTTGCACAAAGGTATTTGTGAGCAAGAGATACTGATCGCATTGGTCATGGAGGAAAGTGGTAAGGCCTGCAGTCTTAGCCAACTCATGAAAATCTTCATAAATCATGGCTGCTCTTAAGAAATCCTCGGAAGGCCATTCACACGCCCGAACCTCCGCGGTGCGCGGCAAATTATACTTAGGCTTCGGTGCCTTTTCCTTTGAGCTTTGGCTCGATGAGCCCCTCAATAATGTCCTCATCATTTTCTGAGAAATTCTGAAATTTTTATTAACTTCAAAATAAAAGTAAACCAAACTCAATAATATTGATAGCAACTACTCCTACAAGTGCCTAGGGCCTATATCATGCATCAAAACTACTTTTGACCATATAAATTTGACATGCAAGCTCAAGAACAGGGTCACCCAAGCAGCAAAAATTTGCAATGAATAAAGCACTAGAACAAAAACTAATTGGACCAATGGAGGAGTCACATACCAAGGAACAATCTCCCCAAGCAGTTTTGTGAGAGGTGCTTTGAGCAAGGAGATCGAAAATGGTAGCAAAGAGGGCTGGAACTCATGCTTGAGTTGGTTTTTCGTGTTTGTGGGAGGAAGAAGAAGAGGATGTGTCCAGGAATAAGTGGAGGAGGGCCACCATGGTCCCACGAGGCAGGGGGCGCGCCCAGGGGGGTAGGGCGCGCCCTCCACCCTCGTGACCAGGTGGCAGCTCCCCCCGCGGTAATTTTTGCACCATAAATCCTCAAATATTCCCGAAAAAATCATATTAAATTGGCATGTCATTCTGAGGACTTTTATTTTCGGGACATTTTTATATTGCACGGATAAATCAGGAAACATACAGAAAAATACTATTTTTACTTTATTTCAACTAAATAACAGAAAGTATAGAGAGGGTACAGAAGGTTGTGCTTCTAGTTTCATCCATCGCATGCTCGTCAAAAGGAATCCACTAACAAGGTTGATCAAGTTTGTTAACAAACTCATTCCGATTAACATGAAACCGGAGAAATTTCGAATAACACTAGGTTACCTCAATGGGGATATGCACATCCCCAATAATAAGTATATCATATTTCTTCTTGACAATAGGAAGAGGAAATTCAAAACCTCCAAATATAATCGATGGAATTTTTCAATAGAATTGATACTATGAACTTGAGGTTGTTTCCTCGAAAAGCGTACCGTATGCTCATTACCATTAACATGAAAAGTGACATTGCCTTTGTTGCAATCAATAAAAGCCCCTGCAGTATTAAGAAAAGGTCTTCCAAGAATAATAGACATACTATCGTCCACGGGAATATCAAGAATAACAAAGTCCGTTAAAATAGTAACGTTTGCAACCACAACAGGCACATCCTCACAAATACCGACAGGTATAGCAGTTGATTTATCAGCCATTTGCAAATATATTTCAGTAGGTGTCAACTTATTCAAGTCAAGTCTACGATATAAAGAGAGAGGCATAACACTAACACTGGCTCCAAGATCACATAAAGCAGTTTTAACATAGTTTCTTTTAATGGAGCATGGTATAGTAGGTACTCCTGGATCTCCAAGTTTCTTTGGTATTCAACCCTTAAAAGTATAATTAGCAAGCATGGTGGAAATTTTAGCTTCTGGTATCTTTCTTTTATTTGTAACAATATCTTTCATGTACTTAGCATAAGGATTCATTTTGAGCATATCAGTCAATCGCATACGCAAAAAGATAGGTCTAATCATTTTAGCAAAGCGCTCAAAATCCTCATCATCCTTTTTCTTGGATGGTTTGGGAGGAAAAGCCATGGGTTTCTGAACCCAAGGCTCTCTTTCTTTACCATGTTTCCTAGCAACAAAGTCTTTCTTATCATAATGTTGATTCTTTGATTGTGGGTTATCAAGATCAACAGCAGGTTCAATTTCTACATCATTATCATTACTAGGTTGAGCATCATTATGAACATCATCATTATCATTTTCATTAGGTTCATGTTCATTGCCGGATTGTGTTTCAGCATCAGACATAGATATACCATTTGGATTATGAGGTGGTTCAGCAATAGGTTCACTAGAAGTTTGCACAGTTCTATCATTTTTCTTTTTCTTCCTTTTAGAAGAACTAGGTGCATCAATATTATTTCTCTGAGAATCTTGCTCAATTCTCTTAGGGTGGCCTTCAGGATACAAAGGTTCATGAGTCATTCTACCAGTTCTAGTAGACACTTTAACAACATAATCATTTTTCTTACTATTCATCTCATTGAGCAATTCCTTTTGAGCTTTAAGTAGTTGTTCTACTTGAGTGGTAACCATAGAAGCATGTTTGCTAACAAGTTTAAGTTCACCTCTAATATTAGCCATATAATCACCCAAATATTTAATCATATCAGCATCTTGTTTTAATTGTCCACCAAAATAAGCATTGAAGTCTTCTTGCTTAAACATAAAATTATCAAACTCATCCAAGCATTGACTAGCAATTTTAGCAGGAGGGATTTCAGCTTTATCATATCTATAGAGAGAATTTACCTTTACTACCTGTGTCGGGTTATCGAGGTCTGGAGGTTCTTCAATAAGTAAAGGATCAAGATCATATGTTTCTTCGGCAGGCGGTAAATTAAGACCATGTATTTCTTTAATAGGAGGTAAATTCTTAACATCTTCAGCTTTAATACCTTTTTCTTTCATAGATTTCTTTGCCTCTTGCATATCTTCGTGACTGAGAAATAGAACACCTCTCTTCTTTGGAGTTGGTTTAGGAATAGGATCATTAATTGGAGCAGGAGATGGCTCCGGAGCTGGCTCAGGAGGTGCCCAATTATTTTCATTTGTCAACATATTATTCAATAAGATTTCAGCTTCATCCAGTGTTCTTTCCCTGAAAAGAGAACCAGCACACCTATCCACGTAATCTCTAGAAGCATTGGTTAGTCCATTATAAAAGATATCAAGTATTTCATTTTTCTTAAGAGGATGATCAGGCAAAGCATTAAGTAACTTGAGAAGCCAACCCCAAGCTTGTGGGAGACTCTCTTCTTTAATTTGCACAAAGTTGTATATTTCCTTTAAAGCAACTTGTTTCTTATGAGCAGGGAAATATTTAGTAGAGAAGTAGTAAATCATATCCTGGGGACTACGCACACAACCAGGATCAAGAGAATTAAACCATATCTTAGCATCACCCTTTAATGAGAACGGAAATATTTTAAGGACATAAAAGTAGCGAGAACTCTCATCATTAGTGAATAGGGTGGTTATATCATTTAATTTAGTAAGATGTGCCACAACAGTTTCAGATTCATAGCCATGAAAAGGATCAGATTCAACTAAAGTAATTATATCAGGATCAACAGAGAATTCATAATCCTTATCAGTAACACAGATAGGTGAAGTAGCAAAAGCAGGGTCAGGTTTCATCCTAGCATTTAGAGATTGCTTATTCCATTTAGCTAATAACCTTTTGAGTTCATACCTATCTTTTCAAGCTAAAATAGCTAAAGAAGCTTCTTGATCAAATAAATAACCCTCAGGAATAACAAGTGATTCTTCATCATCACTTTCATCATCATAATCAGATTCAATATTTTCAATCTCTCTAGCCCTAGCAAGTCGTTCCTCGAGAAAATCACCAAGTGGCACAGTAGTATCAAGCATAGAAGTAGTTTCATCATAAGTATCATGTATAGCAGAAGTAGCATCATCAATAACATGCGACATATCAGAACGAATAGCAGAAGCAGGTTTAGGTGTCGCAAGATTACTCATAACAGAAGGTGAATCAAGTGCAGAGCTAGATGGCAGTTCCTTACCTCCCCTCGTAGTTGAGGGATAAATTGTTGTCTTAGCGTCTTTCTAGTTCTTCATAGTGTCCAGCAGATATAAATCCCAAGTGACTCAAAGAATAGAGCTATGCTCCCCGGCAATGGCGCCAGAAATTAGTCTTGATGGCCCACAAGTATAGGGGATCGCAACAGCTTTCGAAGGTAGAGTATTCAACCCAAATTTATTAATTCGACACAAGGGGAGCCAAAGAATATTCTCAAGTATTAGCAGCTTAGTTGTCAATTCAACCACACCTGGAAACTTAGTATCTGCAGCAAAGTGTTTAGTAGCAAAGTAATATGATAGTGATGGTAACGGTAACAAAAGAGTAACGAAAGCAAAGTAATGTTTTTGGTATTTTGTAGTTATTGTAACAATAGCAACGGGAAAGTAAATAAGCGTAAACCAATATATGGAAAGCTCATAGGCATCGGATCAATGATGGATAATTATGCCGGATGCGGTTCATCATGTAACAGTCATAACATAGGGTGACACAGAACTAGCTCCAATTCATCAATGTAATTTAGGCATGTATTCCGAATAGTCATACGTGCTTATGGAAAAGAACTTGCATGACATCTTTTGTCCTACCCTCCCGTGGCAGCGGGGTCCTAATGGAAACTAAGGGATATTAAGGCCTCCTATTAATAGAGAACCGGAACAAAGCATTAGCACATAGTGAATACATGAACTCCTCAAACTACGGTCATCACCGGTAAGTATCCCGATTATTGTCACTTTGGGGTTAACGGATCATAACACATAATAGGTGACTATAGACTTGCAAGATACGATCAAGAACTCTCATATATTGATGAAAACATAATAGGTTCAGATCTGAAATCATGGCACTCTGGCCCTATTGACAAGCATTAAGCATAGCAAAGTCATAGCAACATTACTCTCAGAACATAGTGGATAGTAGGGATCAAATCCTAACAAAACTAACTCGATTACATGATAAATCTCATTCAACCCATCACCGTCCAGCAAGCCTACGATGGAATTACTCACGCATGGCGGTGAGCATCATGAAATTGGTGATGGAGGATGGTTGATGATGACGACGGCGAGGAATCCCCCTCTCCGGAGCCCCGAACGGACTCCAGATCAGCCCTCCCGAGAGGTCTTAGGGCTTGGCGGCAGCTCCGTATCGTAAAACGCGATGAAATCTTCTCTCTTATTTTTTCTCCCCGAAAGCAGATATATAGAGTTGGAGTTGGAGTCGGAAGGTCTCCAGGGGGGCCACAAGGTAGGGGGGCGCGCCCTAGGGGGGCGCCCCCCACCCTCGTGGAAAGGGTGTGGGCCCCCTGGTCTTCATCTTTGGTGAGGATTTTTTATTATTTATTGTAAGATATTCCGTGGAGTTTCAGGTCATTCCGAGAACTTTTGTTTTCTGCACATAAAACAACATCATGGCAATTCTGCTGAAAACATCGTCAGTCCGGGTTAGTTCCATTCAAATCATACAAGTTAGAGTCCAAAACAAGGGCAAAAGTGTTTGGAGAAGTAGATACGACGGAGACGTATCATTGCTCTTCATTGTGTTGGGGTCGGGGATGATGACGCCCATGCTGTTGATGATTGTTCAACTCATGGTGCTCTTGGCGCAGAGGGTTGTCAACCTCATGTTGCTCTTGTCAGGGAGGATCTCCATTGTCTTCATGATCTTGGGGAACTTGTTGTTCTTGACGTGCTTGTGAAGGAGCTTGTCGAGCTCGAGGTAGAACTTGACGGTGCACGCGAGCTTGATAAATCCTCTCGCGGACTTCTTCGTGAAGTGCTTCGGCATGTTCACGAGCTTGTCGGCCTCGGTCAGCTACGGCTCGACTTGAATTGCGTAGAGCTTGTTGTGCCTCAAGTGCTTGAGCGTCACGGAGTTGTTGTTCTTGACGTTGTGCCTCGACATCTTGAGCATTTTGGTGTAGACGCGCTCGCTCTTCCTCTTCATGTTGTCGTTGTCGTTGCCGTTTTCGTGCTAGCGCAAAGGGCTCTTGAGTTTGACATTGACGATGCTCTTGAGAGTCGGTGTCGCGTAGGGGATTGAGACTTGCTTGATGATCGTTGCGTGCGGCTCGGCGAAGAGTGTTCGATGTCAGTGTACTTGAGCCAGAGAGGGTGAAGTCGGAGTGGCGGCTTGAACGACTCCTTCTTGAAGTGGAATAAGAGTGGTTGAGCAACAAAGCACAAATTTCGTCCATCCTTGCGTCATTCTCTTGCTTGTGATCGTCGAGATTGTGGTCGAAGTAGTCCCTTGTACGTTGCTCGGAAAGTCTCAAGTCGGCGGCAAGGTTGTCGATGCGTTCACTCATAGCTTGTTGCTCTTGATGCAAAGCACGTTGTGCACCAAAGAGGTGACTCTTGGTGATGAATGAGTTCATGTCGTCATCTTGCTCCATGAAGAGTGGGTTGGTAGAAGTACTTAGCCTATCCATCATCCAAGACAAATGTGAGTGGTAGAAAGAGAAGAACGAGTACCAAATGTACCTTGACCAAAGTTGAAAGTGGATCAGGGATCACTCCAATGTAGGACAAGGAAATAGCACAATTCGTACTAGCTCTTGTCGGTTTCTTAGACATACACAAGTAAAAGCTTTTGGTGGAGCTTGGTTAGGATTGTGGCACAAAATTTGATGCAATTCTAAGTGAGCTTCAATAATGTTGGAAAAGATTCGCAAAATGCAATGTAACAAGTATACCAAGCATATAAGGTACACGAAACACACACGCAAAAAGATAAGTGGGGTCGTGCAACCAATGGTGAGCCAAAATGTGGAATCCAAAAAATGCTCTTGTTGCACAACACTAGAGAGACGCTAGCACGATTGCACAATAGGCGGATACAAGAACTTGTGCACAACCTACTTAGCAAAAATGCAACGACTTCTATCCCAAGTATGCTCTATGCAAGGTGTTGCTATGATATGATCCAAGATGATCGAGTATGACAATCTTAATGTTGTATGATGCTATGGTTCTTGCTTAAAAGCTCTTTGCTTATCTTTCCTCTTTGCTTAAAAGCTTGTTTGGCTCTTTGATGTTTGAGTTCTTTTCTCATGCAATGCTTGACGAACCGATATAGCAAGTGAGTATGCGATGACAACTTTGTGACACAAGAGATGATACCAATATATGCAACAATGATATATGGATGATGTGAGAAGTATGATCACTAATGTGCACAAGTCTCGTTGCCGGCAATACTCAATGGCTAGTCTCGATGGGTAAGCAACGCAAAGGAGTAAGGCTATAATGGCTATCAATGTAATGGCAAGAGTGATATGTCCAATACCAAGATGAGGTTACCGGTCTTGCTTCCAGTATGGTGTCAAAATGGTGGCACGAATACCAAGGTGTAGTCAAGGTGGTCATTGTTGATGATGATGTAGGACGGCAGTGATGATGTAGGACGCGTCCGTGGCGAAGATGAGCGGCGGTGATGTCGATGTCGAACCGTACCTAGATAGCCAAAACACAAAAGGATACGTTACCGCAACTCAAATCCTCAAACCTCGAAGTAGCAAATGTGTCGGAGAGCGAAACGGTCCAAAATGGTTGGGTTATGCGGAAGTGGTGGAGGTATGCGGAAGTATATGTGGTATATGGTGGGCATCGGAAACAAACTTTAGTGAAAAATGGACGGATAATGGGGCGGTGGATGGAGATGTTGCTACAGGGGTCGGATGTCCGGGTGGAAGGCCGGATATCCGGGCTTGACGGGCCAGATGTCCAGGCTCTGGATCCGGGGACGAACGGGGTGAACACCGCGTGGAGAGGTCAAATCCGGGCGAAATTCGGAGGAACGTGTGGATGGAAATTGGGGGAAAAAGGATCGGAAGCTAAATTCACTCAAAACAAAGCAAATCCACGGATCCAAACCAACAAAATCTCAACACACCAACAAAACACAAAAAAATTGGGGCTATTTTTGGTGGCGAATTTTTGAAATAGGACGAAAAACAACAAAACAAGGCTAGAAACACAACGGGGAGGCTCCGAAATCGTGATCAATGTGACTCATGATACCAAGATGATGTAGGGTGGAACCCTAATCGGCCGATCTTTCACGAAAGGAGCGGATCCCGCAAAGAACACGAGGAACACGAGGGGAAAAAGAGGGAAAACACAAGAGGAAACACTAAACCAACACGAATAAGTCACACATGTGCTAGATCCTCGAGTACATAAGGAAAGATACATGATCCACGGACAACTAAGGACGATACAAGGGTAGCCGGTCTTCTCCGTGAGGAGGTCTTGATGTTCTTCCCTAAAGAGGGGTCTTGGATCTGCTTGGGGGATCTTCTCCGATGGAGGCTCGAATCTCCGTGGAGAAGGTAACCAAGTGGATGAGCGAAGCTCTCACACAAACATGAGCTAAACCTTTGCTAACCCTAGAAAGTTGGGCGAGGTGGAGTATATATAGTCTAGGGGGAAGAAGGGATACACGGGCCTCGACCCTTCATTGTGCGCAGACACGGGAGGCCGGATGTCCGGGCTGGTCAGGCCAGATGTCCGGGCTTTCAGGCGACGCCGGATGTCCGGGCTGGGGAGGCCGGATGTTCGGGCTTTCAGGCCACGCCGGATATCCGGACTGGGGAGGCCGGATGTCCGGGCTGGGGAGGCCGGATGTCCGGGCTGGAGTGGTGGCCTTTGTTGCTCTCGGGTTCGGAGGGGCTGGATTTCCGGGCTGGTGGCCGGATGTCCGGGGGCTCGGGAGAGGCCGGATGTCCGGGCTGTCGGGGCCGGATGTCCGGGGCCTGTAGCTTCTGGCGGCTGAGCTGCTGTAGTGGATGACGCTCCAAGGGCCGGATTTCCGGGGTCCTGGCCGGATGTCCGGGGCCTGGGAGATGTTCTTGGCTCCTTCCGTTGGTTCTCCTCATCCGTGGACATGGGGACTTGTACATCTTCATGCGCATCTTCGGGTGGGTCCTCTTGGTGCCTAATCATGCACAACACCTCGGACTTAGGTAGTAGCCATGTCTCATGCATAGAAAGTGTAAGTTCGGAGAGGAGTGAGTTCACCTTATCTTCGATAGCCTTGGCTCGGGCTCGTGTCATTGGTCCAAGTGGTGTCGTTGGAGGTGTAGGTGCGTCCATGGGGATGATCTTGGGATGCTCCGCATCAAGTGGTAACCCCACTTGTGATTAAACGATGAGTATGACCTACGATCAAATGTTTTCATTTGACTCCTCGGTGATAGAGGCGAGGGTGTCCCGATCTTTCAATGAGATGATAACTATCGACTTGGTGGAGACGACTTTGACGATCCGACTATAAACGTGCACGACATTGCGCCTTAGAAATCCCTAAACCAATCTCCTGAGGTTACTGATGATGTCGGAAGCACGGTCAGCCTGACCACGAAGGTCTATTCCAGCAAGCAATCGAAGAACGAGCAAGAATATGATAAAGCAATCTGAATATTTGCATATATATATATATATATATATATATATATATATATATGAAGTATTGATAATGGTGGGGATCCGTAAGCGGTCTTGGTCTGGTCGTTGGACACAAACGAAGTACATGAAGTTACAATGGCTAACTTTTAACTAAACAAATCCCAAGGAAAAAGCTACTAGATGGATCTACTTATATAGGAGCAACGGGTGGTGGCTGAGGAGGTGGGAGGACGTTCCAAGGCAGCCTAAAACTAACCCTAGGTCGTACAAGGCTCATGGGCCCAAGTGGAGGTGATGCAACACCTTCGGGCTTGTAGTTTGACTCGGATTCTGCTGCAACGTCATATTGTTTCGTCCATAACTCAATGCTCCGGACGAATTTGAAGGTGAATCCAATTGGGTTGGAAAGAGCACGAAATCTAGTTTCCAAGAAAAAAAGAATCACCCAATTAGGAGTCCATATGAAAAAGTTGTTGGAGTTTTGAGTCAGGTATATCTGTGCAGTCCGAATCTGAATCCAGAACGTGAGAGACTTGGACTCTATCTTCTCTTGGACCAAAAGTGACGTGAGAGGACTTTTCGAACAGAACCTAAACTTCTTCTTTTCCCTTATCTTCATATGTGGATTGTACAAATGTCCCATACACCTGCACTTAGACAAAACACGAAAGTGTGTGAAGTATTTTTGTTCTCGATAACATAAATAGATTATTGAATAGTTTGCATTAGAAATCACCTGACAAATATGCATGTATGCAATAGTTGTGTTGTTGCATGATCGACATCAAATCTGAATATGCAAGTTAAGGACAGTATTGTTTCAGAAATATTCTACATGTAAGTATATATCATCATGAGTTCAGTTCCAACATATACAGTTAGCTATTATATTAAAAAGGTCATATGGATCACTAAGCAAACTCTCAAAGAAGAAAAGATCAAACTAAACTTTTATTCATCTAAAGCAAAAGATCAAACTAAAATAAGTAAAAGCAAAAATATAGTGGGATGATACGATACCAGGGCACCTCCCCCAAGCTTGGCGGAAGCCAAGGGGAGTGCCCATACCCGATACACAGTTCTCCTTTGGTGGTGAAGAAGATGGTGGTAGTGATGACAATTTTGATTTCAGATTTTTCATATTGTAGTTGAGGAGAGCAATTTCCTCCTTTAAATCATCGACCTCCAACTGTAGCTTCAAGATCTTGTCACATAAATCTACTTTCCTTTTCTGTCGAAAACGAGAAGGAATAGATCAGTTATTAGACCGGTTAGCTCTCTTAGGGAGACTGGACTTCTTGAACTTTATGTGCATATCCCTAGGTTGAGGTAGAGAAACATCCTCCTCCTCAGAGCTTGAGTCATCGACCCTCATCAAGTGAGCATCCTCCTCATCATCCGTAGTTCAGCCATAAGGAGATAGATCCCCATAGGTCTTCGGGTCAGCAATGAGATGTGAGACATAGCTCTCACCATCGGAGTCTTGGGACGACATATTTTCAAAACTGCACAGGAAACAGCAAGAAAAGAGAACATAGGATTTCTTCACGATACGGTTATCAACATGTTCGGGAAGTATATATAGATTTTTATATTGGGGGACAAGCATACGGTAGAAAAACGGAGTACGGAAGGTGTCCCAGGTGGGCACAACCTACCTGGGCGCACAGGCAAGCCCGGCGCACCCTGGTGTCTTGTGCCTACCAGGGGACGCTTCCTAAAAGTTTCTTTATTTCCAAAATTCTTAAATATTCCAAAACTGACAAAAATTATTTTTGCGGATTTTTCGGAGTCGGTTTACTTAATGTATCACGTACCTCCTTATTTTCACGATTCTAGAGTGTTCCGAAAGGACTCTTTTATGTGTTTTTTCAGTGTCAAAATTTGGATAATATTACTTTCAACATTAATAGGCGTACCTGAGATATAATGCTTTATTCGTTGCCCATTGACAACCTTCGGGTTAGTACCTTCAAAATTATTTATTTTGATGGCTCCAGACCAATAAACCTCCTCGATGACATATGGGCCTTCCCATTTTGGGAGGAGTTTTCCTATAAAGGATCTGAAACGAGAGTTGTACAAAAGAACATATTCTCCGGCTTTAAACTCGCGCTTTTGGATTCTTTTGTCATGCCATCTTTTAACTTTTTTTTAAAATAATTTTGCATTTTCATAAGCTTGGGTTCTCCATTCATCTAGAGAGCTAATATCAAATAACCTCTTTTCACCAGCAAGTTTGAAGTCATAATTGAGTTCTTTAATTGCCCAAAATGCTTTATGTTCTAACTCAAGAGGCAAATGACAAGCTTTTCCATAAACCATTTTATAAGGAGGCATACCCATAGGATTTTTATATGTTGTTCTATTAGCCCAAAGTGCATCATCTAATTTATTAGACCAATTCTTCCTGGACCTATTGACAGTCTTTTGCAGAATTAATTTTATTTCTCTATTGCTAAGTTTAACTTGACCACTAGACCGAGGGTGATATGGTGATGCAATTCTATGGTTAACATCATACTTGGCAAGAATTTTACGGAAAGCACCACGAATAAAGTGTGAACCACCATTAGTCATTAAATATCTAGGTACTCCAAACCTTGGAAAAATAACTTCCTTAAGCATTTTAATAGATGTGTTGTAATCAGCACTACTGGTTGGAATAGTTTCTACCCATTTAGTAACATAATCAACAGCAACCAAAATATGTGTATACCCATTAGACGAAGGAAAAAGGTCCCATATAATCAAATCCCCAAACATCAAATGGTACAACAACAAGTGGATAATTCATAGGCATTTGTTGACGCTTACCGATATTACTTATTCTTTGACATTCATCACAAGATAATACGAACTTACAGGCATCCTTGAAGAGAGATGGCCAATAAAATCCAGATTGCAATACCTTGTGAGCAGTTCTATCTCCAGCATGATGCCCTTCATAAGCTTCGGAGTGACATTTCCGTAGGATTTGTCCCAGTTCATGCTCAGGTACACAACATCTAATAATACCATCTACTCCTTCTTTATAAAGATGTGGGTCATCCCAAAAGTAGTGTCTTAAATCATATAAGAATTTTTCTTTTGTTGGTATGTAAAGCTAGGTGATAAATATTTAGCAAAAATGTAATTAGCATAATCAGCATACCAAAGAGTACTATGAGAAACATTTCTTGCAGCTAACTGTTCATCAGGAAAACTATCATCAATAGGTAGTGGGTCATCAAGCACATTTTCAAGCCTAGATAAATTATCAGCTACTGGGTTCTCAGCTCCTTTTCTACCAATGATATGTAAATCAAATTCTTGTAACAAGAGAACCCATCGAATAAGTCTAGGTTTAGCATCTTTCTTTTCCATAAGATATTTAATAGCAGCATGGTGATACGTCTCCAACGTATCTATAATTTTTGATTGTTCCATGCTATTATATTATCTGTTTTGGATGTTTAATGGGCTTTAATATGCTCTTTTATATTATTTTTATGACTAACCTATTAACCGGAGGCCCAGTGCCAGTTTTTTTGCCTATTTTAGAGTTTCACAGAAAAGGAATACCAAACGGATTCCAAACGGAATGAAACCTTCGCGATGATCTTTCTTGGACCAAAAGCAAACCAGAAGACTTGGAGTTGAAGTATGGATCTTCGTGAGGCAGCCACAAGGCAGGAGGGCACGCCCAGAGGGGTAGGCGCGCCACCCACCCTCGTGGGCCCCACGTAGCTCCACCGACGTACTTCTTCCGCCTATATATACTCTTATACCCTAGATCGATCACAGAGTGCCACGGAACCACTTTTCCACCACCGCAACCTTCTGTACCCGTGAGAACCCATCTTGGGGCCTTTTCCGGCGATCTGTCGGAGGGGGAATTGATCACGGAGGGCTTCTACATCAACACCATAGCCTCTCCGATGATGCGTGAGTAGTTTACCACAAACCTTCGGGTCCATAGTTATTAGCTACATGGCTTCTTCTCTCTCTTTGATTCCCAATACAAAGTTCTCCTCGATGTTCTTGGAGATCTATTCGATGTAATATTCTTTTGTGTTGTGTTTGCTGAGATCCGATGAATTGTGGGTTTATGAACAAGATTATCTATGAATATTATTTGGTTCTTCTCTGAATTCTTATATGCATGATTTGATATCTTTGCAAGTCTCTTTGAATTATCGGTTTAGTTTGGCCTACTAGATTGATCTTTCTTGCAATGGGAGAAGTGCTTAGCTTTGGGTTCAATCTTGCGGTGTCCTTTCCCAGTGACAGTAGGGGCAGCAAGGCGCATATTGTATTGTTGTCATCGAGGATAAAAAGATGGAGTTTATATCATATTGTTTGAGTTTATTCCTCTACATCATGTCATCTTGCTTAAAGTGTTACTCTGTTCTTATGAGCTTAATATTCTAGATGCATGCTGGATAGCGGTCGATGTGTGGAGTAATAATAGTAGATGCAGCATCGTTTCGATCTACTTGACACAGACGTGATGCTTATATCCATGATCATTGTCTTAGATATCTATCTATCTATACCTACCTATAATAATTAGGCACTCCCTAATAATTCCCACGTTAATTAGAAAATACTAACCGTTCATCTGGTGGGACGGAATTATTATAGTGTAGATTGAGTCATATGTATTTGAGGAAAAAAATATATAATTTTGGATTGAAACTTAAAAAAAGGCTTCAAGGCCCACGATTGTTTCTCAGTTGTAAAAATAGAATCCACCTATAAAAAGATCAATCTCTATCTTATGCACAAAAGAAATATCTCCCTCAACTCCCGTACTACAGTTGTTTCCTAAATAGAACAATCTCAATATAGAACGTTAGGATCAATAGTGACCTACTCCCCGTTGATTCCTCCATCAAGCACGCATCCCTTCCTCACATCAACACAACTCCCCGTGTCCTTGCAGCTGCCGTCCGCCTCATCTATCATCGCGCATCTCCTCCATCGTGCATGGTCACGCCTTCATCTTTTCCTCTCGGGCATTCTCCCGGTGTCAGCGATCCTGCATGCATGCCTCTACTTGTCCGCTAAAAGACTAAGCGCCCTCTGCCTCTCCAACTCGCGCCTATCACCATCGAGGACGGCGTGAACGGTGGAGTCGTGCATGTGTCGGGGCACTGCCTCGTGGAGCTGCTGCAGGCCTGCCACGGGTCAGGCGTCGAGCAGCACACATGGCTCCACAATGGCTATAGTGAGTGCGGACGCCCAGATCTGTGCCGCAGAGGTGGCTGCCCAAGGACCAGATCAGCCGCAAGGATCTGAACATTCTCTTTATTAGATGGACCCAAAAAGTACAGCTGGCCGTGAAGGTATGAGATTTACTAGCATGTTACTAACTGCGCTGGACGGGGGTTTGCATATGGCACTTGAAATTAACGTGATTGATTTGTGAAATTTACAGTATTGTTATTGTTGTACAGTAGTGGTAGAATTGCAGTGTTCTGTTCATGGATTTCAGGTTCAGAGTTGCATACTGCAGCCAATACACATGGGAGTGTTATGCCCTGAAAGTTGTATTATGTGTCCTGCAACTTTATTTGTTTTGGTATAGAACTAAAAACAGTGGCTGGTTGTATTTTGGGAAACATTGCAGCAATAAAGAAACGAATTTGTGACAAATGTTAGTTGTGCCACGAATGATTGCTGAGTTCCAGTACCATGGGAGGCAGTTAGTTTATAATCGGTTACACGATGTGGTCGCTAGATTTGGAGTATTATTATAGAATGAGAAATTTCTCATGATTGGTCTTCCATGCAGGGCGAGGAGGATCGATCGGTGCGTCACTGTCTCTAAACTTTTTTGAATGGCGTTCTTTGTCGCAGGAGACGGGAACATCACTGTGACCTAAAGCTATGACATGAGCATGCATGTGCCTTGCAACAAACTGCACCTAGACTCCTATGAGGTTAAAATCGACCCAAAGGTACTCCTTTCAGCAGAACATGAATCGTATGCAAAGTCACCCTTTCCTTTTCACTTATCCTCTGTTTGAGGCAATGGTAACAACAAGAAGATAATTTCCTATATCGTTGTTAATTCTCTTTACCATACTCTAGCGATTTATAACTGAAAAGGGATAAAATAATATTACAAATCATGCAGTATATCCTTGGAGGTAATATTAAATTAATCAATGGCCTCAATAAAAATACCATGCATTTGACATACACACTCAAAGGACCAATAGTTGATGATATGTAGAGCTTTTTTCTTAGATGCCATATGCAAATTTATATATTGCCATATATGATTCTTATAGAATAACACTGCAAGTGTGCGTTGGTGGACAGCGAGAACATATTATTGTTGCACGCAATTTCTGAACAATATTAGCATGCAGTGCCTTAAAATCAAGATGTGAAGAAAATCGATCACATGAAGAGCTGCTAATCGATATTATTGATGGGTATCTGGGGGAATAATAAAGTGCCAAGAAGGATGTGTCGTAAGAACTAATCCATATGACCTATTCTTCTGGCTAATATAATAGACAACTGTATTTGTTGGAATTTAGATCGTGCTGCTATTTACATGTAGCATATTTCTGAAACAGTACTGTCCTTGACTTCATATTTAGATTTAATGTATATTATGCAACACCACCTATCTGGATCTTGATTAGTAGCTTTTTTATTAGATGTTATATGCAAATTCGTATTTCCATATATGATTCTTATAGACTGTACTACTGCAACTCTGCATTGTTGGACAGTGAGAACATAATATTGTCGCATGAAATTGCTGAACAATATAAGCATGCAATGCCCTAGAATCAAGATGTGAAGAAAATCTATCGGTGGAGATCTACGGATCAATATTATTGATGGGTATCTAGGGAATGATAAAGTGCTAATAATAGATTTCATGTTTCCTAAGTAAGAACTGATCCATATGACCTAATCTTTTTATCAATATAATAGAAAATTGTATTTGTTGAAATTTAAGTATTTAACTGACGATGATATGTACTTACATGTAGAATATTTCTGAAGCAGTACTGTCCTTGACTTCATATTCGGACCCTGGAATCAAGACGAGAAGAAAATCTAACTGGTGAAGATCTACAACTCGACATTATTGAAGGGTATCTGGGGAATGATAATGCGCCAAGAATGGTGTTAATGTTCCCAAGGAAGAATTGATCCATATGACCTTTTTAATATAATAGCTTACTGTATATGTTGGAACTGAACTCATGATGATATATACTTACATGTAGAATATTTCTGAAACAGTACTGTCCTTAACTTGCATATTCAGATTTGATGTCTATTATGCAACAACACCTGTCTGGATCTTGATATATGTGACCAAACCAGGAAACAATAGAGCACTCTCAACTTTTAGCTCGGATTGCTCCACTGATGGATAAGTGTACAAAACTTAATATGTGTATTTCCATGGAAGTGCTTGCTGAACAAATCAAAATAAATCTTGGATATGATGTTTCCTCTGTAGTTTCTTATCTTCTTGCTGTTACCATAGCATCGATGCATAAAAAATGTTGATTTCTTTATAACTTTTAGTACATGTATAGTGAATGGAAGCAATAGGAATTTGAGAGGAACTGGTGAACTATCTATTCATTACCTTTTATTAGGTAAAACTGTATCTTCTCAAATAGCATTATTTCCAACGGCAAGTGTATTTTGGTATATCTATACACGGAAAGGATGTTATGCGATTCAGCTTTCCATTTTTCATAAGGCCTTACTGCAAAAAGAACCAACTAAAATGCTTTAGTCCTAACATTTTATCCATCAAACTTTGTTTATATGGTTACTATTTTTATTATTTCAACAACTCGTAGTGAAGTTAAGACGAGCCTTGGAACATTGGTTGTTGATAGCTTAGTCTTTCTGGATAATCCTCTATCTGTATAGCATTACAAGAAACATCCACTGAGCCATGAGAGTCTTTCTAGATGCTACTCTATCAACATACTCTTACAAGAAACAACCAATGAGTTATGGTATATATTTCCATTATCAATATAACTACCTTTTCTGCTTCTGAATATTTAGCTTCCAAAATGACTTTACATAATATGTTAGATTCTATGCCTATAATTTTAATTTTTCACTCTTAATTTTGGCAACAGTGTGATACTCTATGTAGTTCCTCAAGATATTGTTCTTTCTTAGGAGGAATCAAGGATTAAATTTACTGGAATAATCTATTGAAGGATATTACATAATAAATCCATGTGAGATGAAAAAAAATGTATTGACATTTATATTTTCAATATAGTATAATGTGCACTTGCTCATACTTTTCAATAAAACCACTACTTTGGTTGGAAAGAAGAAACTCCCCATTTCCTTCCAATTTAGGACCGCGCTGCGGGATATACATAACACATCTGTTTGATTCGTGGTACAAATTTGCAAGTGCAGTAGCTTAACTGTCACTAATATATTAAATATTGCTCTAAGTCTCTTATGTCACATGAATGAACATTATTACAAAAATTCCTTCTAAATATAGTAGTAAATGGTAAGTTGTTATGTCACCTATAATGACCAGTAACATAGTTTCTAAAATGTACAACCGTGGGTATAATCAAACGTATATCCTTTATATGTCATCTAACTAAACTTGAAACATCGCATTTATTTCTTGAACGCCTATCTGAATGTGTTTTTTTAATAAAATGCAGTCTTCAGAATTGGTTGGCGGAGAAGACTCATTTTATTTTTTGAGGAATTACCATGAAAAATTATGAGTAAAGAATTTACATATGAATTGTCTAACCAGTATGCGGCCAGAAAACAATGAATTGAAATATCTTTGTATCCTTTGGCACCCATGCAGAACTATTATATTGGTTGGTGATAATAATTTCCATGAGCATAGACCAATGTGATAGTGAATTGGTAATACTTCTACTTCTTTCACATAAAACTAGCTCGTGCAACGCACGGGTTGACGACTAGTCTTCATAACTATGCACTTTTCTATCAATTGCCCGGCAGTAATTCGTTCACCCACCATAATATATGCTATCTTGAGAGAAGCCACTAGTGAAACCTATGACCCCCGGGTCTCTTTCTTATTATATTGCATCTCTTTTATTTACATCGCATCCCGTTTACTATTTTGCAATCTTTACTTTCCAATCTATACAACAAAAATACCAAAAATATTTACTTTACTATCTCTATCAGATCTCACTTTTGCGAGTGGCCGTGAAGGGATTGACAACCCCTTTATAGTGTTGGTTGCAAGATTCTTGATTGTTTGTGCAGGTACTAGGTGACTTATGTATTGTCTCCTACTGGATTGATACCTTGGTTCTCAAAAACCAAGGGAAATACTTATGCTACTTTGTTGCATCACCCTATCCTCTTCAAGGGAAAACCAACGCATGCTCAAGAGGTAGCAAGAAGGATTTCTGGCGCCGTTGCCGGGGAGATCTACGCCAAGTCAAGGCATACCAAGTACCCTTCATAAACTCTTCTCCCTCGCATTACATTATTTGCCATTTGCCTCTCGTTTTGCTCTCCCCCACTTCACCTTTGCCATTTTATTCGCCCCTCTTTAGTTCGTCCCTTTTCGCTTACCTCTGGTGTGTTTGTTCTTAGTGCGGTTTATTGCCATCATGTCTGAAACTAGGGAGGTTATCATTGAAAAGGATAATAGTAACGATGGGGGAAATTTTGATGCTTTTGATAATCCCCATGAAGAACCTATACACTAATAAGCTTCGGATTGGTAGTGGTAATATTATTGGAAAATGAGTTATTCAAGATTTCTTTACTTGTGCCGGTGCTTTGCCCACTATGAGTGGGTCTATTCTTCATAGAACTAGTAGTCTTGCGGATGCTATATCTTTGCTTGTGGTTGAACTTAAAAGACAATTTATCCACATGCATCCTTGCATAGAAAGGATTTTTTTTAGAATTTTCCAATATTGAGCATTCCTCTGTTAAGCGAGCAGCTACCATCTTTTTAGCACATGAGTTCAAATTTATAATAAAAGAGGCCAACAAAATTTTTGCGCATTATAGGGTGGATGTTGGCCGTCCTCCCATAGAAGCAATCCTTTTTAATCAAGAAGACTTAATGCGTTTACGATCTTTAGATCATGTTGCTTATAATGAAAACCTTAGAAAAAGGGTTCCTACCGATGTTCCAGTTGATAGGATTTCTGAACTCAATGATAATTTTGCTATTCAGAACATTGGGTTAGGTTTCTCTCTTGAACAAAGGGTCATGACTTTTTGTCAAAAGAATGCTTATAATGATGAATTGGATGTGCAATATGAGGGGCCAAAGGAGGAACCAATACCTCCCGAGCTTGATCTTGGAGACTTTTGTCCCATTAAATTAAACCCTTTTGATTACTTTTGCCTGCCACAAAGAAAACTTGCTGCTAAACGTAGGGAGTATGAGATGAGTTTTTGCGATTTGCCCTATTATTATTATGGCAATACCTAGATCTATTCTTGTTTTTATGCCTAGCTAGGGGCTTTAAACGATAGCGCTTGTTGGGAGGCAACCCAATTTTATTTTTGTTCTTTAATTTTTGTTCATGTTTAGTAATAAATAATTTATCTAGCTTTTGTTATGATTGTGTCTTTTATGTCTTAATTAGTGTTTGTGCCAAGTAAAGCCTTTCGAATCTTCTTGGGTGATCGTTGTTTGATCTTCTTGATAAAAACAGAAAGTATGTGCTCACGAAAATAATTTTCATTTTTTACTAGAGAGCGATAAAATACCAATTCCAACTGTCGTACATCAATATACAAATTATCCGGGTCGTCCTAATATTTTAGAATTTTTGGAGTTACAGAAGTATTCGAAACCTCCAGCTTGCTACAGACTGTTCTGTTTTTGACAGATTCTGTTTTTCACGTGTTGTTTGCTTATTTTGATGCATCTATGGCTAGTATCGGGGGGTATGAACCATAGAGAAGTTGGAATACAGTAGGTTTAACAGCAATATAAATAAATAATGAGTTCATTACAGTACCTTAAAGTGGTGGTTTATTTTCTTATACTAACGGAGCTCATGAGATTTTTTGTTTAGTTTTGTGTTGTGAAGTTTTCAAGTTTTTGGGTAAAGATTTGATGGATTTTGGAATAAGGAGTGGCAAGAGCCTAAGCTTGGGGATGTCCATGGCACCCCAAGGTAAAATTCAAGGACAACCAAAAGCCTAAATTTGGGGATGCCCCGGAAGGCATCCCCTCTTTCGTCTTCGTCTATCGGTAAATTTACTTGAGACTATATTTTTATTCACCACATGATATATATTTTTCTTGGAGTGTCTTGTATGATATGAGTCTTTGCTTTTTAGTTTATCACAATCATCCTTGTTGTACACGCCTTTTGGGAGGTACACGCATGAATCGGAATTTATTAGAATACTCTATGTGCTTCACTTATATCTTTTGAGCTAGATAATTTTGCTCTAGTGCTTTACTTATATCTTTTTAGAGCACGGTGGTGGTTTTATTTTATAGAAATTATTGATCTCTCATGCTTCACTTATATTATTTTGAGAGTCTTTTAAAACAGCATGGTAATTTTCTTTGGCTATAAAATTAGTCCTAATATGATGGGCATCCAAGATGGATATAATAAAAACTTTCATATAAAGTGCATTGAATACTATGAGAAGTCTGATTCCTTATGATTGTTTTGAGATATGAAGATGGTGATATTAGAGTCATGCTAGTTGAGTAGTTGTGAATTTGAGAGATACTTGTGTTAAAGTTTGTGATTCTCGTAGCATGCACGTATGGTGAACCGTTATGTGATGAAGTCGGAGCATGGTTTATTTATTGATTGTCTTTCTTATGAGTGGCGGTCGGGGACGAGCGATGGTCTTTTCCTACCAATCTATCCCCCTAGGAGCATGCGCATAGTACTTCATTTCGATAACTAATAGATTTTTTGCAATAAGTATGTGAGTTCTTTATGACTAATGTTGAGTCCATGGATTAAACACACTCTCACCCTTCCACCATTGCTAGCCTCTCTAGTATCGCGCAACTTTCGCCGGTATCATAAACCCACCATATACCTTCCTCAAAACAGCCACTATACCTACCTATTATGGCATTTCCATAGCCATTCCGAGATATATTGCCATGCAACTTTCCACCGTTTCGTTTATTATGACACGCTCCATCATTATCATAGTGCTTTGCATGATTATGTAGTTGACATCGTATTTGTGGCAAAGTCACCTTCATAATTCTCTCATACATGTCACTCTTGATTCATTGCACATCCTGGTACACCGCCGGAGGCATTCACAGAGTCATATTTTGTTCTAAGTATCGAGTTGTAAGTAAATAAAAGTGTGATGATCATCATTATTAGAGTATTGTCCCAGTGAGGAAAGGATAATGGAGACTATGATTCCCCCACAAGTCGGGACGAGACTCCAGACGAAAAAGAAGAGAAAAAAAAGAGGCCATAAAAAGGAGAAAAGGCCCAAATAAAAAAATGAGAAAAAAAGAGAGAAGGGGCAATGCTACTATCCTTTTTCCACACTTGTGCTTCAAAAATAGCACCAGCATCTTCATGATAGAAAGTCTCCTATTTTTTACTTTCATATATTAGTTGGAATTTTTCATTATAGAACTTGGCTTGTATATTCCAATGATGGGCTTCCTCAAAATGCCCTAGGTCTTCGTGAGCAAGCGAGTTGGATGCACACCCACTTAGTTTCTTTTTGAGCTTTCATACACTTATAGCTCTAGTGCATCCGTTGCATGGCAATCCCTACTCACTCACATTGATATCTATTGATGGGCATCTCCATAGCCCATTGATATGCCTAGTTGATGTGAGACTATCTTCTCCTTTTTGTCTTCTCAACAACCATCATTCTATTCCATCTATAGTGCTATGTCCATGGCTCACACTCATGTATTGCGTGAAGATTCAAAAAGTTTGAGAACATCAAAAGTATGAAACAATTGCTTGACGTGTCATTGGGGTTGTGCATGATCAAATATTTTGTGTGATGAAGATAGAGCATAGCCAGACTATATGATTTTGTAGGGATAGCTTTCTTTGGCCATGTTATTTTGAGAAGACATGATTACTTTGTTAGTATGCTTGAAGTATTATTATTTTTTTCTCAATATTAAACTTTTGTCTTGAATCTTTCAGATCTGAACATTCATGCCACAATAAAGAAAATTACATTGATAATTATGTTAGGTAGCATTCCACATCAAAAATTCTGTTTTTATCATTTACCTACTCGAGGACGAGCATGAATTAAACTTGGGGATGCTTGATACGTCTCCAACGTATCTATAATTTTTGATTGCTCCATGCTATTATATTATCTGTTTTGGATGTTTAATGGACTTTAATATGCTCTTTTATATTATTTTTGGGACTAACCTATTAATCGGAGGCCCAGTGCCAGTTTATGTTTTTTACCTATTTTAGAGTTTTACGGAAAAGGAATACCAAACGGAATCCAAATGAAATGAAACCTTCGCGATGATCTTTCTTGGACCAAAAGCAAACCAGAAGACTTGGAGTTGAAGTCTGGAACTCCGTGAGGCAGCCACGAGGCAGGAGGGCGCGCCTAGGGGGGGTACGAACGCCCCCACCCTCGTGAGCCCCACGTAGCTCCACCGACGTACTTCTTTTGCCTACCTATACTCTTATACCCTAGAACGATCACAGAGAGCCACAAAACCACTTTTCCACCGCCGCAACCTTCTGTACCCGTGAGATCCCATCTTGGGGCCTTTTCCGGCGATCTGCCAGAGGGGGAATCGATCACAGAGGGCTTCTACATCAACACCATAGCCTCTTCGATGAAGAGTGAGCAGTTTACCACAGACCTTCGGGTCCATAGTTATTAGCTAGATGGATTCTTCTCTCTCTTTGATTCTCAATACAAAGTTCTCCTAGATGTTCTTGGAGATCTATTCGATGTAATACTCTTTTTGCGGTGTGTTTGCCGAGATACGATGAATTGTGGGTTTATGAACAAGATTATGTATGAATATTATTTGGTTCTTCTTTGAATTCTTATATTCATGATTTGATATCTTTGCAAGTCTCTTCGAATTATCAGTTTAGTTTGGCGTACTAGATTGATCTTTCTTGCAATGGGAGAAGTGCTTAGCTTTGAGTTCAATCTTGTGGTGCTCTTTCCCAGTGACAGTAGGGGCAGCAAGGCATGTATTGTATTGTTGCCATCGAGGATAAAAAGATGGGGTTTATATCATATTGTTTGAGTTTATCCCTCTAAATCATGTCATCTTGCTTAAAGTGTTACTCTGTTCTTATGAACTTAATACTCTAGATGCATGCTGGATAGCGGTCAATGTGTGGAGTAATAGTAGTAGATGCAGAATTGTTTCGATCTACTTGACACGGACGTGATGTCTATATTCATGATCATTGCCTTAGATATCTTCATAACTATGCACTTTTCTATCAATTGCTCGGCAGTAATTTGTTCACCCACCGTAATATATGCTGTCTTGAGAGAGGCCACTAGTGAAACCTATGCCCCCCGGGTCTCTTTCTTATTATATTGCATCTCTTTTATTTACATCACATCCCATTTACTATTTTGCAATCTTTACTTTCCAATCTATACAACAAAAATATCAAAAATATTTACTTTACTATCTCTATCAGATCTCACTTTTGTGAGTGGCCGTGAAGGGATTGACAACCCCTTTATCGCGTTGGTTGCAAGGTTCTTGATTGTTTGTGCAGGTACTAGGTGACTTGTGCGTTGTCTCCTACTGGATTGATACCTTGGTTTAAAAAAACTGGGGGAAATACTTACGCTACTTTGCTGCATCACCCTTTCATCTTCAAGGGAGAACCAATGCATGTTCAAGAGGTAGCACATGGTCTGTGTGAACAGTTACTTTGGAATCAACAATGTAAGGTCTAAATTTATCACAAGGAAACACAACTGCTAAGAATTCTTTTTCAGTAGTAGCATAATTTCATTGAGCACTGTCTAGAGTTTTACTAGCATAACAAATTACATTAAGTTTTTTTATCAACTCTTTGTCCTAGAGAAGCACCAACAGCATAATCACTTACACATAATTTCAAAAGGCAAATTCCAATCAGGTGGTTGAATAATAGGTGCAGAAATTAAAGCTTTCTTAAGTGTCTCAAAGGCTTCTAAAAAATCATCATCAAAAACAAAATGAATATCCTTCTGCAAGAGACTAGTAAGAGGCCTAGAAATTTTTGAAAAGTCTTTGATAAATCTCCTATAGAAACCAGCATGACCTTTTATATCTTTAGGACATTGCATTTTCTTAATTGCATCAACCATAGCTTTGTCCACTTCAATATCTCTTTCAGAAATTTTACGACCCAAGACAATGCCTTCATTAACCATTAAGTGGCACTTCTCCCAATTCAAGACAAGATTTGTTTGTTCACATCTCTGCAAAACTCGATCAAGATTGCTTAAACAATCATCAAAGGACTTCCCATAAATAGAAAAGTCATCCATGAAAATCTCAACAATATTTTCACAAAAGTCGGAGAATATAGCAGTGATACATCTTTGAAAGGTAGCAGGTGCATTACATAAATCAGAAGGCATACGTCTATAAGCACAGGTTCCAAAGGGACAAGTAAAAGTGGTCTTTTCTTGGTCAGGTTGAGAAACAGGTATTTGTGAAAAGCTAGAATATCCATCAAGGAAGCAAAAGTGTGTGTGCTTAGATAATCTTTCAAGCATGTGATCAATAAAAGGCAAAGGGTAATGATCTTTTCTAGTTGCTTCGTTTAATTTTCTAGAATCTATTACCATTCTATAGCCTGTAACAATTCTTTGTGGAATAAGTTCATTCTTATCATTAGGAACAACAATTATACCTCCTTTCTTAGGAACACAATGAACAGGACTGGCCCATCTACTATCAGCTATAGGATAGACTATACTTGCTTCCAGAAGTTTTTAATATTTCCGTTCTTACCACTTCTTTCATCTTCGGATTTAACCAACATTGGTGATCAACAACGGGTTTAGCATCAGGTTCCATATTAATTTTGTGCTGACATAGAGTGGGACTAATGCCCTTTAAATCATCAAGAGTATATCCAATAGCAGCTCAGTGCTTCCTCAGAACTTTCAATAATCTTTCTTCTTCATGTTCTGAAAGTTTAGCACTAATAATAACAGGATATATTTTCTTTTCATCAAGATAAGCATATTTCAAAGTGTCTGGCAATTGTTTTAATTCAAACACAGGGTCAACTTTATGTGACAGCCCGGGTTTTTGCCCCTTCTTATTTGCTTGATTTTTCATATGAATTTTTTTGAAACTTGGGGTCTTTGAATCTTTTCATATGGACTTCAACACTTGGGCATCCTTGGCTTTCACCCAAGTGCTTCACTCCCCTCCTAGATCATTATTTCACTTCTGACCCACCCCAAACATAATCTTTGGAATATTTTCTTAAAAGAAAAATATTCATTTTCTCTCTAAAACCCTAAGCCAGATCTGTTTGATTCAAAGCAACCCCAATTTTTATGGCGCAGAAAAATCTAAGATAATTCACAAATATTCTGTGAACCATAGTGCACCTTCCTGAGCAAAAATATTTCATCACTTTTTGGAATATTTTTGCTACAGAAAATCTTTTCTATTCTGGACAAAAATGATGGTTTCTACAGCAAGTACCATTTTACTTGCTCCATTTGACCTGAAATTTCTTGTGCATCTTTACCTTAGTAACTTATCACTAGCCTCCAAAGCACATCTTCAAACTCCAAGCCATTTGACCACAGTAACATCACAAAGTTACTGACCAGAAACTTACTTGGTGTGTGAAAACTTCTCTACTGCACCTGGATCCAAGCCAAATCGTGGTAACACTCAAAACTACCATGCACCACACGCCAGACATTGAGTTTGTGCTTAGATCGACCTGATGTCATAGTTCACGCGGTGACCGCGTTCGTCCAGGCGTGCTGGCATGCAGCCAACGCGCTCTGCGATGCGCCCGAGCCTATGTTGCTCGTGTGCTCGCTTCCCTGCCTGCCCAACCATGCCAAACCTCGCCACCATCATCGTCCCAATGCTCTTAACTCCTCCCCGGCACTCGCCGACACCGGAGCTCGCTGTAGCGAGCACGGGCAAGGTCCGGCCAGCCCAACAGTGCGGAGCGCACTGTGCTCGTCGCCACCCTCTTGATCATGTGCTCGTCTCCGCCTGCCCACAGTGGCCGCGTGACCTCCATCACCTTCTCCCCCTCTCACTTACGACACTCGTCACTAGGCGCCGTGGACAGGTGTCCACCGGCAGAGCCCGAAGCACCCTCGCCGCTCGCCTATATATAGAGCCCTGCCCAGCCTCCTCGATCACCAGCCAACACTCACACACACCCCATGATCGAGTAGGAAGCCGGAGCCCGGCCAGGCAGGCCTCGGTCCGCCGTCCCCGAGCTTGAGCTCGCCAGCGATCCCCTCTTGTCATCGCGGTAGCTCCACCCCCTCCCAGGCCTGGGCGACCCCTCCAGGGCCTCCGCCTATCTCCGGTGAGGCCGTCTCGCCCGCTTGGAGCCCCTGGAGTGGCCTCTGCTCGCCGTCTTCCTCAACTCCAGCGACCTCCATGTGCTGCCTCCGCTTGCGAGGTTGATTCCGACACCGTCCGACCACCCTTGCTACGCTATGGGTACGGGCAGGTGCGCCTCAACCCCCTCTTGCCATCCCTCCCTCTCGTTTGGGCTAAGGAGCCCTCGTCGCCGGCGAGAGCTCCGGCGAAGCCGCGACCCCCTCTGTTTCCCTCTCCCTTTTCCCCCACCTGACTAACGGGGCCCGCTAGTCAGACACTCAGTACGCGCGTGAAACGGTACGAGTGGTGGTGCCCCTGGGCTTTATGCCTTCGACGTCACCCACCCCCCATTCTATTTCAAATTCATTTGAATTTACAGAACACTTCAAACAGTCATAACTCTTCAACCATAAGTCTAAATGAATTGATTCTTTTTGCATTGTGTTCATTGATAAGAAATCTAGCAGCTCACCAAAGATGAGATTTTTCTGAGCTGTCTAGAATTTCTAGTGGTTTTCAGAAGTGTTCTTGATATTTTCTTTTTGTGTTTAAAACTATTTTCAGAAGGTGAAGCTTGTCTTGAGGATCACCAGGAGGCTTGCGAACCTCATCTGCACTAAGGCAAGCCATAACAACATTTTCATGGTGCCATTTTAATATTTGTGATTTTCTTACTTGAATGAAATGATTAATCCATGCACTTAAATGATTATGGAGTTATTTATATTCTGTTAAATATTGGTTAGTTGTTATGCTTGAGTTACATAATGGTTGAAACTAGTTTAGTGGATAAAGCAAGTTATGATTTATTTGAGGTGATGTTAGAAATAATTTTGTTATGTATGTTAGTAATTATTTAAAGCTATGTTTTTGCCCTCTTAGATTGATAAAAAGTTGTTAGAAAATGTTCTGTTAAATACTTGTTTAATCATATTATTTGTCATACAAAATGTTTGAACCCAACTTAGTGATAAAGAAAGTAAGAGTTGTTGATAATGAAATCTTTTTGACAAGCATGTGAGAAATTTATCAAGGTTACTTTCTTGCGTAAGAAGTTAATAAAACTTGTCGCAAAATATTTTGGTTAAGTTGTGAGTCATTTGAGCAAGTAGAGTAAATTGAGTTGTTGACGATATGCTTGGTGTGTATAAGGATGCCATTGGTCATTTTTATCATTATATGATGCATGTGTTATTTTGCATTTCATGGCATGCTATGACACCGGTCATTTTTTTAAGTTAAACCTGAATATAACTCAACTTGAATATACCGTTGACTGGGTCATGGTGCCGCTGAATTGAGTTTCTTTCCAGTGCAACCACATTTGCCTTTGTGGGAAGGCCTTGATTCGGTCCATTGACACGGCCTCTGGTCGGTGCCTCCATCTAGGGAAGGTTATGTCGTGCTAGCCCTGGCCCGGTGAGCAGACATAATCTTGTGTGCTCGTTGATGATATTATGGTACCGAGTCCCCGTGTGGGAGTGTCCCCTAGTGGGAGTGTTTTGACCACGACGGTGGTCGGGGTATCTTTGGTAGACACGGGGCCACCCAGGACCAGCCTGTTGGGGGATTTGGGTCGGAGTGGCCGGGAGAGTGCTGTGGCAATGGAGGGGTTTTGTCGGAATGCTATTGTTCCACCCGAATGGGAGTGCAAGGCCATGGGTTCCGTGGTGTGGGTACAGTGTGCTACCTCTGCAGAGGGTGTAATCTATCGATAGCCGAGTCCACGGTTACAGACACCTCGTAGTAGGTCCCACCATGAGTCAACATTTAATAAAAATTGCACACTAAGCGATGAACTTTGCATTGTTGATGGATGGCAGAAAGGCCATCGAGGCATTTGGGACCAAATGATGGTCCTGGTTGTGATCGCCGTAAGGATCACGAGTTGTTCTTGAGAAAGACCACTTTGGTGGTGTATTCTAACCACTTTGGTGGCGTGTTTGTGATCTGACCACTTTGGTGGTGTGTTTGTGATCCAGAGATGATCACGGTTGGTAAGCTGTCTCGAGGGACGTCCGAGCATGATCACAACATGTTGGCATATAGGGTTGCATTTTTAATAATTGGTTAAATATCATGATATTGTTTGTCATTATGACGATGCCTGTTGTGAGTTTGCAAGTACATCCAATGTACTGACCTGGTGTGTCATGCAAGATTTCTGGAAAGTATCATTGGAGGAGAGCGCTGTCCGAGTCTAGATCGTGTCCACATCGGTGTCCCTGTGATATGGAGCTTCTGCCACGACGTTATTCCGCTCCCACGACGTTATTCCGATCGAGGCCCATTTATGTTCACTAAATAATGTACATATTGTTCAGCCGTACCGAGTGTGCCGCTTGGCCTCGACAACTGTTGTAATGTAACTCTGTTCCGCTAGCATCAATAAAGCGGTTGTTATTCTGTACCAAGATGTTGTGCATTGCCAGAAGACATGGTCTCTGGGCTGGCAATGTATGGTAAACTGGTCGCTCTGAGCCGGGGTGCCACAACGCTTGGTATCAGAGCCGCGCTGACTGTAGGCCACGCCAGGCTACGACGCGCTAGATACGAGTTTTTTTAGTTGAGTGCCAGTAGTAATTTGTGATGATTATTGAGTTGCATGCATTCGGTTTATATATATATATATATATATATATATATATATATATTATGCTAACCTGCTAATGGTTGTGGGTGTAGATGGCTCCGGTGCCGTATCCGTGCCAGTTGCAGCTGATTCCGTACACGTCACTGCACCTCCTTCGCAACATGTGGCGTCGGCTGTATCCTCTCGGAGACGACCCAGTCTATCGTGTGTACCGGGAGCATCTAGCTGATTCAGTATATGACTATCACGCAGTGGTCACTCTACGCACTAGCTCCGATTCCAACTCTTACACTCGCACTTCTTGGAGCAGTTATGCCTCCACCGCTTCTCGGGCTGTCCAGTTTCCTGCATTCGAGGTCCTTGTTGAGCTTCGTTACAACGAGGTCCGAATGCAGAACCACCCAGGTTTTTACTACTACCATCTCTGCACGACAACGATCGTGTCCGTTTCCCTCTCATTGATCCGGAGTCTGATAGCGTTGCTAGCCACCTTGCTCATTATATCATGGCTAGCTATCTCATGATCCACGAGCTGTCTCGAGAGCTGACTCGTACTCGTACTGCTTTAGCCACTACTTTGGTCACTGCTAGATCCGCCACTACTCCGTCTTCACTGGGATTTACCCCTTATGTCCTAGTCAGTTCTAGCTCCCCTATTTCACCGGTTACTCCCCCGAGTAGCACGGGCGTCTCAGCCACGAACCCTCTCAGTACTTCTGCCGAGTGGGTCTCACTTATCGCTACCCCTGTAGCCCCGATGCTTCATCCTACCCCTGCCCCTGAGGGAGAGCCCTCGAGGCAGCGCCGTCGTGTTACTTTTAATCCGGAGGTTTCCGTTAACCACGTCAGTTCGGGATCCGAGACCACTTCAGGGGAGGACGCCGCAGCACCAGCAGAGCAGTAGTATCTTTGAGTATTCGCAGCTGTCTGGTTGATGTATGGATGTAGTCATGATGTTTTGTTGCCTGTACGAGAGTAGTGAACTAGTCATGTTGTTTACTTTTCATGTATGAGTCTATGTATAATTATGTTGAGACTTTATTCGCCGTATATTTTGCTTTTTCCGCTTTCTTCCGGGATTTGTCGCTGGCTTTTCCCCACTTTTATTTTTGGGTGTTTCTCATCTCGATTGTGTTATCTTCGGAAAAATTCACAATGGAATGACGCGGGGAGGCAGCAGTAGCAATGTTCGTGAGGGAACTCCTGTTCATCGTTCTGCATGACAGGCAGGACATTCTCCCGAGCCGTACGTTCAGCCACCACCTCCACCACCTGATCCTCCCTCCACCGAGAAAATTCTGTGCATGTTTGAAGAGAAAAGAAACAATGATCTGATTGAAATATTGAGAAGTGTTCAAGCTATGGTTGGACAGAACGGAAATCAGAATGGTCATCATTCAAAGCTGTCCGATTTTCAGAGGACCAATCCACCCAGTTTTAGTCGGGCTGTTGACCCGTTGGATGCCGACGATTGGTTGCGTACCATGGAGAAAAAGCTTGAGATTGCCCGTACTGAAGGAAATGATAATGTTCCATTTGTAACTCATTACCTTGAAGGCGCAACTGCCATATGGTGGGAAAATGCCAAGGCCATGTGGCCGAGTGATGAGGAAATCACCTGGGAGAAATTTAAGGATAAGTTCCGAAAATACCACATCCCTACTAGAGTTATGAAGACCAAGCAGCGTGAATTTCTCGCACTCGTCTGAATATCTGCAAAAATTCAATCATTTGGCCCGTTACTCTCTATATGACGTGGCCACCGAAGAAAGTAAGATTGACAGATTTCTTGGAGGTTTAAATCCGCAACTTCGGTGTGCTCTCAGTATGTTTGATTTCACGGATTTCCAAACTCTGGTGGACAAGGCGTTCATTGCTGAACGGGAGCTCAAGTTGATATCCGATAATAGGCCTGCTAATGACAAAAAGCGCAAGTTTGAGTCAAAGAAGGATGGGCCACCTGTGCAAAAGGTTCGTACCTGACAGCAGACTCAGATGGAATACAGGCAAAATTGGCAACATAATGTTAACAAGACCACCACCCAAGTCAAGAATATTGTGACCAATCCAATGCATGAGGAGCGTCAGCGCAATAATGCTTGTTTCATTTGCGGACAGCACGGACATTATGCAAAGCAGTGCCCCAAGAACAACAAGACGAATGCCCTAAGCCGGCCGCAAGTCAATTTTATGGAGTCACGGTCAAACCAGCAAAACTTCACCGGGCACGTGCATCATATCTCCGCCGATGAAGCCCAAGAAAAGCCAGAAGTCGTCATTGGTATGTTTTCTTTTAATGACATACCTGCCATAATTTTATTTGACTCTGGGGCTTCCCATTCTTTTATTTCTCGGAGTTTTGCTGCCCAAAACAATTTTCCTTGCACACTTTTGGGCAAAAATATGCTGGTACAAACCCCGGGATCTATAATCAAGAGCAATCTGGTCTGCCGTGATCTGGAGATCAATATCAACGAGGTCTGTTTTCCAACATCTCTGATAATCATTGAGTCTGAAAAGTTGGATATTATATTGGGTGCGAATTGGTTGACCAAATATCAAGTTTGCATAAACTGCGCAACCCGAGAAGTCAATCTGACCAGTCTGGATGGGCAGCTCATCAAATTCTATGCTCGCGAGAATATACCCAAGCCAGAATTAGTGTGCACTTCTGTGGTTGAATTGGAATTTATTCCTGTGGTCAATGAGTACCCTGATGTGTTTCCAGAATAACTACCAGGCATGCCACCATATCGGGAACTGGAGTTTTCCATAGATCTTGTGCCCGGAACTGCACCATTATACAAGAAGTATTATCGGATGCCCTCATCAGAATTGGTGGAGCTAAAGAAACAGCTTGACGAATTACTCCAGAAAGGTTACATTCATCCCAGCTCTTCATCGTGGGGATCACCTAAAATTTTCGTGGGCAAAAAGGATGGTAGTCTCCGTATGTGCATAGATTACCGTCAGCTGAATGAGGTCACCATCAAAAATAAATACCCACTGCCGAGGATTGATGATCTGTTTGATCAACTCAGTGGGGCTAAGGTATTCTCTAAAATCGATTTATGAACCGGATATCATCAGCTCAAGATTAAAAAGGAAGATATTCCTAAGACCGCATTCACTACTCGGTACGGTCTTTACGAATATACCGTGATGTCCTTTGGTCTCACCAATGCCCCTGCTTTCTTCATGCATATGATGAACAAAGTATATATGGACTTCCTCGACAAATTCATGGTAGTCTTCATTGATGACATCCTCATTTACTCCAAGGGGGAAGAGGAACACAAGGATCACCTCCGAGCAGTACTACAATGGCTCCGCGACAATCAGCTATACGCCAAGTTCAGTAAGTGCGAATTTTGGCTCAAGAAAGTTGGGTTTCTCGGACATGTACTATCCGCCGAAGGTATAACCATGGACCCGAGCAAAGTAAAGGATGCACTCTAGTGGGTACCACCCACGACCGTGACACAGATCCGGAGTTTCCTCAGATTAGCTGGGTACTATCGTCGTTTTATTGAAGGGTTTTCCAAAATTGCTAAACCCATGACGGAGCTGCTTAAAAAGGATACAAAGTTTAAGTGGACAGAGGACTGTGAGAAGAGTTTTAATGAGCTGAAGATACGACTGACAACCGCACCTGTATTGATTCTTCCAGACATTTATCGCAGTTTTGATGTGTACTGCGATGCTTCCAAACAAGGTATTGGTTGCGTGTTGATGCAAGACAGCAAGGTAGTAGCCTATGCATCACGACAGCTACGACCTCATGAGGGAAATTATCCTACTCATGATTTGGAATTGGCTGCAGTGGTACATGCATTAAAAATTTGGAGACACTACCTCATTGGAAAAAGGTGCCAAATTTTTACCGACCACAAAAGCCTCAAGTACATTTTCACTCAACCAGATTTAAATCTCCGTCAGTGAAGATGGTTAGAGTTGGTCAAGGATTATAACCTTGAAATAAATTACCATCCAGGCAAGGCCAACATCGTTGGTGATGCGCTCAGTCGAAAGCCCGTCAGCTTAAATGTCATGTTAAAATCATTGCCCACCAAACTCCAAGAGGAGATCGCTCGGCTCAACTTGGTCATCATAGAGGCTGACCTCGCTAATATTTTGGAAGTTACCCCCACACTTGAGATGGAGATTTGCAAGGCCCAGCCAGCTGACACCAACCTACAAAAACGGGCCAAAGGCCAGATGGCAAAGCAGACCTCTGACTTTTCCAAGGACGAATTCGGCACCCTCCGATTCCGTGGACGCATTTGTGTGCCAGATCAACCAGACTTGAAGGAGAAAATCCTGTCCGAAGCCCACGAGTCCGCATATTCCATTCAACCGGGAGGTACGAAAATGTACGAGGACCTTAGACAAATATTCTGGTGGGATGGTATGAAGAAAGACATTGCCTATTTTGTAGCCTGTTGCGACATATGCAACAAGGTGAAAGCAGATCATCAGAAGCCAGCCGGGCTTCTCCAATCACTGCCAGTTTCACAATGGAAATGGGATGACGTTTGCATGGATTTCATCACAGGATTGCCTAGGACTCAGCAAGGCAAGGATGCAATCTGGCTTATAATAGACACCCTGACCAAGGTTGCTCATTTCATTCCAATCAGCACCAGATACAGAGCAGATGAACTTGCACAACTGTATGTATCCAGGATCGTCGGTCTGCATGGAGTACCCTGAACTATCACTTCCGACCGAGGTTCTCTATTTACCTCCTCTTTTTGGTCCCATCTCCATCGAGCCTTGGGGACATCACTAAAATATAGTACTGCCTATCACCCTCAGACAGATGGACAGACAGAGCGGGTAAATCAAATACTCGAGGATATGTTGCGAGCCTGTGTGCTAGCCAAAGGTGCTAAATGGGAAGACTGCTTGCCTTACACCAAGTTCTCTTATAACAACAGTTTCCAGACCAGTCTAAAGATGTCACCATACGAAGCTTTGTATGGCCATAAGTGCCGCACTCCTCTAAATTGGTCTCAGACTAGCCGTATCTTTAGAACGGATCTCATGCTGGAAGCTGAGAAACAAGTTAGGGAAATCCGAGACAGGCTGCAATTGGCCAAATCTTGACAGAAGAGTTATTATGATGCCAAACATCGGCAAGTCAGTTTTGAACCCGGAGAACACGTATACCTCCGAGTCACTCCTATGAAAGGAGTCAAGAGATTTCAGACTCGTGGAAAGCTGGCACCCAGATTCATTGGTCCATTCCCGATTATGTCTCGAGTGGGTACGGTTGCATATCAACTGGAACTACCCCCGGAATTGGCAGACATACACAACGTGTTCCATGTTTCGCAATTGAGACGATGCATATCCCCGCCTGAGAAAAGGACTGCAATGGCTGAGATAGAATTGGCAAAAGATTTAACTTATGAAGAAAGACCGTTCAAAATTTTGGATCAAATGGAAAGGGTCACTCACAGTAAAGTCAAAAAATTTTACAAGGTTCAGTGGGAGAATCACACAGAGTTAGAAGCAACTTGGGAGCAGGAAGAATTCCTTAGGGATCAACATCCAGAGTGGTTTTCCCAAGCAACCGAATCTCGAGGACGATATTCATTCTAAACGGGGGAGGTTTGTGACAGCCTGGGTTTTGCCCCTTCTTATTTGCTTGATTTTTCATTTGAATTTTTTTAGAACTTGGGGTTTCTGAATCTTTTCATATGGACTTCAACACTTGGGCATCCTTGGCTTTCACCCAAGTGCTTCACTCCCCTCCTAAATCATTATTTCACTTCTAACCCACCCCAAAAATAATCTTTGGAATATTTTCTTAAAATAAAAATATTCATTTTCTCTCTAAAACCCTAAGCCAGATCTGTTTGCTACAAAGAAACCCCAATTTTTATGGCTCAGAAAAATCTGAGACAATTCACAAATATTCTGTGAACCCTAGTGCACCTTTCTGAGCAAAAATATTTCATCACTTTTTGGAATATTTTTGCTACAGAAAATCTTTTCTATTCTGGATAGAAATGGTGGTTTCTACAACAACTACCATTTTACTTGCTCCATTTGACCTGAAATTTCTTGTGCATCTTTACATTAGTAACTTATCAATAGCCTCCAAAGCATAGCTTCAAACTCCAAGCCATTTGACCACAGTAACATCACAAAGTTACTGACCAGAAACTTACTTGGTGTGTGAAAACTTCTCTACTGCACCTGGATCCAAACCAAATCGTGGTAACACACAAAACTACCACGAACCACACGCCAGACATTAAGTTTATGCTTAGATCGACCTGATGTCATAGTTCACGCGGTGACCATGTTCGTCCACGCGTGCTGGCATGCAGCCGACGCGCTCTGCGACGCACCCGAGCCTCTGTTGCTCGTGTGCTCGCTTCCCCGCCTGCCCAACCATGCCAAACCTCGCCACCATCATTGTCTCAATGCTCTTAACTCCTTCCTGGCGCTCGCCGACCCTGGAGCTCGCCGCAGTGAGCACGGGCAAGGTCCGGCCAGCCCAACAGTGCGGAGCGCACTGTGCTCGTCGCCACCCTCTTGATCCTATGCTTGTCTCCGCCCGCCCACAGTGGCCGCGTGACCTCCGTCGCCTTCTTCCCCTCTCACTGACGCCGCTCATCGCCGGGCGCCATGGACAGGTGTCCACTAGCGGAGCCCGAAGCACCCTCGCCGCTCACCTATATATAGAGCCCTCCCTAGCCTCCTCGAGCACCAGCCAACACTCACACACACCCCACGATCGAGTAGGAAGCCGGAGCCCGGCCGGGCAGGCCTCGGGCCGCCGTCCCCGAGCTTGAGCTCGCCGGCGATCCCCTCTGGTCGCCGCGGTAGCTCCACCCCCTCCCAGGCCTGGGCGACCCCTCCAGGGCCTCCGCCTCCCTCCAGTGAGGCCATCTCGCCTGCTTGGAGCCCCTGGAGTGGCCTCTGCTCTCCGTATTCCTCAACTCCGGCGACCTCCACGTTCTTCCTCTGCTTGCGAGGTTGATTCCGACGCCATACGACCACCCCTAGATACGCTACGGGTACGGGCAGGTGCGCCTCAACCCCCTCTTGACATCCCTCCCTCTCATTTGGGCCAAGGAGCCCTCGTCGTCGGCAAGAGCTCCGGCGAAGCCGCAGCACCTTCTATTTCCCTCTCCCTTTTCCCCCACCTGACTAGCGGGGCCCGCTGGTCAGCCACTCAGTACGCGCGCGAAGCGGTACGAGTGGTGGCACCCTTGGGCTTTACGCCTTCGACGTCACCCCCAGTCTATTTCAAATTCATTTGAATTTACAGAGCACTTCAAATAGTCATAACTCTTCAACCATAAGTCCAAATGAATTGATTCTTTTTGCATTGTGTTCTTTTATAAGAAATCTAGTAGCTCACCAAAGATGAGATTTTTCTGAGCTGTCTAGAATTTCTGGTGATTTTCAGAAGTGTTCTGGATATTTTCTTTTTGTGCTTAAAACTATTTTCAGAAGGTGAAGCTTGTCTTGAGGATCACTAGGAGGCTTGTGAACCTCATCTACACTAAGGCAAGCCACAACAACATTTTCATGGTGCCATTTCAATATTTGTGATTTTCTTACTTGAATTTAAGGATTAATCCATGCATTTAAATTATTATGGAGTTATTTATATTCTGTTAAATATTGGTTAGTTGTTATGCTTGAGTTACATAATGGTTGAAACTAGTTTAGTGGATAAAGCAAGTTAAGATTTATTTGAGGTGATGTTAGAAATAATTTTGTTATGTATGTTAGAAATTATTTAAAGCTATGTTTTTGCCCTCTTAGATTGATAAAAAGTTGTTAGAAAATGTTCTGTTAAATACTTGTTTAATCATTGAAAGTGCTAGTGATCGACTAGAGGGAGGGGGTCAATAGGCGATTTTTATGAAAGTCTTTAAAACATGGAAGTTTTGAAGACAAACGATAGAAATAAACCTATTACCATGCAGCGGAAGGTAGACTACGCTAGGAAAACCATAGTCAAGTATTCAATGAAGTAAAAGCGCAATGACTAATAGCAGCTAGGCAGTAAGGATCGGGTAGGAAGATATTGTAAAGCCAATCAGAACAAGTAATCACTTAGTGAAGCCAAATGGTGATGCAATCGTACAATGACTTCACATGGACCAACAGTAAGTAAAGGGAAGGGAAGGATGAAACCAGTGACTCGTTAAAGACAATGATTTGTTGGACCAGTTCCAGTTGCTGTGACAACTGTACGTCTAGTTAGGGAGGCTGAGATTCAACTAAGAAGACCTCATCTTCACCTTATTCCCCTTGAGCTAAGGACACCCAGTCCTCGCCCAATCACTCTGGTAAGTCTTCAAGGTAGACTTCCAAACCTTCACAGACTTCATTCACCGGCGATCCACAATGACTCTTGGATGCTCAGAATGCAACGCCTAACCGGCTGGAGGATTCACAGTCCTCAAGTGTAATAAGTCTTCAGATCACACAAACAAGAAGACTTAAGTGATGCCTAACACTCTTTGGCTCTGGGTGGTTAGGGATTTATCCTCTCAAGGAATTCTCTCTCAAAGGCTTCGAGGTGGGTTGCTCTCAAACGACAAAAGCCATACTTTAACTCTGAACAGCCAACCGTTTATGGTTGTAGGGGGTGGGCTATTTATAGCCACTAGGCAACCCGACCTGATTTGTCCGAAATGACCCTGGGTCACTAAGGAACTGACACGTGTTCCAACGATCAGATTTCAAACACACATGGCAACTTTACTTGGGCTACAAGCAAAGCTTACTTGTCCAACTCTGAACAGGATTCGCTCTCATAGTCTTCACTCGAAGACATAGGATTTTGGTTAAGCATCACTTCAGTCATTCTGACTGGTTTTCTTGGACCCCACTTAACAGTACGGTGGTTCCTATGACTCAACAAAGAAGAAAAAGAACTACGGAAGATCTAAGTCTTCGTGTTCCATAGTCTTCATGCGATGTCTTCTCTTGTCATAGTCTTCAATGTGAATGTCTTCACATACCACCTTTGACTTCAATGTCTTCATACATTTTTAGGGGTCATATCTGGTAGGAAAACCGAATCAATGCGGGACTTCTACCTGTGTTATCCTGCAATTCTCACAAAACACATTAGTCCCTCAACTAGGTTTGTCGTCAATACTCCAAAACCAACTAGGGGTGGCACTAGATGCACTTACAATCTCCCCCTTTTGGTGATTGATGACAAACTAGTTGAAGTTTTCAATGGGGAATATAATATGTGAAATTGTAAAGGATAAGAAATTGTCTTCATAAGTTGCAAGGGCTCCCCCTGAAGATGTGCATATAAGTAATTTGCTTTTGGAATGCAAATGCACATGGCAGGTTGTACTTGTGGAGATCCTCTTCAACTTATGATGACAATTCATCATGCATGAAAGGTATGTGAAGATAATGAACATGCATAATGTAAATGGACGTCTGCAAAATGATCTAAGTGCGGAATTTATCGTCGCACATGCGGAATTTATCATCGCATCACAAAATAGCAAATAAGTAGTAGACGACCATCGAATTCAAGTGTTACAACTCAAAGAACCAAATGTATCAAAACAAGAGTTGTAAACACTAGGCAAAACATAAAGTAACCGCCCATATGGACCCGCTTGAAGACTATCAAACTCATAAGCTTCTCCCCCTTTTGTCAGTGAGGACCAAAAAGGTTTGAAGACATAGAGCATCTACTTATTCCCACGAAGAGTAGGTGAAGCAGCAGGGTTGTCGGTGGTGTTTGGCGGTGCATAAGAACTTGGGGCAGTGTCGAGGCATGCAGAATTAGGGGGCGGTGAAGTGGCATCATCTTCCTCCTCGATCACTCTGGCATTCACAGTTGCCGCAGAGGAAGAAAACTCGGAGTCTTCAAGAGACGGGGTTCGTCACAGCACAGCCCTTCTGTGAGGTGTGGAGTCAAACTTGAAATGTTCAGAGAAGCCATCCTCTTGAAGATCATCCTCAGGACACATAAGCGTCAGCCCTTTCCATGTACGCCGACAAGTTTCATGGGCAACAAAGGCATTCTTGGTGGCAAGATTGCGAATGCGGTTGACATCCACCAAGAGGCTTTGCATTTGGTGCTTCAGTCAGTCATGATGCCTATCCTGTTTCTGATGAAGAGCAACCAGAAGCTCTCGGTCATTGAGAACATGAGATCGCTTCTTGGGTCATTGGGCAATAGTGCTTTCAGTGGCTTTAGTAAGAGCATGATGAGGTGCACGTGTAGTAACTGCCAGAGGATAAACACGAGTGACTGCTTCAACTCCTTCAATGTTTTGAGTGAAACTTTGATGCTCCGCATTCTGAAGACTGAGAGGTTCCTTGGCAGGCTCAGGATAAATGGCTTCAACGGACATATCCACATCAGGCAGAAAGATCCGATGATTGTGAGCAGATGGCTGATATGAGATAGCTGAGTGGAGTTTAATCAGACGTATTATCCATGGAGCGTAGAACTTCAAGCCAAAAAGATCAGATCCTGATGCAGCAAGTTGGTGGATGAAGAAGTCTTGTGCATTGAAGCATTTGCCATGAAGAATATAGAACACCAAAGTCTTCATTGCACCTTCCAGCTTTGCATGTGGAGAATGTCCTTTGATGGGCCAGAGAGTTTGCCTTATAATGTGATAGATAGTCCTTGGCAGATACTCAAGGTCTTCAACAAAGAACTCCTTAGGATATGCAGCATCTTGTGGCAAAGGCTTCATCATACTGAGCATCTGACTCATGTTCGGTTCAGGCCTCTGAAAGATGCTTTCCATAGCTTCACTGTGAAGTTGGCATCCAGGTTCATAGAGATCTCCAGGAGTGGGCAGACCAGTGAGCTCAATGATATCAAAGGCTTTGGCTTTGTGATGAACATTTCCTGTCATCCACTCCAGGACCCAAGTCTTCGGATCTCTGTTGTAACCACATATGTGAAGTGTGACATAAAATTGGAGCAGCAACTCTTCATTCCAGTGCTCTTGGTCGGTGATGAAGGGCAAGAATCCAACCTCTTTGAAGCAATCCAGAGCTTCTTCCAGATAGGGCAGACCAGCTATTGCTTCGGTGTCAAGACGCATATGTGGGAAGATGCGACCTTGATTGTATAGAATGCATGAGTAATAGCTTCGCTGCGGATAGCTCTAGAACCGATCAGAAGATATTCGTTCCCTTGAGTAGGGGTTCTTGGAGCTATTGAAGAAGGTGTTATCTGCTTTGAAGCCGTTGACATTGAAGGATCCAGGTGCTGTTGCAGAACCTGGAAACCTGGGCAACCTTGGCATTGGCTTCTGTACCTGAGGCCTATGCTCAATATGATAGTCAAACTAAGGACCAGCAGCAGGCGCAGGAACAGAAGCAGTAGTATCATTGGCTTCACTGACTTCTGGTTCTTGGGTTGGTGCGGGCTCCACATTTGCTTCAGCCATGACAATGTCAGTGGCTTCATTGATGTTGGTGGTGGCAGCCTCAAGATTTTCTACCTCCAGTTGATGAGCTGGAGGGTCGGGCACAAACATGTTCTCCTTGAGAACAGCTTCTTCAGTAGTTGGGGGAGTAGGAACACGTTCTTCTTCTTGGGTGTCATCGGCTGATGCAGCCGGAATGTCTTCAGCAGTTTTAGATTCAGACTCGAAGACTTGAGACCTTGGTCCTTTGCGAAGCCTGCATAACGCAGGCGACGCCTTTGGAGATGGAGTTGGCTGGGCCTCAAGGTCATCATCTTCTTCTTGCCGGGGTGGTGTGACTTGTTGTTGTTGTGGGTGATCAGCCCATGTTGCATCCTGAGCAATTAGTGTCAGAGGACGACCAATGCTGATGAGTTCACTGTGCGTAAGCACAGGCGATGATACCTGTTGGTGCTCGATCTGAGGAAGAACTACATCATCTTCAACATGGTCATGATGACCAATGTCTTCAGCAGCGGTGGGATCAGCTGCTGGTATGTCTTCAGCTTCATGAGCCTCTGTAAAAGTAGGCTCATGGACAGTCAGTTGGCGCTCTTGATGTTCAGCGGCAGGGCGAACCATGGAGATAGGTTCAACAATTAAGGGCTCTGTGGGAGCAGCCCGTTCCTTCTTGGTCTTGCGCTTCTTTTTAGAGGGAGCAGCAGCAGAGGCTTCAAGATGTTTCCTCTTTCTGGCTTCAGCCTCAGCTGTCCTCGTCTTCTTTAGGTCTGAAGCGGTAGACCTGGCCTTTGGCTTCGAGCCAGTCATGCTGGTTGGGAAGACAATGGGATGTGCTTCCTGCCTTGGTGCGTCGGGTTCGGCCATAGCAGGCTTCTTCTTCTGCTGCTTTGCAGCCATCCTGGGGTCAATTCTAGGACGCCCAAGAGCCTTGCGCTTCTCAGCCTCATTGTAGGCTTGCACACACTTGTCAGCCAAGCTCTTCATGCGCTCACGAGAACCTTGAGCTTCTTCACAACTTCTTGAGAAAGGCTTCTTTGAGCTCGTGCAACATGATCTTGAAGTTCTTGACCTCTTGCACACTGAGCTTGGCCATATGCTTCTTGAACTGAGCTTTCTCAAAGTCAATCTTCTGCTTCAGTTCAACGATGCGCTGGGCTATAGCTAACTCTGAAGCAATGGCGCCATGGAAAGCGACACTGAGGCCAATGGGAAGTTGCAGATCTTCAAAGCTAAGGTTGGGCATGTCAAACCACTCATCGATGAAGTCGTGAATGATTGGCACGTCAAAGAGAGGCAAATTGTTGAAGATTTCTGCTTCTTCTTTGCTCTTGATTAGTTGCTCAAGAGCGTCATCTGCAAGATCTTCATCACTAGATAGATCAATGGTATCGTTGCGCAGAATAGCAGCAGCAGTCAATTCTTGGCTGGTATGTGGCAGAGGCATCTTGACTCTCGGGGGCTTGGAGATGCGTGACAGATCTTCAGACTGCACACTGTCTTCAGGAGGTGCAGTAGCCAGTGGCTTCACCCGTGAGATTTTTGATGCTGAGGCAGGCTTTGAAGCTTTAGGCAGCTTTGACTTCTGCGGCTTTGGAGTAGGAGCTGGGGCTTCATCAGTGTCAGCATCATCATCAGAATGATCCACTTTGGCACCTTGAACAGAGATGTGAGTGACGAGGCCATCCGGGTTGTAGAACGGACCGACGACATTGGGTTCGGCATCGCGGGTGCCATCTACACAGGGAGCAGAGGGACCAGGGTTGAAGTCTAGTCCCAATAACTTCTTGTTCTGCTTCGCCAAATTCTGGGCAAACTGGAAGTTGCGCTTGAACAGATTGTCGTCACGACACCAGAGCAGTGACGATGGGTCAGCATCCGCAGGCTATGGTCCACGGACCATGCAGGGATAGAAGCCTTGTTCAATGGCTTCATCTCTGGACCTGGGTTGAAGATTTTTGTATAGGATGTCTCCCCAAGGTCGCTTGATGGCATTCTTTTTAGCATATTCCTTTGTCACAAATCTGTACTTGAACCACTGTTCTGCCCAATATCGTCGAATCCATTGGATTCGTGTCTTGCGCTGATTGTAATCCTCTTCTGGATCTGTCTTGTACAGTTCTGAGAGGTCATCGGGCAGATCTCTTGATGTCTCACCTCGACGCTTTCTGCCACCCTTCCTTGCTGATTTCTCTGCATCCATGAACTTTAAACTGAATGGCTTCAATACGTTCAAAGGCTTCAAGGGCTTTCGCTTGCTGGACAAACAGGAACTGGCTTCGGGAGAATTTATGTGATGCTGTAAGAATTCTGCAAATGAATGTAGACTATGAGAACCAAGGGATTCTCCCATGGACATGTACCTATGACAGCATTAAGGTGCGAGGGAAGGGGAAGAGGTCATATGCATTCTCAGAAGATTTTGAAGATAAATCAGTTTAGAAGACATTGACCTCATCGTGCGAAGACATTCACTCATAGATAAGGAGTTGGTTCTAGATTTGTACGAATCCACAGATCGGTACAAGTGAGGAATCTAACTACTTTGTGAAGCATAAGTGAACATACTAGGCATAATATGAGATGCAGTATGAAGTGGATCCAACTTGTGTGAACAGAAACTGCTTGTGGTAGAAAGTGACGAATCTACAGGATCAAAGAGGCCGTAAAAAGGAAGTTTTATTTACCACACAAGAAACTGCTAGACGGAGTGGAAGAGGAGGCCGAGTAGCTCGATCGTCCGTGCCCTAACTTGGCGACGGAGGACACCTACGGCAACGGCGGAGAAGACGATGTCCGCGGCCGGCGTGAAGACGGTGTCGGAGAGTTTGCGGCAGCTAAGCGCTTCGTCGCCGGCGTCGTCAAGGGCTAGCGGTGGCGCTAGGTTTCGTTCGAGAGTGGAAGAAGGATAATGACTGTGGTGAGGCATGTATTTATAGGGACAGGGACGGCACAACGTTATTACATAGGTGCCCCTGGCGATTCACATCTGGAGAACACGTGGCCATCATGCAACCTATCGGAGGTTGTTCCACGTTCCCACGCACACCTGGATTGTCGGGTGGTCGTTCCCACTTCTCCGGGTTTCAGGTGAAGGAATTGGCATTGAAAACAGACTTAATGTTTGTCTTTGTATCTTCTGCTGACAAGGACGCAAAGAAGACATTCGACAGTTTCAATAGAATGCATATGATTTGGAGAGATAGAGTTTGAGATAGAAAGCACAGAGAGGTTAGGGTTCGATCACATTCACTTAGTTCAAAAGATTCAACAAGAAGACATAGCTATAAGTGAATGCTCTAGAGGACAAAACACTATATATATATATATGTGAAAAAGACAATCAAATCAACATAGTGAAGATAATCATGAGGACAAGTTGAGAATGAAGACAAACAAAATGTGAAGACATAGCAAATGTAACGCCATGGGTAAAACACTTCAAACAGAAGAATTTGGTGGTGGCGTTACCCACCGTATAGGAAGTATTAGACCCAGACACGACGCACAATTATCGTGGCGCTCCGAAGTCAAATTCCACATTAATGTATTCACACTTATAATGTATGTCTTCATTGATTGAAGATATACTCTACTTCTTGTGTTGCACATCTAAGTCATCAATATGCATAAGTGTTAGGATGTGTGCCTGATCACAGGACATTTGAGGATTCTAAGATATTTAGCTCACACCATAACTTGCAAAATCTCTTCTCATCCAAGGGCTTGGTGAAGATATCTGCCAATTGCTCTTCAGTGTTGACGTGTATGATATCAATATCTTCCTTCACAACATGATCTCTAAGAAAGTGATGACAAATTTCGATGTGCTTTGTCTTCGAGTGCTGAATTGGGTTGTTGGCAATCTTGATGGCGCTTTCGTTGTCGCAGTAGAGTGGCACTTGCTTCAGATGAATGCCATAGTCTTTGAGTGTTTGCTTCATCCAGCGTAGCAAGATCCAGCAGCAATGTATTCAGATTCAGCAGTGGAGAGAGATACACAGTTCTGGTTCTTTGAAGACCAACAGACAAGTGATCGTCCCGGAAAATGACATGTGCCTGATGTAGACTTGCGATCCACCTTGTCACCAGCATAATCAGCATCCGAGAAACCAACCGGATCAAACTCTAAGCCCTTTGGATACCATAATCCTAGAGTTGGGGTGTAAGCCAAATATCGAAGAATTCGCTTCATAGCTAAGTGATGCGATTCCTTTGGTGCCGCTTGGAATCGAGCACACATGCAAACACTAAGCATAATATCTGGCCTAGATGCACATAGATAAAGTAAGGAACCAATCATGGAGCGGTATACCTTTTGATCGAACTCTTTACCATTGTCGTTGGGACCCAGATGATGTTTGGCTGGCATTGGCGTCGTGAAACCTTTGCAGTCTTGCATACCAAACTTCTTCAGGCAATCTTTGAGATACTTCTCTTGAGATATAAAGATGTCGTTGCGTTGCTGATGTATTTGAAGACCAAGGAAGAACTTCAGCTCACCCATCATGGACATCTGATATTGCTTTTGCATCATATATCCAAACTCTTCACTGTATTTCTGATTGGTGCAGCCGAAGATAATGTCATCCACATATATTTGGCACACAAACAGTTCACCATCATATGTCTTCGTGAAGAGAGTGGGGTCGAGGGAACCAGATTTGAAGCCTTTGCTCTTCAGGAAATCTTTGAGTGTGTCATACCAAGCCCGAGGGGCTTGTTTGAGGCCATACAGTGCCTTGTTGAGCTTGTATACCTGTCAGGATGTTTTGGATCTTCAAAGCCAGGTGGTTGTGCGACATACACTTCTTCTTCAATATTGCCATTGAGAAAAGCGCTCTTCATATCCATTTGATACAGAAGTATGTTATGATGATTTGTATAGGCCAGCAGTATGTGTATGGCTTCAAGTCTAGCCACGGGAGCAAATGTTTCATCGAAGTCAATCCCTTCAACTTGAGTGTATCCTTGAGCAACGAGACGAGCTTTGTTTCTAACAACTTGACCATGCTCATCTTTCTTGTTGCGATATATCCATTTGGTGCCTATTATATTGTGCTTCCGAGGATCAGGACGCTTAACCAGTTCCCATACATTATTTAGCTCAAACTGTTGAAGCTCTTCTTGCATTTGACGACGCCATTCTGCTGTGGCGTGTACGGAGCTGAGAATTCATGTGTGATGCCCAAAGTATCAAGATATGTATCAAGGCTAGTGTTCTTGAATTCAGTGCCATTGTCACTTCTGATGTGCTTTATCTTGGCGCCATAGTTGTTCATTGCTCGATTGGCGAAGCGTCTGAAGACATCCTGCACTTCAGTCTTGTAAAGGATTATATGCACCCAAGTATATCTTGAATAATCATCTACAATGACAAAGCCATAGAGACAAGCAGTAGTAGTAAGAGTTGAGTAATGAGTGGGACCGAAAAGATCCATGTGTAGTAGTTCGAAGGGTTGAGTCGTTGTTGTTGGGGAACGTTGTAGAAAACAAAAAAATTTCCTACGATTTCACCAAGATCCATCTAGGAGTTCATCTAGCAACGAGTGATTGGATGCATCTACGTACCTTGTAGATCGCGAGCGGAAGCGTTCAAAGAACGGGGATGAGGGAGTCGTACTCGACGTGATTCGAATCACCGAAGATCCTAGCACCGAACAGACGGCAGCTCCGCGTTCAACACACGTACGGAACAACCACGTCTCCTCCTTCTTGATCCAGCAAGGGGGGAGGAGAGGTTGAGGGAGATGGCTCCAGCAGCAGCACGACGGCGTGGTGATGATGGAGCTATAGTACTCCAGCAGGGCTTCGCTAAGCACTATGGAGGAGGAGGATGTGTTGGAGAGGGAGAGGGAGGCACCAAAGGCAAAGGGTAAGAAGTCCTCCATCTCCCCACTATATATAGGAGGGCCAAGGGGGGGGGCGCCGGCCCTAGGAGATCCAATCTCCTAGGGGGGTGCGGCCAAGGGGAGGAATCCCTCCTCCCCAAGGCACCTAGGAGGTGCCTTCCCCTCCTAGGACTCTTCCTTTAGGGTTTCCCCCACCCTAGGCGCATGGGCCCTAGGGGGAAGTGGCGCCCCAGCCCACTTTGGGCTGGATCCCTTCCCACTTCAGCCCATGGGTCCCTCCAGGATAGGTGGACCCACCTGGTGGACCCCCGGGACCCTTCCGGTGGTCCCGGTACAATACCGGTGACCCCGAAACTTGTCCCGATGGCCGAAATAGCACTTCCTATATATAATTATTTACCTCCGGACCATTCCGAAACTCCTCTTGACGTCCGGGATCTCATCCGAGACTCCGAACAACATTCGGGTTACTGCATATACATATCCCTACAACCCTAGCGTCACCGAACCTTAAGTGTGTAGACCCTACGGGTTCGGGAGACATGTAGACATGACCGAGATTGCTCTCCGGTCAATAACCAACAACGGGATCTAGATACCCATGTTGTCTCCCACATGCTCCTCGATGATCTCATCGGATGAACCACGATGTCGAGGATTCAAGCAACCCAGTATACAATTCTCTTTGTCAATCGGTATGTTACTTGCCCGAGATCTGATCATCGGTATCCCAATACCTCGTTCAATCTCGTTACCAGCAAGTCACTTTACTCGTACCGTAATGCATGATCCCGTAACCAGACACTTGATCACTTTGAGCTCATTATGATGATGCATTACCGAGTGGGCCCAGTGATACCTCTCCGTCACACGGAGTGACAAATCCCAGTCTTGATCCGTGTCAACCCAACAGACACTTTCGGAGATACCCGTAGTATACCTTTATAGTCACCCAGTTACATTGTGACGTTTGGTATACCCAAAGCACTCCTACGGTATCCGGGAGTTACACGATCTCATGGTCTAAGGAAAAGATACTTGACATTGGAAAACTCTAGCAAACGAACTATACGATCTTACGCTATGTTTAGGATTGGGTCTTGTCCATCACATCATTCTCCTAATGATGTGATCTCGTTATCAATGACATCCAATGTCCACAGTCAGGAAACCATGACTATCTGTTGATCAACGAGCTAGTCAACTAGAGGCTTACTAGGGACATGTTGGTGTCTATTATTCACACATGTATTACTATTTCCGGATAACACAATTATAGCATGAATAAAGACAATTATCATGAATAAGGAAATATAATAATAATGCTTTTATTATTGCCTCTAGGGCATATTTCCAACAGTCTCCCACTTGCACTAGAGTCAATAATCTAGTTACATTGTGATGAATCGAACACCCATGGAATTCTGGTGTTGATCATGTTTTGCTCTAGGGAGAGGTTTAGTCAACGGATCTGCTACATTCAGGTCCGTATGTACTTTACAAATATCTATGTCTCCATCTTGAACATTTTCACGAATGGAGTTGAAGCGACGCTTGATGTGCCTTGTCTTCTTGTGAAACCTGGGCTCCTTGGCAAGTGCAATAGCTCCAGTGTTGTCAGAGAAGAGCTTGATCGGCCCCGACGCATTGGGTATGACTCCTAGGTCGGTGATGAACTCCTTCACCCAAATTGCTTCATGCGCTGCCTCCGAGGCTGCCATGTACTCCGCTTCACATGTAGATCCCACCACGACGCTCTGCTTGCAACTGCACCAGCTTACTGCCCCACCATTCAAAATATACACGTATCCGGTTTGTGACTTAGAGTCATCCAGATCTGTGTCGAAGCTAGCATCGACGTAACCTTTTACGACGAGCTCTTCGTCACCTCCATAAACGAGAAACATTTCCTTGTACTTCAGGATATTCTTGACCGCTGTCCAGTGTTCCTTGCCGGGATTACTTTGGTACCTTCCTACCAAATTCACGGCAAGGTTTACATCAGGTCTGGTACACAGCATGGCATACATAATAGAACCTATGGCTGAGGCATAGGGGATGACACTCATATCTTCTATATCTTCTGCCGTGGTCGGACATTGAGCTGAGCTCAATTTCACACCTTGCAACACAGGTAAGAACCCCTTCTTAGACTGATCCATATTGAACTTCTTCAATATCTTATCAAGGTATGTGCTTTGTGAAAGACCTATGAGGCGTCTTGATCTATCTCTGTAGATCTTGATGCCTAATATATAAGCAGCTTCTCCAAGGTCCTTCATTGAAAAACTCTTATTCAAGTAGGCCTTTATGCTGTCCAAGAGTTCTATATCATTTCCCATCAAAAGTATGTCATCTACATATAATATGAGAAATGCTACAGAGCTCCCACTCACTTTCTTGTAAACACAGGCTTCTCCATAAGTGAATGTTCCAACTCCGAGATGCTTGCACCAGCCCATAAATCGAGCGTTGGAGCTTGCACACCTTGCCAGCATTCTTAGGATCGACAAAACCTTCCGGCTGCATCATATACAATTCTTCCTTAAGGAAACCATTAAGGAATTCCGTTTTGACGTCCATTTGCCATATTTCATAATCATAGAATGCGGTAATCGCTAACATGATTCAAACGGACTTCAGCTTCGCTACCGGTGAGAAAGTCTCATCGTAGTCAACCCCTTGAACTTGTCGATAACCCTTAGCGACAAGCCGAGCTTTATAGATGGTCACATTACCATCCGCGTCTGTCTTCTTCTTAAAGATCCATTTATTTTCTATGGCTCGCCGCTCAACGGGCAAGTCAGTCAAAGTCCATACTTCGTTTTCATACATGGATCCTATCTCGGATTTCATGGCTTCTAGCCATTTGTCGGAATCCGGACCCGCCATCGCTTCTTCATAGTTTGAAGGTTCACCGTTGTCTAACAACATGATTTCCAAGACAGGGTTGCCGTACCACTCTGGTGCGGAACGTGTCCTTGTGGACCTTCGAATTTCAGTAGGAGCTTGATCAGAAGTATCTTGATCATCATCATTAACTTCCTCTCTAGTCGGTGCAGGCACCTCAAGAACATTTTCTTGAGTTGCGCCATTTACCGGTTCAAGAGGTAATACTTCATCAAGTTCTACTTTCCTCCCACTTACTTCTTTCGAGAGAAACTCTTTCTCTAGAAAGGACCCATTCTTGGCAACAAAGATCTTGCCTTCGGATCTGAGGTAGAAGGTATACCCAATAGTTTCTTTAGGGTATCCTATGAAGACGCATTTTTCCGATTTGGGTTCGAGCTTTTCAGGTTGAAGTTTCTTGACATAAGCATCGCATCCCCAAACTTTTAGAAACGGCATCTTAGGTTTCTTCCCAAACCATAATTCAAACGGTGTCGTCTCAACGGATTTCGATGGAGCCCTATTTAAAGTGAATGCGGCAGTCTCTAAAGCATACCCCCAAAAAGATAGCGGTAAATCAGCAAGAGACATCATAGATCGCACCATATCTAATAGAGTGCGATTACGACATTTGGACACACCATTACGCTGAGGTGTTCCAGGCGGCGTGAGTTGTGAAACTATTCCACATTTTCTTAAGTGTGTGCCAAACTCGTGACTCAAGTATTCTCCTCCACGATCTGATCGCAGGAACTTGATTTTCCTGTCACGTTGATTCTCAACCTCACTCTAAAATTCCTTGAACTTTTCAAAGGTCTCAGACTTGTGTTTCATTAAGTAGACATACCCATATCTACTAAAGTCGTCAGTGAGGGTGAGAACATAACGATAGCCACCGCGAGCCTCAACACTCATTGGGCCGCACACATCAGTATGTATGATTTCCAATAAGTTGGTTGCTCGCTCCATTGTTCCTGAGAATGGAGTCTTGGTCATTTTACCCATGAGGCATGGTTCGCACATGTCAAATGATTCGTAATCGAGAGACTCTAAAAGTCCATCAGCATGGAGCTTCTTCATGCGTTTGACACCTATGTGACCAAGGCGGCAGTGCCACAAGTATGTGGGACTATCATTATCAACCTTACATCTTTTGGTACTCACACTATGAATATGTGTAGCATTACGCTCGAGATTCATTAAGAATAAACCATTCACCATCGGAGCATGACCATAAAACATATCTCTCATATAAATAGAACAACCATTATTCTTGGATTTAAAGGAGTAGCCATCTCGAATTAAACGAGATCCTGATACAATGTTCATGCTCAAACTTGGCACTAAATAACAATTATTGAGGTTTAAAACTAATCCCGTAGGTAAATGAAGAGGCAGCGTGCCGACGGCGATCACATCGACCTTGGAACCATTCCCGACGCGCATCGTCACCTCGTCCTTCGCCAGTCTCCGCTTATTCCGCAGCTCCTGCTTTGAGTTACAAATGTGAGCAACTGCACCGGTATCAAATACCCAGGAGCTACTACGAGTACTGGTAAGGTACACATCAATTACGTGTATATCACATATACCTTTTGTTTTGCCGGCCTTCTTGTCCGCTAAGTATTTGGGGCAGTTCCGCTTCCAGTGACCACTTTCCTTGCAATAAAAGCACTCAGTCTCGGGCTTGGGTCCATTCTTTGGCTTCTTCCCGGCAGCTTGCTTGCCGGGTGCGGCAACTCCCTTGCCGTCCTTCTTGAAGGCTTTCTTATCCTTGCCCTTCTTGAACTTAGTGGTTTTATTCACCATCAACACTTGATGTTCCTTTTTGACTTCTACCTCTGCTGATTTCAGCATTGCAAATACTTCAGGAATGGTCTTTTCCATCCCCTGCATATTGCAGTTCATCACAAAGCTCTTGTAGCTCGGTGGAAGCGACTGGAGGATTCTGTCAATGACCGCGTCATCCGGGAGATTAACTCCCAGCTGAGTCAAGCGGTTATGTAACCCAGACATAGTGAGTATGTGCTCACTGACAGAACTGTTTTCCTCCATCTTACAGCTGAAGAATTTGTCGGAGACTTCATATCTCTCGACCCGGGCATGAGCTTGGAAAACCATTTTCAGCTCTTCGAACATCTCATATGCTCCATGTCTCTCAAAACGTTTTTGGAGCCCCGGCTCTAAGCTGTAAAGCATGCCGCACTGAACGAGGGAGTAGTCATCGGTACGTGCCTGCCAAGCGTTCATAACGTCTTGTTCTGCAGGGAGAATAGGTGCATCACCTAGCGGTGCTTGTAGGACATAATCTTTCTTGGCAGATATGAGGATGATCCTCAGGTTCCAGACCCAGTCCGTGTAGTTGCTGCCATCGTCTTTCAGCTTGGTTTTCTCTAGGAACGCGTTGAAGTTGAGGACTACGTTGGCCATTTGATCTACAAGACATATTGTAAATATTTTAGACTAAGTTCATGATAATTAAGTTCATCTAATCAAATTATAATGAACTCCCACTTAGATAGACATCCCTCTAGTCATCTAAGTATAACATGATCCGAGTTAACTAGGCCGTGTCCGATCATCACGTGAGACGGACTAGTCAACGTCGGTGAACATCTTCATGTTGATCGTATCTTCTATACGACTCATGCTCGACCTTTCAGTCTTCTGTGTTCTGAGGCCATGTCTGTACATGCTAGGCTCATCAAGTCAACCTAAGTGTTTTGCATGTGTAAATCTGTCTTACACCCGTTGTATGTGAACGTTAGAATCTATCACACCCGATCATCACGTGGTGCTTCGAAACAACGAACTGTCGCAACGGTGCACAGTTAGGGGGAACACTTTCTTGAAATTATTATGAGGGATCATCTTATTTACTACCGTCGTTCTAAGCAAACAAGATGCAAAAACATGATAAACATCACATGCAATCAAATAATAATAGTGACATGATATGGCCAATATCACATAGCTCCTTTGATCTCCATCTTGGGGCTCCATGATCATCTTGTCACCGGCATGACACCATGATCTCCATCATTGTGTCTCCATGAAGTTACTCGCCAACTATTACTTCTACTACTATGGCTAACGCGTTTAGCAATAAAGTAAAGTAATTTACATGGCGTTTCTCAATGACACGCAGGTCATACAAAAAATAAAGACAACTCCTATGGCTCCTGCCGGTTGTCATACTCATCGACATGCAAGTCGTGATTCCTATTACAATAGCATGAACATCTCATACATCACATATAGATCATTCATCATTCATCACAACTTTGGCCATATCATATCACAAAGCACTTGCTGCAAAAACAAGTTAGACGTCCTCTAATTGTTGTTGCATGTTTTACGTGGCTGAAGTAGGGTTCTAGCAAGAACGTTTTCTTACCTACGTGAAAGCCACAACGTGATTTGTCAACTTCTATTTACCCTTCATAAGGACCCTTTTCATCGAATCCGCTCCAACTAAAGTGGGAGAGACAGACACCCGCCAGCCACCTTATACAACTTGTGCATGTTAGTCGGTGGAACCGGTCTCACGTAAGCGTAAGTGTAAGGTTGGTCCGGGCTGCTTCATCCCACAATACCGCTGAAGCAAGACAAGACTAGTAGCAGCAAGAAAGTTGACAACATCTACACCCACAACAAATTGTGTTCTACTCGTGCAAGAGAACTACGCATAGACCTAGCTCATGATGCCACTGTTGGGGAACGTTGCAGAAAACAAAAAATTTCCTACGGTTTCACCAAGATCCATCTAGGAGTTCATCTAGCAATGAGTGATTAGATGCATCTACGTACCTTGTAGATCGCGAGCGGAAGCGTTCAAAGAACGGGGATGAGGGAGTCGTACTCGACGTGATTCGAATCACCGAAGATCCTAGCACCGAACGGACGGCACCTCCGCGTTCAACACACGTACGGAACATCCACGTCTCCTCCTTCTTGATCCAGCAAGGGGGGAGGAGAGGTTGAGGGAGATGGCTCCAGCAGCAGCATGATGGCGTGGTGATGATGGAGCTGCAGTACTGCGGCAGGGCTTCGCTAAGCACTATGGAGGAGGAGGAGGATGTGTTGGAGAGGGAGAGGGAGGCACCAAAGGCAAAGGGTAAGAAGTCCTCCATCTCCCCACTATATATAGGAGGGCCAAGGGGGGGGGGCACCGGCCCTAGGAGATCCAATCTCCGAGGGGGGTGCGGCCAAGGGGAGGAATCCCTCCTCCCCAAGGCACCTAGGAGGTGCCTTCCCCTCCTAGGACTCTTCCTTTAGGGTTTCCCCACCCTAGGCGCATGGGCCCTAGGGGGAAGTGGCGCCCCAGCCCACTTTGGGCTGGATCCCTTCCCACTTCAGCCCATGGGGCCCTTCGGGATAGGTGGCCCCACCCGGTGGACCCCCGCGACCCTTCCGGTGGTCCCGGTACAATACCAGTGACCCCGAAACTTGTCCCGGTGGCCGAAATAGCACTTCCTATATATAATTCTTTACTTCCGGACCATTCCGGAACTCCTCGTGACGTCCGGGATCTCATCCGGGACTCCGAACAACATTCGGGTTACTGCATATACATATCCCTACAACCCTAGCGTCACCGAACCTTAAGTGTGTAGACCCTACGGGTTCGGGAGACATGTAGACATGACCGAGATTGCTCTCCGGTCAATAACCAACAGCGGGATTTGGATACCCATGTTGGCTCCCACATGCTCCTCGATGATCTCATCGGCTGAACCACGATGTCGAGGATTCAAGCAACCCCGTATACAATTCCCTTTGTCAACCGGTATGTTACTTGCCCGAGATTTGATCGTCGGTATCCCAATACCTCGTTCAATCTCGTTACCGGCAAGTCACTTTACTCGTACCGTAATGCATGATCCCATAACCAGACACTTGATCACTTTGAGCTCATTATGATGATGCATTACCGAGTGGGCCCAGTGATACCTCTCCGTCATACGGAGTGACAAATCCCAGTCTTGATCCGTGTCAACCCAACAGACACTTTCGGAGATACCTGTAGTATACCTTTATAGTCACCCAGTTACGTTGTGACGTTTGGTATACCCAAAGCACTCCTACGGTATTCGGGAGTTACACGATCTCATGGTCTAAGGAAAAGATACTTGACATTGGAAAACTCTAGCAAACGAACTATACGATCTTATGCTATGTTTAGGATTGGGTCTTGTCCATCACATCATTCTCCTAATGATGTGATCTCGTTATCAATGACATCCAATGTCCACAGTCAGGAAACCATGACTATCTGTTGATCAACGAGCTAGTCAACTAGAGGCTTACTAGGGACATGTTGGTGTCTATTATTCAGACATGTATTACTATTTCCGGATAACACAATTATAGCATGAATAAAGACAATTATCATGAATAAGGAAATATAATAATAATGCTTTTATTATTGCCTCTAGGGCATATTTCCAACAGTTGTCATGATTGTCTTCGAGGGATGCTTGGCCCTCGTCATCTTTCCTGCTTCACAGGCACCGCATAAGTGATCCTTCTTGAACTTGACGCCCTCGATGCCTATGACATGCTTCTTCCTTGCAAGGGTGTGGAGGTTCCTCATGCCAGCATGCCCTAGCCTTCGATGCCAGAGCCAGCATTCAGAAGCTTTTGCTAGAAGACATACTGCAAGTTGTGGTCCTGCTGAGAAATCTACCACATACAAATCATCTTTTCGATACCCTTCAAACACTAGAGACTTGTCAGATTCCATTAGTACAAGACAAGATATTTTCCGAACATCACAATCATGTTTAAATCGCAAAGCATTGAGACAGACATTAAGTTGAAACCAAGGGATTCAACAAGCATGACTTTATCCATGTGTTGATCCTTTGAGATTGCATCTCTACCTAGACCCAATACCTTGCTTTTACCAGTGTCAGCAAATGTGATGTGACTTTTGTCTGATGGACGTAAAGTTGAGTCCATGAGAAGGCTTCGCTTGCTAGTCATGTGATTTGTACACCCACTATCAATAATCCATTCTGAAGCAGCTGGTGTCGTACCCTACAGTGCAGTTAGGGGGATAGGCTTCACGAAGAGAATTGTGAAGCAAAAACATTTGACGAACTAGTGTATTATTAAAGCTTAGGTCGAGATTAGGACTGATAGGGCAAGTTGCAAGCGATTTAGAAACAAAGTGCATAGTAAGACCATTTGGGCATTTGATCTTGTGCCCTACAAGATGTTTAAGGTCCCCAGCAATAGTGTCAGACGATTTTGGTTCTTGGCTGGAGACCTTTCCCTGCAAAAGAGAGTTAAGCTTTCTTAGCCACCCACATCTTTAGGGGTGGCTTTGAAGCAATGAGTCTAAGTGCAGCATCTAAGAACTTTGGCTTTGGAGCCCTAGCAAAAAGTCTTGCAGGTGGACAGTAGTACTCATAAGAACAAGCAGAATAGTTCTTGGTCTTATGAACATGGCGGTTTAAAGGACCGCGCTCATATTCATAGGCCTGAGTATGGCTTGCCTGCAAAACATTTGCGTTAGTTTGACTCCGGTGAGTCCTCTGTCTGTATGAATCCTTTGGACCGTATGAAGCCTGTGGTCTGGGGTTTGTCTTCTTCACCTGTGATGTCATGATGACATTCACAGGAAGATTCTCCAAAAACCTTTTCGGCACCCAGATCTTCTTCATAGGCGGTCCATTCCTGCAGTTAGTACCAATGTACCTGGCAAACACTTCACCATTCTGATTCTTAAACAATTTATAGTTTGCATCAAAGGATTCATCAATAACAATGGGGTTAGCACAAGTGAAGCCAGATAGAGTGGATGGATCTGCTGAAGGTTCCTTTGCAGCAACCCATGTGGTTTTGGGGTACTGCTCAGGTTTCCAGTGAGAGCCATCAGCATTCATTTTCCTTATGAACCCAACACCCTCTTTCCTAGGGTTTCGGTTCAGGATCTGCCTTTTGAGGACATCACAAAGTGTCTGATGCCCTTTGAGACTTTTGTACATCCCTGTTTCAAGCAGTGTCTTCAACCTAGCATTCTCATCAGCAATAGCAGTGATATCCTCAGCAGAGGGGTTAGTTTCCACATCAACAGTTGAAGATATTGCAACAGTAGCAGCAGTAGAGCATTCAACAACAGAAGTAGCGTTATCACGCTCAATGCATTTAGGACATGGTGGTTCAAATCCTTCATGAGCTGAAATGATCTGTTCGGCGCAAAGTGACTCGTTTTCCTTTTGAAGATCTTCATGAGCCGCTCTCAATTTCTCAAGATCTTGCTTCCTTTGAAGATAATCATAGGAAAGCCTTTCATGAGCTGTTGAGAGCATTTCATGACGACTTTCAAGTTCCTCATACTTAGCGTGAAGATTTTTTATGTCTTCAATTAAGGACTGAGATCGAGTCATTTCAACGTCTAACAGATCATCGCTTTTGTCTAATAGTTTTTGAATGTGTTCCATGGTTTTCTGTTGTTCAGTTGCAATTTTAGCAAGTGTTTTGTAGCTGGGTTTGGAACCACAATCAGAGTCATCGTCACTAGATGTTTGATAGTGAGTAGTGCGTGTGTTTACCTTGGCACCATGTGCCATGAAGCAGTAGGAAGGAGCGGAGTAGTCCTTGTCATTTGCATCGGTGTCGGTGATGAAGTCATTGTCTTCAGTGTTGAAGATGGACTTGGCAACATATGCTGTAGCCAGACTTGCAATGCCAGAATCGGACTCCTCCTCAGACTCCACCTCCGCCTCCTCAGAAGCGGACTCATCCTCAGAGTCCATTTCCTTGCCAACAAACGCACGTGCCTTGCCAGATGAGCTCTTCTTGTGTGATGAAGACTTGGAGGAAGACTTGGAAGAAGATTTTGAGTATTTCTTCTTCTTGTCGTCAGAGTGATAGTCCTTGCTCTTCTTCTTCTTGTTGTTCTCATTGTCCCACTGTGGACACTCAGAGATGTAGTGACCAGGTTTCTTGCACTTGTGACATGTTCTCTTCTTGTAGTCATGAGCAGAAGCTTCATCATTCCTTGAGCTTGATCGTGAAGACTTCCTAAAGCCTTTCTTCTTGATGAATTTTTGGAACTTCTTCACAAGCATAGCAAGCTCCCTTCCAATTTTTTCAGGATCATCAGAACTGCTGTCAGACTCTTCTTCAGATGAGGAGACAACCTTTGCCTTCAAGGCACGAGTGCGCCCATAGTTGGGACCGTAGATGTCTCTTTTCTCAGAAAGCCGAAACTCGTGTGTGTTGAGTCTTTCAAGTATGTCAGACGGATCGAGTGTCTTGAAATTAGGATGTTCTTGAATCATCAGGGCTAGGGTGTCAAACGAACTGTCAAGTGATCTCAGGAGTGTCTTGACGACTTCATGCTTGGTGATCTCAGTAGGCCGAGGGCTTGAAGCTCATTTGTGATGTTAGTGAGTCGATCAAACGTGAGCTGGACATTCTCATTGTCATTTCTCTTGAAGCGGTTGAAGAGGTTGCGAAGGACACTGATTCTCTGATCTCTCTGGGTTGAGACGCCTTCGTTGACCTTGGAGAGCCAGTCCCAGACTAGCTTAGATGTTTCCAAAGCACTAAGGCGGCCATACTGTCCTTTGGTCAGGTGACCACAGATGATATTCTTGGCAGTAGAGTCCAGTTGAACGAACTTCTTGACATCAGCAGCAGTGACAGCTTCTCTAGCCTTGGGAACGCCGTTCTTGACGACATACCATAGGTCGACATCAATGGCTTCAAGATGCATGCGCATCTTATTCTTCCAGTAGGGATATTCAGTTCCATCAAAGACGGGGCACGCAGCGGAGACTTTGATTATCCCTGCAGTCGACATAGCTAAAACTCCAGGTGGTTAAACCAAATCACATAGACCAAGGGAGTACCTTTCTCTGATACCAATTGAAAGTGCTAGTGATCGACTAGAGGGGGGGTGAATAGGCGATCTTTATGAAAGTCTTCAAAACATGGAAGTTTCGAAAACAAACGATAGAAATAAACCTATTACCATGCAGCGGAAGGTAGACTACCTAGGCAAACCATAGTCAAGTATTCAATGAAGTGAAAGCGCAATGACTAATAGCAGCTAGGCAGTAAGGATCAGGTAGGAAGATATTGTAAAGCCAATCAGAACAAGTAATCACTCAGTGAAGCCAAATGGTGATGCAATCGTACAATGACTTCACAAGGACCAACAGTAAGTAAAGGGAAGGGAAGGATGAAACCAGTGACTCGTTGAAGACAATGATTTGTTGGACCAGTTCCAGTTGCTGTGACAACTGTACGTCTGGTTAGGGAGGCTGAGATTCAACTCAGAAGACCTCGTCTTCACCTTATTCCCCTTGAGCTAAGGACACCCAGTCCTCGCCCAATCACTCTGGTAAGTCTTCAAGGTAGACTTCCGAACCTTCACAGACTTTGTTCACTGGCGATCCACAATGACTCTTGGATGCTCAGAACGGACGCCTAACCGGCTGGAGGATTCACAGTCCTCAAGTGTAATAAGTCTTCAGATCACACAGACAAGAAGACTTAAGTGATGCCTAACACTCTTTGGCTCTGGGTGGTTAGGGCTTTATCCTCTCAAGGAATTCTCTCTCAAAGGCTTCGAGGTGGGTTGCTCTCAAACGACAAAAGCCGTACTTTAACTCTGAGCAGCCAACCGTTTATGGTTGTAGGGGGTGGGCTATTTATAGCCACTAGGCAACCCGACCTGATTTGTCCGAAATGACCCTGGGTCACTAAGGAACTGACACGTGTTCCAACGGTCAGATTTCAAACACACACGACAACTTTACTTGGGCTACAAGCAAAGCTTACTTGTCCAACTCTGAACAAGATTCACTCTCAAAGTATTTACTCGAAGACATAGGATTTTGGTTAAGCATCACTTCAGGCATTCTGACTGGTTTTCTTGGACCCCACTTAACAGTATGGTGGTTCCTATGACTCAACAAAGAAGAAAAAGAACTACGAAAGATCTAAGTCTTCGCGTTCCATAGTCTTCATGCGATGTCTTCTCTTGTCATAGTATTCAATGTGAATGTCTTCACATACCACCTTTGACTTCAATGTCTTCATACATTTTTAGGGGTCATCTCTGGTAGCAAAACCAAATCAATGCGGGACTTCTACCTATGTTATCCTGCAATTCTCACAAACACATTAGTCCCTCAACTAGGTTTGTCGTCAATACTCCAAAACCAACTAGGGGTGGCACTAGATGCACTTACAATCATATTATTTGTCTTACAGAATGTTTGAACCCAACTTAGTGATAAAGAAAGTAAGAGTTGTTGATAATGAAATCTTTTTGACAAGCACATGAGAAATTTATCAAGGTTACTTTCTTGCGTAAGAAGTTAATAAAACTTGTCACAAAATATTTTGGTTAAGTTGTGAGTCATTTGAGCAAGTAGAGTAAATTGAGTTGTTGACGATATGCTTGGTGTGTATAAGGATGACATCGGTCATTTTTATCATTATATGATGCATGTGTTATTTTGCATTTCATGGCATGCTATGACACCGGTCATTTATTTTTATTTTTTTAAGTTAAACCTGAATATAACTCAACTTGAATATACCGTTGACTGGGTCATGGTGCCACTGAATCAAGTTTCTTTCCAGTGCAACCACATTTGCCTTTGTGGGAATGCCATTCAGTCCATTGACACGGCCTCTGGTCAGTGCCTCCATCTAGGGAAGGTTATGTCGTGCTTGCCCTGGCCCGGTGAGCAGACATAATCTTGTGTGCTCATTGATGAGATTATGGTACCGAGTCCCCGAGTGGGAGTGTTTTGACCACGATGGTGGTCGGGGTGTCTTTGGTAGACACGGGGCCAACCAGGACCAGCCCGTTGGGGGATTTGGGTCGGAGTTGCCGGGAGAGTGTTGTGGCAATGGAGGGGTTTTGTCAGAATGCCGTTGGTCCACCCGAATGGGAGTGCGAGGCCATGGGTTCCGTGGTGTGGGTACAATGTGCTACCTCTGCAGAGTGTGTAATCTATCTATAGCCGAGTCCACGGTTACGGACACCTCATAGTAGGTCCCACCATGAGTCAACGTTTAATAAAATTTGCACACTAAGCGATGAACTTTGCATTGTTGATGGATGGCAGAAAGGCCATCGAGGCATTTGGGACCAAATGATGGTCCTGGTTGTGATCGCCGTAAGGATCACGAGTTGTTCTTGAGAAAGACCACTTTGGTGGTGTATTCTAACCACTTTGGTGGTGTGTTTGTGATCTGATCACTTTGGTGGTGTGTTTGTGATCTAGAGATGATCACGGTTGGTAAGCTGTCCCGAGGGACGTTCGAGCATGATCACAGCATGTTGGCATATAGTGTTGCATTTTTAATAATTGGTTAAATATCATGATATTGTTTGTCATTATGACGATGCCTGTTGTGATCTTGCAAGTACATTCAATGTACTGACTTGGCGTGTCATGCCAGATTTCAGGAAAGTATCATTGGAGGAGAGCGCTGTCCGAGTCTAGATCGTGTCCACATCGGTGTCCCTGTGATATGGAGCTTCCGCCACGATGTTATTCCGCTGCCACGTAGTTGTTCGGATCGAGGCCCATTTATGTTCACTAAATAATGTACATATTGTTCAGCCGCGCTGAGTGTGCCGCTTGGCCTCGACAGCTGTTGTAATGTAACTCTGTTCCGCTAGTATCAATAAAGCGGTTGTTATTCTGTACCAAGATGTTGTGTGTTGCCAGAAGACATGGTCTCTGGGCCGGCAATGCATGGTAAATCGGTCGCTCTGAGCCGGGGTGCCACACTTTAGGTGGAGGAGGACGTCCTAGAGTTTCAATAGGCAAGTTGTGTTTAAGTAGAGGACATTGTTCAAAGAAAATTTTATCTATTTCATTTCTATCATGCATATGTGAATCATTCTCATGGTCTAGCAAATATTGTTATAAAGGATCTGTAGGTGGTACAACAATAGAAGCAAGACCAATTAATTCATCCTTACTAGGCTATTCTTTTTCATGAAGATTTCTACTAAACTTGGAAAAATTAAACTCACGAGACTCATTACCAAAACTAACACTGACAATCTATTTCTCATAGTCTACTCTAGCATTAACGGTGTTCAAGAAAGGTCTACCAAAGATAATGGGACAAAAGTCATCTTGTGGGGAACCAAGAACAAGAAAATCAGTAGGGTATTTTATTTTCCCACACAAGACTTCAACATCTCTAACAATTCCAATTGGTGATATTGTGTCTCTATTAGCAAGTTTAATAGTAACATCTATGTCTTCTATTTCTACGGGTGCTATGACATTCATAATTTCTTGATATAAAGTGTAAGGAATAGCACTCACACTAGCACCTATGTCACATAAACCATGATAACAATATGATCTCCTATTTTAACTGAGATGACGGGCATGCCAACAACATGTCTATGTTTATGTTTCTTATCAGGTTTGGTAATTCTAGCAACTTCTTCACAGAAGTAAATAACATGCCCATCCATATCTTCTTCCAAGAGATCTTTAACCATAGAAATACTAGGTTCTAGGTGTTCTAACATATCTTTTGTTAAACACAATTGAAACTTAAGCATGCTCCTTTATCCTAACAGGGAAAGGTGGTTTCTCAATATAAGCAGAAGGAACAACTGGATCAACATTATAAAGTATAGTTTCTTCTTTAACTGGTACTGGTTATTTGGTTTGTTCTTTAATAGGTGGGTGATATTTAAACCACTTCTTTTTAGGGAGTTCAACATGAGTAGCAAATTATTCACAAAAGGAGGCTACTATCTCACAGTCAAGTCCATATTTAGTGCTAAACTTTTGAAAAGCATCTGTATCCATGAAAGATTTAACACAATCATACTTAAGTTTAATACCTGACACTTTACCTTCGTCGAGTTCCCAATATTCAAAGTTGAGTTTAATTCTTTCCAAAAGATCCCATTAGAATTCAATAGTCTTCTTCATAAAGGAACCAACACAAGAAGTATCAAGCATGGTTTGATCATTACGAGAAAGCCAAGCATAAAAATTCTGGATAATAATTTCTCTTGAGAGCTCATGATTGGGGCATGAATATAACATTGACTTAAGCCTCCCCCAAGCTAGAGCAGTACTTTATCCTTCACGAGGCCAAAAATTATATATATAATTCCGATCACGATGAACTAGATGCATAGGATAAATTTTTTGGTGGAACTCCAATTTCAAACGATTCCAATTCCAAGATCCAATATCATCGCATAGCCTATACCATACCAATGCTTTTACCTTCAAAGATAAAGGGAAAACCTTTCTCATAACTTCATATCCGGGTAAACCTACAAGCTTAAACAATGCACAAATTTGTTCCACATATATCAAGTGCATATCAGGATGTTCGGTTCCATCTCCTGCATAAGGATTAGCTAGCAGTTGTTCTATCATACTCCAAGGAATTTCATATTCAATATTTTCAGTAGGTGTAGTAGGTTGAGGGGTAGCTAACTGTGGTTCCGGAATAGGTGAAGATACCCCAAACAAACCCCTCAAAGATTGTTTTCCATAGTAACAAGTGAAAATAAATTTCAGCACACTATATAAATGTTTCCTTACCAAATTCCACTTACCAAAGGCACTTCACTCCCCGGCAATGGCGCTAGAAAATAGCCTTGATGACCCACAAGTATATGGGATCAATTGTAGATCTTTTTGATAAGTAAGAGTGTCGAACCCAACGAGGAGCGGAAGGAAATGATAAGTAGTTTTCACTAAGGTAAAGTCTGCAAGTACTGAAATTGTAAGTAGCAGAGTAGTTTGAGAGCAAGATAATTTGTAACGATCAAGTAACGATAGTAGTAAAAAAAGTGCATCAAAGTATCCCAATCCTTTTGAGGCAAAGGACAGGCCAAAACTGTCTCTTATGATAAGCAAGGTGTTCTTGAGGATACACGGGAATTTCATCTAGTCACTTTCATCATGTTGGTTTGATTCGTGTTCGGTACTTTGATAATTTGATATATGGGTGGACCGGTGCTTAGGTGCTGTTCGTACTTGAATAAACCTCCTACTTATGATTAACCCTCCCGCAAGCATCCGCAACTATGAGAAAAGTATTAAGAATAAATTCTAATCATAGCATTAAACTTTTGGATCCAATCGGTCCCTTACGGAATAGCACATAAACTGGGGTTTCAGCTTCTGTCACTCTCGCAACCCATCATCTAATTTCTACTCCATAATGCATTCCCTTAGGCCCAAATATGGTTAAGTGTCATGTAGTCGACGTTCACATGACACCACTAAGGGAATCACAACATACATACTATCAAAATATCGAACACATATCAAATTCACATGATTACTTGCAACATGATTTCTCTCGTGACGTTAAGAACAAAGGTAACTACTCATAAATGATAAAGATTATCATGATCAGAGAGGTATTAAATAGCATATTGGATCTGAACATATAATCTTCCACGAAATAAACCATATAGTAATCAACTACAAGATGTAATCAACACTACTAGTCACCCACAAGCACCAATCTATAGTTTCGGTAACAAGATTGAACACAAGAGATGAACTAGGGTTTGAGAGGAGATGGTGTTGTTGAAGATGTTGATGGAGATTGCCCTCCCCAAGATGGGAGAGTTGTTGGTGATGATGATTTCCCCCTCCCGGAGGGAAGCTCCCCCGGCGGAATCGCTCCGCCGGAGGGCAAAAGGGCTCCTACCCAAGTTCCGCCTCGAGGCAGCGGTGCTTCATCCCGAAAGTCCTCTCCTTATTTGTTTTCTAGGATATAATGACTTATCCTATATACTTAAGAAGTTCACCCCCACTACTTGATTTAACTTGACATGCAGCCTATCCACCTCAGCAATGTGCCACATCAGCAATTATTATTTCTTTTAAACCAATTTTTATTGTCATTTACACACTAACCGAAGCCCAATGGTGCAAACAGAAGAAAGAAGCCTAATCGTCTAATTCCTAAGAAGAAGGAAGCCCAACCGACTATCCTCACATCATGCTTTCCGTCTCCATCTCCCGGAACGCATCTATATTATTTCCTCGCCGATCTCCCACCTCTCCCCACCAGCACGTCTCCTCCCCTTCCCTCCACACATCTCTATGGTTCTCTTCCGACCCTTTCCATCCCCATCTGCTTCTCCTGCAGTGCCATACAAGTACCAGCGAAGCACATGCTTCATCTCCTCCAGATCCACGAGGTTATGCGGAAGGAACTTGACATGGAGGATTCGGGGGAGCTACAAATCAAGAGAAGAAGCTCCGCCCGCGACCCCTTTCCACCGAGCTCAGACAAAAGGAGCTCGCTGTGCATGGGGATATTAACCACAAAGACCAGTGATGGCTCTGGGATTCTCAAATCCACAAATTTATGTTGTTTCCTTTTTTCTTTATCATGTGGATGTCAACAAAAAAGGGCCCGTGTTATATTCTCATGCGCCAGATTCAATTATTTGCATCGAAGTTGTTTGGATTTACATGGAGGAAGCGGTATGTTTTTTATGTCCACATCCAATTGACTACAATTTCAGATTGGTTTTTGTTTTTGTAGCTATTCAAAACTGCAGAACACATGTTCATCTTCCCCCAACCTACACAATGAATACTAATAGTTTTTATGATGATACATGAGCTAGTATTATGGCTCATCTTGATCTGCTATTTGGGTCAATACATTTTGGTGGAACTGTACGTACTTCTCTTCATGTTGTTTACAGACAGCCGAAGTTACAAATCCAGTCGTGACGACTACATGTAATTGTTTGTACATAAGCCTCAGTTGAAGATAAGGTTGATAGAAGTACTGTGTATATATGTTCTCCCCATTTTAAAAAATTGGTAAGTTCTATGGGAACAACTGGAGTGATGTCTGTTTATTTACAATGTATATATATGTATCATGACTTGCAGGTGCAGGTTGTGCTTTACGACCCTAATGAGATATTCTAATCCAGAGAGGTTTCTTATCAGTTCTACGAGAAGTGCAAAATTTAATAAATGTTTTGCGAGCCTACATCCATTGTTGTCCATCAACCAATTCTGTAGTACATGTTGGCTCACGAAATAGATGTGATCCCTTTTTGATTTTTTCAAATATTTTCAGAATTGTACAGTCACTCACCATATTACTCTTTTGATCTCCATAGAGGATATGTTTGTGCGCATGTTATTCTCAGTCTTCTATTAATGAAGTACCCATTCATTGGTCCATGTTTCGCTGATCGAGTGTACTGTTTGCTTGAATTTATACTGTGATATGAAATCGAGATAAGTCTTAATCAATGGCAATTAAAACTTTTTTTCGAGTTTCAAAAAAAATATTTTTTTGAATTGCTGAAGATTTGAAGAATCCACTCACCCGGAGATCTTTTCGGTTGGTTTGTATACATGTCTGATTTCTGAAGGTTCGAGCATAATGGACAAGACCTATATGGGCAAACACTTGGTGTGCTTCCTACCGATGCTTTTTTTGAGGTCGTTGTATGTGGTAGTTCAACTGTTTCTGTTGTTTCCTTTTGTTTTTGGGTTTTGTCCAGTCATTTCCTATCATTGTACTTTGGCGATTTGGCCCTTCTGTTATTCTATGAATTTTACATGCAGCTCTCCTGCATGGTTCAGAAAAAAAGTTTAATCCCAAAATTCAAAGGAAAAACTAGAATAAGTGTTTCTTAGTATCGAGGCACTATTCCATGCTTTGATGCTCTCCGAGACACTATTTTAGTTCAGTTCATATAAATCATGTTGATACTCAAACATTGGTCGAACAATAGGATTGAATTTTTATCTTTGTACTCCGGCCATCAATCCACATGGCCCAGTTGCTACCAACGGTAAGTCAATCCTCTTTGCTATTACATTTTTTACCTTGGAATTTTTTGTGGTGATTTGAGGTTCTATTTAGTTTCTATGCTACCTTCAATGCCAACAAAGAGATCCCGCAGCAACGCGCGGGGTATCATCTAGTATACCAAAAGATGGGCACCGGAGGTGGGCCGAGGAGGGCACAACCCACCAGGGCGCGCCTGGGCTCCCTGGCGCGCCCATGTGGGTTGTGCCCACCTAGTGGGCCCCCTCTAGTATTTATTTGCTCCAATAAATCTTAAATAATCCATAAAAAATCTCCGTGAAGTTTCAGCTTGTTTGGAGTTGTGTAGAATAGGTGGCCTGACGTAGCTTTTCCAGGTCCAGATTTCTAGCTGCCAGAATTCTCCCTCTTGGTGTGTACCTTGAAAATTATGATAGAAAAGGCATTAGAATTACTCCAAAAAGCATTATTATGGATAAAAACATTATAAATAATAGCAAGAAAACATGATGCAAAACGGATGTATCAGTGTGTGTGTGCTTCTGCTGTCAAATGGGTCCCACCTATCAGTGTGTGATCTCTATTCGATACTACCAATAGGTCCCACCAGGTCAGTGAGCTATGTTTGATACGAGATAGCCATTTCTTTATTTACATAAGGCAATGTTTCGACAAAGAGACAACAGTTCCTCTCTAGCCCAACGGTAGCGAACAAGTTAAACCAGCGCGAGGTCATGGGTTCGAGTCCCCCCTCGCGCATATTTTTTATTAACAAATTTAGGGCTCGGTCCTGCCTGTCAAGTCGGTCCCTCTTGTAAATGAGCTCTGTTGAATATACACATGTAAGCAAAAATGACAACTAAGCACTCTACATAGGCGAGACTGCTGAGGTGGCTGCGTAATCATACAATTGCATTAAAACTCAAGTGTAATGACCATTCATATTGGTCGTAATTTGCTAAAAATGAGGCATGAACCAGGGTTGTCTGCTTTACAGCCATTTCGTGTAAGGAAATTACGACCTTTCTGACCAAAATGGTCATTATGGTTTAGGGTTTGTAGCCTCCCGAACAGTTTTTGACCAATTGGTCTCAAATGGTCGTAGATTTATGACCAATTCCAGGGTCACTGACGGAAGGTCACAAGTTGACATATTTCTTGTAGTGAATCACTAGAGCTCGCGCATGCCAATTGAATTACTAGGTACTTTCATTTCTTATTAACAATTTTAATGTTCATGAGAATTTGGTGCTGCCTAAATTGGATACATTTGTATTGATTACTAATAAAGGGCCTAGCATGGACAAGAGGGATGAACACTACAGCACAAACAAGCATGGAGATGAAGGCGCGCGAGAAGGGAACCAGAATGGCGTTTCTAGTGCAGATTTCAGTACTTTGAAACCTCCTTGATGACATACAAGGACATGGATGAAATACACAAGATGCCCTTCCATAAATTTCGTCCATGGCCTATAATAGGTGCTGCGTCACCTTATTTTTGGTCCAGGCTCATGTAATTTCGAAATACTTAAGTATAGGTTGTTTTAGATTTCGTATGTGTGGGGAAACAAGAGTTAGGGTTGGTTTCGGACCCCTCCTCCAAGGGGTCACGAAATTCCCCCGCTCTTCCTCCATATATACAGACCTTAGGCCGTCGTTTAGACTTTGGGTTTTGTTTAGTTTAAAAGTTTGCCATAGCTGCAACTTTGCATACTTCGTTTGTGTTCAACGACCAGACCAAGACGTCACAAAACCCCACTTTCATCAATAAAGCTTTCCTCTTATATTCGCAACATCTAAATTGCAAGCTCGAAGCTCCACCCGGACAGAGGCCCCGGACCGGATGGGTTTGTTAGTGCTTTCTACCAAAAAGCTTGGTCAATCATTAAGCATGATATCATGGTAGTCTTCCTCAAGATCTATGTGGGGGACGGTAGAGGTTTTTCCAAGCTAAATCGCGCCCTGATTGTTCTATTGCCGAAGAAACTGGATGCAGAAAGGGTGGGCGACTATCATCATATTAGTCTCCCGCATAGAATGGCTAAAATCTTTGCGAAGTTACTGGCAACCAAAGTGCACTCGAGCATGACGGATTTGGTCACCATCAACCAGTCGGCTTTCATCAAAGGGAGAAACCTACATGATAATTTTCTCTTGGTTCCGCAAGTGGCCCGGAAGATTGCTGCAAGGAGAAGCAAAGGGATCTTCCTAAAACTTGATATCTCGAGAGCATTCGATCCCTCTCTGGCTATTTCTCTTTGACGTTCCAAAAGCAAAACGTTTCGGCAATAAGTGGATCAAGTGGGTCTCGATCTTACTTCAATCAGCAACGACTAAGATCTTGGTGAATGGTGTGCTTGGGAGAAGCATTGTGCATGCCTGTGGCCTTCGTCAAGGCGATCCTGTCTCGCCACTTTTATTTGTGATTGCCATGGATGCTTTGACCACAATCATCGGCAAGGCACTGGAGCAGAGAGTGCTATCCACTTACAAAGGAATCTCATCTTGGCAAAGGGTGTCCATATATGCTGGGGATGTTGCACTGTTCGTACATCCCACAACCACCGATGTCGGTGTCAAAACCGGCGGATCTCAGGTAGGGGGTCCCGAACTGTGCGTCTAAGGCGGGTGGTAACAGGAGGCAGGGGACATGATGTTTACCCAGGTTTGGGCCCTCTTGATGGAGGTAATACCCTACGTCCTGCTTGATTGTTCTTGATGATATGAGTGTTACAAGAGTTGATCTACCACGAGATCGTAGAGGCTAAACCCTAGAAGCTAGCCTATGGTATGATCATATATGTTGTCCTACGGACTAAACACTCCGGTTTATATAGACACCGGAGGGGGCTAGGGTTACATAGAGTCGGTTACAAGGGAGGAGATCTTCTTATCCATATTGCCTAGCTTGCCTTCCACGCCAAGGAGAGTCCCATCTAGACACGGGATGAAGTCCTCAATCTTGTATCTTCATAGTCCAATAGTCCGGCTGTCCGGAGACCCCCCTAATCCAGGACTCCCTCAGTAGCCCCTAAACCAGGCTTCAATGACGATGAGTCCGGCGCGCAGTATTGTCTTCGGCATTGCAAGGCGGGTTCCTCCTCCGAATACTCCATAGAAGATTTTGAACACCAGAATTGTGTCCGGCTCTGCAAAACAAGTTCTACATACTACCACAGAGAGAATAATATTTGTACAAATCTAATTTGCTGACGCATTCTGACAGCACAACGTTATGTCATGGCTCGGTCATTATTCGAACCGTTTTCTCAACCAGCACCGCACATAACATGGGGTGCTTTTCTCGACATGTCTTGTCCAAGCAGAGATCGTGTCCCCCTTATTACGGGATTCTCATCAATACGGACGTGGGTAACCCAACCGCGCCATCAATTACGGTGCCTGGGGAATAAGCGGTTTTACCTGGCAACTGGGGAGACGCATCGCCTCTTCCGCCCTTATAAAGGGACAAGGATTTACTCTTTTCACCCATGCCTTCTTCCTCCTTGCTTACCCATTCCCGCACACTCGAGCTCTAGCGCCCAAGCTCGCGTTCTTCTTCTCAAACCACTCCAAGCATGTCCGGAGCAGGAGGCAAGTGGATGGTCTCCTCCGTCACGGAGGAGAACATCAAAAAGCTACGGGAAGCCGGATATCTGGCCATGGATATCGCGCACCGGCTGCCAGATGCAGGGCAGATCATCCCAACTCCCGAACCCCATGAGAGGGTAGTTTTTCTTACCCATTTTGTCCACGGACTGGGATTTCCTCTCCACCCGTTTGTTCACGAGCTGGATTTTCATGATCTGGCCCCCAATTTCATCCTCAACATCTTGGCGTTCATCGTCGTGTGCGAGGCCTTCCTCCACATTAGGCCCCACTTCGGCCTGTGCCTAAAAACCTTCAATGTCAAACCGAAGGTGGTGGTCGGCCAGCAAGTAGAGTGCGGAGGCGCCATGGTGGGCAAAATGCCCAACGTCACCTGGCTAGAAGGCTCCTATGTCGAGACCATACAGGGGTGGCAATCAGGGTGGTTCTACATCACCGAGCCGCGCGACACCAACTGGGTGGCGGCCCCCAAATTTCGATCTAGAATCCCCATGCGGCTCACTTCCTGGAAAGAGAAGGGCCTATCCTGGGGTTCTTCGGTAGAGCTGACCGGACTCCAGACCTGCATCTGGAACATGACGAGCAAGAAAATCAAGCTCATCAACATGGTCCACGTCATGCTCTTCTGCCGGATCCTCCCGTGTCAACGACGGGCATTCGATTTGTGGGAGTTCGACTCGGCCAAGCACCAGACGCTGCGAGAGCTCTATGACACGACACACGAGGACGTCTGGAGGGTGTTGTTCAAGGGCGCCGAGATTCCTCCTTCCCTCACCGAGGACCGCGGACTCAGCGCAAAGAGCCGCGCCAATCCGGTAAGTTTTTATATATCTCAGGGTATTTATTTGCCCCGGTTTAGTCATATGCAGGATCTAAGCTTCTATGCCATTAACAGGACTGGATAAAGACAGCGGAGCAGCTTGATTGCCCAGCCCCTCTGCCTGAAGATCCCGCAGACGCTCTCCTGACGGAGATGCTGACTACGGCACCTTACGAGGTGCCGGCAAAGAAGACCAAGAAGAAGGCCACGGGGACCCGAAAGGGTCTCCGGCGCAAGGTTGTATCGGACTCATCCGACGATGACTCCGACGTGCCCTCCTCCCATAAAAACGAGGAGGGGAAGGAAAGTTCTCTCCCCCAGATGGGGAAGACAAGAAAAGGAAGGCCGACCCAACCGGGGAGGCCGAAGGGTCCAAGAAGGGAAGGACCCGTGCTCCGGACTGTTCCACGACGGCCGCCGACAGCGACGACGAGTGGCTACCCAGGGTTAAGCCCCTGGCGAAGTCATAAGTTTCTGGACACCATAGTACTTCATGGTATGTTTTATTGCACTGCTTCTCCTCATGTCAAACATGATTTTACAGTCCGTCCCGAGCTCATCTCGACGTATCCTCGTCGAGCGGCTCATTGGACTCGTCGGATATGAACAGTGGTTCTCTTCCGACCGCTTCCAGCCCTCACCCTACGGACAACGCCGAGGTGTTGTCTCAAAAGGCACCGAGCCAAGGGGAGGTGGTCCTGGAGGCGTCTCGAGGCGACCTCCTGGACCCTGGGTACCAAGGGAGCGAGGCTCCTACGGGCTCCGAGTTCGGCCCCCAGCCGAACACTGCACTAGAACCTTCGATGGTTCCGGACTCCGGCAGGCGGTCCCCCGTTAAGGGGGGCCAACCACCCATGCCGGTGTCCTCTGTCCATCCAGAGGCACTGGACAACTTGCTAGAAGCGCTTCGCAGCGCTTCCATCGACAAAGAGCACGACACTATCATGAGTGCGGTGATCGAGAAGGTTCAGTCCGCCAAAAATGGGCTGACCGAAGCTTGCGCCAGCCTCCTAATAGGCTTTGAGGTAAGCAATCAAAATATATATAAGATAATATTACCGCATAGATAGTAGCCCCTGATGCTCTATTCGGTGTTCGAGAGGAAAGGCCGAATCGAGGATCAAATGATGAGTCAGGAGTCTAATAAGAATATGTCTATGTGTAGGTGCAGGCTTCCCTGATGGCCGTTGCCGCACGTACTGCGAAGGTCTTTGCACTAAAGCAGGACCTAGAGCGGTCCGAGAACGAGCTTGGCCATATCAAGAGGCATCTCGAGGAGAGCAAAGGTAAGCAATACCTTGTCTATGCTTTTGAAAAGATGTTCGGTTGTAAAATAATAGGATCACCATGAATTTGTCAGGGGCCACGACTGAGGTGGCCACCCTGAAGAAGGCGCTGTCCGAGGCCAAAGACAAAGCGGTTAAGGAACGCATCGAGCAGGAGAAGCAAGAATCCTAAGTGGGCGAGGTGCAGCAAGAGCTCGAGGCTTTCGCCAAAAAACACGAGTCCTTGGAGCTCGACTCTAAGACGTGAGAGTCCGAGCTCGCACAGGTGCTTGAAAGCGCTCGGAGCGCCAAGGCTGAAGCCCACAAGGCCCTCCAGGAAATTCATGCGGTGAAGAAGATAGCAGCGGGTAAGGCATTCATTATGCAAAGCAAGCATGTGAAGGAAACTTTCCTTTTTCTTACCCAAGTTCGGAGCTCTCCAGGAGCGTTTGCAGATCTTCCCCGCAGTGTACTGGATGCCCCGGAGTTTTACCGAGCTGAGGAGGGGAGCTCGATGGAGAAGTTGTTCTGGTCTCAGTATACTGGGACCGAACACCTCGTGCCCTTGAGCGTTGGTCGAGCTTCACAAGGCGGCTGAACAAGCCATGAGGGGCCTTATAGTCCGGATGTGGCCTGGCGAGCCCCTGTCCGGCAGCTACTTCGGTCTGGTAAGGCGGCTCGTCGATGCCTGCCCACGGCTTGAAGTCATAAAGCGGTCCGTCTGCATCGAGGGTGCGCGCAGGGCTTTTGCCCAGGCGAAGGTGCACTGGGCGAAGCTGGACGCCGTGAAGCTGGTGAAGGAGGGGCCGCCGGAGGACAAGGAGCATCGCAGCCCCGAGATGTACTATGAGAGTGTCCTGAAGGGTTCCCGCCTTGTGGCGGATGAGTGTGCCAAGGATGTAATTTTTGAATGAACATGCTCATGTGATCCTGTAATATGAAATGAGTTCATTTGCGCCATGCGATGCTTTTTTAATTTAAAATATTACCTCATGTGCGGCCGTTTATAATATCTAAGAGTTGGCCAGTCGTCGGCTTCTGCCCCCATGTAACTAGTACTGGGGTGTTCGGGATAAACCTGAGCACTCTTTACCCCAATTTTGGGTCCTTCAAGGGAGGTGTTCAGCGCAACGAACCAGGCAATCAGACTATAAGGCTTTATCACTCTCACTTAGCCATAGAAGTCTACAATTTTAAACTTTGGCGAAGCCCCTAGTGTTCGGAAGATCGAATTTGGGGCGCTATACTCGCCTAAACCGGACAAGGCCGGCTCCACGCCCGAAGTGGAAAAAGTCTTTAAGGACTTGAGACCTCTCGAACAGCGACCAGTCTCTCGCCTTATCATGACAGTCAGTTTTCGGCTTTCTCTACTGAGGCGCTCGTCCGGAAGAACCGGGACACAATTGCAGTAGTTCTCCCACCGCTACCTTAGCCGATATAGCGGAACGTAAGGTACCAAAGCATGGGAGCCGGGCAAACCCAACATTTGACCAAAGACATGATTCAGAGTTGATGCATATAATGTTATAAGTTCGGGGTGCCGCATTGTCAAAAGTGTTCAGACTTCTTGCACCGTATTATGGGGTAAACGAAATCCCCTGGCGTACTGACCGTACCCGAACGTACGGGTGCAGATTGCCGTGAATGGACATATAAGAGATAAAAAGATAAAAAATGCAATGATAGACTAATGATACGCATTGTTATTTAAATAATATGTTGAAGCGTACTAGTACAAGTAGTGCAATAAGCAGAAGGTAGGACAATTTGAAATGTCCTATCCCAGGGCAAGCTGCACATAGATAGTGAAAAACGGGTATATCAATTATTATTAGAGACCACCTGGGGGTTCTTGTGTTTATCTTAGCTTCTTGCCGCCTTGGTTGTTGCTTCCCATAATGTGTCCGGCAATTGTACTGCCGGAAAGGGCTTCCAGGGGGTTAGGTCCTGAAAGAGAAAAGACGTAATAAAGGTATACAACCCCTAGTGCGGTTAAGCCGCATTGTGGGACGTGCCTTGATTGTGCCCCCGTCTATATCCATGGTATTTTCAATGTGTTGTTATGTACGTGTGGCACGGATTTTGTCGCTTGACTAGGACTAGGACGGGGGCCGAATTGCTAGGTGAGCTCTGAACGTGCCAGGCCATCCTATTGCACCTTATTCCGGACTCGCTTGAAGGTGTTTGGGGGTTGTGACACCGAATTAGTGGTTTTGCTTAAAAGGTTGCTTAATGCTTCTGCTGCAAGGGCCGCAGTGTGCTCTTCCGTGCGGAGTGAGCGTTCTGTGTTTCCATTTACCGTTATGACCCTCTAGGTCCTGGCATCTTGAGCTTGAGGTATGCGTAATGCGGCACTGCATTAAATTTTGCGAATGTTGTTCTTCCAAGCAGTGCGTGATAGCCACTGCGAACGGGGCGATATCAAAGATTAACTCCTCGCTTCGAAAGTTGTCTGGTGATCCGAAGACCACTTCCAGTGTAATTGGGCCTGTGCAATGGGCCTCTACACCTGGGATGACGCCTTTAAAGGTGGTTTTGCTGGGTTTGATCCTCGAGGGATCGATACCCATTTTTCGCATTGTATCCTGATAGAGCAGGTTCAGGCTGCTGCCACCATCCATAAGGACTCGAGTGAGGTGAAATTTGTCGATGATGGGGTCTAGGACCAGTGCGGCGGATCCGCCATGACGGATGCTAGTGGGGTGGTCCCTGCGATCAAAGGTGATCGGGCAAGCAGACCATGGGTTGAACTTTGGGGCGACAGGCTCCATCTCATAGACGTCCCTTAGTTCACGCTTCCGCTCCCTCTTGGGAATGTGAGTTGCGTATATCATGTTCACCATCTTCACTTGTGGGGGGAACCCCTTCTGTCCTCCTGTGTTCGGCGGCCGGGGCTCCTCCTCGCCATCACTATGCATCCCCTTGTCTTTGTTTTTGGCGCTTAACTTGCCGGCCTGCTTGAACACCCAACATTCTCTGTTGGTGTGATTGGCTGGCTTGTCGGAGGTGCCGTGGATTTGACACGAGCCATCCAGTATGTCATCCAAACTGGACGGAACCGGAGTACTTCTTTTAAATGGCTTTTTCCGCTGACCGGATCTAGAGCCTCTGAATCTGGCATTGACTGCCGTATCTTTTGTGTTATCGCCATTATTGCGGCGCTTTGGTCTGTTACGATGTTGCCTACCATTGGCATCTTTGGAATCCGAAGTGCCTGGATTCCTCGATGTGTTGTTGCTGCGAGCCAACCAGCTATCCTCGCCCACGCAAAAGCGGGTCATGAGTGTTGTGAGGGCTGCCATAGATTTCGGCTTCTCCTGGCCAAGGTGGCGAGCCAGCCATTCGTCACGGATGTTATGCTTGAATACCGCTAGGGCATCTGCGTCCGGACAGTCGACAATTTGGTTTTTCTTAGTCAGGAACCGTGTCCAGAATTGTCTGGCCGATTCCCCTGGCTGCTTGGTTATATGGCTCAAGTCGTCAGCATCCGGTGGCCGCACGTAAGTGCCCTGGAAGTTGTCCAGGAATGCATCTTCCAGATCCTCCCAACTGCCTACGGAGTCTGCTGGCAAGCTGTTCAGCCAATGCCGAGCTGGTCCTTTGAGTTTTAGTGGGAGGTACTTGATGGCATGTAGATCATCGCCGCGAGCCATTTGGATGTGAAGGAGGAAATCCTCAATCCATACACTAGGATCTGTTGTGCCATCGTATGATTCGATATTTATGGGTTTGAAACCCTCCGGGAATGCATGATTCATAACTTCATCAGTGAAGCATATGGGGTGTGCGGCGCCTCTGTGCCGGGCTATATCCCGATGCAGTTCGTATGAGTCTTGTCTGCTGTATTCGGCTCGGCCGGATTTACTCTTGGTGTATCCGACGTGACGATCATCGTCCCGTGTTGGCGCACGTTCCCGTGACCCGTATATTGACCTTGCGATTTTTGCCTTACTGTCCAATACGTCTCGCAGGTCCCCTGTGTTGCCCCGGGCCTTAGTATTTTTGATTGAATGGCGGCGGGGTGCAGGATGAAATGCCTCTCTGGCTCGGCCCCGTAGTGGCCGGTCAGCCGCATCGTACACTGGTGAATGAGGTTTCAATGCTTCCTCCTCTAGGTGAGGTAGCAACCTGCGTTTTGGGTAACTCTTGGAGGGGCGCTCGAGTTCGTACTCCTCGGTCGCAAGGACTTCGGTCCATTTATCTGCTAGCAAGTCTTGATCAGCTTGAAGCTGTTGCTGCATTTTCTTCAGGCTATTTGCCATGGCCATAAGCCGCCGCTTGAAGCGCTCTTGCTCGATGGGGTCCTCAGGCATGATAAATTCTTTGTCGCCGAGGCTCGCCTCGTCTTCGAAGAGAGGCATGTAATTGTCCTCCTCCGGTTCTCCATTTGCTGCCTGCTCTAAAGGGCTGGCTTGTTCATCCTCCGGCTCTATATCATGCTAGAGGGGATTGTGATTGTCTTCGGCACTATCCGGAGTGTTATTATCTCCTGTGCCGGTATCACTAGTTTTGCTGTGGTGGGACTTAGAGTGGCATCGCTGACGTCGGCACTTGGGTTGCTTCTTGGAGGGGTCATGCTCCGCTGTCTCGTCGCCATTGCCTTCTTTAGCGGTGTCCACCATATATATGTCGTATGATGATGTGGCGGTCCAGCGCCCTATGGGAGGTGGTTCCTGCTCGTCTCCTGCATCATCGTCCATACCGTCGTTGTCCTCGGAGTCGAAGTCGAGCATGTCGGTTAAATTGTCGACAGTGGCTACTAAGTGGGTGGTGGGTGGGCAGCGAATTTCTTCATCGTCCGCATCCCATTCTAGCCGGACATAGTTCGGCCAAGGTTCTCCTGACAGGGAGAGGGACCTCAATGAATTTAGCACATCACCGAAGGGCGAGTGCTGAAAGATATCCGTGGAGGTGAACTCCATGATCGGCGCCCAGTCGGATTCGACGGGCACGGATGTAAGCGGCTCGGAGTCCATGGCCGAAGGTGAATCTAGTGGTTCGGCGACACGGCTCTCGTAAGGGGTGAAGTTAGTATCCGGCTCCATCGCCACTGAGAGTACGATCTCCATGGCAGGGTCTATCCTTCCACTCTCGGATGGCGCGATTTGCTCCGGATTGACGGCCGGAGTAGTTGCAGATGCGATCTCCCAAACACTGTCCGACGGCAGAGTTACGTCGTGCTCATCATGACACGGGCTCGAATCCATCGAAGATCAAGTCTCCGCGGACATCAGCAGTGTAGTTTAAGTTTCCAAATCTGACCTGATGGCCAGGGGCATAGCTCTCGATCTGCTCTAGATGGCCAAGTGAATTGGCTCGCAGTGCGAAGCCGCTGAATACAAAGATCTATCTGGGGAGGAAAACCTCACTCTCGACCGCATCGCTACCGATGATCGAAGGAGCCATCAAGCCTTATGGTGACGACACAGTGGAACTCTCAATGAAAGCACCAATGTCGGTGTCAAAACCGGCAGATCTCGGGTAGGGGGTCCCAAACTATGCATCTAAGGCGGATGGTAATAGGAGGCAGGGGACACGATGTTTACCCAGGTTCGGGCCCTCTTGATGGAGGTAATACCCTACATCCTGCTTGATTGTTCTTGATGATATGAGTATTACAAGAGTTGATCTACCACGAGATCATAGAGGCTAAACCCTAGAAGCTAGCCAATGGTATGATCGTATATGTTTTCCTACGGACTAAACCCTCCAGTTTATATAGACACCGAAGGGGGTTAGGGTTACACAGAGTCGGTTACAAGGGAGGAGATCTTCTTATCCATATTGCCTAGCTTGCCTTCCACGCCAAGGAGAGTCCCATCCGGACACGGGACGAATTCTTCAATCTTGTATCTTCATAGTCCAATAGTTCGGCCAAAGGATATAGTCTGGCTATCCGGAGACCCCCTAATCCAGGGCTCCCTCAACCGACCTCGGCTTCATCAAGCATGCGCTTGATTTGTTCGAAGAAGCTTCGGGTCTTAAGGTCAACTATCTGAAATCCACTGCCACTCTCATTCATGGCGAACAAGAGGACAAAGAGCGAGTTATTGAGCTTCTGCAATGCAAGCTTGTGGAGTTCCCATGTCAATACCTAGGTCTGCAGTTAGCAATCAAGCAACTAACAAAGCAAGACTGGTAGCCTTTGCTCGACATAGTGAGGAAGTGTTTGCCCGCATGGCATAGATGGCTCGTTTAGAGAGTGGGCAGATTGGTGGTTGCCAAATCCGTGATCTCTGCTCGCCCAATTCACCAGCTCCTGGTCCTGCAACCCCACACATGGGTTCTAGAAGACATCAATAGTTGGATGCGGTCCTTTTTCTGGGTTGGGAAAGATAAGGTCAATGGTGGGTAGTGCTTGGTCGCATGGGATAGAATCTGTCCTCCGGTGCAGTACGGAGGCCTTGGAATCAAGAATCTGAAAGCTCAGGCGCTGTGGCCTTGCGAGTGAGGTGGGAATGGTTGAGACGCACCGAGCAGAGCAGCCTTGGCAAGGCCTAGGAATGCTGGTCGACCAAGAGGCACGAGCTGCCTTTGATTGTTTGGTGCACATTGAGGTTGGCCGAGGAGATAAAGTGTTGTTGTGGAAGGATCGATGGATACACGGCCACTCTGTGCAAGACATCGTGCCTCTAATTCTTGAGCTCGTGGAAACATGCTGCATCAATAGTTGGACTGTGCAGTGGGCGCTGGAGGATGAGCAATGGTCGATAAGCGTCCCCTTTGTCTCCTCTTACATGGCGCTCCTTCAACTCATGCACTTGAGACATGCCATTGCCTCGGTGCATAGGGATCATCAGATGCCTGACAGTTTCTTATGGCCATGCGCGACATCCATGTCATATTCTGCCAAATCTACTTACAACCGTCTTTATGAGGGCCTGCCAGTTTGCCCCTACGCCGCAGCCATCTGGAGAAGCCTCGCCCCTCTCAAATGCAAGATTTTTGCTTGGCTTGCATCACAACATCGCCTGTGGACAGCTGATCGACGCGCTAGACATGGATTGAAAGATCACACCTCGTCCTGTTACACGTGCCTACAAGACGAAGACATTGTGGATCACATCTTGGTGCAATGTGGTTACATGCGCGGTACTTCGATGGGCTGTCTTGACAAGATGCAATTACAGATTACCTGCCCCACAAGCATGGACTCATTTCTGGACTGGTGGATGCAACAACGACCGGGTTTCGCAAAGGAAGACAAGCGCGGTTTCGACACCCTGGTCTTCTGCACGGCATGGTCACTATGGAAGCAAAGGAATGCCAGGGTGTTCAACAGAATTGAGCAGCAACTAGACATACAAGAGCTCGTGGTGAAGATCCTCGATGAGATGAGAGATTGGAAGTTGGCGACTCGTGGAAGAGGTAGTTTGCAACGCTTTGTGAGAGAGTAGCCTCGTGTTGTATTGTAGGAGTGGTAGAGGGTGTATGTCTTTGGGTGTACCACACTCGCTAGACCTCTTGTAAATTGTCTTGCTCTCTTCTATAAAATTAAGGCACGCGCTTTGCGTGCTCTCGAAAAAAAAGATTGCAATCTCAGTGTCTTACTTGTTCTTCGTTTGCTCGCAGGAAATAGACCCTTGTGGTTAGGTTGATCATGCTCTGGTGTGGTCAATAACCTCTCGGAAGTAGGTTTAGCAATTGCTAAGGCGCGACGTCTCACACGTTCGTAGTCGGATCATCAAGGTTGACTCCCATAGAAAATGATAGCTATCTCATCAAAACATCGGGACACCCTCGCCTCTATCACCAGTACATTTCCATCTTAGCCCAATCCCAATCTTTATTTCTTGGGAAGATTCCTTTCTCTATTAAAGGAATAATCATGTTTGCCTAGGTTGTCAAGCAACCTATATTTTTGTCATTCCCAAAATTTGCACAAAATTCTCAAAATTCCGCTAGACCACATGGACCTTGGATATGTAAAAATATTCAAGATTTCATGCTCATGGTGAACACACCATCCAATCTTTGCCTCCGGTCATATTTTTAGTTTGTGAAGCAACTATATTTTATGTTGCTCCATATTTTCTAAAATTTTTCCAGGACATTCTCCCATTCATATAACGTCCCTCCACCAAATTTGAGCTCATTTTATTTAGCCAATAATTCTCAAGAAATTCTCTAAGTTTCTGTCCAGTGGGAAGCATTATGAAGGAAGTATCATTTTGGTATGTCCAAATGGTCTGAATTTTTTACGGTGCCTTCCTATGCCCAAATAATCATCCTACACCAAATTTCAGCTCAACCCCTTCATCCATTTGCAATAGCTTCAAAATCCATTTTTGGCCAGATTGGCACATTGCATAGCAAGTGCTACCTAAACCCATGTAATTGAGCTGCAAATTTGCAAAGGTGGTCTTCTTAGTGAGTTATTCACCTCAGCCAAAGCTCAACATCTTTCTCCAAGTGAAGCTCCCCTAGTTCACTGCAAACACCTTGCTATTGATTTATGTTTGTGCATAGTTTAGTCTCATCTTGAGCTCTTTCTATTGTCTCCTTCTACCTAGAATCTACCTGGGAGTGCCCAACCCACCAGACATACTTGGGCCACCCAGAACGCGTGGCAACACCATGGTCATGCGGTGACCATGCGGGTGGCATGCCAAATGACATGCTCTGGACATTGGGGCCCTCGGCCACTATCCAAACCATGAGCTCACGCCACCAATCCATGTCTACAACGTTGCCCAACATCTCCCACATCCACGCACCCCCTCTGGACCCTTATCCCCCTCCTCCTTCCTCTCCAACATGCCACGCCGCACTATCTACCCAGGGCCACCATTGTCTTCTCCATGTCTTCTTCCTTCTCGAGCTCTCTTGAAGCCCCTATGAGCTTCCCCTCTGCCCTAAGGCCTTTCCCGATGTTGCGACCCTCCCTCCGCGTGTCTCCCGAGCCGTAAAGTACCGGCACACGCATCACCACGGCTGCGCTCACCCCTCAGCTCGGTCGAGCTATAAATAGCTCCTCCCAAGACCCCTCGGCCTCACTAGCCTCCTCTCCTTCCTCCTAGTAACCCTCCCGACCTCTCATTTGAGCTCGAACAGCTCTCCTCGCTCTCCATTGCCGCCATGGCCGCCACTGCCCTCTGCCTAAATTCAGGCCATCCGAGCACCCCCTCTCTCTCCTAACCACAACAGATCCTCCTGTGGACCACCACAACCCTCCCAGTAGCACCAGCCCTCATCTCCGCCATCTTGCCGACATGCCACTCATTTTTGGCAGCCCCCACGGCCGGCATGACCACCTGCGGGCGCGGCGTGGAGCAAGGCATTCTCCTTGGCCACCAGGGTGGCCCCTCAAGTGGTGGAGCAGTCAGAACCACGACGACCGGCGCCCATCTCCTCTCTTTGTCATGAGCTAGAAGAAGTGGTAGGAGGAGATAGAGAGCACTGGTGGGGCCCAGCTATAAGCGACACAGTGGTCGGGCCACACTGGTTAAGTGGAGGCGTATTCACTAGAATACCTTTTCTTCTTCGGAAAGCGTACTCTACCTCTGCTTCGGGCAAGATTACATTTTCTTTGCTTGAAAGCGTATTTTTTCAAAAGGTGCTTTCTCTTCTCAGTCATCGGCGCCAAAAGTGCTAGTTGCGGGCGTTCGTCCCTTAAGAGCATAGGTGGACAATTTTTATTTCTTTTTCTGCCTAACGAACAAACGACCGTATCTTTTCAATAGTAACTCTGATTCACGTTATTCGAAATCCCATGTTCTTTGTTCGTCAAACCCGTTCCGTTGGTACCATTTTCACGATGTTGTCACATTTTGAAAATGACCATTTTCCCTTGCCCTCTAATCATCTCCGCCAAGAGAAAACATTTCTGGCAAATCTTTCTATGAGCTTCTCGTACTTCTTCCCTATGAATCCATCAACCACAGGCAAGCCACAACAACCACTTGCATGATGGCATTCCAATAACCATGGTTTTCACTTGAATGATTGAATTATTGTGTGCTCATGCAATTATTTTGTTAATACTATGTATATACTTGTGATTGTGAATCCATGATCATTCTTATGCCATGCTCATTTGCATAGAGTTACTTAAATGATTAATTGCTAATGTTATTATTATCATATTTCATTCTTATGATCATTTCCGATGCTATTGATAATGATGTGCTCACATGAATAGTTATGGTTTGCTATGAAAATACTTGTAAGATGCATGATCATCACTATGTCATGTTCATTTGCATCCTGCAGATTGAATGATTTATTGTGGTTAATGTTAAGATTCATATGCTAAATGGTTATGTTTCCCATCCATGCTTATGTTGATAGCATGCTCATATGTATTGTCATTTCAGCATGCTATTTTGTTATGGCTCAGCTCATCACCATCCAAGTTAAACCTAACATTAATTGAACTTTAACAAATCCGTTGGCTGAGTCATAGTGCCACTAAATCGAGCTCACCAGTGCAACCACACTTGCCTGGATGGGGAGGCCCTAATTTGGGCTATTGTCATGCCCCTCGCTGGTGCCTCCAATGAGGGAAGGTTATGTGTGCACGCTACCCTAATAAGGTAGGCGGCCATAACCTTGTGTGCCTGTTTTGTTATTGAGCTCAGGTCCCCGCTTGGGACAATTTAGTTTGGCCACGATGGTGGCAGCCACAATGGTGGCGAATGTCACGAGTTGACATAGGGGCCACCCATGACATAGCCCAAAGGGGAGTTTGTCGGAGTGGCCGGAAGAGTGCCATGTAATAGATCAATTTTGGTGGAACGTCGTTGGTCCACCCGAATGGGAGCATGTACAAAAGTATGAGGCCATGAGTTCCATAGTGTTGGTACAATGTACTAACCTCTGCAAAGTGTATAATCTGTCGATAGCCGCCTCCTTGGTTATGGAGATAGTTCATAGTAGGTCACACTATGGGTCAACAGTAATAATAACCTGAATAAAAAACATCCCCGGTCCCATGAGGAAAGAAGTTGCTTGATCTTTATGTGGTCATGCGAGGATCACATATAAAGATTGAGCTCCTTCTGGTCATGTGATGATCACAATGGTATCATTGATACCGAACTTGGTTGATCATGAGGTGATCGTGTAATGATCATGATGGTAAGATTGATACCTATGGTGGTTATGAGATAACCTCTGAGATGAGTAAGTCGGTCCATGAGACCTTAAACGTCGACTCCTTCTCATGCTAGTACTAGAATCATCATGTTCATATCATGATTACCATGTGATTGCCATGCTCACTCTCATATTGTTCTAGTAGCACCATGCTCATCCTCAATAATTAACATGTAAATGTTATGTTGTTGTTTGTCTTGATTGCTTTGGTTGATGTGCACTTGCGAGTATATTCAGAGTACTCACCTGGCGTGTCATACTAGATTGTAGGTAATGTCGTGATTGATTGCTTGTTGAGGATCCTGAGTTTACAAGCTAGGACGTGTCCCAGCCAGAGTCCTTGTAGAGTGGATTTCATCACCAGTGTCGTTGTTCCGTTGCTAGAAGTTATTCCGCCACTACGAGTTGTTCCGCTGCTAGCATAGAGCTACCTTAGCAAGCGTATTGTCGCCGATCCCCTGTAATCCTTTGTAATATCTGAACCCTTGTACCTGTATTATTTGTAACAGTTGTTCTGTTCTATGCCAAGTAGTGTTGTATTCCATAGGACTTGATCTCTGGGATGGAATACGGGGTGTTTCAGTCTCTCTGAGCTGGGGTGCTACACAATGGGAGTTTTATACTTACTAAGCATATAGTTCTCATCATTTAATAAGTGTTCTATTCTTTCGCTCAATGACCCCATTTTGCTGAGGAGTATAGGCATCAAAGAGCTCATGAGTGATACCATTATAATCGAGAAAGTGCTCAATATGAGTATTCTTGGACCCGGTGTCATTATCACTTCTGACATGCTTGATGGTCACTTCATATTAATTTTGAGCTTTCTTAGTGAATCTCTTGAATGCATCTTGAGTAATCGTTTTCGCCTCGAGAAAGAATACCCAAGTGTATCGAGAAAATCATCGTCTATAACCAAACCATAATGACTTCCGCCAAAACTTGCATAATTTTGAGGCCCGAATAAATCCACATGAAGAATTTCCAAAGGCCTTGTCGTAGTCATGACAAGTTTTGATCAGTGATGTTTTTTGGCCCGGCCTCACAAGCACCGCAGAGGAAATCTTTATCAAATTTCACATTAGGAATACCGCGAAGATGATTTTTCTTCACGAGAGCCTGCAAATTCCTCATAACTCCATGACCAAGTCTTCGATGCCACAACTAGCCTTTTGTTGCTTTTGCAAGCAAATAGGTTTGGACTGAGGGACCTTTAGAGAAATCCACAATATACAAATCACCTTATCTATTTCCCTCAAAGACCAAGGAATTCTCAGTGGCCATCAAGACAATGCATTTAGTAATTAAAAATAAAACCAGCATGCCCAGATCACATAATTTGCCAACATACATGGGATTGAATCCAGGAGACTAAACAAGTAAAACATCCTCAATGTTCTTGTCCTTGGATATAGCAATTTTACCTAGCTGAGTTAACTTTCCTTTGTTGTTGTCGCTGAAAGTACTAAACTTTTGAGAAGAAGCAGTAAGGTTGGGGTCGACAAATAACAACTTGTCTCCGATCACATGACTAGTGCATCCACTATCCATGATCCATTCAGTACACCCGGAGACATAGTCCTCCAAGAGAATTAGGCTTTCTTAACCACCCACATCTTGGAAGGTGACTGAGAAACAATCACTTTGGAAAGAGCAAAATATGATTTCTTTCGATAACCATATGAGTTGTTACTCGAGGAAGAATTAGCATAGTTGAAAGAAAATGCATTGTAATTCTTCAGACATATGAGTACAGTGGTTCAAAGAAGTATGCATATACTCATTTTGACGGGCCTTCTCAAGTATTTATCAAGCATTTTCAGCCTTCATGGTTACTAACGTTGTAACAGGTAATGCTTCGTTAATAGTTTTAGGAACCCAGATGTTTTTCTTGGGGGATCCATTCCTGTAGTTTGAACCAATGTAGCGAGAAAATGCCTCGCCATGATGGTTCTTGAACAACTTATAGTTGTCAAGAGACTTATCGACATCATATATCCTAAAAGCAATGCGAGGTCGAGAGTTTTGCTCTTGGCAGGAACACACAAAATTTGATGATGTTGCTCAGGTTCCCAATAGGTGCCATTGCCATTGATTTCCTTTTGAAACCGAATCTTTCATTTCTAAGATTGTTGTGAAGGGTTCAATTTCTTCAGAACATCACACAGGGTTTGATGCCCCTGTAGACTTTCGAATATCCCCGTCTGATGAAGATTCTTCAACCTAGCATTTTAATCAAACATGATAGGAGTTTCCTCAAGTGAGGGGTTAGCAGCTATATTGGGAGTGGTAGCATTTCTTTCAGTAGTGTCAGAAGATTCAACATTGCTGTGTTAAAGGCATTTTAAGTAAAGGTGGTACGAACACCTTAGGTCGCTCTTTGAGTTGCTGGGCGAGAAGATAATTTTATCTTAGCAAATCATCATGACCCTCTCTCAGCGACTCGAGTTCATGTTTCCTCTTTAGGTAATAATAACTAGGTCTCTTGTTGTTTGCCAAGACAAAATAACAATGTTTGACTAAGTCATCCATTTTACCTTGAGACCAAAGTGCTCCTCCGTCATCTTTTTGTTTTTCTCCATACCCTCGACCAACAACCCTTTGGACTTCCTGAGGGTTTTCTCAATTTTCTCGAGAGAGTATTGTTCCTTCTTAGCAATTTTTATCAGTTTAGCATGATAATCATCATCGGAGGAGAACTCAATACTAGCATATATCTTGTGATGTTTAGGAGGTACCTTCTCCTTTGTAGCTTTTGGAATGAATCAGAACACATGAACGTTGTCAACACTTGAATTGTTGTCAAAGAAGTTCGACGCAGGTGCATATGCGCATGCAATGCCAGCCATGCCTAAGTTTGATTCCTCTTTGGACTCTTCTTCTCCCTCATATTCAGAAGCTCTTTCCTCAGAGTCCATTTCCTTCCCAATGTCTGCATTGGCCTTGTGGGAGAACTTCTTTCAGTTGGAAGTAGACTTTGAAGGAGTTATCTAAGATCTTGAGGTAGACTTGGATGAACTGTCCTTCTTCTTGAAGAACTTCTTGGTCTTATTCTCATCATCTGAATTAGTTCTTGCTCTTGCCCTTGCCATGCTTGCTACTGCCCGAATCAAATCTCCCACTGGCACATATCTCAACTTCCTAGAGGGGATAGTTAGAAATGAAATGTCTGGGTTTCTTGCATTCGAAGCAAGTGTAGTCTCCTTAAGATTTTGACGAAGACTTTGAGGTTGCTTGAATAGCCGGAGCCTTTATTTTGGAACTGATATTTCTTTCGGAAGTGTTAGAATCATTTTGTTATCAGCGCGATATCGTTGTTGATACTTTGAGGGTCATCAGATTCTTCATCGACATTATATTTTGAGGAAGTTTCAGCCACAACTTGGAGTGTGTGACTCTTATGATTACTTGAACCGTATAGGTCTCTTTTTTATTCTTCTTGCTCCTCGTGAGTGTTCAGCCTCTCCATGACATTACTAGAGTCGAGTAACTTGAAATCATGTCTCTCCTTAATCATCAGAATGTAGGTTGAAGGAATTGAGCAACTTATTCACAACTTCACGATCAGTGATGTCCTTCGCTCCAAGACCTTGCAATTCATTCACAATGTCACTTAGTTGGTCAAAAGTTTTCTGATAGCTTTCATTGCCATTCCCCTTGAAGCGGTTGAATCTTGCACGAAGAGTATTGTTGTGAGCTTCCTTTTGAGGGAACACACCCTCATTGATCTTCTTGAGGATGCCCGAGAGTTCTTTTGTCGTGTCCAATCCTCGGAATTAAAGGAATTACGCTCGTGACAAATGATCGCATATTTTATCCTTTGCTTAAGCATCCATCTGAACTAGCCTATTCTCCCATGGAATAAGATATCATGGGGTCTTGATCATGTAGCCGTGTTGAAAAACATGCCACATGTGATCATCAATTTCCCTCAGGCGAATCTTCATCATTTCCTTCTAGAAAGGGTAGTCCCTCCCGTTGAAGACTGGATCCTTAGCTTTGAAGTATAGTTCACTAGAGACATACTTAAACTCCAAGGTTGTTAGACCTTGGAAAGCAGAGACAAGGAGTACCTTGCTCTAATAACAAATGTAGGAACAAAGTATGTCTACCAGAGGGGGTGGGAGATTTAAAATTTCTTTTGAGAAATGTCAAATCTCTCAGTACCTGGCAATGGAATAACAGAATAGAAATAGGTCTACGAACGAGAAATACCAAAGGCAATCATATGCTTGTATCGAATATCAATAACACGGCCATAGCATAACTCATGACAACCAACTGCAGATAAATAGGGATCAAAGGTGACCAGTGATGCTCGATGGCCACTAGGTAGTTGTTCGACCAATTCACTCTTATGCAAAAGAGCTATGTATGGTTGGAGGAACTTGTGATTGAGCACAGAAGATAAACTCTCTTCATCCTATTCTCCTCGACAACTAGTTCATCAACTAGTGATGATCACTCAGGGTAGATGCTCGAGGTGATCTCCATAACCTTCATAAACTTTGTCTTCATGAACCACAATTACTCTTGGTCACCGAAGAAATTGACACCTGATTGTCTAGAGAGTTGGCAGCTCTCAAGAGTAATATGTGGAGCGTACTAGACTTAGATACCAGTGATGCTACACCACTATCTAATTGGTCAGCTCTCAAGTTTTCCTCTCAGTGGATTTTAAACTCAAATCTTTCTTAGACAACTTGTCAGAATCACATGGAGCAGCCAACGAACATAGTTGGAGCTGGGTGGCTATTTAAAGCCTCGGCCTTCCTGAGGAGGAAAAGACCATTTTGGATGTGACATCTAGCCAATGACCAACCGACACGTTTCCAATGGTCGGATTTCAAACGCACCTAGCAACATTACTTGAGGAACAAGTAAGCTGACTACTCGGTCTGAAAGATATCTTTGGCACGCCAGAAGAACTAAGTCTCTGACCGACAAGTAAACTTTTAGAACACAAAGAGATTTCTCTCGTCTCACATGGGTTTCAGTTTAGCATCAAAGAAACATAAGTTTTGAACACTATATCCCTCTTAGTAGTATGGTGATTTTATGACTCAAGAAAGATAAATGAACTATGAAAGAAAATATTATGTCTTTTCTATCTTCTTCTTCCCAACTGCAGTCAATCTCTTCGGATAGACACCAAACCAATTGTTTTGCATGAACAATTGTTGGGGGTCAATTTCGTCACACATAATCTCGAGTGATAACCTTTGCTGTTGTACAGGAAATTATCTTTGGAGTTTGTACCAAACTCCACATGATCGAGGGACCCATAATCTCTGTGTGGACTAGCAAACACATTAGCCCCTCATAGTTTATGAAAAAAATCTCCAAACAAGGAGGAAAAATTATTGAACCAACAGTATGTTAATGGAAAAGCCAACAAATGCCAGATCTTTCAAAAAATAAACATAATTACTGTTCACATGCCTTTCTAGGTACATGTAAAGGGATAGGAGGCCTAGCCATTTAACTTTCTTGGATTTTTCTCTCTCGCATGTTAGACATGATTGTACTGTGAATCTAGAAAATTTTCTTCATGCATGTCCATTTAAACTAAAACTGTAGTATTTTGTAAGTAGTAGGGAAACCAGAGTGTTCACCAACTTGGCTATTGTTGAAAGAAGCAAATATTTTGCAATAAACTTAGTATTATACTATTATTGCCCACCCATATGCAAGTTTTGTTCCTGATCAACCCATTGTGTAATTGAAAATTGGGCTTGGAAGTAGGATCAATAGCTCATTGTTGCTATATTTCTCCAGCTTTGTCAGCATGCGTGTAACTATCAACAATTTCTGTAAGCCAAGACGGTTAGCACTAGAAATGAGTAGCAACTATGTGTAATTATGTTGTGTTGTAGACAAAGCATTTGACCCTTTCTTATACACAATTTGGTAACTAAGACCAAACAAATTTCTTATAGCGTTGTGTTGTGCACTATTTTTAGGCGTTTCTCCTGCATGACGTCCTTGGAAGGGGCTCAAGCGCTGTCATCAGGATTCGATGTGCCCATCTTAAGGGCACGATGTCGCAGGCCGTACTTACAACACCCAGACTCCATGGCGTCATTGTTAGGCATTTCTCCCTCTTGACACTCATTGTTTTCGTCCACCAGGATGTCCTTGACATCCATCTTCACCTAGAAGATGGCACCTTGATGGTGCTTGGTGGTAGTGATGGGATCCTTGGACCATAGATGGTCCAACCTTTCTGGCGATTGATCATGTGGCTGCGGGGCCGAGAAGCTGAGTTTGGTTGACAAGGCCCTCTAATCTTGTTACAGGGCAAAGGAACAACTATCACCACCTGAAAGGACAAGGTTAGCTACCGGGAAGCAGAAACTTTATGGGGTATGATGCGGCTTGAACTACGTGAGTATTTCCCCAAAGAAGAAGGGATGATTTAGCACAGCTACGGTAGGTATTTCCCTCAGTCATGAGACCAAGCTTATCGAACCAGTAGGAGAACCACACAACACTACGTGAATGACACCTGCACACAAAGAACAAATACTTGCAACCCAATGTAAAAGAGGGGTTATCAATCCCTCCCGGGTAAAAGATAGGTAAAAATTGTAGTAGATTGGATAGATAGATCTCACAGGAACGCGAGACAAAATAAATAAATAAAAATTGCATCAATGTGTTTTTGGGTTTTTGTATTAATAGATATGAAAATAAAAGCAAATAAAAATAGATCTTGAAGGCAAATATGATAAAGAAGAGACCCGGGGGGCGTAGATTTCACTAGTGGCATCTCTCGAGAAAAATAGCATATGGTGGGTAAACAAATTACTGTTGTGCAATTAATAGAACTTCAAATAATATGACAATATCCAGGCAATGATCATTATATAGGCATCACATCCAAGATTAGTAGAGCGACTCCTGCCTGCATCTACTACTATTACTCCACACATCGACCGCTATCCAGCATGCGTCTAGTGTATTAAGTTCATGGAGAAACAGAGTAATGCAATAGGAACTATGACATGATGTAGACAAGAACTATTCATGTAGGAATAGACCCCATCTTGTTATCCTTAATAGCAACGATACATAGATGTCGTTTCCCCTTTTGTCACTGGGATCGAGCATCGTAAGACCGAACCCATCACAAAGCACCTCTTCCCTTGGCAAGAAAAATCAATCTAGTCACCCTAACTAAACCAAAGATTCGAAGAAGAAATATGAGGCTATAATTAATCATGCATATAAGGGATCAAAAGACTCAAATAAATTTCATGGATAAAAACATAGATCTGATCATAAACTCAAAGTTCATCGGATCCCAACAAACACACCGCAAAAAGAGTTACATCAAATAGATCTCCAAGAGACCATTGTATTGAGAATCAAAAGAGAGAGAGGAAGCCATCTAGCTACTAACAACTGACCCATAGGTCTACATGAACTACTCACGCATCGTCGGAGAGGCACCAATTAGGACGATGAACCCCTCCATGATGGTATCTATATTGGATCGATGGTTTCTGGAACTTGCGGCAGCTAGAATTGATTTTCGTCGACTCCCCTAGGGTTTCTGGAATATTGGGGTATTTATAGAGCAAAGAGGTGGTTCAGGAGGTCACCGAGGTGGGCACAACCCACCAGGGTGCGCCTAGGTGGGTTGTGCCCCCCTCGGGGCACCCCTCTGGTATTTCTTTGGTCCAACGTGTATCTTCTGGCCCGGAAAATTCTCCAAAAAGTTTCGCTATGTTTGGACTCCGTTTGGTATTGATTTTCTGTGTGAAGTAAAAAGCAAGCAAAAACAGCAACTGGCACTGGGCACTGTGTTAATAAGTTACTCCCAAAAAATGATATAAAGTTGTTATAAAATGATTGTAAAACATCCAAGAATGATAATATAACAGCATGGAACAATCAAAAATAATATATACATTGGAGACATATTAGCATCCCCAAGCTTAATTCCTTCTCGTCCTTGAGTAGGTAAATGATAAAAACAAAAAGAATTATGTGGAATGCTGCCTAACATGTTCATCACATATTCTTTTCTTTGTAGCATGGAAATTTGAACTTTTATATGATTCAAAGCAATAGTCTAGTTTTGACATGAAGATTTCAATACTCAAGCATATCAACAAGCAAACATGTTTTTTTCAAAATATCAATACTATAGCAAGTTATCCCTATCCCATTATGCTCAATCATTGATCCATTCATGAAACACACTCGCATATTAGCTACACCCAATGATCAAGTACAATCATAGTGCCCCTTACTTGGTGCTTCATAAGAGAAGATGGAGACTCAAATAAAAAAAATAAAAATTGCATAAAGTAAAAGAAAGGCCCTTCGCAAATGGAAGTAGGGATTTGTAGAGGTGCCAGAGCTCAAAGCGAAAAAGATAGAGATAAAAACATTTTGGGTGGCATGCTTTTCCTGTCAACGAAAACGATCGAGTAGTTCCCAATACTATCCATGCTAGATATATCATTGGCGGTTCCCAAACAGAAAGTAAAGTTTATTCCTTTTTCCACCAAACTTTCACATTCCACGGCTAACCGAATCCACGGTGCCGTCCATACCAACACTTCCCAAGGAATTTATTATTTAACAACATAAAGTAAATTCATTTTTCATTTCGGTAATGGCCATACCTAATACCTTTGTCGTACTCTTGTGCAATGACAAGTGAATAAACCCTCATCTTGAGAATAACACATCTAGCATGGAAACATATCAGCCAACCCCTACCATTTCATTGGCGGTATGAGCACACAAAAGAGAAAATTATTTTGAAATTTAGAGATGGCACATACAAATTTGCTTAGAACGGCAAAAGAATACCACATATAGGTAGGTATAGTGGACTCATGTGGCAAAACTGGGTTTAAGGATTTTGGATGCACTAGTGGTGATCATACTTAGTGCAAATGAAGGCTAGCAAAAGATTGAGAAACATCCAACCAAGAAACGAAAAATCTCATAAGCGAGCATTAAGCATAACCAACACCAAATAATGCACCACAAGTAGGATATAATTTCATTGCATAACTATTGACTTTCGTGCTTGCATAGGGAATCACAAACCTTAACACCAATTTTTTTACTAAAGCATAATTACTCACCAACATGACTCACATATTATATCATCATATCGCAAAACTATTACAAGAAATAAAGTTAGTTTATCCAATGATCTTCATGAAAGTTTTTATTATATCCCTCTTGAATATCTATCACTTTGGGACTAATTTCATATGTTGCTTTTGAAAGCTCAAACAAATCTAAGAGAAGAACATAAAAAATTTCTTCTCTCAAAATAATTTAAGTGAAGCATGAGAGAATTTATTTAAAAACAATTTCACCAACTCTCAAGTAAATCTAAGTGAAGCATGAGAGCATTTTTTTCAAAAATACTAAAGCACACCATGCTGAAAAAGATATAAGTGAAGCACTAGAGCAATTCCATAGCTCATAAAGATTTAAGTGAAGCATAGAGAGAAATTCTAACAAGTCATAGCATAATTTTAGTTCTCTCAAATAGGTGTGTCCATCGAGGATAGATGACTAAAAATAAAAAAGCAAAACAAGCAAAGACTCATATCATACAAGACGCTCCAAGCAAAACTCAAGATATGTGATGAATAAAAATATAGCTCCAAGTAAAATACCGACGGTCGTTAGAAGAAAGAGAGGATGCCACTCGGGCATCCCCAAGCCTAGTTGCTTGCTTCTCTTTTAGATAATGGCTTGGGATGCCATGGGGCATCCCCAAGCTTAGGCTCTGTTAGGGAATGCGGTATTTCAAAAAAAATCTACAATCATGCAAGATCTATCTAGGAGATGCATAGCAATGAGAGGGGAGAGTATGTCTACATACCCTCGTAGACCGAAAGCGGAAGCGTTGAGTAACGCGGTTGATGTAGTCGAACGTCTTCGCGATCCAACTGATCAAGTGCCGAATGCACGGCACCTCCGCGATCTGCACACATTCAGCTTGGTGACGTCCCTCGAACTCTAGATCCAGCTGAGGCCGAGGGAGAGTTCCATTAGCGCGACGGCGTGTTGACGGTGATGATGAAGTTACCGACGCAGGGCTTCGCCTAAGCACTACGATGATATGAGCGAGATGTGTTTCTGTGGAGGGGGCACCGCACACGGCTAAAACAATTGTTAACTTGTGTGTCTATGGGGTGCCCCCCTCCCCCGTATATAAAGGAGGGGAGGAGGGAGTCGGCAGGCCACATGGTGCGTCCCAAGGGGGGATTCCTACTACTACTAGGAGTAGGTTTCCCCCCTTTCCTAGTCCAATTAGGAGGGGGAAGAAAGGGGGAAAAGAGAAGAAGGAAAGGGGGGCGGCCCCCTCCCAATTCGGATTGGGCTTGTCGGGCGCGTGCCCCAACCTCATGGATGGCTCCTCTATCTTCCACTAAAGCCCAGGTAAGCCCATTAAGCCCCCGGGGGGTTCCGGTAACCCCCCAGGTACTCCGGTATATACCTGAACTCATTCGAAACCATTCCGGTGTCCACACATAACCTTCCAATATATCAATCTTCATGTCTCGACCATTTCAAGACTCCACTTCATGTCTGTGATCACATCCGGGACTCCGAACTACCTTCGGTACATCAAAACACATAAACTCATAATACCGATCGTCATCGAACGTTAAGCGTGCGGACCCTACAAGTTCGAGAACTATGTAGACATGACCGAGACTCATCTTCGGTCAATAACCAATAGCGGAACCTGGATGCTCATATTGGTTCCTACATATTCTACGAAGATCTTTAACGGTCAAACCGCATAACAACATACGTTGTTCCCTTTGTCATCGGTATGTTACTTGCCCGAGATCCGGTCGTCGGTATCATCATACCTAGTTAAATCTCGTTACCGGCAAGTCTCTTTACTCGTTCTGTAATGCAACATCCCGTAACTAACTCATTATTCACATTGCTTGCAAGGGTTATAGTGATGTGCATTATCGAGAGGGCCCAGAGATACGTCTCCAACAATCGGAGTGACAAATCCTAATCTTGATCTATGCCAACTCAACAAACACCATCGAAGACACCTGTAGAGCATCTTTATAATCACTCAGTTATGTTGTGACCTTTGATAGCACACTAAGTGTTCCTTCGGTATTTGGGAGTTGCATAATCTCATAGTCATAGGAACATGTATAAGTCATGAAGAAAGCAATAGCAATAGACTAAACGATAGAATGCTAAGCTAATGGAATGGGTCAAGTTAATCACATCATTCTATAATGATGTGATCCCGTTCATCAAATGACAACTCATGTCTATGGCTAGGAAACTTAACCATATTTGATTAACGAGCTTGTCAAGTAGAGGCATACTAGTGACAATCTGTTTGTCTATGTATACACACATGTACTAAGTTTTCGCTTAATACAATTCTAGCATGAATAATAAACATTTATCATGATATAAGAAAATATTAATAACAACTTTATTATTGCCTCTAGGGCATATTTCCTTCCGTCTCCCACTTGCACTAGAGTCGATAATCTAGTTCACATCGTCATGTGATTTCACGCCAATAGTTCACATCTGTATGTGATTAGTTCACATCTTCATGTGACTAATACCCAAAGGGTTTACTAGAGTCAATAATCTAGTTCACATCGCTATGTAATTAACACCCAAAGAGTGATCATGTTTTGCTTGTGAGAGAAGTTTAGTCTATGGGTCTGCAACATTCAGATCCGTATGTATTTTGCAAATTTCTATGTCTACAATACTCTGCACGAAGCTACTCTAGCTAATTGCTCCCACTTTCAATATGTATCTAGATCGAGACTTAGAGTCATCTAGATCAGTGTCAAAAGTTTGCATCGACATAACTATTTACGACGAAATCTTTTATCACCTCCATAATCGAGAAATATTTCCTTAGTCTTCTAAGGATAATTTTAACCGCTGTTCAGTGATCTACTCCTAGATCACTGTTGTACTCCCTTGCCAAAATCATGCTAAGGTATACAATAGGTCTGGTACACAACATAGCATACTTTATAGAACCTATGACTGAGGCATAGGGAATGACTTTTCATTCTCTTCCTATTTTCTGTCGTGGTCGGGTTTTTGAGTCTTTACTCAACTTCACACCTTGCAACACAGGCAAGAACTCCTTTTTTTGACTGATCCGTTTCGAACTCCTTTGAAATCTTGTCAAGGTATGTACTCATTGAAAAGAACTTATCAAGCGTCTTGATCTATATCTATAGATATTGATGCTCAATATGTAAGCAGCTTTATTGAGGTCTTTCTTTTAAAAACTCCTTTCAAACACTCCTTTATGCTTTCCACAAAATTCTACATCATTTCCGATCAACAATATGGCATTCACATATACTTATCAGAAAGGCTGTAGTGCTCCCACTCACTTTCTTGTAGAAACAGGCTTCGCTGCAAGTCTGTATAAAACTATATGCTTTGATCAACTCATCAAAGTGTATATTCCAACTCCGAGATGCTTGCCCCAGTCCATAGATGGATCGTTGGAGCTTACACACTTTCTTGGCATCTTTAGGATTGACAAAACCTTCTGGTTGCATCATATACAACTCTTCTTTAATAAATCCATTAAGAAATGTAGTTTTGATATCCATTTGCCAGATTTCATAAAATGCGGGAATTGCTAACATGATTCGGACAGAATTTTACGAGTGAGAAAATCTCATCGTAATCAACACCTTGAACTTGTCAAAAACCTTTTTGCAACAATTCGAGCTTTGTAGATAGTAACATTACTATCAGCGTCCGTCTTCCTCTTGAAGATCCATTTATTCTGAATGGCTCACCGATCATCGGGCAAGTCAATCAAAGTCCACACTTTGTTCTCATACATGGATCCCATCTCAGATTTCATGGCCTTAAGCCATTTCGTGGAATCTGGGCTCATCATCACTTCCTCATAGTTCGTAGGTTCGTCATGGTCTAGTAACATGACTTCCAGAACAGGATTATTGTACCACTCTGGTGCGGAACGTACTCTGGTTGAAATATGAGGTTCGGTAGTAACTTGATCTGAAGTTTCATGATCACCATCATTAACTTCCTCGCTAATTGGTGTAGGCATTACTGGAACTGATTCCAATTTGGGAGAAGGTACAATTACCTCATCAAGTTCTACTTTCCTCCCACTCACTTCTTTCGAGAGAAACTCCTTCTCTAGGAAGGAACCACTCTTAGCAACAAAGATCTTGCCTTCAGATCAATGATAGAAGGTGTACCCAATAGTTTCCTTTGGGTATCCTATGAAGACGCACTTCTCCGATTTGGGTTTGAGCTTATCAGGCTGAAACTTTTTCACATAAGCATTGCAACCCCAAACTTTAAGAAACGGCAGCTTAGGTTTCTTGCTAAACCACTGTTCATATGGTGTCATCTCAACGGATTTTAGACGGTGCCCTATTTAACGTGAATGCAGTTGTCTCTAATGCATAACCCCAAAACGATTGTGGTAAATCGGTAAGAGACATCATAGATCGCACCATATCTAATAAATTACGGTTATGACTTCGGACACACCATTATGCTGTGGTGTTCCAGGTGGCGTGAGTTGCGAAACTATTCGACGTTGTTTCAACTGAAGGCCAAACTCGTAACTCAAATATTTTGTCTCCGCGATCAGATCGTAGAAACTTTATTTTCATGTTATGATGATTCTCCACTTCACTCTGAAATTCTTTGAACTTTTCAAACGTTTCAGACTTGTGTTTTATTAAGTAGATATACTTCATCTGTGAAGGTCAGAAAATAACGATACCCGCCGCGAGCATCAACACTCATCGGACCGCATACATCAGTATGTATTATTTCCAACAAGTTTGTTGCTCACTCCATTGTTCCGGAGAACGGAGTCTTTGTCATCTTGCCCATAAGGCATGGTTCGCAAGCATCAAGTGATTCAGAATCAAGTGATTCCAAAAGCCCATCAGCATGGAGTTTCTTCATGCGCTTTACACCAATATGACCTAAACGGCAGTGCCACAAATAAGTTGCACTATCATTATTAACTTTGCATCTTTTGGCATCAATATTATGTGTATCACTGTGATCAAGATTTAGTAAACCATTCACATTGGATGTAAGACCATAGAAGGTTTTATTCATGTAAACAGAACAACAATTATTCTCTGACTTAAATGAATAACCGTATGGCAATAAACATGACCCAGTCATATTTATGCTCAACGCAAACACCAAATAACATTTATTTAGTTCCAATACTAATCCCGAAGGTAGAGGGAGTATGTGATGGTGATCTTATCAACCTTGGAATCACTTCCAACACACATCATCACCTTGCCCTCAACTAGTCTCTGTTCATTTTGTAACTCCTGTTTCAAGTTACTAATCATAACAACTGAACCAGCATCAAATACCCAGGGGCTACTATGAACACTAGTAAAGTACACATCAATAACCTATATATCATAAATACTTTTGTTCACTTTGCCATCCTTCTTATCCGCCAAGTATTTGGGGCAGTTTCGCTTCTAGTGACCATTTCCTTTGCAGTAGAAGCACTCAGTTTCAGGCTTGGGTCTAGCTTTGGGCTTCTTCATGGGAGTGGAAACTTGCTTGCCATTCTTCTTGAAGTTTCCTTTCTTTCCCTTGCCCTTTTACTTGAAACTAGTGGTCTTTTCAACCATCAACACTTGATGTTTTTTCTTGATTTCTACCTTCGCCAATTTTAGCATCGTGAAGAGCTTGGGAATCGTTTCTGTTATCCCTTGCATATTATAGTTCATAATGAAGTTCTAGTAACTTGGTGATAGTGACTAGAGAACTCTGTCAATCACTATCTTATCTGGAATATTAACTCCCACTTGATTCAAGTGATTGTACTACTCAAACATTCTGAGCACATGCTCACTAGTTGAGCTATTCTCCTCCATATTGTAGGCAAAGTACTTGTCAGCGGTCTCATACCTCTCGACTCGAGCTTGAGTCTGAAATACCAATTTCACCTCTTGGAACATCTTATATGCAATGTGGCATTCAAAACGTTTTTGAAGTCCTGGTTCTAAGCCGTAAAGCATGGCGCACTAAACTATCAAGTAGTCATCATACCGAGCTTGCCAAACGTTCATAATGTCTGCATCTGCTCCTGCAATAGGTCCGTCACCTAGCGGTGCATCAAGGACATAATTCTTCTGTGCAGCAATGAGGATAATCCTCAGATCATGGAGCTAGTCCACATCATTGCTACTAACATCTTTAAACATAGTTTTTCTCTAGGAACATATCATAAATAAAACGGGGAAGCTATACGCGAGCAATTGATCTACAACATAGATATGCAAATACTATCAGGACTAAGTTCCTGGTAAATTTAAGTTCAATTAATCATATTATTTAAGAACTCCCACTTAGATAGACATCCCTCTAATCATATAAGTGATCACGTGATCCATATCAACTAAGCCATGTCCGATCATCACGTGAGATGGAGTAGTTTCCAATGGTGAACATCACTATGTTGATCATATCTACTATATGATTCACGCTCGACCTTTCAGTCTCAGTGTTCTGAGGCCATATCTACATATGCTAGGCTCGTCAAGTTTAACCCGAGTATTCTGCTTGTGCAAAACTGGCTTGCACCCGTTGTATGTGAACATAGAGCTTATCACACCCGATCATCATGTGCTGTCTCGGCACGATGAACTGTAGCAAGGGTGTATACTCAGGGAGAACACTTATACCTTGAAATTTAGTGAGAGATCATCTTATAATGCTATCGTCGTACTAAGCAAAATAAGATGCATAAAGGATAAACATCACATGCAATCAATATAAGTGATATGATATGGCCATCATCATCTTGTGCCTTTGATCTCCATCTCCAAAGCATTGTCATGATCACCATCGTCACCGGCTTGACACCTTGATCTCCATCGTAGCATCATTGTCGTCTCGCCAACTATTGCTTCTACGACTATCGCTACCACTTAGTGATAATGTAAAGCAATTACATGGCGATTGCATTTCATACAATAAAGCGACAACCATATGGCTCCTGCCAGTTGCTGATAATTGTTTTACAAAACATGATCATCTCATACAATAATATATAATCACGTCTTGACCATATCACATCACAACATGCCCTGCAAGAACAAGTTAGACGTCCTCTACTTTGTTGTTGCAAGTTTTACATGGCTACAACGGGCTTAGCAAGAACCGTTCTTACCTACACATCAAAAACCACAATGCGGTATAGTGATTGCTTTTTGATCTTCAGAAAGAACCCTGTTCATTGAATCCGATTCAACTAAAGTTGGAGAAACTGACACCCGCCAGCCACCTGTGTGCAAAGCATGTTGGTAGAACCAGTCTCATGAATGCGGTCATGTAATGTCGGTCCGGGCCGCTTCATCCAACAATATCGTCGAATCAAGAAACAACTAGTGACGGCAAGCAATACGTATATACCCACGCCCACAACTCCTTTGTGTTCTACTCGTGCATATAACATCTACGCATAGACCTGGCTCAGATGGCACTGTTGGGGAACGCAGTATTTCAAAAAAATCCTATGATCTCGCAAGATCAATCTAGGAGATGCATAGAGACAAGAGGGGAGAGTGTGTCTACATACCCTCATAGATCGAAAGCGGAAGTGTTGAGTAACGTGGTTGATGTAGTCGAACGTCTTCACGATCAACCGATCAAGTACCGAACGCACGACACCTCCGCGATCTGCACACGTTCAGCTCGGTGACGTCCCTCGAACTCTAGATCCAGCTAAGGCCGAGGGAGAGTTTTGTCAGCACGACGGTGTGTTGACGGTGATGATGAAGTTATCGGCACAGGGCTTCGCCTAAGCACTACGACGATATGACCGAGGTGTGTTTCTGTGGAGGGGGGCACTGCACACGGCTAAAACAATTGTTACCTTGTGTGTCTATGGGGTGGCCCCCTTCCCCGTATATAAAGGAGGGGAGGAGGGGGCCGGCCGGCCTCATGGTGCACCCCAAGGGGGGATTCCTACTCCTACTAGGAGTAGGTTTCCCCCCTTTCCTAGTCCAATTAGGAGGGAGAAGGAATGGGAGAAGAGAAGAAGGAAAGGGGGACGGCCCCCTCCCAATTCAGATTGGGCTTGTGGGGGGTGCACCCCCACCACTTGACCGCCTCCTCTCTCTTCCACTAAAGCCCATGTAGGCCCATTAAGCCCCCCAGGGGTTCCGGTAACACCCCGGATACTCCGGTATATGCCTGAACTCATCCGAAACCATTTCGGTGTCCAAACATAACCTTCCAATATATCAATCCTCATGTCTCGACCATTTCGATACTCCTCATCATGTCCGTCATCACATCCGGTACTCCGAACTACCTTCGGTACATCAAAACACATAAACTCAGAATACCGATCGTCATCGAACGTTAAGCGTGCGGACCCTACGAGTTCAAGAACTATATAGACATGACCGAGACTCATCTTTGGTCAATAACCAATAGCGGAACCTGGATGCTCATATTGGTTCCTACATATTCTATGAAGATCTGTATCGGTCAAACCGCATAACAACATACGTTGTTCCCTTTGTCATCGGTATGTTACTTGCCTGAGATTCGATCGTCGGTATCATCATACCTTGTTCAATCTCGTTACTATCAAGTCTCTTTACTCGTTACGTAATGCAACATCCCGTAACTAACTCATTAGTCACATTTCTTTCTAGGCTTATAGTGATGTGCATTACCGAGAGGGCCCAGAGATACCTCTCCGACAATCGGAGTGACAAATCCTTATCTCGATCTATGCCAACTCAACAAACACCATCGTAGACACCTGTAGAGCATCTTTATAATCACCCAGTTACTTTGTGATGTTTGATAGCACACTAAGTTTTCCTCCGGTATTCGGGAGTTGTATAATCTCATAGTCATAGGAACATGTATAAGTCATGAAGAAAGCAATAGCAATAAACTAAATGATCATAGTGCTAAGCTAACGGATGGGTCAAGTCAATCACATCATTCTCTAATGATGTGATCCTGTTCATCAAATGACAACTCATGTCTATGGCTAGGAAACTTAACCATCTTTGATTAACGAGCTAGTCAAGTAGAGGCATACTAGTGACACTCTGTTTGTCTATGTATTCACACATGTACTAAGTTTCTGGTTAATACAATTCTAGCAAGAATAATAAACATTTATCATGACATAAGAAAATATTAATAACAACTTTATTATTGCCTCTAGGGCATATTTTCTCCAGGCTCTTCTTACTCTTTATTCCTTCATCCATCGTGATCTCACCCAAAACTTGAAAACTTCAATCCCACAAAACTCAACAAAACCTTCATGAGATCTGTTAGTATAACAAAGCAAATCACTACTATAAATATTGTTGCAAACCCATTCATATTTTATTGTTGCATTATATCTACTATATTCCAACTTTGCTATAGCTTATACCCTCCAATACAAACCATAAATAAGCACACAACATAAAGAAAGCAGAATCTGTCCAAAACAAAACAGTCTGTAGTAATCTGAAAACTTTTGATACTTATGTAACTCCAAAAATTCTTAGAAATTAGGACAACGTGGCAAATTTTTATACCAATCTTTTGGAGAAAAATCAGGATTTTATCGTGCTCCCGTTAAAAATTAAAATTACTTTTCTGGACGCAAAAGTTTCTGTTTTTCAACAAGATCAAGTCAACTATCACCCAACATGTTCCCAAAGGCTTTCCTTGGCACAAACACTACTTAAAACATAAAAAACACAATAATAACAGTAGCATAATTGTGCAAACACTCAAGAACAGAAATAAAAATATAAAAATAAAATTTATACATTGGGTTGCCTCACAGCAAGCGTTATAATTTTATGCCCCTAGCTAGGCTTAATATTTCAACGGTGCTCACACAAAAGATAATAGTTGAAATGCAAAGAGAGCATCATGAAACATATGAAAAACACATTTAAGTCTAACATACTTCCTATGCATAGGAATTTTATAAGCAAACAAATTATCAAGACAATAAATATATAGCATATGCAAGGAAGAAGAAAGAAACAATATCAATCTCAACATAACGAGAGTTAATTTAGTAACATGAAAAGTTCAACAACAATATTTTCTTCTCTCAAAATAATTACATTTAGGATCATAATCAAATCCAATGCTATAACTATCACATAAAATATTCTCTTCACGATCCACATGCATGCAAAGTTGAGACTCTTCCAAAATAGTGGGATTATCATCAAATAAAGTCATGACCTCTCCAAGCTCACTTTTATCAAAAAATATAAGATTGAACACTCTCCAAATATGTGGGATTCTTTTTATCTAAAGTTGTCCCTCCTCCAAACCCACTTTCAATATTATTGCAAACATTAATATCAATAGCATAATCATCATGAGGCATAAATAAATTTTCAAGATCATAAGAAGAATCACCCCAAGCATAATCATTGCAATAAGTAGTGGCCATATCAAAATTAGCATCCCCAAGGTTGGGGTTTTGCATATCATTAGCACAATTGACATTAACAGAATTTATAGTAAAATCATTGCAATCATGTTTTTCATTCATGGAGATATCATGAATCATTTCATAAATTTCTTTATCAAAATTTTCAGACACGAATCTCAAGCAAAACTTCATAAATATAATCTAGTGAACTCAATTCACTAGCAATGGGTTCATCATAATTGGATCTCTTGAAAAGATAAGCAAGTGGATGAGGATCCATATCAATAGATTTTTAGCAAGTGAAGTTGCAAGCAAATAGAAGGCACATGGCAACACAAGCAAACATGAGATCTGACGAGAAAAAGGCAAACGAAAAAGAATGTGAATAAAACGGCAATTTTTTGTGAAGTGGGGGAGATGAAAACGAGAGGCAAATGGAAAATAATCTAAATTGCAAGGAGATGAGAATTGTGATTAGGAACCTGGTAGATGTTTATGATATTTCCCCGGCAACGGCGCCAGAAATTCCTTTTGATGCGGCTTGAACTACGTCAGTATTTCCCCAAAGAGGAAGGGATGATGCAGCACAACTAAGGTAGGTATTTCCCTCAGTGATGAGACCAAGGTTATCGAACCAGTAGGAGAACCACGCAACACTACGTGAACAACATTGATAACCCACAAGTATAGGGGATCAATTATAGCCTCTTTCGATAAGTAAGAGTGTCGAACCCAACGAGGAGCTAAAGGTAGAACAAATATTCCCTCAAGTTCTATCGACCATCGATACAACTCTACCCACGCTTAACGTTTGCTTTACCTAGAACAAGTATGAAACTAGAAGTACTTTGTAGGTGTTGTTGGATAGGTTTGCAAGATAATAAAGAGTACGTAAATAAAAGCTAGAGGCTGTTTAGATAAAGACACAACTAAGTTAGTTTCAGTAGAGAGCTTTTTGTCACGAGAAAGTTATTTGTCCCTAGACAATCGATAACTAGACCAGTAATCATTATTGCAATTTTATTTGATGGAGAGGCATAAGCTAACATACTTTCTCTTCTTGGATCATATGCACTTATGATTGGAACTCTAGCAAGCATCTCCAACTACTAAAGAGCATTAAGGTAAAACCCAACCATAGCATTATAAGCCATCAATTCCTCTTTTACTCCCATACGCAAATAACCTACTTACTCGGGTTTGTGCTTCTGTCACTCACGCCACCCACCATAAGCAAATCATGAACATATTGCAAACCCTACAGCGAGGATCCCTCACGCTTGCGCGACACGGAGAGCACCATATGACAGCACCCATAATAAAACATGCAACTCAGACCAATCACGATCATCAATTAACCCATAGGACAAAACGAATCTACTCAAACATCATAGGATAGCCATACATCATTGGGAAATAATATATAGCATTGAGCACCATGTTTAAGTAGAGATTACAGCGGGTAAAAGAGGGGTTACACCGCTGCATAGAGGGGGAAAGAGTTGGTGATGATGGCGGTGAAGTTGTTGGTGTAGATCGTTGTCGCGATGATGGCCCCGGCGGTGTTCCGGCGCCACCGGGAGAGAGAGGGAGAGGGCCCCCTTCTTCTTCTTCTTCTTCCTTGACCTTCCCCCTAGATGGGAGAAGAGTTTCCCCTATGGTCCATGGCCTCCATGGTGGTGGAGGGGCGAGAGCCCCTCCGAGATTGGATCTCTCTCTCTCTCTGTTCTGTTTCTGTGCTCCCCGATTTGCCCTTTCACCGTTTCTTAAATTCCCGGAGATTTGTAACTTCGATTGGGCAGAAATTTTGACACGATTTTTATCCGGATATTGGCTTTCTTACAGCGAAAGAAGGGCACGAACCGCCTTACAGAGTGGCCACGAGGGCCCAGGGCGCGCCCTACCCCTGGGGCGTGCCCCTCACCCTCGCTGGCCCCTCAGGCATCATCTCGCATTGATTCCACTTCCCAAAATTCACATATATTCCAAAAATAATCTCCGTAAGTTTCTGTCCCGTTTGGACTCCGTTTGATATGGATTTTCTGCGAAACAAAAAAACATGCAACAAAAAGGAACTGGCACTGGGCACTAGATCAATATGTTAGTCCGAAAAATAGTATAAAAAGTTGCCAAAAGTATGTAAAAGTTGTAGAATATTGGCATGGAACAATCAAAAATTATAGATACGACGGAGACGTATCAGCATCCCCAAGCTTAATTCCTGCTCGTCCTTGAGTAGGTAAATGATAATAAAGATAATTTTTGATATGGAATGCTAGCTAGCATAATCTTGATCATGTAATCTAATCATGGCATGAATATTAAGACACAAGTGATTCAAAGCAATAGTCTATCATTTGACATTAAGACAATAATACTTCAAGCATACTAATAAAGCAATCATGTCTTTTCAAAATAACATGGCCAAAGAAAGTTATCCCTACAAAATCATATGCTCTAGCTATGCTCCATCTTCATCACACAAAATATTCAAATCATGCACAACCCCGATAACAAGCCAAGCAATTGTTTCAACCTTTTGATGTTCTCAAACCTTTTCAACTTTCACGCAATACATGAGCATGAGCCATGGATATAGCACTATAGATAGAATAGAATATGATGATGGAGGTTGTGTGGAGAAGACAAAAAAGGGAGAAAGTCTCACATTGACGCGGCTAGTCAACATGCTATGGAGATGCCCATCAATTGATGTCAATGCGAGGACTAGGGATTGCCATGAAACAGATGCACTAGAGCTATAAGTGTTTGAGAGCTCAAACTGAAACTGTAGCGACCCGACCCGAATGGATCAAGTCTCTGTGCTTATGTGTCATCCCTGGATCGGTATGCTAACACACACAGTGCTCAAAGGATTTATAACAGAGGTAAATCACACGTATAAAGTAACGTAAATACTATTACCTCAATCATTATAGCGGAAGCAACAAGGTTGTGGATTCCCATCAACACCAATGGCAAAGGTGAGTGTAGAAATCGTAACCCTAACGTATCACTTACTCGTCGTAAGAAACCTGCAACATAAGACGTTGCAGCCCGAAACGGGTCAGTACATTGAATGTACTGGCAAATTCACACCATAGAGAATGATGAATAAAGACTATCACTACATGCATATTTGACTGGTGGAAAAGCTCTATGGTTATAAGGTTTTTGCGTAAAGCCAATTTTTCCCTACTGCAAAGGAATGAATTTATTTAACTATAATGGTGGTTGTGTAACATTGAGAATGGTTGACAGCATTCTCAATCCCAATTAAAAGTAATTAAAAACCCAACAACATTAATTAGAAGTAACATGTTGAGATTCACAGGATATTCAAGTACTAGATACTCAAGTTGTCCATAACCGGGGACACGGCTAATCATGATTAGTTTGTACACTCTGCAGAGGTTTGCACACTTTTCCCACATGACTCGATTGCCTCCGTTTGTTTTCTCGCACTACATGGTGTTTGAGAACCGGATGACCGAGACATAGTCTTTCAGAAGCGCTAGCACCTTACTTGTGGGGTAGACCGTACCACCTACAACCCCTACATCTGCTAGTCCACCCCGTAAGAGTTCGCACAACTTAGTCAACTATGCCAGAGCCCATAGTATCATGTGGCTGCACACGGAAGTTTCTAGCATGAAAGATCTTATGATCCCTTTGAGCCTGGGTGGCGGTCCAATAAAAACAGGCAAGTCCTGATAGACATCAGGTGCCTCAATCCACCCAGATGTGTGTTTAAGTTGCCACCTTAGATAAACCATTAAAATTATCAACTCACATCTGTCATGGATATCACTCACCCAATCCACGTCTACTAGCATAGCATGGCATAATAAGCAAACGTAGAAGTAACTCCCAAAGGTTTCATAATAATACAGGTAATAGGTACTACCTCATCTACTTCCCATCCCACAATTTAATTAGATCCTAATCATGCAATGTGAGAGGATTTGATCTAATGCAATAAAACTGGGTTGTAGAAAAGGTATGATCAAAGTGTGAACTTGCCTGCAATGTAGATGAAGATGATTCACACTTAAAACTCTTGATAGATCTACTCGTCACACTCCGGTCAATCTATCGTAAGCAAACAATAGTAACCACACAATAAGTACTCATCTAATGCACAAGTAAAACTCAAAAAAGAGAACGAACCAGATAGTTCAACTTAAGAACTCCGGTTGCGAAGAAAGAACAAACCGAACAAAGAAACGGAAAACAAACGGTGGAAGAAAACAACTCAGTTCTAGCAAGTTGAATCTAGGTCAAATTTTACCGGGGCAAAAACTTGTTTAAGTTGATTAGACGGAACGGCGGTTTCGCAACGAAACTCCAGGCCCTTGAATCACCTGATTCCGATAAACGAGCGAGAAGAAAGACTAGAACGAAGATCGGATCTGAGATCACGATCGTGGAATAAATCCGACGAAAAGAAAGAGACGAACGGTTAAACGAACAGGCGTCGTTAACCGGGAATAATTGGTGATCACGTTCATTGAGAAGAACGGTCCGAAAGAAGAATGAAAACCGATCTAGGGTTTTCGGAAAAGAAACCGAAAAAGAAAACGGAAAACCGATCTAGGGTTTTGGAAAAGAAACCGAAACGAAGAATCGGAGAGAAAAACCGGAAAAGAAAACTGGAACGGTTTCTTTTAAAAGAACCGAACCGTGGGGAAGAAAATGAGAGGCGCGGGGCTACCTCCGGCGAGGCGGGGTGAACGGTGGCGACGGCGGCGTGCTAGGGCGGCGGCGGCGGCGCTATATGGCGGCGGCGGCGGGTGAGGGGCGACGCGGCTAAGGCAGCGGCGGCGTGGCTAAGGCGGCGGCGTGGGTGAGGGGCGCGGGGTGGGGCGCGGCTTCGGGAGGAGAGGGGGTTTGGGGTTTGATTTGATGTGTTGGAGGGGGGAGGGGTATTGGGGTATTTATATAGGTGAGAGGGGGGATTTACTTGGGGTAGGGGACAAGAAGTAGACTGGGAAAGAAAAACAAAACAAAGGAAAGGGGAGGGGCTACGGCCTAGAGTCCAAGCCAGACTCGGCTAGAGGCGAGGCGGCGGCCTGGCGCACTGGGGCCTGGCGCCTGCGCACGCGCGCAGCTGGGGAGGGCGGCCGGCTGGCTGGGCCTTTGGCCCGGCTGGCCTGGCTCACTTTTTTCTTAAAACGGTTTCGCGCGCAGAAAACAAAAGAAAAGAAAATCTAAATGAACCCCAAAAATTCTAAAGTAAATTTTCCCCGACTCCTAAAAATGAGTCGAACAAAATGAACTTTTCTATGGACCTAAAAGTGCAATTTTCGAAAACGCGCATTTTTCCCTATCCAAAGAAAAACAAACAAACACCGGAAAACAAAAATTTGATCTATTTATTAAATCTTCATTTTTCCTATATTTTGGGAAAGTCATATTATTCCCTCTCTCATATTTTGATATCGAAAAAATAATTGAAGATGAAATAAATAAATCAAATGATCCTCTTTTCAAATTCGAGAAAACTCTCAAATATGAAAATAACGAAATCTCCAACTCTCTCCGAAGGTCCTTGAGTTGCGTGAAATTTCTAGGATCGACCAAAAAGCAGGAAAATAAGATATGCATGATGATCTAATGTATAACATTCCAAATTGAAAATTTGGGATGTTACAAACCTACCACCCTTAAAAGGAATCTCGTCCTCGAGATTCGGAGAGGCTAGCAAGAAAAGGTTGGGGTTTTGGGGGTCTTCTCAAAATCCATCGATCATCACACGGTGTCTGGGGTGCTACCACCCTTAGAATCATTGTTACGGTTCCATCAAAACTCATATACTCCATCGTTATTCTTGACAGTGTCGGTCTTCTTAGATCTTCAGGATAATTCCTTATCCGGGCTCTTCCGGTAGTGGCATAACCTTTTCCTCAATTCTTCTGTACTTTCATCCTGGTAAGGTTATTCCGAGATTGGGTCTTCTTAGCTGACGGGTCGGGCGCCAAAACTAAACAACTACTGATACCTCATGGTGGTCAATCATTTATGGTTTCTCCTGCAGGAAATGGGTCTGGGTGATCCTCACCGTATAACCTACGGTTGGCAAAGCTGCCGTGTACAAGGGAAAAATTCTTATACCATTCTAAGGTTTAACAAGGTTTAATATCGTCGTCTCTCTACTATAGGCAAGTCACTCAGATTTACTATCCCATATAGCAAGGCGAATAATAAGAGTAAGTCGGTATGGTGATCAATCCATCCCGCACCCAAATCATTACCATGTACACAGTTTAGCGAATCTCGCATACTAACACTTGGTCATTCCTCACAAGCATTGCAGAATTTCTCTTGTCGACGAACTAAGTTCGGATAATTCCATTGATTCTGCAAGCCAAACAAACATCTATCATTCCTTCACCACTCTCAGGTTTTGCGTAACTCCTATAAGATCGTCTGTCGACAAAGGTATATCCTCTTTCAGGGTTCTTCCTTCAGCAAGAATGTGCTTGCTTTTTGGCAGGTCCTGGGACATGTGGGTTATGGCCCATCTCATCACTTGTAAACCTTAAACTCATCATCGGGGCAATGGATCTCTAATCCAACATCCTAGTATTCCTAAATCCATTCAATTTGTATTGTCTTCCTTCCTTCTACTGGCACCAAATGAGGACATGATTACTCAGACTCGTCATGGAATTTCCATTGATCCATATTTCCAACATCATACCTCCTTTATGTCCAATAGTACTTCATCTCTTCATCCTCGTGGGATTTCCCACATACCGAGATAAAAACTTATACTTATGAAGTCCATATTCCACTTCGTGGAACATCATTATCCTTTCCGCGGTGAAGCGTCCTTACAGGGGAATATTGGCCATCTCTGCATGGCACTCCTTCAACTGGGAAACGTGAAACACATCCTGAACTCCTGTCAGTCCTTCGGATAACTCCAACTTTTAGGCCACTTCTCTCATACGCTGCAAAACTCGGTATGGTCCTACAAATCTCGGGGTTAACTTTACCTTAACTCCAATTCATTTAACTCCTCGTAGAGGGAGCACATGAAGACATGCGGTCTCCAATTTCATAGACTACCTCCTTGAGTTTTTGAGTCTACATAACTCTTCTGTCTGGACTGAGCTACCTTCAGTCTATCTCGAATCAACTTAACATTCTCTTCTGACTCCTTTGATCACCTTTGGTCCAAACAACTGTCGGTCTCCAACTTCATCCCACATACGCTTGGGGCATCACACCTATCGAGACAAAACTCGTATTCATTTTGTCTGAAGTCCACTTAGTGGAATATCCTTATCTTTTCCAGGGGTCAATGGTTCTTACAGGGTACTACCACCCTTAAAATGCACAAATCTTCCATAGACCATATTTATCTTATCCTCAAAATGGTCAAAATCCTTCTTCATAGAGTAACAACTCATAAAATCCATATCAGTACCAACGATGCTACTTTATTCATTCTCAAATGATTACAATCTCTCGCTTCTCCATTACATGTCTCAACTCAACACCTCAATATAAAAGAAAAATGTTCTCACTTCTACTACTCCATTTCTTTTGTTGCAAACTCAACTATCTAGCACAAGTTTCCTTCTCCTTGGGGCATTCTCTGGCGAAGTGCCCTGCTTTATTACAACGGAAACATATTACATCTGACAAGTTTCGAGGTTTTCTTGTGATTATATAGCCTCCTTGGGTTCTTGGCTTCCTTTTTGGGCAACTGTGGAGGTAGTGCCCTGACTCCTTGCACCTATAACAGGTGATATGACTTAGGTCCTTCCTGGAATCCAATCGGTTTCTCTTTCTGGACCTTTCCATACCAATCATGGCTTCTATTTCCTGTGGGTCATATTCTACTTCCTCTGTCGGGAATTCTACTAGATTCCCATTCATACAATTCTGGGAGATGTGTCCTTCTTCTCCACATGAATAGCAAGACTTGGTGTAGGGTTTAATTGGTTCCTCTTTGGGTGTGTCCTCCACCTCGTCCTTCATCACAGGTTCTTCTAAAATTTCCATGAGGGCTCCTTTCATTGCTTCTTCCTTCTGCTGGATGGTTCTTTGTACCAAGGGGTAAATGTGACACTGAGCAGGGTAGTGGGTAGTCCCTTCACACAAGAAACAAGTGATCTGCCTGGTTGGGCATTCTGCAACTAGGTGACTTCCTTCACAATTAGGGCATTCATCCTTGTGTTCTTTATGGTTGTGTCCGATTTCTCCACAAATCTTGCATGCACAAGGTTTCTTTATATCTTTTCCATAAGGCTTCAACTTCTGGGACACAAACTGAGACTTTAGCAAAGTCAACTTAAATTCTTTCCAAGTGGTTACTCCTTGCCATCCATTCATGGTTTGGTATATCTTCCACCAAGTAGCAGCACCTCTTTCAAAGCATTGAAGAGCATGTTGGGCCATATCTTTTCCGACTATAGGGTTGTTCTCCATATGACCCTCCATGTTCTGAATCCATTGGTCTGTCTCCAATTGACTCATTGGTCGAGAAAATACAAGCTCATCTCCATTCATCCTCTATTGGGTCCATGGGTTTGGGGTGAGATAAGAGAGATCAAGAGAGAGGGATGCACACAATACAAACAAAAGTTTTGAAAAGACAGATTTTTGTTGTGGCTGTCGAAAAACATCAAACAAATGACAGCTCACAATCGTCGCATCCAACGTAGGTATATAACAGGGGGTTGGTCTTCTAAAGGTCAATAAATCTTCAACGTCTCCAAACTCTTCAAGCCTTGTTCATGCCTCCAATGGCTTCTTCCAATCATGCTTGTCCTTCTCCAGCTCTTTTGCTAGATCATCTCTGTTGACGTGAAATCTCTTGTGACATCCTTTAATATTCTGGAGTTGCATTTCAAGCTTCTGGTTTCAACATCCTTCACATGAACCATGGTATACTGTCCTTCAGTTCCTGACGAATCTTCTATATCTTGAGGTTGTAGCTCCTCCAGCTTGGCTACTTTCAGCTTTTGGTTCTTGAGTTCTTCATGAAATACTTCCTTGTCTAATATGCTTTCATGGAGCTCCACCTTAAACTTCTTTATGTACTACTCCAAATCCTGGTGATACACCGGCTAGGGCTAAAACTTCATCTTATGATAGGTGCTCCATCAGCCTTCTTCCATCAAATCCATTCTAAGGACTTGCATCCTTAACTCAGCACGGTGACAATAGCATTAGCGGGTGATGACATCACGGATAACTGTGTTTCTGCCCTTGTCATTGCCATGAGCTATCTTCCATAATTGATATCCCCTGCCTTAGGGTTTTCTTGACAAAACTTTGAGTTCTCATGCTCCTTGTTTTGGTCTTTCTCCAATACACCTTGATCTCGGGTATTAACTTCCATAGTCTGCCAAGTTCCATAAGGGTAGCAGTCCTAGGTCATACAAATATGGGGATTCTTCGGAGCCTTCAAATTCTACTTGTCTTCGGCCTTCAACCGTTGTAGTTTCCATTTTTCAGATGCACGGAAAATACTCTTCATTCTGAAGTGGCCTTAGTTGTCCGATATCTTGTACTTCTTGGGGTGGTCTCATCAGTCGAATCTTCGTGTGCTCAAAAGGGGAAAGGTGTATGGTCTCACTAAAGGGAATTTTTGAATAAGCTCAGAAGAGAAGAGAGGTAAAAGATCTTTTTGAAAGGGAAAAGTTTGTAGAGAAAAATCTTTGCTATGGGCTTGCCAGTTTCTAGGGTCACGTCCTACAGTCAACATGTGCTCTGATACCATCTTGTAGCGACCCGACCCGAATGGATCAAGTCTCTGTGCTTATGTGTCATCCCTGGATCGGTATGCTAACACACACAGTACTCAAAGGATTTATAACAGAGGTAAATCACACGTATAAAGTAACATAAATACTATTACCTCAATCATTATAGCGGAAGCAACAAGGTTGTGGATTCCCATCAACACCAATGGCAAAGGTGAGTGTAGAAATTGTAACCCTAACGTATCACTTACTCGTCGTAAGAAACCTGCAACATAAGACGTTGCAGCCCGAAACGGGTCAGTACATTGAATGTACTGGCAAATTCACACCATAGAGAATGATGAATAAAGACTATCACTACATGCATATTTGACTGGTGGAAAAGCTCTATGGTTATAAGGTTTTTGCGTAAAGACAATTTTTCCCTACTGCAAAGGAATAAATTTATTTAACTATCATGGTGGTTGTGTAACATTGAGAATGGTTGACAGCATTCTCAATCCCAATTAAAAGTAATTAAAAACCCAACAACATTAATTAGAAGTAACATGTTGAGATTCACAGGATATTCAAGTACTAGATACTCAAGTTGTCCATAACCGGGGACACGGCTAATCATGATTAGTTTGTACACTCTGCAGAGGTTTGCGCACTTTTCCCACATGACTCGATCGCCTCCGTTTGTTTTCTCGCACTACATGGTGTTTGAGAACCGGATGACCGAGACATAGTCTTTCAGAAGCGCTAGCACCTTACTTGTGGGGTAGACCGTACCACCTACAACCCCTACATCTGCTAGTCCACCCCGTAAGAGTTCGCACAACTTAGTCAACTATGCCAGAGCCCATAGTAGCATGTGGCTGCACACGGAAGTTTCTAGCATGAAAGATCTTATGATCCCTTTGAGCCTGGGTGGCGGTCCAATAAAAACAGGCAAGTCCTGATAGACATCAGGTGCCTCAATCCACCCAGATGTGTGTTTAAGTTGCCACCTTACATAAACCATTAAAATTATCAACTCACATCTGTCATGGATATCACTCACCCAATCCACGTCTACTAGCATAGCATGGCATAATAAGCAAGCGTAGAAGTAACTCCCAAAGGTTTCATAATAATACAGGTAATAGGTACTACCTCATCTACTTCCCATCCCACAATTTAATTAGATCCTAATCATGCAATGTGAGAGGATTTGATCTAATGCAATAAAACTGGGTTGTAGAAAAGGTATGATCAAAGTGTGAACTTGCCTGCAATGTAGATGAAGATGATTCGCACTTAAAACTCTTGATAGATCTACTCGTCACACTCCGGTCAATCTATCGTAAGCAAACAATAGTAACCACACAATAAGTACTCATCTAATGCACAGGTAAAACTCGAACAAGAGAACGAACCAGATAGTTCAACTTAAGAACTCCGGTTGCGAAGAAAGAACGAACCGAACAAAGAAACGGAAAACAAACGGCGGAAGAAAACAACTCAGTTCTAGCAAGTTGAATCTAGGTAAAATTTTACCGGGGCAAAAACTTGTTTAAGTTGATTAGACGGAACGGCGGTTTCACAACGAAACTCCAGGCGCTTGAATCACCTGATTCCGATAAACGAGCGAGAAGAAAGACTAGAACGAAGATCGGATCTGAGATCACGATCGCGGAATAAATCCGGCGAAAAGAAAGAGACGAACGGTTAAACGAACAGGCGTCGTTAACCGGGAATAATCGGTGATCACGTTCGTTGAGAAGAACGGTCCGAAAGAAGAACGAAAACCGATCTAGGGTTTTTGGAAAAGAAACCGAAAAAGAAAACGGAAAACCGATCTAGGGTTTCGGAAAAGAAACCGAAACGAAGAATCGGAGAGAAAAACCGGAAAAGAAAACTGGAACGGTTTCTTTTAAAAGAACCGAACCGTGGGGAAGAAAAAGAGAGGCGCGGGGCTACCTCCGGCAAGGCGGGGCGAACGGTGGCGACGGCGGCATGCTAGGGCGGCGGCGGCGGCGGCGCTATAGGGGCGGCGGCGGCGGGTGAGGGGCGGCGCGGCTATGGCGGCGGCGGCGCGGCTAAGGCGGCGGCGTGGGTGAGGGGCGCGGGGTGGGGCGCGGCTTGGGGAGGAGAGGGGGTTTGGGGTTTGATTTGATGTGTTGGAGGGGGGAGGGGTGTGGGGGTATTTATATAGGTGAGGGGGGGATTTACTTGGGGTAGGGGACAAGAAGTAGACTGGGAAAGAAAAACAAAACAAAGGAAAGGGGAGGGGCTACGGCCTAGAGTCCAAGCCGGACTCGGCTAGAGGCAAGGCGGCGGCCTGGCGCACTGGCGCCTGGTGCCTGCGCACGCGCGCAGCTGGGGAGGGCGGGCGGCTGGCTGGGCCTTTGGCCCGGCTGGCCTGGCTCACTTTTTTTTTAAAACGGTTTCGCGCGCAGAAAACAAAAGAAAAGAAAATCTAAATGAACTCCAAAAATTCTAAAGTAAATTTTCCCCGACTCCTAAAAATGAGTTGAACAAAATGAACTTTTCTACGGACCTAAAAGTGCAATTTTCGAGAACGCGCATTTTTCCCTATCCAAAGAAAAACAAACAAACACCGGAAAACGAAAATTTGATCTATTTATTAAATCTTTATTTTTCCTATATTTTGGGAAAGTCATATTATTCCCTCTCTCATATTTTGATATTGGAAAAATAATTGAAGATGAAATAAATAAATCAAATGATCCTCTTTTCAAATTCGAGAAAACTCTCAAATATGAAAATAACGAAATCTCCAACTCTCTCCGAAGGTCCTTGAGTTGCGTGAAATTTCTAGGATCGACCAAAAAGCAGGAAAATAAGATATGCATGATGATCTAATGTATAACATTCCAAATTGAAAATTTGGGATGTTACAGAAACTAAGTGGGTGTGCATCCAACTTGCTTGCTCATGAAGACCTAGGGCACTTGAGGAAGCCCATCGTTGGAATATACAAGCCATGTTCTATAATGAAAATTCCCACTAGTATATGAAAGTGATAACTCAAGAGACTCTCTATATGAAGAATATGGTGCTACTCTGAAGCACAAGTGTGGTAAAAGGATAGTAACATTGTCCCTTCTCTCTTTTCTCTCATTTTTTATATTTTTTCTCTTTTTTTGTAGGCTTCTTTGGCCTCGCTCTCTCTTTTTGGGGAGCTTCTCTGGCTACTTTTATTTTGATAACCTCACATGGGATAATGTTCTAATAATGATGATCATCACACTTTTATTTACTTACAACTCAATATTACAACTCGATACTAGAACAAAGATATGACTCTATATGAATGCCTCCGGCGGTGTACCGAGATGTGTGATCTAGCGTGCAATGAAATCAAAAAACGGACAAGCCATGAAAACATCATGCTAGCTATCTTACGATCATGCAAAACAATATGACAATAAATGATCAAGTCGTGTATATGATGATGATGGAAGTTGCATGGCAATATATCTCGGAATGGCTATGGAAATGCCATGATAGGTAGGTATGGTGGTTGTTTTGAGGAATATATAAGGAGGCTTATGTGTGATAGAGCGTATCATATCACGGGGTTTGGATGCACCGGCGGAGTTTGCACCGACTCTCAAGGTGAGAAAGGGCAACGCACGGTACCGAAGAGGCTAGCAATGATGGAAGGGTGAGAGTGCGTATAATCGATGGGCTCAACATTAGTCATAAAGAACTCACATACTTATTGCAGAAAATCAATTAGTAATCGAAACAAAGTACTACGTGCATGCTCCTAGGGGGATAGATTGGTAGGAAAAGACCATCGCTCGTCCCCGACCGCCACTCATAAGGAAGACAATCAATAAATACCTCATGCTCCAACTTCGTTACATAACGGTTCACCATACGTGCATGCTACGGGAATCACAAACTTCAACACAAGTATTTCTACAATCCGCAACTACCCACTAGCATGACTCTAATATCACCATCTTTATATCGCAAAACTATTGCAAGGAATCAAACATATCATATTCAGTGATCTACAAGTTTTATGTAGGATTTAATGACTAACCATGTGAATGACCAATTCCTGTCATCTCTCTAAATAGATATAAGTGAAGAAAGAGAGTTTAATTCTTTCTACAAAAGATATGCCCATGCTCTAACAGACATAAGTGAAGCAACAGAGCATTCTGCAAATGGCGGTTTTCTATGTGTAGGGAAACAGGCAATCCAAACTTCAAATGATATATGTGATGCACATGAAGCATTCTATAAAGCCATACTCAAAAGATATAAGTGAAGTGCAATGAGCATTCTACAAATCAACCATGGAATATGTCATACCGGCATGGTGCATCAAAGAAAAGTGAAAACTAAATGCAAAATGCGCTCCAAGATTTGCACATATCACATTGATGACACGAAACCGAAAACATACCGATACTTGTTGAAGAAAGATGGATGCCTTCCGGGGCATCCCCAAGCTTAGACGCTTGAGTCTCCTTGAATATTTACTTGGGGTGCCTTGGGCATCCCCAAGCTTGAGCTCTTGCCTCTCCTCCTTCTCCTCATATCGAGACCTCCTCGATCCTTGATCACTTCATCCACACAAAACTCAACAGAAAGTTCGGTAAGATCCGTTAGTATAATAAAGCAAATCACTACTCTAAGTATTATTGCAAACCAATTCATATTTTGTTTTTTCATTGTAGCTACTGTAATATAACTTTTCCATGGATTAATCCACTGATAGAAATCGATAGTTTCATCAAAACAAGCAAACAAGCATCAAAAACAGAATCTGTCTTAAACAGGACAGTCTGTGGTAATCTGAACATTCACCATACTTCTGGTACTCTGAAAATTCTGGAAAAAATAGAAAGACAGTGCGGAAAGTTTTAGAACCATTTGACGATCCAGTAAAAAATGTAAAATCGCGCACTACAGCCAAAGTTTTTGTTTTGCACCGCACAAACCAACAAGCAATGTAAACATCCTAAAGGCAAATCTTGGCACATTATTTTTATAAAACAATGGAATTGTACAAGGGGGTAATTATTTTTGTTGAGAAGTTTATGTAATCAATATTCACAAAGTTTCCGTGAGCATGAACAAAGTTCAAGGAGCTCCCTCACTTCAACAATTCTTGTCTCTCTCACTTTCACTTTCCTTTTTGAAAAGTTTTGGGTTCCCCTCTTTATTTTTTTTATTTTTAAACTCTATAAAAGTACTCAACAGAAATGAATGACTCTCTAAAACTTCCGGGTTGTCTCCCTGGCAGCGCTTTCTTTAAAGCCATTAAGCTAGGCATAAGTTGCTCAAGTAATGAATCCACCTGAATCCCAAGGTATATCAAAGCCAATTTGAATTAGCAATGATTTGGCATTTAGTAGTGAGCACAAAGCATCATATATCAAGCAATGACGAAGTCTAACTCTCTTCCTATGCATTGGCATGTCACATAAGAACAATTCATGCACATCAAGTAAAGGACAATGCATAGCATAAGAAGTTCCTTGCAATTTTATTGTGTTGGAAACATAGAGAGGCGGAGATGTAGTTCATCTCTCATAATAATTGCAAGTAGGAGCAGCCAGCACATGCATATTATATTCATCAAAATTATCATGTGCAATGGTAAAAGGCCACCCATCAATATAATCCTTAATAAGTGCAAACTTCTCTGATATAGTGTAGTTTGGAGAATTCAAAAAGATAATATGACTATCATGTGTGGGTGCAATAGCAACAATTTCATGTTTAACATAAGGAACAATAGTAGGTTCATCTCCATAAGCATAATTCATATTGGCATCTTGGCCACATGTATAACAAGCATCAAGTTCATCAAAAAGGAATATTTCAAACTAATCAACGGGATCATAGCAATTATCATGGCATTCATCCTTTGGTAAGAATGAACGGACATTAAATAATGTATGAGTTGGAGAGTTACTCTCATTAGAAGGTGGGCACGGGTAGCTAATCCGATCTTCCTCCTTTTGTTCTTCGCTCTCCTCATCATCTATTTCATCCAATGAGCTCACGGTTTCATCAATTTCTTCTTCCATAGACTCCTGCAAAATATTAATCTCTTTTCGGACAATAGAGACTTTCTCAATAAATTCATCAATATAATAATTGTATTTATAATTCTCATAGCAATATTTAAGGATAGCTAAATTTTCAGGTCTATAAACTAAATCATCAAAATGTTCAAACTCTTTAAACAAAGATTCAATTTCACAAGCACCCTTAAAAGCAACAAATTCTTCTATTCATTTCACATCATAGTAATCATATATACCATTAGCATAAGAAGCTAAGGTTTCATTATCATTAAATTTGCATGAAAAGGGGAGGTGTGGAGCCTTCATCCTAGAGCAACAAGTATAACCATATCTGAAGCATAGATGCAGAGCATACCAATGCAACATATAAATTTGATCCCATAATAGTTTCCATTTTTGAGTCAAGTGATAATCCTTAAAGTATTCACGTTGATCCAACGTGTCTGCCATTATATAATTGAATGGGGTTTTCTTAGGATTATTAAAGTAGTGCATAATATCTTTCACATAATGAGCAACGAGGGTTCTAGGAGGTTCCCCATCTCCATGAGTAGCAAGTAAACCTAAATTTTTTGTTATTTCATGTTCCATATCCATAACTAAAGATAGAGAACAACATAGAACAGCAAATAAAATCCACATAGTGATAAAGCAAACAAGCACACACGAGAATATTCACCCCATGCTATTTCTCCCCGGCAACGGCGCCAGAAAAAGGTCTTGATAACCCACAAGTATAGGGGATCAATTGTAGCCTCTTTTGATAAGTACGAGTGTCGAAACCAATGAGGAGCTAAAGGTAGAACAAATATTCCCTCAAGTTCTATCGACCACCGATACAACTCTACCCACGCTTAACGTTTGCTTTACCTAGAACAAGTATGACACTAGAAGTACTTTGTAGGTGTTGTTGGATAGGTTTGCAAGACAATAAAGAGCACATAAATAAAAGCTACGGGCTGTTTAGATAAAGACACAACTAAGTTAGTTTCAGTAGAGAGATTTTTGTCATGAGAAAGTTATTTGTCCCTAGACAATTGATAACTAGACCGGTAATCATTATTGCAATTTTATTTGATGGAGAGGCATAAGCTAACATACTTTCTCTTCTTGGATCATATGCACTTATGATTGGAACTCTATCAAGCATCCGCAACAACTAAAAGATCATTAAGGTAAAACCCAACCATAGCATTATAAGCCATCAAGTCCTCTTTTACTCTCATACGCAAACAACCTACTTACTCGGCTCTGTGCTTCTGTCACTCATGCCACCCACCATAAGCAAATCATGAACATATTGCAAACCCTACAACGGGGATCCCTCATGCTTGCGCGACATGGTGAGCACCATAGGACAACACCAATAATAAAACATGCAACTCAAACCAATCATGATCATCAATTAAGCCATAGGACAAAACGGATCTACTCAAACATCATAGGATAGCCATACATCATTGGGAAATAATATATAACATTGAGCACCATGTTTAAGTAGAGATTATAGCGGGTAAAAGAGGGGTTACACCGCTGCATAGAGGGGGGGAAGAGTTGGTGATGACGGCGGTGAAGTTGTTGGTGTAGATCGTTGTCGCGATGATGGCCCCGGCGGCGTTCCAGCGCCACCGGGAGAGAGGGAGAGAGAGCCCCCTTTATTCTTCTTCTTCCTTGACCTTCCCCCTAGATGGGAGAAGGGTTTCCCCTCTGATGCATGGCCTCCATGGCAGCGGAGGGGCGAGAGCCCCTCCGAGATTAGATCTCTATCTGTTTACTTTTGTTTCTGCGCTCCCCGATTCTGCCCTTTCACCGTTTCTTAAATTCCCGGAGATCCATAACTCCGATTGGGCTGAAATTTTGACACAAGTTTTATCTGGATATTGGCTTACTTGCGGAGAAAGAAGGGCACCAACCGCCTTACGGAGTGGCCACAAGGGCCCGGGGCACGCCCCTCACCCTCGTGGGCCCCTCAGGCATTGTCTCGCATTGATTCCACTTCCCAAAATTCACATATATTCCAAAAAAAATCTCCGTAAGTTTTTATCCCGTTTGGACTCCGTTTGATATGGATTTTCTGCGAAACAAAAAAACATGCAACAAAGAGGATCTGGCACTGGGCACTAGGCACTAGATCAATATGTTAGTCCCAAAAATAGTATAAAAAGTTGCGAAAAGTATGTAAAAATTGTAGAATATTGGCATGGAACAATAAAAAAGTATAGATACAATGGAGATGTATTAAGCACCTGCATACAAAGAACAAATACTTGCAACCAGACGTAAAAGAGGGGTTGTCAATCCCTCTCGGGTAAAACATAGGTAAAAATTGTAGTAGATTGGATAAATAGATCTCGCTGGAACGCGAGACAAAATAAATAAATAAAAATTGCAGCAAGGTATTTTTGGGTTTTTGAATTAATATATCTGAAAATAAAAGCAAATAAAAATATATCTTGAAGGCAAATATGATAAAGAAGAGACCCGGGGGCCGTAGATTTCACTAATGGCTTCTCTCGAGAAAAATAGCATACGGTGGGTAGACAAATTACTGTTGGGCAATTGATAGAACTTCAAATAATCATGACGATATCCAGGCAATGATCATTATATAGGCATCACATCCAAGATTAGTAGACCGACTCCTGCCTACATCTACTACTATTACTCCACACATCGACCGCTATCCAGCATGTATCTAGTGTATTAAGTTCATGGAGAAATGGAGTAATGCAATAAGAACTATGACATGATGTAGACAAGATCTATTCATGTAGGAATAGACCCCAACTTTTTATCCTTAATAGCAACGATACATACGTGTCGTTTCCCCTTCTGTCACTCGGACCGAGCACCGTAAGATCGAACCCATCACAAAGCACCTCTTCCCATGGCAAGAAAAACCGATCTAGTCAGCCTAACTAAAACAAAGATTCGAAGAAGAAATATTAGGCTATAAGTAATCATGCATATAAGAGATCAAAAGACTCAAATAACTTTCATGGATAAAAACATAGATCTGATCATCAACTCAAAGTTCATCGGATCCCAACAAACACACTGCAAAAAGAGTTAGATCAAATAGATCTCCAAGAGACCATTGTATTGAGAATCAAAAGAGAGAGAGGAAGCCACACTACTACAGGATAATACTAACGTGACACTACGATCAGAGACCCTTCGATGAAACTGTGTGTGATGCAATAATCACAAATGGTGGTGTAAAAAACCGTCAAAAAAGGTGCAAAACATTTGCGATGGAGGATGCATCAAACACGGTTCAGATTTTAGTTATGTGTGCGATGCAGGGCATACAGTTCAGTTCAATTAACTGTTTGCGATGAGGAGGAACAAAAGAAATGGGCAGCCAGATGAAGGTGTGTGCGATGTACATCATACGGTTCACTCGGATGAACTGTTTGTGATTAGGCAACACAAAAGAAACGGTCAGCCAGATCAAGGTGTGTCAGGTATACGGCATGCGGTTCACTCAGATGAACTATTTGTGTTGAGACAAGAGAACAGAAACAGTTCAACTTAACAAGATGTGTGTGATACACAGCAAATAGGTCTGTAATCAGAAATGTGTGTGAAGACCGATAATAACACAGATGGTTGCTGCTAGTAAGACGTGTGTGTTGTGCGATGGGATTGCATATAGAACAACAACATATGTATACACACTTATAAGTACATGGTTGCATAACCAAATTAAACATCCACTTACATAGGTGGCTACTACAACCATGGCATTTGCACACACCAAATTAAACTATTACATGCATAATTACATAGGTGGCTACTACACACATGACATTTCCACACACCAATAAAGTAAAGTATATATTACATGCATGATTAACTAGCATAAATGATCATTTGATCATCATCTACTTCTTGTGATGCTTGCTCTGCCTGTGGCTTGCTCTGGGCTCGTTGATTTGGGTAACAAGGCACTTCCTCATGTCAACGATCCACCTGTGCATCTCATAGCATGTGTACACGCTCTTGGCTGCGAACCTGAGGTGAGGTTCATCCAGTTGCCGCACCCAGGCCCTGTGCCAGGATACGGGACTTGTTCTCTTTGCATCCCGCTTCATCTTTTCGTAGTAGGGGTAAATGATGGCCGAGGCGAGTTCAACCAGGGAGTCCTTCTTCGTGCTGCCCCAGACCCTGCAGTGGTCACGGATTTCGACAAGGTTCTTGCACGCCAAGCCCGTAACACTTAGCGCTTTTACATCGTCAGTGGTTTCCACTGTGGCGAACTTGTAGTCGAGGTTGTTGACAAACTTGTTGAAACGGTCGCAAGGCTCTATGGCCATGCAATAGTGGTAGATGAGGACACGATGGCGCATGCACAACAGGGAGACTGCAACCTTCTAATCTAGGCCGGGACGACCGGCGGTGTACTAGAGGTCGATGCCGACCACCTTGTACTTGTCTCGAGCTAGCAACTGCTCAACGTTGTTGATGTAGTCATCCACCACGGCCGGGTCGATGGTGTACACCACCGAGAGATCCATCTCCCTTGCGTGGGTCTCCACTCTATGCTCGCCGAACTCCATTGGAGCGCCGCTAGACATCCCATCTCTATGTGTCATCATGGGTGTGCTTGTTGTGTTGTGGGGCACGATCAAAAGGTTGATGAGACTAAGGTTATAATGGCTGCGGGAATTAAAGGGGAAGCTGGACGGCCAGGAATATCAGCCGGCCCTGATGGCAGTTCTAATTTGCAGCGTGTAACTCCATCATGCCGCAAGTAACTGCATCGCGTGGCAACGCGCGCGGCTCAACCGCATGCATATGGGGCCCCTATTGCGATTGTGTGCACACCCAACCGCTGGCAGAGTGCGCCCAAATTCAAACATTGCACCGGGATGCCCATGTATCGATTAGACAAAACATCCAATTACGTTATATAACAAATACCATTAATATTGCAAGGTTCAAATTCAAAGATTACAACACCCAAATTCAAACATTACAAACATCGTCATTTCTGAAAAGGGATCAGCCGCTGACAAGTCATGTATGGGTTTGACACAATGACTTCCAATTGCTTTGCCATATGCTCTTCCAATACGAAGTTTAGCTTTTTGGAGCCTCTTCCATTCTGCAGTACCTGCCAGCTCTGATCAACATACCATTCATCTTTCCTAATTACATGCATGTTCAACATAAGTACCCTCAGCACCTTTGCTCTGGCAAGAAAGAACCTAGCGAGTGTAATCTTCAGTAAGGTCCCTCGATAGGAGTTCAAAGTAATATTTGAGAGATGCAGATCCAGGCATTCGATGTGATTGTAGTTATAAACATTATCCACCTCCGGTCCTATTATTATTTGGAAAATAAGAGAACGTGTTAGTGCCTACATGCAGTTTTGAACACTGATACACGCCCATTTGGTTTGCAGGATTTGTAAAATGCACCAACGTGTCATCTTCGATCTGACATGATTAACATGGGAATTTGTTTACAATCTAGAAACATGTAGCCTTCTTCACAAGAGGTTAGATTGGATGAAAAATTCCCTAAGAAAACTAGTACACATGAATCCAAAGGAGAAATGCTTATGGATTGTAACCATATGAATCAAGCAACCAATATGGGGTGGGGTGTATGTCCTAAAATCCTCCAAAATTCCTTCAGAAATCGTAGTACATTGTCATTATAAACTTGGGAAAAGTTGCAAAAAATTGAACTCCCTTATGGTTAATATTTAACAGGAAAGGAACATCACCTTGATATACACCTTCTTCAGGCACGGAAAGCATCTCAGGCAACTGACAACTTGGTCCAGGTTGGGGCCGAAAGATTGTAGTGCTAAGACCTTCACTGTGCCCAGAATCTGGGTGCAGCTTTGCTGGATGACAGATGAACATACATCTTCAAAACTAGAAATAATGTTGATATCAAGAAGGAGAGGTATAAGGTGACTGTTGTACCTGAAAGTAGTAGTATTTGACAGACGAGTAGCCCACCATTGTCAATTTCGGCGCAGAAATGACATTGATTCTTGTTGGACCTTGTTGATCAACTACAAGTAATCTCTCAAGTGAAGGTGTGTCCTCAATGACCATATTGTGGTCCACCTTTTGTGATCTCTTGTTACTGCACCAGCAACACACGTAAATAGTCCGGAGAGTCCTGGAGGTGATGTGCAAGGTACTCGACCAATTCATCGCCTGAAGACTAAGGAACTCGAGTGCAGTACAGTTGTAGAGCAGGCACTCCATGTCATCCTTTGGGATGCAGACGTCGACGAGCTCGAGGTGCTTCAGTCATGGTACAAAAAGAGAGGGTGCCTCATTAAGGGGGGATGGCAGTTCATGAACTTGGTGAGGCGCAGCGTGGGCGCGAAGCGTAGCGCGCACGTTGGCAGCAAGCGCATATGCCCATCATTAAAACTGAGCTTCTCGAGCTGATCTATAGCAGGGGGTCGGAACCACTCGTCAAGCTTGGCTCCGTCCTTGCCATTGGAACGGAACTTACCCGTGATAAGGCCTTTGATTGGGCCATGGTGACTGCCAAGGATCTGGGAGAACGCATCCAAGCTTTGGCGATAGCCATGGCAGAGCTCATGGGCGTCAAGGAGGTCGACAGGGGTGAGGAGCCATAGGGGCGCCACCGTCGGGAAAGAGCGGATGTCCTCGCCCGATATTTGATTGGGAGGAGGGATATGATGACTCTCAACATATCATCGGGGAGGTTGTTGATGAAGTCTAGGCCAGCTAGTGATGAGGACATCAATACCATTGTTACACCCACAACCCCTGCTGTTATACATACTGGACCAATTACTAGAGCTCGCGCACGCCAATTGAATTATCAAGTACTTTCGTTTCTTGGTAACGATTCTAATGTTCATAAGAATATGATGCTGCCTAAATTGGATACATTTGTTTTGCTTACAAATGAAGGGCCTAGCTTGGACAAGAAAGATGAACCTTGGAGCAAGTTCAAGCATGGAGATAATGGCATGCGCAAGGGGAACAAGAACGGAGTTACAAGTGATGATTCCAGGACTTTGAAGCCACCATAATGAGTGCATGAAGCATTGGACAAAATATACAAGATGCCACTTCATAACTTTCGTCCAGAGGCTATTCTAGGTGCTGCGTCACCTTATTATTGGGCCATGCCCATGTATTTTCGAAGTACTTAAGTATAGGCTGTTTTTAGAGTCTGTATGTGTGGGGAAACAAAAGTTAGGGTTGGTTTCGGACCCCTCCACCAAGGGCCACGAAATTCCCCCTCTCTCCTCCATATATATAGCCCTTAGGGCATCGTTTAGACTTTGGGTTTTGTTTAGATTAAAGTTTGCCATAGCTGCAACTTCGCGTACTTCGTTTGTGTTCAACGACCAGACAAAGGTGTCACAGAACCCCACCTTGATCAATAAAGCTTTCATCTTATATTCACAATATCCAGATTGCAATCTTAGTTTCTTGCTTGTTCTTCGTTTGCCTGCAGGAAACAGACCTTCGTGGTCAGGTTGATCGTGCTCTGGCATGGTCGATAACCTCTCGGAGTTGGTTTAGCGATTGCTAAGGTGCGACGTCCTCGCACGTTCTTAGTCGGATCGTCAAAGTCGACTTCCTCCAAAACTATAGCCACCATATCATCGAAAGATGGGACACCTTTGCCTCTATCAAGTGGTATCAGATTTCCAGGTTGCTCGGTAAGATTTTACAGTTTTTCGTAGTTTAGATCGAGTCTGTTCTTCATACCTATAATCCACGAAAAAGCCAACAAAGAAATTAGGGTTAGTTCATCCTATCTGAACCAATCTGAGCCTTTGCATAATCTTTTCTGTATTTGTTGTGTTGAATTTGCGGTTGCATCGTCGTGTCTGGTTGCTGGTCTTAGTGTCTAGTCCTTTAGAGTTTCCAGTTCTGTTCACAAGTAGTCACGCCGCCACCGCATCATCATCATCACCGCTTCCATATACCACCATCGTCATCACCGCTGCCATATACCACCATCATCATCACTGTTGCCAGATACCACCATCGTCATCACTGCTGCCATATACCACATATCCACCGCCATCACGATAATCTGAGTCCACCTCCATCACCGATTCGCCATGAGTCCGAGTTCAACCATCCTACATATATCCGCCACCAGTCTGAGTTTCCACCAGATTCATCTCCGCCACTAGTCCTAGTCCGAGTCCAGTATTTGTTGCTTTGTTTTTGAGTTCCAGATCACGCGATACTCCGAGTCGTGACAGAGTAGGACTCCCCAACTTTCAAGCCATCCGCAGAAGAAAAATAGTTCCAAACTCAAAAAAAACTAAGTCTAAAAAATTCTGGCTGGGCAGTTTTTAGACCATTTGTAGACTTTTTCGAAAAAAAATTGTTGCGGAGCAAAAAGAGAGAGAGGAAAAAAGTGCAAAAAAAGTGAAAACAATAAAAAAATTCAGAGCGTGCTCCTCCCTTGTTTACGTGCAGCGCCGTGATTTTGTTAGTGTTCTAGGCTCACGTCTCTAGCACGGTCTAGCTTAGGACTAGCATAGTACCATCATTGAGCGTTTATTCAACTTTTCATCTCTGAATTGATTATTACTGACCCTTTTTGCTACCATATTATAAGCCTTCCTAGCTCCACATACATCTACGTCGTGCGTTTGACTCTCCTTGGTAATCGCTGTATCCAAGCTTTGAGAGTTTTGACTACAATGGTTGCCGATGACCGCCTGCTGCTGGGTAAGAACTGGTAAGAATTTGAGATTTGCTTGACAAATTTGTGACACTCCACCACCGCCATTTTCTAGTAGTCTGTAGGATCATATTCTTGTGTGTTTCTATTGCTGCTAACCATGGCAGGATCACAACCCGACGCGATTAACTAGGAGAACATGACAAACAAAGAGTTACATGATAAGTTTCAGCAAATGATGAGTGGACAGGTGGAAGATGTGCTAAACAGATTTGAAGAGGCCATGGAGAAGATAGATGGCATTGAGAAGGCATTCGAAACAAAGCTCGATAACAAGTTTAATGAATTGCTCGCGCGTCTTCCACCGCCCGATGTACCTGTCGCACCTCGACAACAACAACATCTTCTTCCAAATCAAGTGGGACGAGCACAACGCGTTCCCATTGAGCCTGGTCAAACTTCTGGTGCTGCTGTACCTACTGTTGGTGCTTCTGTCGCTCCTGCTGCTACTGCAGAGGTGGAGGACCATTACGAGAATGAGGTTGATCAAAATCAGAACTACGTGCAACCGCCAGCACCACCACCACCAGGTCGTCCTCATGCATATCATCGCAACGGTAGGGCTGCACCACCACCTGAGGTACATGACCATCTTCCTAAACTAAAATTGAATATTCCACCATTTGAGGGTAGATATGTTCCTGATATATATCTTACTTGGGAGTTAGAAACTGAACAACGATTTACATGTTTACAATATCCTGAGGAGAGACGTGTTCCTGCTGCTGTTTGTGCTTTCACTAGCTTTGCATGTGTTTGGTGGTCTGAACATTGTAGATTATATCCTATTCCAGCTACTTGGGCTACTTAAAAAATTGCAGCGCTTAAGACAAGGAAAAAAATTATGTAGAAGAATATTATCAGGAATTACAAACTGGCATGATTAGATGTGGTATTGTTGAGGAGAATGAAGCTATGCTTGCACGTTTTATGGTGGATTAAATAGAGAGATTTAGACCATTCTAGAGTATAATGAGTATACTAATATCACTCATTTATTCCATCTTGCTTGTAAAGCTGAACGTGAAGTGCAGGATCGACAGGCATTGGCGCGAACTAACTTTTCTGTAGGTCGATCTTCATCATGGACACCACGTGCATCCTCTACTTCCACTCCACCAGCACCTCCATCAGGTGCCACCTCCAGCCGTGATTCAAGAAAGCATGCACAACCACCAATATCTGCCAAGAGCACACCTGCCGGGCCTGCGCAGAGCTCTTCTTCTTCCATGGCATCAACATGGCACACAAGTGATATTATTTGTCGTCGTTGTAAGGGAAGAGGACATTTTGTGAGAGAATGCCAATCTCAGCGTGTGATGATTTCTACTGAGGATGGTAGGTATGAGTCCGCTAGTGACTATGATGAGGAGACTTTGGCTCTTATTACACATGAATAACATGGTGGAGAGGATTCTGATCATGAGACGCAATACATGGCTGCTGAAGATGATGACAGGTATGAATGTTTAGTTGCTAAACATGTTTTGAGTGTGCAGGTTACACAAGCTGAGAAAAATCAGAGGCATAATTTGTTCCATACAAAGGGAGTTGTGAAGGAACGTTCTGTTTGCGTCATCATAGATGGAGGGAGCTGCAATAACTTGGCTAGCATGGAGATGGTGGAGAAGCTATCTCTCACCACAAGACCACATCTACATCCTTACTACATCCAATGGTTCAACAACAGCGGCGAGGTTAAGGTAACACGTACTGTTCGTGTGCATTTAGTATCTCTACATATGCTGATTATGTTGATTGTGATGTGGTACCTATGCAAGCATGTTCCTTATTACTTGGTAGACCATGGCAATTTGATAAAAATTCTGTACACCATGGTAGAAACAATCAGTATACTCTTGTTCATAAGGATAAAAATATTACTTTGCTTCCTATGACTCCTGAATCCATTTTGAAAGATGATATTAATAGAGCTAATAAAGCAAAATAGGAGAAAAATAAGAGTGACAATCAGATTGTGGCAAAAGAATTTGAGCAACAAATGAAACCTAATAATAAACCATCTAGTGTTGCTTCTGAAATTAAATTGAAAAGTGCATGTTTACTTGCCACAAAATATGATATTGATGAGCTAGATTTCAGCAAATCTGTTTGCTATGCTTTTGTGTGCAAAGAGGCTATATTTTCATTCGAGGAGTTCACTGACGTCTTTCCACAAGACGTGCCACCGGGATTACCACCTATTCGAGGGATTGAGCATCAAATTGACTTAATTCCCGGTGCATCATTACCCAACTGTGCACCATACCGTACCAATCCAGAGGAGACGAAGGAGATTATGCGTCAAGTACAAGAACTGCTCGACAAAGGTTATATACGCGAATCCCTTAGTCCTTGTGTTGTTCCTATCATTTTAGTGCTGAAAAAGGATGGTACATCGCGTATGTGCGTTGATTGTAGAGGCATTAATAATATTACTATTTGTTATCGTCATCCTATTCCTAGGCTAGATGATATGCTTGATGAATTGAGTGGCTCTACAATATTCTCCAAAGTTGATTTGCGTAGTGGATACCATCAAATTTGTATGAAATTGGGAGATGAATGGAAAACAACATTTAAAACTAAGTTTGGATTATATGAGTGGTTAGTCATGCCTTTTGGGTTAACTAATGCACCTAGTACTTTCATGAGATTAATGAACGAAGTTTCATGTCCTTTCATTGGACTATTTGTGGTAGTTTACTTTGATGACATACTGATTTATAGCAAATCTTTGGAGGAACATTTGGAACATTTACGTGCTATTTTTATTGCTCTACGTGATGCACGTTTGTTTGGTAACCTTGGAAAGTGTACCTTTTGCACCGACCGAGTATCTTTTCTTGGCTATGTTGTTACTCCACAGGGAATTGAAGTTGATAAAGCCAAGATTGAAGCTATTGAGAGTTGGCCGCAGCCCAAAACGTTCACACAAGTGAGGAGTTTCCTTGGCCTCGCTGGTTTCTATAGGCGTTTTGTGACAGATTTCAGCACCATTGCTGCACCTCTCAACGAGCTTACAAAGAAGGATGTGCCTTTTGTTTGGGGTACCGCACAGGAAGAAGCCTTCACGGTATTGAAAGATAAGTTGACACATGCTCCTTTACTCCAACTTCCTAATTTTAATAAGACTTTTGAGCTTGAATGTGATGCTAGTGGAATTGGATTAGGAGGTGTGTTATTACAAGATGGCAAACCTGTTGCATACTTTTCTGAAAAATTGAGTGGGCCTAGTCTGAACTATTCTACTTATGATAAAGAATTATATGCTCTTGTTCGGACCTTAGAAACATGGCAACATTATTTATGGCCCAAGGAATTTGTTATACATTCTGATCATGAATCTTTGAAACACATTAAAAGTCAAGCAAAACTGAACCGTAGACATGCTAAATGGGTTGAATTCATTGAGACTTTCCCTTATGTCATTAAACACAAGAAGGGTAAAGAAAATGTTATTGCTGATGCATTGTCTCATTGTTATACTATGCTTTCACAACTTGACTTTAAAATATTTGGTTTGGAGACCATCAAAGATCATATGTGCATGATGCTGAATTTAAAGATGTATTGTAGAATTGTAAGGAAGGGAGAACTTGGAACAAGTTCGTTCTTAATGATGGATTTGTGTTTTGTGCTAACAAGCTATGCATTCCAGCTAGCTCCGTTCGTCTTTTGTTGTTGCAGGAGGCGCATGGAGGAGGATTAATGGGACACTTTGGCGCCAAGAAGACGGAGGATATACTTGCTACACATTTCTTTTGGCCAAAGATGAGACGGGATGTTGAGCGTTTTGTTGCTCGCTGCACTACATGTCAAAAAGCTAAGTCACGACTCAATCCTCATGGTTTATATATGCCTTTGCCTGTACCTAGTGTTCCTTGGGAGGATATATCTATGGACTTTGTTTTAGGTTTACCTCGAACAAAGAAGGGGAGGGATAGCATATTTGTTGTCATGGATAGGTTCTCGAAAATAGCACACTTTATACCATGTCATAAAAGCGATGATGTTGTTAATGTTACTGATTTGTTCTTTCGTGAAATTATTCGCTTGCATGGTGTGCGAAATACTATTGTTTCAGATCGTGATACTAAATTTCTTAGCCACTTTTGGAGATGTTTATGGGCTAAGTTGGGGACTAAACTGCTTTTTAGTACTACTTGTCACCCCCAAACTGATGGACAAACTGAAGTAGTCAATAGAACATTGTCTACTATGCTTAGGGCTGTTTTGAAGAATAATAAGAAAATGTGGGAAGAATGCTTGCCTCGTATTGAATTTGCTTATAATCGTTCATTGCATTCTACTACTAAGATGTGCCCTTTTGAAATTGTGTATGGTTTCCTACCTCGTGCACCTATTGATTTGTTGCCTCTTCCATCTTCGGAGAAGGTTAATTTTAATGCTAAAGAACGTGCTGAATTGATTTTAAAAATGCATGAGTTAACTAAGGAAAACATTGAGCGTATGAATGCTAAATATGAACTTGCTAGAGATAAGGGTAGAAAACATGTTGTGTTTGCACCTGGAGATCTTGTTTGGTTACATTTTCGTAAGGATAGATTTCCTAATTTGTGCAAATCAAAGCTAATGCCACGTGTTGATGGTCCTTTTAAGGTGTTAGAGAAAATAAATGATAATGCATATAAACTTGAGCTGCCTGCAAATTTTGGGGTTAGTCCCACTTTTAACATTGCAGATTTGAAGCCTTATTTGGGTGAGGAAGATGAGCTTTCGTCGAGGACGACTTCATTTCAAGAAGGGGAGGATGATGAGGACATCAATACCATTGTTACACCCATAGCCCCTGCTGTTATACATACTAGACCAATTACTAGAGCTCGCGCACGCCAATTGAATTATCAGGTACTTCCGTTTCTTGGTAACAATTCTAATGTTCATTAGAATATGATGCTGCCTAAATTGGATACATTTGTTTTTCTTACAAATGAAGGGCCTAGCTTGGACAAGAAAGATGAACCTTGGAGCAAGTTCAAGCATGGAGATGATGGCATGCGCAAGGGGAACAAGAACGGAGTTACAAGTGATGATTCTAGGACTTTGAAGCCACCACACTACTAGGAAAAGGCCTACTAATGGTGAACCTAATTTGGCCATTAATGGCGCATTAGTGGTGCGCCATTAGTGCCACGCCATTAGTATATTTTACTAATGGCGCACCACAGGTGCGCCATTAGTATCTGGTATACTAATGGCGCACCTCAGATGCGCCATTAGTATATACAACAGTGCGCCATTAGTATGCCTCCCAGGGGGGCATGTATACCCAGGTGCTTTGGCATACTAATGGCGCACAACAACAAGATGCGCCATTAGTAACTTCGGCATACTAATGGCGCACTGTTTAATGATGCGCCATTAGTATCCTTTGGCATACTAATGGCGCACTGTGATGTGATGCGCCATTAGTATGAATATTAGGTTTTTTTAATTTTCTGTTTTTTGCACAGGTTACAAAATGTATAATTGGACAAAATATAGATAGCACACATCAACAACAGATTCATCGAATACAATAGAAGATTAGTCTCTGAATACAATTCATCATATTAGTCTCCGAATACAATTCATCATATTAGTCTCTGAATTGAAAAGACCGAACAAAGATAGAACATTATATTACAAGTCTCGAGACCGCGAGTAGCGAGTTTGTCTTCACATTACAAGTCGATATCGATCATCTAAACTACCATCACATAGAAGAGAGCTGCGGTCATCACGATGAGCATCATCACGATGAAACTCGTCTTCATCTGGTTCCTCCAACGCTCCCTCCCCTCTCCCGCTAGATAGCGGGCGTATCTAGAAAAAGTCCTAAACTAAACCTATACTAAACTATCTAGTTCTTCATCTTCTGCTTCTTTCTTCCAGTTCATCAACCTGCAAAACAAGAAACAACAAACATGAAAAACTTGATCAAGGTTTAAATGTAGCATTCCCCTTAGCAAAATGCCTTTGCTGTAGGAGCTAGCACTTACGAGTTTGGAAACATTAGTCAAACCCCAATCAGATTAAGTTGATCAAAGAAACAGTAGAAGAGAGCCAACACTGCATAAATGGAGCCAATAACCCAAAAGACAGAAGTAGAGCCAGCAAAGTATAGATCAAAGCCAAACCCAAATATCAACTCAAACTAGAACTAACTCCATGATTAGGGGATCCCTCAATTAAGCTTGGGTTAGTTTTCAGATGAAATCCAACAAACCCACTACTAATCAACTAGCCCAGAGGTAGGGTTGGAAGTAGGGATTGTCCTCAGGCAGCCTAGTAGTGCTAGGACTATTGCATCATTGGATCAAGTAGTGCAACATCTTTAAGTAACGATGAGAGCCTCAGGACACCATCATTGGCATGGCAAGATTAAGGAGCACCTGTTCTTATCAGTGAGAGTAGGGGAGAAAGAAAGAAAGTGAAGAGACCAGTGCAGCATCTGTTCAAATCAGATTTAAGAGAGAGGGAATTGGCAAGGAAAGATATAGTCCATAACCTACAAGAAGAAATAGGCCATTGATAGCACATTTACTAAACATCTGCTATAAGCAGAACACATACACCCACTTACACATGGGTACTATTCTGTATATAGGTACACAAGCACAACACATGCACCTGGTATTGATAGGAGTATAAGCATGCATCTAAATTATCTGAAACATATGAAATAGCTAATGCAAAGAAAGAATTATCACTACATGCAACCGTCAGGACTATGTCCTGTACAATATACGACTAAACCACCAGTAGATGATGTACTAAACCATACAAGAAATACCAATACATGGTATTTAGATAAAGACTAGTATATATCAAACACAGATACCAGCTTGAAAGAGAAACTATAATTTTATACCACTACAGGAGCAAATCATGAAGTACACAGAGTAATTGCAGTAAAGAGATGAATTAGTATATGTTGATTAATAAGAGAGTTACGGCTATATACAAATGAAGGACTATATTCTTTATAAGATAACAAAGAAACAGTAGCACTTATGCATATGAACAAACAGAACCAGCAGCCAACCAATAAAGAAACTAGCATGTGCTATATGGCAGGAACAATAACATCTATAAGACCAAGATAATTGAAATGATAGGCCAACATTAGGGTCATGCAATCATTCGATCCCATCATTGCAGCACTAGTTGAGCAACAAATCAAATATAACAGTAGTTCCATTGGTTCAACCAACAAGTTAACAAAAGTTTACTTCCCACTACTAATTTTGCAACTCGTGATAATAAAGAAAACAGAGCACAAATAAATAGGAATGATCCATCCATCCATCCCCTAACTAATGTATTGATCCATCCATCCATGACCTAACTAACGTTGTTGTATCTCTAGACTAAGTGCAGCAACACAAGAAGGACTAAAACTACAGAGCACATGTGTACGTAACTACTATACTCATCCATGGCAAATTGTACCAAACCATCCATACATAGCCAGATTGCAATGGAGTGGATTTAACACAAGACATGAAAAATTGATGAGCCAAATGATTTTTAGTATTACTAACTTGAAAGGAAGCTCACTGTTTCCATCTTCTATCTATCCATGATTTTATTTTTCTGAAGCAAGCATCAAAAAGCACAATGACAATCAAATTTCACACAAAAACTGAACCAATACTTGATGTTATGTAGTGTCCATGACAATTGCAATTCATGTCCACTCCAGATCAGATTTGCAAGGGCTAGAAAGAGAGGTTGTAGCTCACCATGTATGGGGGTAGGAGGTGGATGCAGGGGAGGGGTGGAGGGTGTCTTGCAGAAGAAGCTTCGCCATTAGAGCTACCTGCACAAAACAGAGGAAGGGGAGATGAATAAATCATGGTGAGGAAAAGGGCCTTCCACATGATTAGATCGGGAAGAGAAACAACAACAAAAATACCAAAAAAATCCCTTCCATGGCGTCCTGTACTAGGAGCAGCTCCTCTCTCTCCGCTAGGGTTTGGGGCGCTGGGAGGCTCCATGGTGCTGCTGCGTGGTGGCGGACAAGGGAATCCATCTCCATGGCGGCGTCCCGCCCCACGGAGGTGCGCCCCTCCTGCCGTCGTCGTCGGCACGCCCATGGCGACCTGCAGAGAAGGAAGAGAAGATGAGGTGAGGTGAGGAGGAGAAGGTGGGCGAAGAAGGAGGGGGAGGGGCTTACCAGTGCTGGATCCGGTCACCTATGGCCTCGCCGTGGCCTACCATGGCGGATCCCGGCGAACAAAAGGGGATGCAAAACCCTAGCCAGTGGGGGAGCCGCGGATCTGCATGGAGGTAAGCCAGATGCGGACCAAGGGGATCTCGCCGGCGTGCTGCGCGCGGCCGGAGCTCGCCGGAACCGGGCGGCGTGGGTGGCGACGGCGGCGAGGGAGAGAGGGGTTCGGGGGGAAGAGAGGCGACGAGGGTTTGGGTGGGTTCGAGCGAGAGAGAGAGAGAGTGTGTGTGTGTGTTGGTGCATTGGGTCGGATGGATGGATGGATGTCCAAAATATCTTGTTGCTGCCCACTTACTAATGGCGTACCAACTCTAAATGCGCCATTAGTAATCCATGTTACTAATGGCGCACCTTCTGGTGGTGCGCCATTAGTAGTTTTGCAAAAAAAATACATACTAATGGCGCACTGTTCCACAGTGCGCCATTAGTAGTTTTGCAAAAAAAGGAATAAAAAATATAACAAAAAACAACATTAGTGGCGCACTTTCCGATAGGTGCGCCATTACTAGTTACAACTAGTAATGGCACACTGTGTCTGGATGCGCCATTAGTATGTTTGGACAGGCGCACTAGTTCAAAAAAAATTTGATACTAATGGCGCATCCTGGGCCAGGTGCACCATTAGTAGTTTCAGCTCTAATGGCGTATCATAAGGTGGTGCGCCATTAGTATATACTAATGGCGCACCGCTTGTCTGGTGCGCGATTAGTGTCAATCCCATCTATAGCCCTTTTTCTAGTAGTGCCATATGAGTGCATGAAGCCTTGGACAAAATATACAATATGCCACTTCATAACTTTCATCCAGAGGCTATTCTAGGTGCTGCGTCACCTTATTATTGGGCCAGGCCCATGTATTTTCGAAGTACTTAAGTATAGGCTGTTTTTAGAGTCTATATGTGTGGGGAAACAAGAGTTAGGGTTGGTTTGGGACCCCTCCACCAAGGGCCACGAAATTCCCCCTCTCTCCTCCATATATACAGCCCTTAGGGCATCGTTTAGACTTTGGGTTTTGTTTAGATTAAAGTTCGCCATAGCTGCAACTTCGCGTACTTCGTTTGTGTTCAACGACCAGACAAAGGCGTCACAGAACCCCACTTTGATCAATAAAGCTTTCATCTCATATTCACAATATCCAGATTGCAATCTCAGTTTCTTACTTGTTCTTCATTTGCCTGCAGGAAACAGACCTTCGTGGTCAGGTTGATCGTGCTCCGGCATGGTCGATAACCTCTCGGAGTTGGTTTAGCGATTGCTAAGGCGCAACATCGTCGCACGTTCGTAGTCGGATCGTCAAAGTCGACTTCCTCCAAAACGATAGCCACCATCTCATCGAAAGACGTGACACCTTTGCCTCTATCAGCTGGAGTCGCTTGCGGTTCTTTCTCGACCCGCCTCCACTTGTTGGCAGCCTCGTTCTGCACCCTCGTCGGCGGTGACAGAAACCTCTATCTCCATATTCACACCGTGATCCGGTGCTTCAGCAGCCCCGACGTCGCCACTCCCTCCGATGGGGCTCTACGGCAGCATCCTCATACACTGACAGCTTTGAGGACTCAGAGCGGCGTCGAGGTGCAGGCGGAGGGAGAGGATTGTGTGCGTGACGAGGATGGGGGGGTGCGGCCGCTCGGCCACGCCATTAATACAGACCAGTGCGAGTGAGGCGGGCGGCGGTCCAAGGCTATCTCGCTTCCCAGTGAGAACGACTGCTTAATCTATGAATAAAATCTATGCTTAATTACTGAATTTTAGATGAAAAAATTAGATAGTGCTATTGATTTTTAGCTGCATATCTTGACAAATCGCAGTGTCTCTTGGCTTAGCGTCGAAGTCTGGCTTTAATTTGCATATCGTAATCTAAACCATTTGCGTTGAAGAGATGCATAGATCCTACGTTGAACAGCTTGCACACTTCCCGGTGAGCCTGCACATCGGACTACGCTCGCATGGCTCCCGTTCAGTCAAGCAATTGTCCGCACAACACCTCCTATAGACATTAAAACCAAGACACGTGGGGTCACGAGAATGGTTAACAGAACGCACATGGTTTGAATTATACAAACGTTTGAGATATTAAAGTGGTAGCTATTTTTTCAAAATGCCTTTGTTGGTTGTTATTCGAGTGCGCCTTCTCGCAAAATGGACATATAAAATACCACAGCATGTCGGGTGCCATTCCATGATAGCATGCCAAGTTTCATGAATTTCAGACGAGTTCTGGATTTAGTAGAATTTAAAAACCAGGTATCTCAACATTTTGCTGGCAATCAATAGTGCCCTGGTGTTTGAAATTCATTCCAATTTCTTGCATGGGACCTAAGCATGCACCCAAGGACACATATTTGATTTTCAACCAATTTATATGAACAGAGCATCTGCATGTATTTGAAATTTGAATTATGCACATAAAATGCCTAGAAAACCCAGTTGATGTATAAAAATGTCCAAACGAACCCCGAAAAAAAATCCAAAACTTAACACAACACTCTTGTTGTTCTATGTTGGCACTAGAAAATTTTGTAAAGCAATAAGAGGCAACGAATATCATTTCGTCCCCAAAGGTGGCATGTTCCGTACCGAAACCATCAGGCTTGTTGTGAGAAGCTTATACCCAAACCTGTCCCATATGGGACAATTTTTTTCCACGACATGTCGGGTGCTGCTCCATGATACCATGCCAAGTTTCATGAATTGCAGACGAGTTTTGGACTTACTAGAATTTAAAAACCAGGTATATCAATGTTTGCCGGCAATCAACAGTGCCTTGGTGTTTGAAATTCATTCCCATTTCTTGTATGGGACCTAAGCATGCACCCAAGGACACAGATTTGATTTTTCAACCATTTTATATGCACAGGAGCATGTGCATGTATTTCAAATTTGAATTATGCACATAAAATGCCTAGAAAAACCAGTTAATGTATAAAAATGTCCAAACGGACCCCAAAAAATTCCAAAACTTAACACAACACTCCTGTTGTTCTATGTTGGCACTAGAAATTTTTTGAAAGCAATAAGAGGCAACAGATATCGTTTCGTCCCCAAAGGTGGCATGTTCCTTACCGAAACCATCAGGCTTGTTGTGAGAATCTCTAGTTTGTGACAAGCTTATACCCAAACCTGCCCCAAATTGGACAAAATTTGTACCACTACATGTTGATGCCTCTCCATGATACCATGCCAAGTTTCATGAATTTTAGACGAGTTTTTGATTTACTAGAATTTAAAAACCAGGCATCTCAATGTTTTGCCGGCAATCAATAGTGCCTTGGTGTTTGAAATTCATTCCCATTTCTTGCATGGGACCTAAGCATGCACCCAAGGACACAGATTTGATTTTTCAACCAATTTATATGCAATGGAGCATGTGCATGTATTTCAAATTTGAATTATGCACACAAAATGCCTAGAAAACACAGTTAATGTATAAAAATGTCTAAACGAACCTCGAAAAATTTGACAACTTAACACAACACTCCTGTTGTTCTATGTTGACACTAGAAAATTTTTGAAAGCAATAAGAGGCATCGGACATCGTTTCATCCCCAAAGGTGGCACATTCTGTACTAAAACCATTAGGCTTGTTGTGAGAAGCTCTCGTTTGTGAGAAGTTTATAACGAAACCTACCCCATATGGGACAAAAAAATTACCACGGCATGTTGATGCCGCTCCATGATACCATGCCAAGTTTCGTGAATTTCAGATGAGTTTTAGTTTTACTAGAATTTAAAAACCAGGCATCTCAACATTTTGTCGGCAATCAACAGTGCTCTGGTGTTTGAGATTCATTCCCATTTCTTGCATGGGACCTAAGCATGCACCTAAGGACACATATTTGATTTTTCAACCAATTTATATGCACTGGAGCATGTGCTTGTATTTCAAATTTTAATTATGCACATAAAATGCCTAGAAAACCCAGTTAATGTATTAAAATGTCCAAACGAACCCTGAAAAATTCCAAAACTTAACACAACACTCTTGTTGTTCTATGTTGACACTAGAAATTTTTTGAAAGCAATAAGAGGCAACGGATATCATTTCGTCCCCAAAGGTGGCATGTTTCGTACCGAAACCATCAGGCTTGTTGTGAGAAGCTTATACCCAAACCTGCCCAAATGGGAAAAATTATTTACCATGGCATGTTGATGCCGCTCCATGATACCATGCCAAGTTTCATGAATTTCAGATGAGTTTTGGATTTACTAGAATTTAAAAACCAGGTATCTCAACGTTTTGTCGGCAATAAAAGTGCCCTGGTGTTTGAAATCCATTCCCATTTCTTGCATGGGACCTAAGCATGCACCCAAAGACACACATTTGATTTTTTTCCAACCAATCTATATGCATCGGAGCATGTGCATGTAGTTTAATTTTGAATTGTGCACCTGAAATGGCTAGAAATCCAGTTTAATGTATAAAATGTCCACACAAACCGTGAATAATTACAATTCTTTTACGACACACATATAGTTGCATGTTCACTGCAAATAAAAGGTCTAGCAATTCAAACACCGTCCATTGCTGCTGTGACCCCATTATGTAATTCAAATCAAGATGAAAAAACAAGTAGATCCCACACAGTTTATTATCACCAACCGTGTGAGATGTAGTACAAAATATCCTGGAGCACTGTCAGTGTATAGTACGCCTATGGCTTACTCGAGAAGGTGTGTCGGCTACAGTCCACAACCAGCGTGTCAAGCACACTAGCTCGCTCCCCAAATACTCCCGCCTCTGCATCCCTTGCAATCTCGAAAATATTACTGCCTCGTAATCCCGAAAATATCTACCACCTTGAAGGTTTTAATGTTTGATAGCACACGATTAGTATGTGTGGACCATTTGCGATGCCTGTTACTCCCGCTCTGCTTCAGTCCCTTGATTCAAATTTACAGTAGCCCCAACATTTTACTCCCACCTCTACATCCCTCGTAATCTCAAAAATATCTACTCACCCTTGATCCAAATTTTCCTTGTTACTCTCGCCTAGTAAAATTTTCAGTTTCCGCAGTATTTCCTCAAACACCACCTTGCTCCCCCGCCCCCTCCACACACACCGCACACCCCCCAAAACCTTCGCTCACACAGACACACACCACCCTCAAAACCATTGGTAGGTCTCCGCCATCGCCTGCGCCTCCATCCTCAACCTCTGCATGTGTGTCGGAGAGCTTGAGGAGCCAATGACCAAAAAGAGGTACATCGTGGCCTTTTCACCTGACGCTGGCGAGGTGTCCCTGTTGTCCTCCGCGGGCTCGATCCACCGTCGCAGGTCCACCGATCCGCCAGCTGCCGCGCCCCTACGCCAGTTCAAGGACTTGCCCATCCTCCCTCGGACCCGACAGCCGATGAGGTCCTACCTCGGGGTCCGGCAGCGGCAGTGGGGGACATGGGTCGCCGAGATTATAGATCGGGAGACCCACACCCGCCGGTAGCTCGGTAGCTTCCACACGGCCGAGCCCGCAGCCATGGAGTACGACGCTGGCAGGTCCGCTACCACGGCGCGGCATCTAGGCTCAATTTCCCCTTCGGCACACGTCTGGTCGACCTCGTTCTGCCGGAGCCAGGGGTGGTGAGCTCGGCTATGGCATGGGAGGACCGCGAGGCGTGGTAGTGCCTCGAGGCCGAGGCCGCCGACGAGGCCTACATGGAAGAGCTCCGCCGACAGCACTCGGAGCTCATGGAGGTGGAGCGAGCGATCTTTGCCCGCGCAGAGGGCAGCGAGGTTATCGCGCTCTCCTCTGATGACGAGGTCGAAGGCAGCGAGGACGGCGGCGTGGAGGGCGGAGAGGTTATCGCGCTCTCCACTGATGATGAGGTTGAAGGCAGCGGCGACGGCATCGTGGAGGGCGTCGAGGTGGGCCCTGAGGATGAGGAGATCGACGTTGACGAGTGGAGGAGTGCCTTCTGTCGGTTCTATATCTGGCGTATCTCGTAGTAGGGGTCCTAAGCTAGGCATCTTGGAGCAATGGTAACATGGACACGGTATTTTACCTAGGTTCGGGCCCTCTTGATGGAGGTAAAACCCTACGTCCTGCTTTTGGTTGTATTCATATGGGGTGTAGTATAGAGTACATGTATCTACCACGAGATTGTAGTAATGAATATGACATGTCTATTGACTAGCCTGGCCCCGGTTTATATAACACACCAGAGGCCTAGGGTTTAGGAGAGTCCTCGTCTTGGGCGCCAAGTCTTGTGGGATCTCCCTTGTATGCGGCATGGGCTGTCCGAACTGGCCCAATAGTGAACCGCCATAGGGGTCCTCGGCCCGACCCACTGGTCGAGAGACGACGTGGTGAGTACCCCTAGTCGAGGACACCATCAGTAGCCCCCTGAACCGGTCTTCTAGTTGGGGATGCTCCTCGATTCTTCCAAACCGTTCTTCATCTTCGATTGCCGGGCTTGAAAGCTGGTGCAACAATTCTTTCCATCTTCGATCTTGAGGATCACCGAAGTGAATCCGAAGAGTCTACATGTTGGGTATCCGAGGAGCCCCTTTAAGTTTTCGGCCTTTAGAAATGCCTTGTTATTTTTTACGCCACACCTCGGGTTTGAAGTTATTACCGTGCGGCGGTGCCCTCTTGCATCTGAGCTCCAACACCGTACTGCAACCGAGATATCTTTTGCAGCCGAGCACCAACGCCGGACCGCTTCCGAGCTCCAACGACGGAATGTATTCGAGCTCTAATCGCCGGAATGTATCCGAAGTGCCATAGATTACCTCGGTCTTGAAAAAGTTAAAAGGGTAGAACCGAGACGAATGTCGGAGATGCCCTCTATGCAGCCGGCCACTTGCAACCAAGCTTTATGCTGGACTGCTTCCAAGGTATCTTTTGCAATCGAGCACCAATGCCGAACTGTATCCGGGCTCCAACGTCGGACTGTATCTGAGGTCTATTTTTATAACCGAAGTCCAATGCTGTTCGGCATCCGAGGTGTCATAGATTACCTTGGTCCTGAAAAGTTCGGAGGAGTTCAGCTGAGCTTAATGCCGAAAACATCCTCGGTGAAGCGAGCCACTCACATCCGAGTTGTATGCCAGGCTGCTTCCGAAGTGTGTGATTTATTCTTTGCCGAGATGTATAGTCAGTAGCCCTCAAGGTGTGTGTCGGTCTAAAAACCAAGATGCACTTGATGGATGACATAAGACCGCTGATCCCAGTAACCCCTGAGACTCAGGTCAATTTGCAAAATCGGCCTGAGGATCAAATCCTAGCTCGGCAGCATACTTCAGAACACAAAAGCGGTGTGCACAAACATCAAGACTCAGGTTGGGTGTGCTGCCTATTGAGCACTGCGTTGGTTTTCCCTTGAAGAGGAAAGGGTGATGTAGCAAAGTAGCATAAGTATTTCCCTTAGTTTTTGAGAACCAAGGTATCAATCCAGTAGGAGGCCACACGAAAGTCCCTCATACTTACACAAGAAAATAAGAACCTCGCAACCAGCGCGATAAAGGGGTTGTCAATCCCTTCACGGTCACTTACGAGAGTGAGATCTAATAGATATGATAATGATAAGATAAATATTTTTGGTATTTTTATGATATAGATTGAAAGTAAAATTGCAAAGTAAAATAGATTGGAAACTTATATGATGGAGAATAGACCCGAGGGCCATAGGTTTCACTAGTGGCTTCTCTCAAGATAGCATAAGTATTACGGTGGGTGAACGAATTACTGTCGAGCAATTGATAGAATTGAGCATAGTTATGAGAATATCTAGGCATGATCATGAATATAGGCATCACGTCTGTGACAAGTAGACCGACTCCTGCCTGCATCTACTACTGTTACTCCACACATTGACTGCTATCCAGCATGCATCTAGAGTATTAAGTTCATAAGAATAGAGTAACGCATTACGTAAGATGACATGATGTAGAGGGATAAACTCAAGCAATATGATATAAACCCCATCTTTTTATCCTCAATGGGAATTGATACATCTCCAACGTATCTATAATTTTTGATTGCTCCATGCTATATTATCTACTGTTTTAGGCAATATTGGGTGTCGGTGTACAAAAGAGGGGTACACTTTTTGTACCATTATAACTGTGCACGGGCAGTCTGAGCTGCAGATACCACCACACCAAGCAAGGCAAGGGAGGTGAGCCAGGGTAAGACCGAAGCTCAAGAGAACTAGAACGACGCCAAGGCCAAGACCACGAAGAGCAAAGGGGACGAAGCGGACTCCCCCGGCAAGATCCTTGCCGGGAGAAAGTTTTAGCAACCCCAGCAAGACCCTAGCCGCGGCAACTCGCCCCACACCTATGGAGCAAATCACCCTTGAGTCCACTTCCCCCAAAGGGCAAGGATTTGGGAGACATCCCCGTAGAAGCATGCAGATCTTTGTGAAGACATTCAAGATCAGATACACACTATAAAAGACGACAACCGTTGGCGGGATCCCAGCCGAGGAAGACCACAAGGCCCCCGACAAGCGCCTTGCCGGGGATGACAACAGGCGCCTCGGCAAGACCCTTGCCGGGGCCCCGGCAAGGCCCTTGCCGAGGACACCCACAGGGCCACCATCAGGCCCACGCCGACTAAACCTCCACCACTGCATGCATGCAGCTGCCGACCCAACCAGCTGGGCAGGCACCCGCGTGGCGGCATGCAGATCTTCGTGAATACCCATCACTGCGCCACCTCAGCTGCCTGCCTACCTACGTGGCATCGCAGGCGTCGCTGGCCAGGGCGCGTGTCAACACAAGAAGGAGCGGCGACGAACGAGACAAGTTTCTCCCCCATCCCCATAAAGCAAGGACACCTAAGCAAGACACATTAAATGCGCCTTGTCATGTGATGCGAGGGATAACCTCGCAGCACTGTACCCTTTCCACCTCCTGTGTGCCACTGTGGCAACCCCTTTTTCTATAAAAGGAGGCCCGAGGCGACCAGAGGAGGGATTCGGCTTTTTGGAGCTCCTAACGCCCCATAGCTAATTCAAGAACAAGAATATACATCCACCAAAGCAGGAGTAGGGTTTTACGCATCCTCGCAGCCCGAACCTGGATAAACAAACTGTGTGCTACCTGTTAGATCCGCTCTTCTCACGACCCCGCGCCCTGCTAACCACAGTAGGGATTCTTGTGATCCCATAGGTGTCGTTCCCACCGACATCTTTGGCGCGCCAGGTAGGGGAAGCAGTTGTGAGAATCGGCTTTAGAAGTTAGTTCGGTGCTTCTTCATCATCATGGCGCCCAAGAAGAAGACGACGATGGCGGTTGGCCAGTCAGAAGCCGGACAGCCCGTCCCGACGCGGGCGAGCAGCGGACCGGTCGCACAAAGGACCCGGGGCGCTGCTCGCGAACACCAACACCATCCCAGCAGCCGGAGTTTGGGAGGCGGTGATGTTTGTGCGCCTGGTAATGGGCCACACGTCGCCAAATCCAAAGGCGGAGCCAAGCCCTTCGCGGGTGGAGTGGGGCCTTCCAAGGTCATCGCCGCCCCGCCCGAAGGCGACGCAAGGGCCTCCAAGACTCCCACGCCGGCGCCAACAGCGAGCTCCTCCCAGGCAGCGCGCGATGAACGACGTAATCACGCCGAAGATCCCGGGCGTCGCCGCGGGAAGAGCCTCGAGCGCCACTCCCGGGACGTAGAAGACCTGCCCACTCGCCGAGGCGCTGGTGAAAACGGCATGTGACCGTGGGGTCGTGATAGAGCTCCTTCTGACATGGTCAGAAGTCGAAGCGCGTCGCGATCCGTGCAGGTTTCGCCGCCACCGACGCTAGCAGAGGCCCTGGCGCGCGCGCAGTTGCTCCTCGACTTTCCTCCCACTACGGGGAAACTCGACGAATGGAGAGCCACTATCCGAAGCCTTGTTGCGGTGTCCAACAAAGACGAACCAAGTCCGGTGGGGCCCCCAGGTCGACACTCCGATGGAGTCCCGCGGACCAGTGGCGGAAAAGCCGGCGGCGCCGCAACCACGGTGCATTCACCTCTTCCCAATCCGGTACCGCGGACGCCAGCTCGTCGCGACGTTGCGGGCGATGACATCTCCATAGCATCGTCTGACCCGCGAACCCACTGTGACCAGTGCCAAGTTCTTCGGGAACGAGCCCATGAAGACGCTCGAACCACTATCGAGCGCCGACGCGGAGCACGCCACCAGTCAGACAGGCGAGCAGGGCCTGCTGTGAACCACCCGGCCCCGAAGAGTCCTGGAGGCCTACCTTACGAGGTAGGCTGTCCGGCTTTTACCCGTGAGCTGCGGCAGTTCCAGTGGCCCACTCACCGCACCTTCGAACCTGACGTTGGCGAAAAGTACAATGGCAAGACTCACCCATCTGAGTTCCTCAGCATCTACACCATCAGGATGCAAGCCACCGGAGCCCGCGATGATAAGGTGCTTGCGAATTACTTTCCATTAGCTCTTAAACCCAACGCCATGTCGTGGTTGATGCACTTGCCGGTAGACTCTATTTCCTCCTGGTCGGATTTGTGCCATGAGTTTGTGGGCGCCTTTACTAGAGGTCACCAAGCCCATGGCCAAGCAAGCGACCTGCATGTCATTCCCTAGAAGGGAGGCGAGAGTCTGCGCAAGTATATACAGAGGTTCATCCGGGTACAGTACAATATCCCTGATGTTCACCCTGCCGCCATCATCAGCGCGTTCCATCAGAACATGCGTAACCGCAAGATGCGCTAAGAACTGGCAATGAACAAGGTGAAAGATGTGGCAGAACTCTATGTTCTTGCTGACAGATGTGCCCGAGCTGAAGAGGGAAGGAAGTACCCGGCAAAGATGCCGGCGTGGAAACCGACTCCCCGGATGAGGATACTGCCGCCCCGGCGAAGAAAGGCCGGCGCCGCAATAGGAAGCGCAAAGGTAAAGCTGTGCTTGCCGTCGAGGGATCTGACGACGCCGGCTCCGCCAAGAAAACCAAGGCAGATGACCCCGGCAAGGAAATTGCCGGATGTGTCGCCTGCCGGGCCTTGGTGGCAGCCGAGAAGCCAGGAAACTCCGACAAGCAATACTGCAAGATCCATCGCACCAAAGGCCATGATCTCCAGAACTACCGACAGGTTCAGCTCCTTGCTGAGAAGCAGAGGGCTGAATATGAGAGGCGGGACAAGGAGAAAGGCCAGGACGGTGCCGAGGGGTCCGGCAAGAAGCGTGACGGCCAGGCGGGCCGTCGCGGCAAAGATAAACAGCAGGAGAGGCCCGCCCGGGGCCGTGACAAAAAGCCAGAAGACAATGATCACGAAGAGGACGATGAGTCTGGTGACCAAGAATTTCAGAAAGCAACAGAGGCCATGTGCGTCGATGGCGGTGCCTCGCTGCATACCTCTCACCGCCAGCTTAAACAGTGGGTGTGTGAGATTACAGCGGCGGAACTGTCGTTTGATGCCCAAAGACCGCTGAAGTGGTCCAGCACACCTATCATTTTTTACACTGAGGATCACCCTGATCGCACTACTGCAGTTGGGTGCTTGCCATTGTTGGTTTCACCAACAATACGCAACCTCAAGGTGACAAAGATGCTAGTCGATGGCGGGGCCAGTTTAAACTTAATCTCGCCTGCCATCATCGAGAAATTGCATATTCCTGATGAAGACCTCGAAGAGATGGGCACGTTTCAGGGGGTCAAGCCGGGAAGAAGTCAACCAAAGGGAAAGGTCACGTTACCCGTGACTTTTGGGAGTGATCTGAACTACAAGACAGAAAGGATTGTGTTCGACGTTGCCAAGATCCCCTTGCCTTACAACGGGATCCTTGGCCGCCCAGCGCTGGCCAAGTTCATGGCGGTGTCACATTACGCCTACAACACCCTGAAGATGCCGGGGCCTGTGACGATCATCACCGTCCCATTAGACAAGAAGGATGCGCTAATTTGCGCTGACCAACTCTACCAACAAGCAGTTGCAGTAGTCGCCACTACTAAGGCGCTTGCTCCTACCGCTGGAGCCCCGGGAAGGCAAAAGAAGAAGACCGGTGAGACCTCAGGCACCCACTCCGGCAAGCGCACCTCTTCGGAGTGTAGCGCTCCCGTCGAGGACGTGCCAGAGAGCTCCACCGACAGAAACAAGAAGTCCAGGGCCACACCACCGGGAACCAAGAAGGTTTCTGTCAAGGAGGACGGCACGGGAGGAGCTTTTACCATAAGCTCCACCCTTGACGACAAATAGGAAGGCGTGCTCGTCACCTTCCTGCGGGCGAATGTCGATGTGTTTGCATGGCAAGCATCCGACATCCCCGGCGTTCCTAGGGAGGTGATTGAGCACCACCTTGTTGTCTGTCCTCATGCGCGGCCCGTCAAGCAGAAGGTCAGAAAGCAAGCTTTGGAACGACAAGAGTTCATCACAGAGGAGATCCGGAAACTGGAAGCGGCGGGTTTGGTAAGAGGAGTGCTCCATCCAACATGGTTGGCCAATCCGGTGGTAGTGCGCAAGGAAAATGGGAACTAGAGGCTGTGTATTGATTACACAGATATTAATAAGGCTTGTCCCAAAGACCCCTTCCTGTTGCCGTGCATCGACCAGATTGTTGACTCCACAGCTGGGTGTGATCTGTTGTCATTCCTCGATGCCTACTCCGGCTACCACCAGATCTTCATGACAAGGGAAGATGAAGAGAAAACAGCATTCATCACCCCATGTGGTAAGTATTGCTTTATACGGATGCCTTTCGGGTTGAAGAGTGCTGGTTCAACGTTTGCAAGGGCAGTCCAGATTGGTTTTGAACCCCAGCTCCATAGAAATATGGAAGCTTATATGGATGATATAGTGGTCAAAACCAAGAATAGGGCAACCCTCATATCAGATTTATAAGAAACATTTGGAAACCTACGCAAGATCAATCTCAAGCTGAACCCTGAGAAGTGCGTATTCGGCGTCCCGTCTGGCAAGCTTCTCGGGTTCTTTGTGTCACAGCGTGGGATAGAGGCCAATCCGGACAAGATCAAAGCTATAGAACAGATTGAAGTGCCCAAGCGAGTCAATGATGTGCGTCGGCTTGCTGGTTGCGTTGCCGCCATGAGCAGGTTCATTTCCAAGTCCGCCGAGCGCGCCCTTCCTTTTTTCAAGATTTTGAAAAAGGCGGGCCCGATGGAGTGGACGCCAGAAGCCGAAGCAGCATTGCAAGATTTGAAGAGGTACATGTCCTCCGCGCCAATACTAGTTGCGCCTAGGCCACAAGAACCGTTGCTGCTGTACCTAGCGACAACGAACCAGGTGGTCAGTGCCGTACTAGTGGCGCAGAGAGAAATTGATGATGAGGTAATAGCAGCGACGGAGCCCGATGCCACCGATGCCGAGACGATGCAGCCAATTGAAGTGTCGCCGAAGAAGAAAATGATGCAGCGCCCGGTCTACTTTGTTAGTTCCCTCCTGCAGGGGGCTAGATCGAGGTACTCCGGTGTGCAGAAACTGCTCTTCGGCCTTCTTATGGCCTCGAGGAAGCTGCGTCACTACTTCCAGGCACACGAAATCACTGTCGTCACTTGCCTCCCTTTGCAACGGATATTGCACAATCCAGACACAACGGGAAGGATCATAGAGTGGGCACTGGAACTGTCCAGCTTTGGCCTCAAGTTTGAGAGTACCTCGACGATTCAAAGCCGAGTCCTGGCGGAGTTCGTTGTAGAATGGACCGCGACGCCTGACGAAGAAACCCAAGAGACTGCTCTCCCCGGCAAGGAGGCAAGTTGCGACTGGATCATGTACTTTTATGGAGCTTTCTCCTTACAGGGTGCCGGGGCTGGCGTACTACTTGTCGCGCCCACCGGAGAGCACCTCAAGTACGTGATCCAGATGCACTTCCCCAGGGAGGTGTCAACAAACAATACGGCTGAGTACAAAGGGCTGCTTGCCGGTCTTAGGATCGCGGCGGACCTCAGAATCAAGAAACTCGTCGTTAGAGGCGACTCGCAACTTGTCATAAAGCAAGTCAACAAGGATTACCAGAGCCCGTTGATGAAGGCCTACGTTAATGAAGTGAGAAAGCTGGAAGAGCGTTTTGACGGTATACAGGAAGAATATGTTCCCCGAGCGGAGAATGATATCGCCGATTACCTGTCAAAATGCGCTGCCCTCAAGCTACCTGTGGAACCTGGTACCTTTGTGCTTTGGCTAACTCAGCCATCCATTGATCCATCAACAGAGCAGAACAAGAGGAGAAAATCAGGGCCCTGCAAGTACTTTCCCGCCGAGCTCCCCGAAGCCGCCGGCAAGGATGTTGCCGGAGACACTGAGCCCGCCACGGGGCGGCTAGCTCCGACAGAGCGTCAAGCTCTTGCCATGGAGACAGCCGCTCTGATAGCGGAGGAAATGCCTTTAGTCCTCGCCGTCGAGCCCCAGGCTCCAGCGTGGGCACAGCATACCGTCCGATTCCTCCAAACAGGGGAACTTCCTGAGGAGCAGGAAGAAGTGGAAAAATTAGCCCGTTGCTCTACTATGTACCAGTTCGTCGATGACGTCCTGTACAGAAAGAGGCCGAACGGCGTGAAATTGAAGTGTATCCCTCGAGAGGAAGGACTGGGGTTGTTGGCGGAGATACATGGAGGCATATGTGGATCCCACATCGGGTCAAGGGCCCTTGCCGGCAAAGCGTTTCGGCAAGGCTTCTTCTGGCCCACCGCCCTCCAGGATGCGATGACACTAGTCACCAGGTGTGAAGCATGTCAGTTCCATTCAAAGAAGCTTCATCATCCAGCTCAAGCCCTTCAAACCATTCCTCTCTCCCGGCCTTTCTCGGTCTAGGGGCTCGACATACTGGGCCCTTTCCCCCGCGCTGTCGGGGGCTTTGAGTACTTGTACGTTGCAATCGACAAGTTCACAAAGTGGCCAGAAGTGGAAGCAGTGAGGAAGGTCACAGCACAGTCAGCCATCAAGTTCTTCATAGGACTAGTGTGCCGTTTTGGTGTACCCAATAGGGTTATCACCGACAACGGCACGCAGTTCACAAGCCACACCTTCATGCAATATATTCAAGACCTCGGCAGCAAGGTCTGTTTCGCTTCCGTTGCTCACCCACGAAGCAATGGTCAAGCTGAGAGGGCAAATGCTGAAGTACTGTGAGGCCTGAGGACAAAGACCTTTGACAGACTACACAAGAGTGGAAGGCGCTGGATTGATGAATTACCGGTGGTTCTTTGGTCAATCAGAACGACACCAAATCGAGCCACCGGCCAGACACCCTTTGCCCTGGTATACGGGGCAGAAGCAGTTCTCCCCACGGAACTCATATATGGGTCACCTCGAGTACTCGCTTATGACGATCTTGAGCAAGAGCAATTGCGGCAAGATGATGCAACGCTCCTTGAGGAAGATCGTCTTCGGGCGGCTGTGAGAGCAGCGCGCTACCAGCAAGCCTTGCGCCGCTACCATAGCTGCAAGGTTCATGCCCGAAGCTTTGAGGAAGGCGACCTTGTTCTTCGGCGCGTTCAACCAAGAATTCCAACAAGTTGACGCCAAAGTGGGAAGGTCCTTATCGGGTAATACGAGTCACCAGGCCCGGTGCAGTCCGCCTGGAGACCGAAGATGCCATTCCGGTGAGTAACTCCTGGAACATTGAGCATCTTCGCAAGTTTTACCCGTGAGGCGCGGCTTGCCGGGCCCCCCGGCAAGCCACCTTTTGTACGAGCCTTGCCGATGACGCATGTAACCCTTTGAACAAAGCCAGGCGCAGACCCTGAGCATAAATAAATGAAGTGCTGGTGCCCTAAGTTATAGCATGCATGCTAGGTCGAGTCTCGTCCTTGGTTAGGGTTGATAGTGCTTAGCAACGACTAACCCCTAGCTTAGAGGTTGAGTTTCCGTCTCTTTGTCTTTCTTTTGTCTTCTTTGGTTCACAGGACACACAAATATCCATGCCGAACCACTTGGGGAGGAAAAAAGAGGAACAGACCAGCATCTAGCCCCCGGCAAGCTAGTATTGCAGGGGGCTGCAAGAGCAAAGATTCACCCACGGCGAACCAGGGTTGCCGGGGACTGTAGCTTCAGATAAGTTCTCCATCCCTTATCATGCATTCCATTATGGATTGAGGTATGTGAAACCTCGTTTTCCCGTAAGCTACCATGCTCCCCTAACTCTAGGCCCTAGGGCTCGTTCCTGGGGCCAAGTTTGGTCGTAGTCGTGGCATCGAAAGGATGAAACAAGGAGCCTAAACCCGCCTCATCCCTGCCTCCGCCAAAGGCGTGAGGAAGGTCGAGCAAAGTGGGAAGACGACAAGGCCTGTTGCCGGGCAAGGAAATGTTTATCTTGAAGATATCAAGGATTTACTCCTTGACGTGGGTTCCACCCGCAAACGAGTGACCTGACAAGCATCCCTTTTTCATTAAAAAAACATTCCACTCAGGTAGAGTCCATAGGGAATGAAAAACATGAATGATGGGATTACAAGTTTTAAATTCAACAAAGGCCCGAAGGCTTACAAACTAAAAAGAGATAAGGTGCCCGTAATCCCTTTCTTGTCCCTCTCCTCAGGAGGCAGGTCAAGGAGGCGAAAAGGACAAAAGGAGCGCCTAGGCGAGCTACGGGTGGCAGAAGACACCAAGAGAACATCTTGGTGGTCGTCCAAAGGCTGGATGGTGATGGCGGCGCTGGAAGCAGAGCTCGAAGACGAGGCGGCAGGACGTCAGCACGCGTCGAAGGCATCGGTGCCCGCGTACTCCGACTTGACGGCCTTGCCGCCCGCCCTCTTCCTCTTCCGCAGCCTCCCAACGCTAGCCGCCCAAGGAGACGACCCCGAGAAGTTCAGGGAACCGGCGACACGGATGATGGGGTCGCCAGTGCCGCACGGAGCGGCACCCGACACCTAGTCGGACCCGTCATCCTGCCGCCTACTACCCTCGTCGTCGCTGCCGCTGTCCTCCTCATCACTCCCGCCCGAGGAGGAGTCTTCACTATCAGAAGAGCTCTCCACGCAGCACCTTGCACGGGTCCCAAAGAGCCCAAAGACCTTGACGGAGATAAGGCCACCCTCCATCAGCTTAAAATGGAGAGTGAGCCCCTCCGTCAAGCGGTGGATATGAGCAAACGTCTTCCATCCCCGACGAAGATACATCACGTGAGGGGCGGGGAAGTCGACGCGGACCCGCGTGCCACTGATCCCGCAGCCCCTCATGTGCAGCCGCAACAACTTCGGCGGATCCAGCTCCATCTCCCGCACAAATGGAGTCGGGAGACGAAGGCGATGGGGCAGCGGCCGGCGCAGCCTGACGAAGAACTCACAAGGGTCATCCCCAACATGGCCCTCCATTGGAGGAGGAGCTGCTGGCGGAGGCGAGGCCGGCGTGCCGCCCCGTCCTCCCCTTCCCCGAGCGCCCCGGCCTCTCCCACGGCCTCGCCCCCTCCCCCTTCCCCTCGCGGATGGCTCTGCCACCGTAGGCGTAGGAGAAGGAGGGACGTGTTGTCGAGCGGCGACCCTCGCCGCCACTGTTGAAGGACCGTGATTCCCTCTCTCCATGACGAATGGAAGGGAGGAGCAGAAGCTGAAGGAAGAAGATGATGAAAGAATGCGGGATGCCATCCCCCCCTCATGCTCTTTATAAAGGATCGGGGTTGGGGCTCGGCCGCCCCACTCGGCCAATCAAGACACGAAAGGCGCAGGGAGCCAGGACCGACCCGCCGCCCCAACCAGCGACGGCCCGGTTTCCCGCCTCCACCGTTTGCCACCCCAAGCGCATGGGAGACACGTGGCGGACGTGCAGAACCGAGTGGACGCCTTGAAGACCGCGACTCAGCCCCATTCAGTAAATGGGACGCGCCTCCACGCCTCCCTCCTTTTATGGGGAAGGCGCGAACCGCCCCTTTACTACGATGTGACGCATGCCTGCGGGAACCAACCCCACGCATGCCGCCCACGTCACATGCGCCTCCCCACGCCGTGCCATGCACGGGAATCGTGGGAAGCGCAGCGCACGAAGAATCCTGCCGCGTAAAAACCGCCCCGCCTACCCGCGCACCGTTTTTGGGCCTAGCCCAACAACGCGTTGCGCGTATGTGTGGCCCAGGCCCGAGGGCTCCTGTCGGTGTACAAAAAGAGGGGTACACTTTTTGTACCCCTATAACTGTGCACGGGCAGTCTGAGCCGCGGATACCACCACACCAAGCAAGGCAAGGGAGGTTATCCAGGGTAAGACCGAAGCTCAAGAGAACTAGAACGATGCTAAGGCCAAGACCACGAAGAGAAAAGGGGACGAAGCGGACTCCCCGGCAAGATCCTTGCCGGGAGACAGTTTTAGCAACCCCGGCAAGACCCTTGCCGCGGCAACTCACCCCACACCTATGGAGCAAATCACCCTTGAGTCCACTTCCCCCAAAGGGCAAGGATTCGGGAGACATCCCCGTAGCGGCATGCAGATCTTTGTGAAGACATTCAAGATCAGATACACATTATGTGTGACGACAACCCTTGGTGGGATCCCAGCCGAGGAAGACCACAAGGCCCCCGGCAAGCGCCTTGCCAGGGATGATAGCAGGCGCCTCGGCAAGACCCTTGCCGGGGCCCCGGCAAGGCCCTTGCCGAGGACACCCGCAGGGCCACCATCAGGCCCACGCCGACTAAACCTCCACCACTGCATGCATGCAGCTGCCGACCCAACTAGCTGGGCAGGCACCCGCGTGGCTGCATGCAGATCTTTGTGAAGACCCATCATTGCGCCACCTCAGCTGCCTGCCTACCTATGTGGCATTGCAGGCGTCGCTGGCCAGGGCGTGTGTCGACACAAGAAGGAGCGGTGACGGACGAGACAAGTTTCTCCCCTGTCCCCGATAAAGCAAGGACACCTAAGCAAGACGCATTAAATGTGCCTTGTCATGTGATGCAACGGATAACCTCGCAGCACTGTACCCTTTCAACCTCCTGTGTGCCACTGTGGCAACCCCTTTTTTCTATAAAAGGAGGCCCGAGGCGACCAGAGGAGGGATTCGGCTTTTTGGAGCTCCTAACGCCCCATAACTAGTTCAAGAACAAGAATATACATCCACCAAAGCAGGAGTAGGGTTTTATGCATCCTCGCGGCCCGAACCTGGATAAACAAACTGTGTGCTACCTATTAGATCCGCTCTTCTCACGACCCCGCGCCCCGCTAACCACAGTAGGGATTCTTGTGATCCCATAGGTGTCGTTCCCACCGACATTGGGCTTTATTATCCACTTTTACATTATTTTTGGGACTAACCTATTAACTGGAGGCCCAGCCCAGATTTGGTATTTTATGCCTATTTCAGTGTTTTGAAGAAAAGGAATATCAGACGGAGTCGAAACGGAACAAAATCAATTGGAGAAGTTATTTTTGGAAGGAAACACACCTCATGGACTTGGACCCCACGTCAGAAGATACGAGAGATGTCCACGAGGGTGGGGGCGCGCCCCCTGCCTCGTGGGGCCCCCGTGGCTCCCCTGACGTACCTCCTGCACCCATATATACCTACGTGACCTAAAACTTCCAGAACGCAAGATAGATCGGGAGTTCCGCTGCCGGAAGCCTCCATAGGCACAAAAAGTCAATCGGGACCCTATTCCGGCACCCTGCCAGAGGGGGGAACCCTCACCGGTGGCCATCTTCATCATCCCGGTGCTCTCCATGACGAGGAGGGAGTAGTTCTCCCTCAGGGCTGAGGGTATGTACCAGTAGTTATGTGTTTGATCTCTCTCTCTCTCTCGTGTTCTTGATTTGGCACGATCTTGATGTATCGCGAGCTTTGCTATTATAGTTGGATCCTGTGTTTCTCCTCCCCCTCTTCTCTCTTGTAATGAATTGAGTTTCCTCTTTCAAGTAATCTTATCGGATTGAGTCTTTAAAGATTTGAGAACACTTGATGTATGTCTTGCCGTGGATATTTGTGGTGACAATGGGATATCACGTGATCCACTTGATGTATGTACTGGTGATCAACTTGCGGGTTCCGCCCATGAACCTATGCATAGGGATTGGCACACGTTTTCGTCGTGATTCTCCGGTAGAAACTTTAGGGCACTCTTTGAGGTTCTATGTGTTGGTTGAATAGATGAACTGAGATTGTGTGATGCATATCGTATAATCATACCCGCGGATACTTGAGGTGACATTGGAGTATCTAGGTGACATTAGGGTTTTGGTTGATTTGTGTCTTAAGGTGTTATTCTAGTACGAACTCTAGGGCTGTTTGTGACACCTATAGGAATAGCCCAACGGATTGATTGGAAAGAATAACTTTGAGGTGGTTTCCTACCCTACCATAATCTCTTTGTTCGTTCTCCGCTATTAGTGACTTTGGAGTGACTCTTTGTTGCATGTTGAGGGATAGTTTTATGATCCAATTATGTTAGTATTGTTTAGGGAACTTACACTAGCGAAAGTATGAACCCTAGGCCGTGTTTCAACACATTGCAATACCATTTACGCTCACTTTTATCACTTTCTACCTTGCTGTTTTTATTATTTCAGATTACAAAAACTATTATCTACCATCCATATAACAATTGTATCACCATCTCTTCGCCGAACCAGTGCACCTATACAATTTACCATTGTATTGGGTGTGTTGGGGACACAAGAGACTCTTTGTTATTTGGTTGCAGGGTTGCTTGAGATAGACCATCTTCATCCTACGCCTCCTACGGATTGATAAACCTTTGGTCATCCACTTGACGGAAATTTGCTACTGTCCTACAAACCTCTGCACTTGGAGGCCCAACAACGTCTACAAGAAGAAGGTTGTGTAGTAGACATCAGCAACAATACAATACGTGTCGTTTCCCTTTCTGTCACTGGGATCGAGCACCGCAAGATTGAACCCAAAGCTAAGCACTTCTCCCATTGCAAGAAAGATCAATCTAGTAGGCCAAACCAAACTAATAATTCGAAGAGACTTGCAAAGATAACCAATCATGCATAAAAGAAAGAAGATTCAAATATTGTTCATAGATAGACTTTATCATAAACCCACAATTCATCGGATCTCGACCAACACAAAGCAAAAAGAGTTACATCGAATAGATCTCCAAGAAGTTCGAGGAGAACGTTGTATTGAGATCCAAAGAGAGAGAAGAAGCCATCTAGCTACTAGCTATGGACCCGAAGGTCTAAAGTAAACTACTCACATCATCGGAGAGGCCATGGAGTTGATGTAGAGGCCCTTCGTGATTGATGCCCCCTCCGGTGGAGCTCCGGAAAAGGCCCCAAGATGGGATCACTTGGGTACAGAAGGTTGCAGCGGTGGAAATAGGGTTTCGTGGTGCTCCTGGATATTTTTGGGGTATATGAATATATATAGGAGGAATAAGTAGGTCAGTGGAGCAACAAGGGGCCCATGAGGGTGGAGGGCACACCCACGGGGTAGGCGTGCCCCCTGCCTCGTGGCCTCCTTAATTGTTTCTTGACGTCCACTCCAAGTCCCCTGGATCACGTTTGTTCCAAAAATAACTCTCCCGAAGGTTTCATTCCATTTGGATTCCGTTTGATATTCCTTTTCTGCGAAACACTGAAATAGGCAAAAAAACAGCAATTTGCACTGGGCCTTGGGTTAATAGGTTAGTCCCAAAAATAATATAAAAGTGTAAAATAAATCCCATTAACATCCAAAACAGAATATATAATAGCATGGAACAATCAAAAATTATAGATACGCTGGAGACGTATCAGGGTGCGGCCGACCAACCCGAGGATCATAATCTCCCAGGAAACTGTATTGCACTTAAATTTTCGGCATTGAATTGCAAATGCAGTAGTCCTCGAGACTTGGGCTGGGCAACATGGCCGACCCTAGGATCGTATCTCCTCAGGAACTAGCTTCAACCATTGTGTATGTTTTGACAACATCGAACTGTAGTTCGAAAAAGAGTTTACGAGCAAGACCATCATGCCAAACACCTCAACCAAGAGGATGTTCAGCTTCCTGAAAGGAAAACATAAAATAGGCTAAATATGTTCTATGCTCGAAAGACCAAAAAACTTATGAGAAAACTTTACGTCTCAATCGAATCAAGTTTTTTGATGCCAATGCAAAATTGGTCTTAAAATTGTGCTTCCATCATGCTTTAACATGACGCATCCGATCTCTAGACATCAAGTGGGTCAGCCTTCGGCTTCAACCTCCCTATCCCGAAGGCGGAGTGTTTCTCAAGCCAGTTCAATGAACTAAGCACGAGCGGCTTTAGAGAGAAACCAGGCAATCCGGCTGTTGACCATGCACTCGAGTCGACAAAGGTGATGTAGGGTAGAACCCTAATCGCCCGATCTTTCACGAAAGGAGTGGAATCCCGCGATGAACACAAAGAACATAAAGGGGAAAACAAGGGGAAACACAAGGGAAATAGGAGAGGAACACTCAAACCAACAAGATAGTCACACACGTGCTAGATCCCTGAATACATAGAGTAAGATACACGATCCACGGACAACTAAGGACGATACAAGGGTAGCCGGTCTTCTCCGAGAGGAGGTCTTGAATCCACGGGGGGTCTTCCCTTAGAAAGGGGGCTTGAATCCAAAGGGATCTTCTCCGAAGAGGCCGCAGTCTCTCGCATGGAGGAGATCTGATATGGATGAGCGTAGCTCTATCTCTCAAATGAGCTAAACCAACGCTAACCCTAACTAGGAGGAGGTGGGGGAGTATATATAGTGCTAGCCCACGAACGGGTAAGTGAGAGGGGGGATACATGGGCTTCAGCCCGAGTGTCTGCCTGCAGGCAGGGCCGGAAGTTCCGGGGATGGCCGAAAGGTCCGGGCGCCGGAGGTTCCGGGCGAAGGTCCGGCCAAGGTCCGGGCTATCCAGAGAGTTGGCACACTCTCGGACAGCTTTGATGCATCGGGGCCAGAAGTTCTGGGACGGCCAGAGGTTCCGGGGGGCGGAAGTTCCGGGCTTTCCAGAAACTTGTCCAGGCTTCTTCTTCCTTCTCTTCCACGCTTCCCTCACGGATGGTGTAGTTGTTCCTTGGCGCTTGCACTCCTCCTCGACATTTGTGAAGCTCCGACAATACCTATGCATGCACGATGGAGTGTCAAGTAGTATACCATACTCGAAGGGGTCAAGTGAGCACGTGTAAAGGAGAGGATTCACCTTTATGTATGTGAAGTAGATGTCGCACGTGTCACTTGCCGAATGAACTCTTGACATGGTGATGTCCATAGGATGCTCCGCATCATCCCATCCCCCTTGGGAAAGATCCGACCTCGGATCGAAATTCAAATCACCACGGGAAAGAGATGGCGTCGCCGTGTAGTAGTGGTCGATCACCAAGTTCTTGTCATCTTGAAGCTTGAAATGGGCACTCTCCAATGTCGCACCGTCTCGTGATTCCTTCAAAAGGAGCAAGCAGAACAAACACTTGGAAAAACAAATGCGGTTAGCGTTAGTGCAAAACCAAGCATTCAAGAGGTGATTCACCCAACAAGTGTTGTCATCAAGCATAGCATATGGTGTGACAAAGGATTGTGACATGGCATGTAAGCACATAAATTGAGCACAAAGAAGGACATCATGGAAACAAGCATGTAAATGTGAGGTAGTGATGCAAATATGTGTGACAAGAGAAGAAGCATCTACCTCAAGTTCATAGCAAGCATTCACAAATTGCTCAATGAAAGGTCTATGGTAGGCATATGAATCATTCACAACACCGAGTAAAATAAAGTGTCTAAACACATGGGACAAGTGCAAGACAATGCAAGCATAATGTGCATAGGGTGCACTACTAGGAAAAGGTCTACTAATGGCGCACCTAATTTGGCCATTAATGGCGCATTAGTGGTGCGCCATTAGTGCCACGCCATTAGTACATTTTACTAATGGCGCACCTCAGATGCGCCATTAGTATATAGAACAGTGTGCCATTAGTATGCCTCCCAGGGGGCCATGTATACCCAGGTGCTTTGGCATACTAATGGCGCACAACAACAAGATGCGCCATTAGTAACTTCGGCATACTAATGGCGCACTGTTTAATGATGCGCCATTAGTATCCTTTGGCATACTAATGGCGCACTATGATGTGATGCGCCATTAGTATGAATATTAGGTTTTTTTCTGTTTTTTGCACAGGTTACAAAATGTATAATTGGACAAAATATAGACAGCACACATCAACATCAGATTCATCGAATACAATAGAAGATTAGTCTTTGAATACAATTCATCATATTAGTCTCCGAATACAATTCATCATATTAGTCTCTCGAGACCGCGAGTAGCGAGTTTGTCTTCACATTACAAGTCGATATCGATCATCTAAACTACCATCACATAGAAGAGAGATGCGGTCATCACGATGAGCATCATCATGATGAAACTCGTCTTCATCCGGTTCCTCCAACGCTCCCTCCCCTCTCCCGCTAGATAGCGGGCGTATCTAGAAAAAGTCCTAAACTAAACCTATACTAAACTATCTAGTTCTTCATATTCTGCTTCTTTCTTCCAATTCATCAACCTGCAAAACAAGAAACAACAAACATGAAAAACTTGATCAAGGTTTAAATGTAGCATTCCCCTTAGCAAAATGCCTTTGCTGTAGGAGCTAGCACTTACGAGTTTGGAAACATTAGTCAAACCCCAATCAGATTAAGTTGATCAAAGAAACAGTAGAAGAGAGCCAACACTGCATAAATGGAGCCAATAACCCAAAAGACAGAAATAGAGCCAGCAAAGTATAGATCAAAGCCAAACCCAAAGATCAACTCAAACTAGAACTAACTCCACGATTAGGGGATCCCTCAATTAAGCTTGGGTTAGTTTTCAGATGAAATCCAACAAACCCACTACTAATCAACTAGCCCAGAGGTAGGGTTTGAAGTAGGGATTGTCCTCAGGCAGCCTAGTAGTGCTAGGACTATTGCATCATTGGATCAAGTAGTGCAACATCTTTAAGTAACGATGAGAGCCTCAGGACACCATCATTGGCATGGCAAGATTAAGGAGCACCTGTTCTTATCAGTGAGAGTAGGGGATAAAGAAAGAAAGTGAAGAGACCAGTGCAGCATCTGTTCAAATCAGATTTAAGAGAGAGGGAATTGGCAAGGAAAGATATAGTCCATAACCTGCAAGAAGAAATAGGCCATTGATAGCACATTTACTAAACATCTGCTATAAGCAGAACACATACACCCACTTACACATGGGTACTATTCTGTATATAGGTACACAAGCACAACACATGCACCTGGTATAGATAGGAGTATAAGCATGCATCTAAATTATCTGAAACATATGAAATAGCTAATGCAAAGAAAGAATTATCACTACATGCAACCGTCAGGACTATGTCCTGTACAATATACAACTAAACCACCAGTAGATGATGTACTAAACCATACAAGAAATACCAATACATGGTATTTAGATAAAGACTAGTATATATCAAACACAGATACCAGCTTGAAAGAGAAACTATAATTTTATACCACTACAGGAGCAAATCATGAAGTACACAGAGTAATTGCAGTAAAGAGATGAATCAGTATATGTTGATCAATAAGAGAGTTACGGCTATATAAAAATGAAGGACTATATCCTTTATAAGATAACAAAGAAATAGTAGCACTTATGCAAATGAACAAACAGAACCAGCAGCCAACCAATAAAGAAACTAGCATGTGCTATATGACAGGAACAATAACATCTATAAGACCAAGATAATTGAAATGATAGGCTATTTTGTTATTGTTGCTAGCAGTGCTAGCTGTATGTATTGATCCATCCATCCATGACCTAACTAATGTTGTTGTATCTCTAGACTAAGTGCAGCAACACAAGAAGTACTAAAACTACAGAGCACATGTGTACGTAACTACTATACTCATCCATGGCAAATTGTACCAAACCATCCATACATAGCCAGATTGCAATGGAGTGGATTTAACACAAGACATGAAAAATTGATGAGCCAAATGATTTTTAGTACTACTAACTTGAAAGGAAGCTCACTGTTTCCATCTTCTATCTATCCATGATTTTATTTTTTTAAAGCAAGCATCAAAAAGCACAATGACAATCGAAGTTCACACAAAAACTGAACCAATACTTGCTGTTATGAAGTGTCCATGACAATTGCAATTCATGTCCACTCCAGATCAGATTTGCAAGGGCTAGAAAGAGAGGTTGTAGCTCACCATGTATGGGGGTAGGAGGTGGATGCAGGGGAGGGGTGGAGGGTGTCCTGCAGAAGAAGCTTCGCCATTAGAGCAACCTGCACAAAACAGAGGAAGGGGAGATGAATAAATCATGGTGAGGAAAAGGGCCTTCCACATGATTAGATCGGGAAGAGAAACAACAACAAAAATACCAAAAAAATCCCTTCCATGGCATGTTGTACTAGGAGCAGCTCCTCTCTCTCCGCTAGGGTTTGGGGCGCTAGGAGGCTCCATGGTGCCGCTGCATGGTGGCGGACAAGGGAATCCATCTCCATGGCGGCGTCCCGCCCCACGGAGGTGCGCCCCTCCTGCCGTCGTCGGCGGCACGCCCATGGCGACCTGCAGAGAAGGAAGAGAAGATGAGGTGAGGTGAGGAGGAGATGGTGGGAGAAGATGGAGGGGGAGGTGCTTACCAGTGCTGGATCCGGTCACCTATGGCCTCGCCGTGGCCTGCCATGGCGGATCCCGGCGAACAAAAGGGGATGCAAAACCCTTGCCAGTGGGGGAGCCGCGGATCTTCATGGAGGTAAGCCAGATGCGGACCAAGGGGATCTCGCCGGCATGCTGCGCGCGGCCGGAGCTCGCCGGAACTGGGCAGCATGGGTGGCGACGGCGGCGAGGGAGAGAGGGGTTCGGGGGGAAGAGAGGAGGCGACGAGGGTTTGGGTGGGTTCGAGCGAGAGAGAGAGATAGATGGATGGATGGATGTCCAAAATATCTTGTTGCTGCCCACTTACTAATGGCGCACCAACTCTAAATGCGCCATTAGTAATCCAGGTTACTAATGGCGCACCTTCTGGTGGTGCGCCATTAGTAGTTTTGCAAAAAAACATACTAATGGTGCACTGTTCCACGGTGCGCCATTACTAGTTTAAACTAGTAATGGCGCACGGTGGAGCAGTGCGCCATTAGTAGTTTTGCAAAAAAAGGAATAAAAAATATAATAAAAAAAACAACATTAGTGGCGCACTTTCCGACAGGTGCGCCATTACTAGTTACAACTAGTAATGGCGCACTGTGTCTGGATGCGCCATTAGTATGTTTGGACAGGCGCACTAGTTCAAAAAAAATTTGATACTAATGGCGCACCCTGGGCCAGGTGCGCCATTAGTAGTTTCAGCTCTAATGGCGTATCAGAAGGTGGTGTGCCATTAGTATATACTAATGGCGCACCGCTTGTCCGGTGCGCCATTAGTGTCAATCCCATCTATAGCCCTTTTTCTAGTAGTGGTGTAGTGAAGATAGTATGGCACTCAACACAATAGAAAGAGCAATTGTTCATCATGTGTGAGGCAATCAAGACAAGCATGTAGCAATCAATGGGACATGGCATATGTGAAGTGATGACATTGTTGCAACCAAACATGTGAGAGGAACAAGTAATCCAAGAATTGGATGCAACACACAAGGCATATATATCATGATGCATGGAATGGTGAAAATGAGAAGTCGAAGCAAGATCTCTAACAAGTGTGCAATCAAGTGGTCCAAGTCTCATGGTTTGGGGGTTCTCAAAAGAGAAGGATATCACCTTGAAAGCATGTCCTTGTGTGTCCTTCACAATGCCGAAGTACAAGCAAGTGCGATGTAGAATCCTCGTGGTAGGAGGTGATTCGCTCTCAAGAGCTCGGATTGTCAACTCACGTGACGTGGAAGTTGACACAAGGTCCAAGTATCCTACACATGCACACAACAAAACAAAGAACGTATGCACATGGTAGATAAACGCATCACCCATCATGATGGTTCTCTTCTCTTGCACATAACCATTAGAAGCACAAGTGCGTGAATAATATGATGCAACAATAGCAATATTCATGGCACTAGGTATATGATGCAAAGAGGTAAGACAAGCATGCTTCACAAAAAATATGTCCAAATCTCCAAATATATGCGAGAATTCTATGGGGGCAATCTCATTAGCAAGACTAAAGGCATAGTTGCACTCAATACATGGCAAATCATCTAGCATGAGAGAGGCAACATATGGAGATATATGACAAGAAGCAATAATAATTATGTGATAAGCATGTAGATGGTTGTCATCAACCGCATGAAGTGAGCAAGTATGAGTCATCGGTGATGCAACAAGGCAAGCAATCATAGGAAACAATTCGTGCAAGCTAGTAGTGCGAAGATGCAACATACTAGACGAAATCATGGCAATCATGTCATGTGAGCAAATAATAGGCATAGGCAATGCACATGACATATCACAAGCACGAACACAAAGCAAGATCATAGTATAATAATAGGCATGGGGCACACAACAAATATGGCAATAACAAGTGATATCTCCACCAAGCTTGCAAATACACATACAAGTAGTAGAATCAATCATCATGTGTAATGCAAAGCATGGGGCACAAATGCATGGCAAAGTCATGGGAATGAGCATATCATGCAAAGTGAACATGGCAAGATGGGCATAGAATATGTAATGGACAATAATCCATAACCATGTGAGGGACATGTAGAATAAATGCGCGAAGTATTTGCACGAAGAAAGCGGTGGGAAGGATAATCCATGGGATCCCAAGTCATCGTTGCTCTCTAGAGCTCGTTTTGTCAACTCGTGGGATTGCGAGGTTGACAAGTATTCATGGGTACCTACACAAAAGAAACACAAACGAAAGAAATTGTGTGTGTGGTAAATGTACACATCATCCATCATGATGTGTATGTGCACATGAGAGTTAGCACGAGATAAGCATCGCTCAAAGAAATTTGATGCATGGTATAGGAACATGTCATCCATCATGAAACAATAGTTATTGTGTATGACACGATGGGGACACAAATTGAGAATGCAAGTATATGGCACATAAATAGCATGTTTATTCATGGGGAACATATTGTGCACATAAGTATGAGGATCATGCAATGGATGGTTTGGATAAAAATCTCCTAACATGTATGAGGAAACTATGGGGGTCTCCTCATGAGCTATATTGGAAACATCATATGGAGAAAATGGACAACATCCAAAACAATGCATATCCAAAGCTAGGTGGTTATGGCATGGCATATGAGATAAATGATGCAAAGGTAGCATGTCAATATCATCACTAGAGAAACAAATGCCAATAACCATAGGCTTGTCATCTATATCATATGTGCAAATTGGGTTTATTTTAATAGCATATGCATAGTCACTATGAAGAGATTGCAAATATGACATATGATTGATCTCATGCATAGCATATGACAAGTCAAGCGGATTGTCAAACATGATGTGACCTAAAGAATGATCACAAGAAATCCTATGCAACATGGCATCACAACTAATAGACTCCATGTGACAATCATCAAACTCATCATAAATGGGTAAATCATCGCATGGGGAAATCATACTAGCATGAAGCATGTCAATAGGGGGATCAACATCATGCAAGCCATCAATGTCAAGAATGTCCACTAGTGGGACTAGAGCATCACCTTCACCTATGTTACCTTGTTCATTCCACTCTAGTGGTGTAGGTGAGGTGTGTAAGACCAAATGGTGGTCAAGATCATCATCGTGATGGAACCATGTGGGGGTGCATCATATTCCACCATGGCCATCGTCTTTTCCAAAGGTAGGACGTAGTCATCGCGAATTGGCGTGTCGTCATATATGGGACCTAGCACCAAATGAGAAGACACAATAGAGGTAGAGGTCAAGTCGTTAGTGTTGAAAGTGGCCTCACATGACCTATTAACTATCTCACTCTCTCTATGTGGTGGTTCACTCACTCCCACAAAATAGGTGCAGTCAATCTCACATATGGTGGAGTCACTCATCTCACTCAAGTGGTGGGGTTGTGGCTCTCCTCACATGGGAATAGTGGCAACACATCACATATGGGGCTAGTGGTGAAGTCACTCTCACTCTCAATATGGTGGCTAAAGTTACTCAAATCATCACATGTCGCCATGGTCGAAGGGAAAATCCCATGCTCAACTGTCTCGTTGTCGTCGATGTGGATGAAGGCCGAAGATGCCACATCATCACTATCGCCTCCAAAGATGGAAGCATCATCATTGCTCGTCACCTTGTCGCTCGCCTTCAAATCTTGGTCCTCAAATGGCTCCATAGTTGTATTCGTCGCCACACCGTCTTGACAAAGAGTCGAAGTAGACTCGGCACCATCAATGCCACAAAGAGGGATGGCGGTGAGGTCGAACTTGGGAGCATCGTCTTGGAGCTTGTCGGGCTTGGACATCGTGGTGGTACTAGCCTCATGCTCGTTCTCATGGAGCTTGGTCGTCATGAGGTGAGCTTGGGGTGGAGAAGCATTGGCCTTCAAGAGTTCTTGTTCCACCTTGAGAGCACCAATGCAGTTGTCGTCGAGGGACTTGTAGTTCACGAGGAAGATCGTCTTGGAGATGTCGTTGTGCCATCCCATCATGAAGTGGAACTTCATCGAAATGGGGTCGTCCATGCCAGCTTGTCGCAAGGCAATCTTCATCTCCTTGAAGTACTCGTCGATGGACTTGGATCCTCGGATGGTGTTCTCCAATTGGGGTAGAAGTTGTTCCGTGTAGGTTGGAGGCACGAACTCTCGCTGCAAAAGTTTCTTCGTCTTGGGACAACTCATGTCATAGCTCTCCGAAGGTGAAGCCACCATGTGTACGCGTAGTCGTGGAAGTTCCTTGTGGCGCACTTCACTTGATCTTCGGGACGAACTTGATGTAGCTTGAGGTAGTCGTCCATGAGGTGCTCCCACTGGAGATACTCCTTGGATTCTTGAGTTCCATAGAAAGGAATCTCGTGGTCGGTGTCGAGGTCGTAGTATCTCGTGGAAGTCATGGACTTGAGCTTGGGGAGCTTCTCTTGAGAATAGTCTTTAGATGCTTGTTGCCGAAGATGCCGTATGTCCGTAGGCGATGATGCCTTGAAGTCGCTTGGTGAAGATGCCAAGGGGGATGGTGAAGTCGTAGAGCAGTTGTTGGTGTTGAGCTCTTGACCTTCACGTCGTTGTTGGTGATGGTGTCGATGCTGATGTGATCTTGCCGGAGATGGTAGCTCGGAGGCATGTGCTCTTGAGCGTCTTCTCGAAGATGAGGAAGACCGCTTGTAGGACTTGATGAGGGCCTTGATCTCCTCCATTTGAGCTTGCATCTTGGCGTCGGTGGAGTTGTTCATGGCATCGAACTCGTCGTTGTTGTTGTAGACCGAAGATGAAATGCCTTGCCTATCCATCACAAGACTTGAGCAAATATGAGTGGGAGAAAGAGAAGAACGATACCAAATGTACCTTGACCGAAGTTGAAGGTGGATCAAGGAAATAGCACAATTGGTACCAAATCTTGTCGGTTTCTCACACCTACACAAATAAGGCTTATGGTGGAGCTCGGTGAGGATAGTGGCACAAAAATTTAATGCAAAATGTTAGCAAGAGTCAATAATGTTGAAAGAGATTCACAAATTCGCAAGTGTAACAAGTAGACCAATAGTAATGAATGGCACATGGAAACGCACACACGGGTAGATAAATGGGGTCGTGCAACCAAGGATGAGCACAAAATGTGGAAACCATAGAAAATGCTTGTGTTGCACAACTCAAGAGAGACGCTAGCACGATTGCTCTATAGGCAGATATGACACTTGTGCACAACCTATAAGATGCAAAATGTATCAACTTTCTATCCGAAGTATGCTATATATGTATGATGTTCCGGTGCTATGGTCCAAGATGACGGGATATGACAATCTTATATGCAATGGGGTATGATGCTATGGCACTTGCTTACAAGCTCTTCTGTTTTTCTCTCTTTTTCTTAAAAGCTTATTCTTCTTTTTTTGTATATCCACTTTGCGAAATGCACAAACCAAGATAGTAATTGTGTATATGCAGGAACAAACTTGAGGCACACGAGATGATATGATACCAATATGATATGGTATGTGTGCAATGTATGGTGTAGATCACTAATGTGCACAAGTAACATTGCCGGCAATACTCAAATGGCTAGTCTCGATAGGCAAGTAACGCAAAATGGGCTAGGGTTATCAATGTAATGGCAAGGGAATATACAATGGAGGGGTACCACGATACCAAGATGATATGGAGGTTACCGTCCGTGTCGATGATGAGTGGCGGTGATATTGATGGAGATACCAAGATGATGGAGACTCGTCCCTAAGTAGCTGAAACACCTTAGGAAACGGAAAAAACCGCGAACTCAAAATCGCAAATGTCAAATGGTGGTATCGGGATGTGGCGATGGTTTTGTGGAAGCTCAATGGAATTGCGGAATGTCAATGATGGGTTGTGTAGTATGCAATGCGGAAATGGAGGGTAAGGTGGTGGGCTATACACGGTGTCGGAGTTGGAAGCACGGTCCCTAAGTAGCCGAAACACCTTAGGAGACATAACTCACAACACAAACAAAATTGGGTTAGGTTGGGGTGGTGGAAGTGTATGGTGGGTAACCCTATGCGGAAGTGGTGGTGGTGGTTGATGAGGAAGCAACCATCCCTAAGTAGCCGAAACACCTTAGGAGACTCGAATCACTACTCAAGCAACCACATATGCAATGGAGAACAAAATTGGTTAGGTTGCGGAAGTCAGTGATGGTGTAGCAGATGATATGGTGGAAGGCCTAGGCAAAGATGCCAAAATTCCAAAAAATTGATGGGGTCAAAAGGTGGTGAAACCAAGGTGAGGTCCTCGGGCACGTCGATATCTTCAAAACGATCCAAAGAAAACTCAAATCGGAGTTCGGAGCGAAAAGTTGTGACCAAAACGGTGAAAGAGGCTGATGCTGAAATTTCGGGGAAAGTTTCTGGTTAGGCCGGAAGTTCCGGGCCTAGGGCCGGAAGTTCCGGGCTCCGGAAGTTCCAGGGGGTGGCCGGAAGTTCCGGGGGTCGCGGAAAAAGTGCGGAGAAGCCGGGGGATTTTGGGTAAACTCTCTGTTTAGCCCGGAAGTTCCGGGGTAAGGACGGAAGTTCCGGGGGACGGAAGTTCTGGGGGAGTTCGGAAGTTCCGGGGGTCGTGGAATTCCTTCCGGGACGAACCCTAAATTCCAGATCTGAGAATGGGGGTGGAAAAACTCGATTTCCAAGGTCAAAATTGGGAAGATTTTTTGGATAGAAATGGGGGAAAAGATGGGGAATGCTAGATCCACTTGAGACACAACGAATCCATGTATCAAAATCAACAAAACTTCGTCAAACCAACAAATCACAAAAAAAATTGGGGCTATTTTTGGTGGGGATTTTCGAAATTGGGGAAGAACACAACAAAATTAGGCTAGAAAACGAAGAGGGGAGGCTCCAAAATCGTGATCAACGTGGCTCTAGATACCAAGATGATGTAGGGTAGAACCCTAATCGCCCGATCTTTCACGAAAGGAGCAGAATCCCGCGATGAACACGAAGAACACAAAGGGGAAAACGAGGGGAAACACAAGGGAAATAGGAGAGGAACACTCAAACCAACAAGATAGTCACACACATCCTAGATCCCCGAATGCATAGAGTAAGATACATGATCCACGGACAACTAAGGATGGTACAAGGGTAGCCGGTCTTCTCCGGGAGGAGGTCTTGAATCCACAGGGGGGGGGATCTTCCCTTAGAAAGGGGGCTTGAATCCAAAGGGATCTTCTCCGAAGAGGCCGCAGTCTCTCGCACGGAGGAGATCCGATATGGATGAGCGTAGCTCTATCTCTCAAATGAGCTAAACCAACGCTAACCCTAACTAGGAGGAGGTGGGGGGGTATATATAGTGCTAGCCCACGAAGGGGTAAGTGAGAGGGGGGATACATGGGCTTCGGCCCGAGTGTCTGCGCGCAGGCAGGGCCGGAAGTTCTGGGGACGGTCGGATGGTCCGGGCGCTGGAGGTTCCGGGTGAAGGTCTGGGCTATCCAGAGAGTTGGCACACTCTCGGACAGCTTCGATGCACCCGGGCCGGAAGTTCCGGGACGGCCGGAGGTTCCGGGGGCCGGAAGTTCCGGGCTTTCCAGAAACTTGTCCAGGCTTCTTCTTCCTTCTCTTCCACGCTTCCCTCGCGGATGGTGTAGTTGTTCCTTGGCGCTTGCACTCCTCCTCGACATTCATGAAGCTCCGACAATACCTATGCATGCACGATGGAGGGTCAAGTAGTATACCATCCTCGAAGGGGTCAAGTGAGCACGTGTAAAGGAGAGGATTCACCTTTATGTATGTGAAGTAGATGTCGCACATGTCACTTGCCGAATGAACTCTTGACATGGTGATGTCCATAGGATGCTCCGCGTCAAAAGGAGTGGTAGAAAAAGACTTTGCAACGACTAGGAAGAAAACATTTATTATAAAATGGCTCATATAAATTTAAGAGCCCCCAAGTGATTTGGGTAAAAGAATTTTATGTATAATGATTGTATGTATCGAAGTACTTATATCATATATGTGTTCACCCGAACTTTAAATGTGTCTTAACCGACCGTCGGCTTCTCCCTCTTCGCTCAAGGGCCGAAAAGTGTTATGTACTCCACCTGTCGAGAATATCAATGGTGTTTCCGATAACTAGGCAATCAGGCCATAAGGCTGTAACAGACAAAGCGAGCTCAGGGAACTTATGCTATATTATTGATGAAGTGTAAGAAGCATCTTCGAAGAAAATAGTACCCCCACCGATAGCTTTCTTCGGTTGATCATTGTTACTATGAGACTTGTGCAGTAGATTTTTTGTACTCATGAGTTCCGTTGTGTGCCGACCATGATTGAAAACAATAAGAGCGCTAGCTTTCGGCTTCACCCAATATGAGGTCCGATCTCAGATCACCCGATCGTGACAATCGCAGAGGTGCTCCCTTTACTCCCTAGCCGAACAATCGGGAACGTAGGGGTAAACACAGGAGCAAGGCAACCCAACTTGCGGAACACTTAAGTCAACATCATGCATATTGTGGTGTAATACACGAACAAGGAACAAAGCCATACAAGTATAATCATATGCAAGAGGAAAGGCTTCAGAAAGGAAGCCCCCAAGTAAACGGGGTATTTGAATTTGTGTGTCAGAAACAAAGTTTTGACAAGGAAATTCTTGCCAAAAAAGTATAATGCTTGGTCGAACCGAACAAAATTTAAAACTGAAAGTTTTTGAGCATGAAAGCGACTTAGCTGGTTAATGTGCTCGGTGATGATGACGTGATCCGGGCTTGTGGCGGGACAAAGATGCCCATTGATCTCTCACAGATCCGACAAGGTTCGCAGTCCTCGGCATGGCTGCGGTCCCAGCCCCCAAGCCCGAGGTGTCCTACCAAGGAGCTCGGCACTCCAGAGTAGTGACACAGCTCGGCCGATGTGGTAAGGTGAAGCCCCCAGCCTAGCCGAGCTGGCGGAGTAGGTCGGCAAGGTGACCGCGTGACGCAGTCGAAATTGACAGCGGACCAAAATGTAACGGATTGCAATGAATCTTCATGGAGAAAACCATGCAAACCAGCAAAAAAGAAAAAGAAAATTCTGTTGAAAGTAGCATACAACATGTGTAATTAGGAGAAATACAACCTGATTCGTAGGGTAGCGAGAGGACATTAAAATCCGAAGTGAGCGCTTGGCACCACGTTTGCATGAAGATCAAGTGGACCTTGAAATCCGCACTGAAGGCGGTACAACATATCGCGGTTGGATGCTGACGAGCAGCACCAGTACCGAATCCCATCCTCACATGGAATGGCCTCCACGCAGTCTCCTCGGATGGGTTGCCAAACAGATCGCCCCCTTTTTTTTAATCAAACTAGAGGACAAAACACCTGAAAAGTGCACGTAAGGTGGATGGACTAGCCAAAAGTGCAGCCTCGTTCAACCTTTATAATTAAATGGTAAATGATAAATAAAAGGAAAGATAGATGGAATGTTCCCTGTATGGTGCCATCGATCTGGATCGCCATCGACCGCTCCTCCTGCAGCGTATGATCCTTTGAAGGATCGAGGTCCCAGCCCTTGTGCCCGTCCCGAGGTGGCTGAGAGAAGAGCTCAGCACTCCAAAGTGGCAACACAGCACGACCGTCGTGGAGAGGTGAAGTTCTCAGTTTAGCCGAGGTGACGAAGCAGGTCGGCGGGTGACACCGGAGCCCCCACGTCAGTCGACGTGTCGAAGCTCATCGGCATGGTGGACGTCGGCTGAAAGAAGCGACAGTGCGGTGATGCTCGCACAGGGTCGCTAATCAAGGTGGCGTAGACAAAGTGGTTTCCTGTGCACACAAAAATAGTGCAAGCCAGAAATAACAATAATATGCTTGAAAACAAAATTCTTCTACTTAATTTATCTAGGTGAAGTAAATAATTAAAGAAATATGGCCTAAATGCCGAGGTCATCCTGACAAAGTTGCCGCAGAGATGCTGACATAGGGACACGCGCTGAGGCGATGCCACAACTTGATTGATGCAAGCAGGACGACGACGTCGGCCCACAGAGTTAACCGTGTGACGCAGTTGAAGTTGATTACCTGCACACATAAAATAGTGCAAGCAAGAAATAATAATTAAAAGAAAGAAGAAAAATTGTGTAATTAATTTATGCGAAGTGAATAATCCGGTAAATATGGCCTCAGCACCAAGGTTCGACGAAGTTCCAACGCATAGGTCAGACATTTCGTGACGATGATGTGGCACGGGGATGTTGACATAGGTCGGCTAGACAAGGTGACAGTGAGAGGCTGGCCAGGTGTCGAACATCGTTAGAATATTTATGCACAAAAATGCAGTGCAGACCAACATAAAATATTTTGCATGATAATTTTAAGTACTAAATGAATAGTTTAGGAGAAATAAAACCTGTTTAACAGCAACGACCACCGCAGACGAAAGCAAGCAGAACTGATCTATATTTTAAGTAATACTGAGAATCAGGCAACTTCGATCTTTACAATGATGACCCACAAGTATAGGGGATCTATCATAGTCCTTTTGATAAGTAAGAGTGTTGAAACCAACAAGGAGCACAAGGAAATGATAAGCGGTTTCCAGCAAGGTATTCTCTGCAAGTACTAAAATAAGTGGTAACAGATAGTTTTGTGATAGGATAATTTGTAACGAGCAACAAGTAACAAAAGTAAATAAAGTGTAGCAAGGTGGCCCAATCCTTTTTGTAGCAAAGGACAAGATTGGACAAACTCTTATATAGAGAAAAGTGCTACCGAGGACACATGGGAATATCGTCAAGCTAGTTTTCATCACGTTCATATGATTTGCGTTTGGTACTTTGATAATTTGGTATGTGGGCGGACCGGTGCTTGGGTACTGTCCTTACTTGGACAAGCATCCCAGTTATGATTAACCTCTATTGCAAGCATCCGCAACTACAACAAAAGTATTAAGGTAAACCTAACCATAGCATGAAACATATGGATCCAAATCAGCCCCTTACGAAGCAACGCATAAACTAGGGTTTAAGCTTCTATCACTCTAGCAACCCATCATCTACTTATTACTTCCCAATGCCTTCCTCTAGGCCCAAATAATGGCAAAGTGTCATGTAGTCGACGTTCACATAACACCACTAGAGGAGAGACAACATACATCTCATCAAAATATCGAACGAATACCAAATTCACATGACTACTAATAGCAAGACTTCTCCCATGTCCTCAGGAACAAATGTAACTACTCACAAAGCATATTCATGTTCATAACCAGAGGGGTATTAATATGCATATAGGATCTGAACATATGAGCTTCCACCAAATAAACCAACTAGCATCAACTACAAGGAGTAATTAACACTACTAGCAACCTACTAGTACCAATCCTGGACTTGGAGACAAGAATTGGATACAAGAGATGGACTAGGGTTTCGAGAGGAGATGGTGCTGGTGAAGATGTTGATGGAGATTGCCCTCTCCTGATGAGAGGAGCGTTGGTGATGACGATGGTGATGATTTCCCGCTCCCGGAGGGAAGTTTCCTCGGCAGAACAGCTCTGCCGGAGCCCTAGATTGGATCCGGCAAGGTTCCCCCTCGTGGAGGCAGAGTTTCATCCGAGGAGATGGCTTATGATTTTTTCCTCATCAAAAGACTTCATATAGCGGAAGATGGACATCGGAGGGCCACCAGGGGGCCCATGAGGTAGGGGGCACGCCCAGGGGGGTAGGGCACGCCCCCACCCTCGTGGGCAGGGTGTGCCCCCCCTGGTGAACTTCTTGCGTTCAGTATTTTTTATATATTCTGAAAACGTCTTTCATGAAGTTTCAGGACTTTTGGAGCTGTGCAGAATATGTCTCTAATATTTGCTCCTTTTCCAGCCCAGAATCCCAGTTGCCAGCATTCTCCCTCTTTATGGAAACCTTGTAAAATAAGAGAGAATAGGCATAAGTATTGTGACATAATGTGTAATAACAGCCCATAATGCAATAAATATCAATATAAAAGCATGATGCAAAATGGACGTATCAACTCCCCCAAGCTTAGACCTCGCTTGTCCTCAAGCGAAAGCCAAAATCAAAAAATATGTCCACATGTTTAGAGATAGAGGTGTCGATAAAAATAAAATACGGACATGAGGGAATCATGATCATTCTTAGAACATCAACTTATATAATTCTTGTCATATGATTTCTTATGCTAGGGTAATAATTCAATCACAATTTCGAGTATGAATCATAAACTTCATTGAAAACTAACAAACTATAATCTCAGTCGTTGGAGCAATTGCAATTTATCATAACATAGGAAAGAGTCAATATATAAGAGCTTTTCTGCAAGTCCACATACTCAACTATCATATAGTCTTTCACAATTGCTGGCACTCACGCAGTACTTATGGGTATGGCGTTTTAATCGGACACAGAGAAAGATAGGGGCTTATAGTTTTGCCTCCCAATGTTTTACCTCAAGGGTAATGTCAACAATAATAGTTCATGAAAACTCGCATCCAATTAGCCATATATACCAGGATCTTTCCAACATACTGTGCTTGCCAAAGGATAAATTGTAAAAAGGAAGGGTGAAGATCACCATGACTCTTATGCAAGGTAGGAGATAAAAGTAAAAGATAGGCCCTTCGCAGAGGGAAGCAGAGGTTGTCATGCACTTTTATGGTTGGATGTACAAAATCTTAATGCAAAAGAACGTCACTTTATATTGCCACTTGCGATATGGACCTTTATTATGCAGTCTATCGCTTTTATTTCTTCCATATCACAAGATCGTATAAAGCTTATTTTCTCCCACACTAATAAGTCATACATATTTAGAGAGCAATTTTTATTGCTTGCACCGATGAAAACTTACTTGGAGGATCTTACTCAATCCATAGGTAGGTATGGTGGACTCTCATGGCAAAACTGGTTTAAGGGTATTTGGAAGCACAAGTAGTATCTCTAGTTGGTGCGATGAATTTGGCTAGCATGAGGGGGAAATGCAAGCTCAACCATGTTGGATGATCCATGACAATACATTTTATGTTAGACGTAAGAAAACATAACCCATTACATTGTCTTCCTTGTCCAACGTCAACTCTTTAGCATATCATATTTTAATGAGTGCTCACAATCATAAAAGATGTCCAAGATAGTATATTTATCTGTGAAGACCTCTCTTTCTTTATTACTTCCTATTAATTGCAACGATGACCAAAACTATGTTTCTCAACACTCAACAACTTTTATTCATCATACTTTTTCTATGTGAGCTCATTACTCTCCATAAGATCCATATGATCCCTTTGTTTCCCCTTTTTTATTTATTTCTCTTTTCTTTTATTCACTTAGGATCATGACAGAATAATCAAGCCCTTGACTCAACACTAATCTTTATTATATATAGCTCACGGACTCGATTACATAGAGGGATCGTAAAGCAAAACTCACAACTAGATCATACTAAGAACTTTTATTCTACTAGATCAAAATATTATCAAAAGGATCGAACTAGGAAAAACGGTAAAGATAAAAGTGATGGTGATATGATATCGGGGCAGTCCCCCAAGCTTGGCAGTTGCCAAGGGGAGTGCCCATACCCATGTGATTATGTCTCCTTTGTTGGTGAAGAAGGTGGAGTTGTTGATGATGGATAGTCGCACATCGAGTGTAGGAGGTCTTCTAACTTGTGTATAATGCCTTTGAGTGCGATGATATGCTCCTTCAACAAAATATTTTCACGTGTGAGATACTTATTTTGTATATGGGCTAATTCAATCATCTTGAAAGCTTCGATCTCAGTTGGGGTAAGAAGATTGTGATCAAGTTGAAGGATGTCTTCTGTTGCCGGAGCGTGGTCCTCCGTGGCCTTCTTGGTCCCTTCATCCTTGTTGATCTCCATGGGTTCTTCTCTCTTCAGCTCTACCTTCATTAGCCAAGCATCGTTTCTTTCACTGTTGGAGGAGGAGGGAGACGACATGATGCTAAGCTTTGACAACCCTGGCAGAAAACAGCTCAAAACAAGAACAAGAGATTTTTGCGTGATACGGTGGTCAAAACCTCCGGGAGATTATATAATGAATTTTTACTGACCAAAATACGTATTGTGCAAGAAAACAGAGTCCGGAGAGCGCACGAGGTGCCCACGAGGTAGGCGGTGCGCCCAGTAGGGTAGGGCGCGCCTTCCACCCTTGTGGGGCCCTTGTGTCCTTCCCGGACTGCTTCTTATTTTTCTATTTTTCTAAATATTCCAAAACAGAGAAATATTGCCTTAAAAACTGTTTTGGAGTCGGTTTACTTACCGTACCACATACCTATTCCTTTTTGGAGTCTAAAACATTCCGGAAGTGTCCCTTATGTATTCCTCCGGGGTTACGGTTTCAATAACATTGGTTTCCACATTTATGGGATTACCTGAGATATAATGTTTGATTCTTTGACCGTTCACCACCTTCGGATTTGTGCCTTCGAAGTTGTTGATTTTTATGCCACCGGAACGATAGACCTCCTCGATAACGTAAGGACCTTCCCATTTAGAGAGAAGTTTTCCTGCAAAATGTAACGCCCGGATAATCTTGCTACAGTAATCCCACGCTAGTCATGGCACGTCATCCCGATTACTGTTGCTTTCCTCGCAATAATTCGAAACCGTTCAAATTCAAAATTCAAATTGATGAAAACAATAAAAGTTTTCAAAATTTAAAATAAAATTGTTCGGTGGTTGACGAATATTACAAAGGTAATTATAGTGCAACAGACGTATTTTTATAAAATGGCTAAATGGATTAAATGTTTTAAATAGAAAAGAAATAATAAAAGAAAATACAAAAGGAAAAAAAACAAAACAAAAGGAGGGAAGCCCCCCCCCCCCTGCTGGA